>NC_083386.1:17958076-18576346 GCF_031755915.1 Ziziphus jujuba | reverse complement strand
ATCCTCAACCAAGTATGCCTTAGCTGCGAGGATGAAACATTATAGTATCGTATCATCATAATTTACATGTCCATTAGCCTTAATATTTCTGCTTATGTGGTACATGCATAGGCCATGGTATGCATTAAGAAAGACTTTGCATATTGTCTTTTCAATAGTTGGGTGTTTATCACTCACAAACAGCAAATTCAGGAAATCTCTAATAGCATCCTTGAGGTTTTGGAAAAACCATGTACATACTTGCTCGTTTTATCCATCTCCAATGTCGAAAGCTAAAGGATATATTTGTTTATTGCCATCCATAGCCGCTGCAATATACATGTATCCTTTATACTTCCCTTTCAAAGTAGTCGCATTAAAAACCAACATAAACTTTATGTGGGATATAAATCCCCTAGTGCATGCTCCAATTGCCATAAAAAAAAAAAATATATATATATATATATATATACACAAAATGGTTATTGTTGTTTGTTTTAATACGTGTCAGAGTCTCAAGATTCTTTGACTGTAACTCAGTAGGTAGGCAACTTAGCAAAATTCTCCTCTGGAGATCCCCTAACACTGTTAAGTATATATCCTCTACTTCTCCATGCTTTATTATAGCATATATTCACCCCATATTTTTGCGAAAAGTCATGTTGAATTTCTTTGGGTTTGTAAACATGTACAATCACTTCATATTTAAATTTAATACATTACCTGATAACCCAGCTACTCGCTGGCTTATATTCTCGATACACAATATCTAATAAGCAACTATGTACATTATCAAAAATTCTTACCAAAATATTTTCCAAACACACAACCTCATATCATTGTGTAGTTGACCTTGTCACCTTAAATTTTTTATTTGCACACATGCAACGAATGCTCAATTTATTTTATGACTCACTTTTGTTATGAAATACCTATCCAACTATAATACTCTCGTAGCTTGTAAACTTTGATGAAACTATGGCCATAGAACTAATTTTGTTGCTTGATGAAAAATGGTTGCTTGTAGCACGATGAACCCTAACATCATGAACTCCTTCATTGTTCATTTGGGGATGCATATCATTATTATTGTTTCACAACTCATGTTCAAATTCTACATCATTATGATCAATATCATCCAACTGAAGACTAACATCATCCCCTTCTACATTGTAGTTCTCATAAATATTAATATTATGCAATTGTTCATATTCCTCTTGGTTAGAAAAATGTTCAGCAAAGTCACCTCTAACATCAACTCTTCCATGGATGTTAAATAATGTCCAAGACCCATAGACACCAACTTGATCTATAAACTGAGTTTTAAGAACTATAAGGTCATGAAATATAGCCTCAATAGGTTCAGATTCAGGAAGTTGTGTTACACGAACCCCAATTAGAGGATAAGCAAAAGATAAATTATTACTCTCATTATCCAAAGCAAAGGCTGTTTCATGAACTTTTGTAGATATTTGTTCAACTTTGGAAATTACCTCACATACAATGGAGGTCACATCATCATCATCCCTCTATTCCTCACTTCTTGAGTAAAGCATTTCACATCCTTATCATTGCGTATTTCTCTAGAATCCAACTTTTCTGCACATCGTACATATATCCATTTTACTTTTGACAAATATTTATTTCTGTCTATCTCAATTGAATTGAAAATCTCATCCTTTAACTCTGATTTTATGCATCTTTTGCCAACAAAAGTTATTGTATTTTTCCCATTTTGATACTCTCAAAGACCACCATCATTTCTTTCCAATGTTTCACCGCAATCATAATATTCTCATATTCCATTTCACTACAAAATTAAACTAAGCAAACATATTTATACCCTCAAAAAAACTGATTTTGTTTTTTTGTTTTTGACCAAACCAAACATCTTACTACAGTAAATTGGTGAAAAAGAGTGGAAAACTAGCAAAAACTAGCAAACTAGTTGAAAATGGTGGAACTTCATCTTTTTCACCCATTTTCCTATGGTTTTACTTGTTTGGTGAATTTTGCAAATCCATAAAAATTTTCTCCCATTTTTCACACCATATATGACCAAAGTACTTTTAAATTCAAATATAATAGCTCATAAACTAATTTAATACATAACCATATGAAAAATCCTTAAAAAAATAAAAATTCATTTAACATAAATTTCAGCTTTAAGCGAAAGAAAAAAGAGAAAAATCTTTACCTAAATTTAGCTCCAAAAGTGAGAAAAATACAAGGAAAGAGAGTAAGAGAGTGGAAAAAAAAGAGAAGAAACTCTATGAGAAAGAGAAAAATATAAACATGAAACATGTGAGAAAGGGGGAAAAAGGCAAAGGGGAAAAAATATTTGTTACTTTTCAATTTTAGCCAACGATATTTTTGTCCAATGATGATTATTTATTAAAAAAATTAAAAAAAATTATTTTTTATTCTTGATTTATAGAGTGTGGTCATTTTTCAAAAAACAAAAAAAAAAAAAACTATCAAAAGTGGGCTCATCCAAATCAAGATAATTTATATAGGCTATATATTCAATTTGACTTGGCCGCTTCTTTAATTACAAAAATAAAAAATTATCAAATTCAATTAATATGTTAAAATAAATGAACTTAAACTCTTAAAAATAAAATAAAAAATTAAAAAAATTCATTTTAAAAGATAGGGGAAAAAAAAGATTTCATTTGAAAAAAAAAAAAAACTGAGTCCTATTGATATTTTAAATAAAAATAAAAAATAAATAGTAATATTCATAGAGTATTTCAAGAGTATGTTTTAAAATTTTAAAAATAAATGAACAAAATAATTTTAAATAGCAATTTTTATAAATTAATATTAAATTATTTCAACAAATAGAATTTTATGTATAAAATACCAACTAGAACAATATAACATTATGAGCAATTAGAGAATCAAATAAATAAACAAAACAAAATAACTTTTTATTTGTATAAAAGTTAATAATATCATTTATCTATTAAGATTTATATAGGTCATGAAAATGAAAATTAATCGTAAATAAAATTTTACATTTTATTGTTTGATAGTTTTTTTAGTCATACTTAAGTTTTAAAATTTAGATATCGATTGGAATATTAAAAGTTCAAAATGTGAAAATATCTATGGAAATATTGAAATTATTGGATCACGACAAAAATTTACAAAAACAAATTATGAAAATTGATAGAAATTTATTTAAAAATAATAATTTTATTAAAACTTTATGATTATCTTATTTAATAAATTAATTATCAAAATGACTATAAAATTTCAAAATTATTGAATGAATATTACATTTTTGTTAATTATTTGATTTATAGTCAGTGGTAATAGTAATAAAAATACTTTTATTAATAAAAATATGCCCGAAAAATAGATATATGATAAAATTATTTATTAAATAAGATAATAAAACAATTATTACAATTATATTATATTACATAAATACTAATAATAATACAAATACTTTTATTAATAAAAATATGTCCAAAAAAATAGATATTTGATAAAATTATTTATTAAATAAGATAATAAAATAATTATTACAATTATATTATATTACATAAATACTATTACAATACCATAGAGAGCTCTTTGATGGTTGAAAATTGTGGACATCTTCTACCTTCTCATTTTAAGATATAAAATGTCAAAATAATTATTAAAAGATAATGATAATAACTTTGATAATTTGTATGTAATTAATAATATGTCAACCATATAGATTTTATAGTAAAATTCATTGTCTTTTATGACAATCATCATATAATATTAGTTAACTTTATGCATAACTTTATTTTTTGATGGTTGAGTTTATAAAGAAATAATTAAATATAATTAATTGCTCTAAATAATCAACAAATTAGAGTGGTGAGATGGAAGTGTGGTGGGTCAATAATCAATAGGTCTGTAGACTGATTCTAGGCTCTAATAGAAATAAGTGAAAGCTTCTAAGCTTTTTCAATTTTCATGTACATTCTAAATTTTATCTACTTATAATATTTATACAAATTAAGCTCAATTTTTATGTACATTCTAAGTTTTATCCACTTATAATATTTATACAAATTAAGCTTCCAATTTTTTTTTTCAATTTTCATCTAAGTTCTAATCTTTATCTATTTATAATATAGATACAAATTTTGTAGATGTTCTAATTTTTATCTATTTATAATATTTATACAAATAATAAAGGAAATATTACATTTGGACGCCCTAAAATTTGTATTAATTATAATTTACTCCCACAGATTTTAAAAATTATAACTAGCATCTCTAAAAAAGTGTGGATAATATTATTACAAGGGATTTGAATGAAACAATTAGGGAAAAGATGATAACATTTAGGAACCAAAGAGGAATTGATGATATTTTTGAAACTAAAGGACGTAATATGTATTTAAGTCAAATTTTAGGAAAGGCATATAAAATTAACCCAATATTAAATTTATTATTGTAGAAAAGAATACTTTTAATTTTTAATTTTTTATAATATTCATACAAATATTAAATTTATTGTTGTAAAAAAATACAATGGCTCTAATAGAAATCAGAGAAAGCTTCCATTTTTTTTCTATTTTTAGTGTACGATATAATTTTTTTTCGTGTATGATATAATTTTTATCTATTTATAATGTTTGTACAAATTTTGTGTACATTCTAATTTTTCATATGCTTATAATATTTGTACAAATATCAAGGGAAATATTACATCTAGACACTATGAAATTTGAATTAATTACAATTTAATTTCTCAAGTTTTGAAAATTATAACTAGCAATCATAAAAGAGTATGGATAGTATTATTATAATGAGTGTAGATGAAACGACTGGGGAGAATATGATAACTTTTTGGAACCTAAAGTAAGATTGATAATATTTTTGAAACTAAAGGGACAAATTTGTATTCAAGTCAAATCTAAAGGGAGCTACATGAAATTAACCCAATATTAAATTTATTATTGTAAAAAAAAATACATTATAATTTTTATCTATTTATAATATTTATACAAATATTAAATTTATTATTGTAAAAAATATAGTACTGGATAGGTAAACTTATTTTTGTATATGTTATAATTTTTATTTATTTATAATAATGAGTAGATAGATTTATTTTTGTGTACATTTTAATTTTTATCTATTTATAATATTTATACAAATATTAAATTTATTATTGTGAAAAATAATAATAATGTATAAGTAGCCTTATGACTTGTTACATCAATTTTTCTCTAATGGTATGTTTGAATAAAGATAAAGTTAGTTGGAATCTAATTCATTTGAAAAAATGATAACTTTTTTTTGTTTATATATTTATTATAAGGTGGAAAAGTGTGAGTCAGCAATGTAAAAAAATATATGAAAAAGTTGTTCTCACCTACATATATATATATATATCATTTTGAGAATCTCAGATAAAATAGTTTTAAATTTTTTTAGAATACATATTTTTCCTTAATTTAATATACAATATTTAATTTAATTACTTATAAATCACAACTTTTCTGTTACTTACCAAACAGACCAAGAAAAAAATTAATTCTCATAAAACTAATCCTAAAAATTAATTTCTCTCTCAACTTTGATATCCCCTGAAAAAGGCCTAAGAATTGAATAAGTAGACTTGTCTAGTACAATTTTGAACATTATTTGTTAAGTGTAAATTTTTTTATTTTTATTTACAAAATTTTTCAGAGGCAATCAAAAGATAAAAAAATGTATATATCAATATGATTAATATGGCAAAAAGTTTTACTAAACATCAATTATATTTATAATTTTTTTAAATAAAAAATTTTAAAAACTTAAATTTAATATATATTTCTAAAAATTCTATGACAATTTCAAAAATTTCAATGAAAATTATGAATTCTTTAATCAAATTGTGAACGAATTGATGTATTTTTTAATAGAAAATTTCTATAAAAATTATAAAAAAATATCAAAAATTTTCATGAATATTATAAAATTATACTCATTTCCAAATGGAAATGTTTCCTGTCCATAAGCTCAAAAAAATGAAAATTTCACAAAAAGTTTTAAAAATATTTTTGATATTTTAAACCATGGTCATACTCACTATTGTAATTATATTTATCTTAGGTTACATTATAAAAATTGGTGTCCAAAATGATATATTATCATTGTTCTTGTATTTTTAAAATGTTTTAGTGAAAAAATATATCTTTTAATAAGATATTTTATTATTTTCATGTTTTGTCAAAATTTTCATGGACATTAATATATTTATTGAAACTTTCATAAAATTGAACATGATATTTTCAACACGATAATTTCATCCTTACGAATGATATACAGTTTATATTTATCCTGTATTTAACTTAACCACGAAGGAAAGAGCAAGTTGAGACCACGTTTGCTTTGTGTATTTGCCTTATCTCTACTCTCCTTTGTGATTGGAAAGCTTCCTCAAATGCAGAAATTGGAATTCGTCCTTTTGTTACAAAGGTTGCAATTATAGAAGTGGGCACTAATGTATAATGGGGTGAGTGACACCTAGCTATTAGATATACCACTTTTCCTTTCCTAATTGACTTTAACGTATGAATCAAACCCCTTCTTTCTTTTCCCATTTTAGATTATGATGAAATCTTAAATTGGTCCAGTTAAAAATTTACATCAATGCCCAATCTTGATTTAATCAGTAAGGAAGCAAAAGTGAGAAAAACCAATAAACATGCTTTCTTTTAGTAATAATAAAATGCATTGTTTGTGATCCAAACAGAATTAAATTCATTCTTCTAAATTTACAAACTAAAAGCTCAGCTTAAAACAAAGTTTTAAAAAGCATGATAATTGACTAGACAAATTTAAACCTATTAACGTCTTTCTGTATTTTAATCCAAACGTAATAGGGACTTTGTGTATATTTTTTTTTAAAAAAGGGAATATTTCATTTACTCTTTAGGCTAAATATTAAAATATTCCTCAGGTTTTAAATAAATTATCCACATCCTTTATAACAATCTAAATTACTTTTATACCTTTATCAAATTAAGTCATATTTAAAAGCTTTTTTTTCTTTTTTTTTCTTTTTTTTTTTTTTTTTTTTTGCAATAATTAATTTGAAGACTTCAATTTTTCAATATTTTTAATAAAATTTCAATTAAACTATGTGAAAATTTTTCTTTAAAAAAAACTATAACTATATGATAATTTTAACTAAATAAGCTTTTTTAAGTAAGTTATATATTTGACAAATATGTTTAGTTGAATGTTTTTGAAAATTTAAAATATAGCTAGTTAATTATTATAAATTTTCATTCATTTAGATAAACATATTTGACAAATTATCCTTAGTTATAAAAGTTTAGATTAAAATCATCATATTGTTTTTCTGATTGAAAAACTATCATATAATTTAAATAAAATTAGTTAACAAATACAGATAGCTAAAATTTTCAAATCTTTAAATTAATTTTTTCAAAATAATGAAAAAAAGATATTTTTTTGTAAAAAAACAGAATAAAACTTTTAAAGATAATTTAATTTTACTAAGTGTATAAAGATAATTTAGATTGCTACCAAAGGGTGTGGAAGATTTATTAAAAGCTATGGGATGTTTTTGTATTTATCTCTAAATCATTATAATGCATGCGATTAAAATAAATTAGAAAACAACTTATCATAAGGGATGTATAAGAACTCCATACTTTTAAAGTTTTCCATAAAAAATAAATAAATATCAAAAACATAAACAATACAATTACTTAAGAATTTTTCTTTCATTGCAATAATATCTAATTTAGAAAGAAAAAAATGTATTGTAAACCTACTCCACAATAGGGATTTGTTTAACATTAAAAAAATAGTAATATCTATTTTAACTTTATATATTTATTTATCTTTACAAAAAACTTTAAAAATTTGGAAAAAAAAAAAATGGCATGCCTTTTGGCGCCCTTAACAGAGCCTTTTTCTCTCATCCCACATCTAAGGTCACTTAGACTCTTATCTTTTTACATCTTTAGAACTCTGATTTAAACAAGCGGTCAAAAATAAATTGATTGGGTTTTTGCTGGTGATGGCTATGGATATGGTTTGATTGCTACTAGTATTGGATATAGATATGGATCAGTTAAGAGGTTGGGCATGAACATCATGCAATAATCGTCCATATTGTTGACATTTCGATTGACATAACAGCATTTCTCCATGGGAGACGTGGATAACAAGGTAATTTTGTCTAAAAAACCACATACTAGTGAGAGAAATACCTACACATATATATTAGTTCAAGGATCGCTCACTTATCTTCTCGCTAGCCAACATTGATAACAAGGTAAAACCTACTGAATTCTCCAAAATGTTTCATATTAGTAAAAAAAAGTGTTCACACCTATATATTACTTTACAAGGGATTCTCACTTATCTTCTTGCTAACCCGGTTCAGACTACGATATAATTCTGCACAACTCAGGTATATATATATATATATATGTATATCACTTCACCAACTCTTTCTCAAGCAACATGGAATTGCTCACCGATCTTATCATTTCTTACCTTACATTCTTCGGAGCTTATAGGTCTTGCACCTAATGATAAAATCATACCTAATATGAGCCTAGTTATGTATGTATACGATTTTGACATAGTACAAATGCCATGAAAAACCTTAAGTCATCCTATGTGATAAACTGTATCATCTATATTTATTACCATATGGAAAAGATAAATTATCAATCAAATTTTAAAGAATAAAGATAACTTTTTTTATAACAATTAGCAATGGATATCATATAAATCTAACAGGTTATTACTATCCTAATTAGGATTTGTTTGGAAACAATCAAAACATCATTTAAATGATGTACTTTGCTAAATAGGATACATTTACCATTATATTTTTGTCATGTCCTTACTATATCATGATTGTGTATATATATATATATTTATGAACTATTTTATTAACATTGTTATTATAATTATTGTGTTTTAAATTGTTCATATGCTAAACTTTATATTTTAATTTAATTATTCATGTTTGCCAAAAAAAAAAAAAAAGTTAGTTATTCACTGTTTCTATAATTTTTTATGGAATATCTGTCAATATCAATATTTCCTTCAACATTTTCATAAAAGTGGAGGTTAACTTTTCCATCAATACTTTTTTTTATTTTTTCTTTTTTTCTTTGGGACAAGGTGGCATTCCCCTATCCGAAATCCACTCCCGATTGCCATTCCTATTTCCATTTCCATGAGTAGAAACAACTTAGTCCAAAACAGTTTGAAGTTTACTTGTTTTTTCCGGTTCAAACAAGCTAAACTAACAAAACACAAACTGGCATAACAATACTGAAACACATTATAACCAAGTTTAGAGCTCCTTCGATCAAACGAAAATAAAAATCTATTGCCTCTCTAGTTAGGAGCTTTATCGAACCTAAAGTACTGTACTTCCCAAACTTCTTTAGAAAACTTATTTAGTTCTTTAACACATCATTGGATTTTGGATTTTACTAAAGAAAAGAATATTTGGAGATAAAATGAATTCTTCATTTGATCACATAGAAAATTAAAGTTATTCTCTAATTTATACATTTAATATATACTTGTTATTCTTATTTTCGATTTATATCTTATTTTTCCCCATAAAGTTTCCATAACCAAACAATAGAAACAAAAATTCTAAAACTATTCGACTATGGTACTAAATGTTTTTTTCTGGCGAATGACTGTCACTATAGTCATTAACGTACTCATGTGTTTTCAAGGGCGGGCAGGAATTCAATCACCTTTTTCTTTTTCTTTTTTCTTTCTTTTTTTTTTTCTTCAACTGGTATCCATGTACGAAACATACTACAAATTTAATGTCCCAAAAAAAAAAAAAAAAAAAAAGGGCATTTCACTGTTTTTAATTCTTCAGCAAGAATACTGCTCATACTTTAATTTTTCTATTTTTTCACAAAAAATAAATCATGTTATATCCATCATTGACAATTATTATTATCATGAGTCCAACCCACCAACTCCTATACAATAAATATTTATTTAAACTCTGATATTATATAAATAATATTTTTTTTAAAAGTCAAAACCACCAACATGATTAGCATAAGCACGCCAGCCATACTATTGAACATCATACACATCATCAACACAAATAAATATATCATTCAATTCTTAGAATTTGCCCATTTAAGTAATTTAGAAAATTTAAACTAAAAAAAAATAATAATAACCAAGATTACAATTTTTATGACTGAAATAAATGCATCAAACACAAACATGCGTGTAGAAACAGCATTGTTCATTGATAAGTTTATGTGATCGATGACATAAACTTCCATATGAAACAACGTCTCAGGTCATTCACTTTTGGATTAAAATATCACTCTTTTATTTATTAAAGTAATTAGTGGGATGGGCAAGATTTCGCTTTATACAATTCAATAATTGTAGAACATATGTGTGTTTTAAGCAAGCAAATGAATATTCTTGGATTTCCTTCATAATAATTTTCAATATGCAATCTGTTTATATGATATATTGCAACTTTATTGAATTTTAGTAATACCCAAAAAACTTTATTGAATAACAGAGCATAAAAATTCTACAAGATATGAAAAAGGCCTGGCCCAAACAGGACCAAGAGAACGTGATTGACGGCTGGGTATGGGCCAGATATCTTGAATGCTGCAGAGCAGCAAATAAAGAATCTGTCACACATGATGATGTCATTATCTCTTTTGAATAAAAATACTCTTCAACCACCCCTCCTGGTTTAAAGACGAAACTGAAAATCAAAAGGGGTTTGAACCCACCACGTGGCTGACAGCTGCTCTTTTCGGCCTGGTGAGTCCCTTGATTGAGTGGGTTGGTTGGTTCCAACCCAATTACAGTTTTCATTTAGATTGATGAATTTCACTTGGGAGTTGGGCGTAGATTTTGGCTTTCCCCACTGCTAGCTGTACAAAAACGATCAATGGAAGCAATCTCATCAAGAAATTATAATAATATATATATATATATATATATTTAAGCTTTTTTAATTTTGTTCTAATTGTAAGTTAAATTTATGTTATTTATCTGTTAATTTTTATAAATTAATTTTTATAATTAAAAATTATAAATGTAATTATGATAAAACTCATGAAGTTTAAATGAAATTTACCTTTAAAAAATATATGTTATGAATTTATTTATAAATATGCTAACTGTAGAGAATGATATTCGAAATTATGTTAAACATAGAAATTATAAAAAAACCAACACTATTAGGGCCACTAAATTTTTTCAGCAAATTTTATTTATCAAATAATTTATCAGCAGCAGATATTTTGATAAATTAAGAAGGAAACTTTCATCATTCAAGGATGTGGAATTATACTAGTAACCATCGTTAACTGGATTATTCCGTAGTAAATTAAAACAAAAAACTAATACCTAAATTTTATTGAAAATGAACCAATATTTATCAATGCCACATTATTTGGTAAACTACCAAAAAAAAAAAAAAAAAAAAAAAAAGGGTTAACCTAGCTATTTTGTGTAAGAAAAACAAGGGGTAAGTATATTTTGTCTTCCATAATCTTTTATATTTTGTCATCCAAATTAGTAGACCCCTCACATGCACACCCTAGACTATGATTTTCTAATATTTTAGTTCAATTATGTAATTTTTCCTAATAAATTTGGTAAATTAGTTATGTATATGGTTTAATTAGAATAAAGCAATTTTCTAAACATAGTTTTATGTGTTGTATATATTTAATTTTATCAAATATATATATATATATATATATCAAAATGTAAAATTAGAATTTTTTTTTTTTTTAATCAGTTACAACAATTACTTCCCGATTTCTCCAACCTTGACTTTTTTTCAAATGGTTGTCAAAGACATACTAATTTATCCAAATTTACTCGACAAAATGTAAGATTAGACTTAACAAACAACAAAATAATACTTCATGAGCTAATGCGAAGGGTTTTGTAATATAGGAGACAGAGTGCAATAAGTGGTATAATTAATAAGGTAAAATGTAGTTATCCCAAAAAAGAAATATAGAATAATAATAAAAGAAAAGGTTGAAAATTTTCCTTTAAAATATGTTGTAAAGAAATTTAAAAGTTAAAAATGGACTGATCAATGACTATACTAAGTAAGAAATCATTAACAAAGCTAACAAACAAAGATTTTGTACAGTAGATATGCGATGCTCTTGTTGGATTCCACAAGACAAAGCCTACCTCGCTTAATACAAAAGACATTGTACTTGGAAAAAAAAAAAAAAATTAAAAATTAATCATACTTCCCACAAAACCCAACCTGTGCACAGATTTCAACCGTTTCAAGAATCCAATGCCAGCTTGTAAGTTGTATGTTATCTAAAATAAGCATCAAACAAAATACAAGCAATTTGGCCAATTGAGTACCATCCCTTTGAGAATCAAACCCCAATTGCTCACAATTTTCTTTGGGACATTTCATTTTGCAAAACAATAATGTTACTTTTAAGATTTGTACTAAATTCCTCCCAGATAGACAAAGGCAGATTTGGAATATGTAAACCTACAAAAGCTATGGTTTTCTACAATTCAATTTATTTTTTAATGCCCCAAATTACAAATTGAGCTGCTTCGGATCCCAAATAAATCCCATTGAAAAATACAGCAGATTGGAGCTTTTTTATTAGGGTTATTTGCATCAGTATCCTGAACTCTACACCTGATTGCAATTTGATTTTTGAATTCTGCATTTATCACTTTTGGACTTTATAGAAATATGCATTTATAACCTCTAAATTTTGTAGAAATTCACATTGATACTCCCAAGTATAGGACTGTAAAGTTTTCACAATTTAGAAGGAACTATGAATCTATGACAAATACAAAATCCAATAACGAAATTATAAACAGGTCTAGAGTTCAAGAGCCATAGGAGAGCCCAAAACAAAAAATAAAATAAAATAATTTCTTTTTATTACACTTTGAATACGTTTGAGAGAGACAGACAAGTTGACCAAGTCAACATCACATCGATTCTGCAACAATCTAATTTAAATTGCCACTACCCACCACCAAACAACGCCCTTGCATGCCTTCTTTTTCTCGTCTCTCTCTCTTTTATTTTCCTTTACTCGACAAATAACCGGGAAATGCAAGCGAAACTGATGGGGAAGAACATAAAATCAATAAAGAAAAGCTCAAAAGTAGTACCAGTCATGGGGTCCACAAAAATCAAAATCAGACAAATTACGTACGGTAGACTTTAGACCCATTTCAAATTTGCATTTAATATCACTAACCCAATACTTCACGTTGAAGAAACTACAATACATTTTCGTAACTTTATTCCCACCCCTTTCACGAATCTTTGACAATATTTGTTAGGTTTAGATAGCTTGGCGTTAACCTAGTCTTGAACTTCGTCAAAAGTTAGTATTAAATTACAACTGTATGTAACCCCCAGCAAATTATTCAGTTCGGATTTCCTAGCAATAATTATAAGATTTAACTAACCTTGTAACTGAAATTAGTAATAAAATTTTAAAAACTATAACAATCCCTCTTCAAGAAAAGAATTGGGTGCCATATAAACAATGGTTAAAAAATATAAATATGAAATAAGCAGTAATAGAATGAATCTCAATACTTCTTTCTTATTAGAAATTTTTACCTCCAAGAAGGGAAATTACAGCGAAGAGCCTTTCAATACCCCCTTTTACAACCCAAATTACCAGTTAACCATGTTGCCAAAAAAAACTAATATTTCCCACCCTTTTTCCCATCAAACATTGAATGAAAATTTTGCCAATTATTACATGACAAAAAAAAAAAAAAAAAAAACCACCATTTCCTATTACTACTATTCTTTCTTCTTCAATCTAAAACACCTCCTATAAACCATAGAGGTCGTGGCTTGCAACATCCTTCAAAAAAATACCTGGATTTTCTTATTGCTCCTAAACTACACTCGCATTCTTGAATTTCATTACCCTAAGAAAAGATTTTAAAAAATAATAATAATAAACAATACCATATACCCTATAAGTAATTAATACGGGTTTATACTTTGGATCAGTCAATACGTCCACTCCTGAGGAAGACGAACTTCATGATTCAGAGTCCCTTCTGGCCTTAAACTCCTCCTTTGCTGTGCCAAAAGGGCATTTCTTCTAGCCATTAAAACCTCTGCAAATGATTAAAAAATAAAAATAAAAAAAAACCCAAAAGTTAAACTCGAAAGAAATTGAGAATCCACAACTAAAAATTCCATTCAAATCGAGCATACCATGATCTGGCGAAAAACCGGTACCGAAACGGGGCTGAGCCTGACCGTGATTCACAGCTTCAACGTTCAAGTTCAGAGCCTGAACGACCTTCGCTGGAAGCAGAACAGTCGTACAACCTGGTCGAAAAGACAACCAAAAAAAAAAAGAGGAAGTTGAATAAATAAGAATTTTGACAAACATATTTATGGATAATCCCAAAGTCGAAATTAAGATTAACCAAGATCTTTCAAAAAAACAAAACAGTATGCAAAAAACATTTTGCAATACCTGTCTTCTTGCGAGACTCTGGAGGATTGCCATATTTGCGAGGCAAGAAAACCCCAGTTCCAGAACATTCCCTCTTAACGCCAGATCCACCAAGCAAAACTGCTCGCATGGCAGTATCAGTGTGCTGTGGCTGTTGGATTTGCTGAGGCCTCCAAACAGAGTGAGGCAAATTCATAGCACGCTCATGCCCAATATTCCTTCCCCTGTTCCGGATCTGTTGCTGATTTTGGTTATGGTGGTTGTGGTTGTGGTTGTGAGCCCAGCCGTTCTTAACCTCTCTTACCCAAGCGGCAGAGCACTGTGACTTGAGCGCCTGGTCTGGTCTTACTTGCTGAAGCTGCAAAAACAGATAAACCCATGATTCAGAAAATAGAACACTAAGATCCAAATCTCTGTTTGGATGCAAAGGGGAAAAAAAAGAAGGTTGAAATTCCATATTTCCCGGAAAGAAAAAGTTCAGTAAAAAACCTTGGGAGAGTTCTATTTCAATTACTTTTCCACCATTTTTTTTTTCTGGAACGGAGCTATACCCTCTTTTTCATTTTTCACTTTCCTAAACTTAAAAAGAACCACAAAAATGGCTTACCCTTGCAAGATTCTGACTAAAACCCTGGTTGTTGTTCTTGTAGAGCCCACTGTTGGGGTTTCTAACACAAGGAACCGAAGGATTTGGACTACCATGGGGACCGAGCAGCCCTTTTCCACGGTTACTGAACTTCGTTTCTTCGTCAGTCATCTTCAACCTAGCGACCTGCCCAGCCGCTTCGTAAATCAGGTCCCAAGTGTCATTCCTTGCTCCAAACGGCGTCGTTGGAGGAGACGGTACCTGGGAAGGACCGTTTGGACTTCCATCGCTTGAAATAGTACTCCTAGCACACCAGCTTCCGATTCCACTCAGAGTCGACTGAGGTGACCCGGACAACACCATCTGAGTCAACAAAACGAGTCAAACTAGCTCAGACCCCAGCTTTAGCCAAGAAAAAAAAAAAAAAAAAAAACACACACACACAAATAGAAGGATTCCGTAGAAATTACGAAAACGCGTACCTCATGTTTGTCTTGAGGGAAACTCGTCACGGCGAGTTTCTGCGAGTCATGAAGCGTGGACTGAGCAAGCCGACGAGTCAACCCGAACAGAAACTCTTCCTCGTCGCTGCTCTCGGCCTCCATCGAACCCACCACGGATTCAACAGGCGAACTAAGGGCCGAGTTAGAACTAAACGAGTCGAACTCGTAGGGGAACTCAGAGGGAAATCCATCATGAGAATGCCCAAAACCAGTTGTTCCACCACCACCACCGTTCTTGTCGAAGCCATCCTTATCCATAAGCACGTCGTCGTCGGTGAGAAACTTCGGCGGTAGCCAAAACTCGGCGTCGTCTAAGGACTGAGCCATGCGCGTTACAGAACCCAAAAGAAAAAGAAGGAGAAGAAAAGGGAAGTGAGGGATGGGTTTGCGATTTGGGTGCGAGAGGGAGGGAGGGAGGGAGTAAGAAGGGAATGAGAATGAGGAAGTTGCTGGTTGGCAAAGATTTAATAATGAGCGCAGTTGAGTTTGCTGTGGTTTCCAGAGTAGGGGGGCCCAACAAAAGGAGGGAAAAAAAAAAAAAAAAAACACAAAACAAAAATAAAGTAGGAAAAAAAAAACAAAAAAAAAAAAAAAGGGGTGAGGAAATGAGAAGGCGGTGGGGGAGGCGAGAATGTTGAAGACAGGTTTGCTTTTTATAATTTTATTAGGGTTTCATTTCAGGAGGGTTTTCTTTCTGGCCGATTTTCCTTTTCGTTTTTTTCCTTTTTTTTTTTTTATTACCGTACCCGTCTTTTCTCATAACCGGTACTGATACTGGCACATGTTGAATCACAAATTAAATTTGGTTAAAAAAATAATTACTGAAAATGAAAATTAAAGGACATGACCGGTTACAGCCGGTTAAATGGGGGGAGGAAAAGAGAATCGGCGCTCATGCAGCGCCATCTGAGTGAGAGCGAGAGAGAGAAATCTTTTTTTTTTTTTTTTTGAATAGAGAGAGAACAAGAGAGAGTAATCTTTAAAAGTAAGTGAACCGGAAAAAATAAAAATAACAGTTAAGTGAACCGGAAAAAATAAAAATAGAAACTGTTTTAAAAGGAAGAGAAAGAGACAAAAATTGTGGTGAATGCAATGGTTAAAATATTAATTTATATAAGAGTAAAATTATGAGTGTGGAGAAACAAAAAACAAAAATGGAAATGCATTCAATTTATACAGCGCAAATGAATAATTAAAACGTCTACGTGTGTCATTATTTATCCATATTATTCCAATTTTATCGAACTAATATACATTTATTAACGCTCCTGGCAGAATAAAAAATATAATAATACACATTTATTAACGTATTGATTGGGTAGTACACGGTACACTTTGCTTCTTTAATTTCAAATTTTGAATTTCAAATATTTTTTAAGTCCTTTATTATACTTAGTAAACGCACATTCAAACAATGATTAATACCAATCATATCTATGCAGTATTTTTCCAAATCATTTGAAATATATATATAATTATATTAAATTTTTTGTAAACTTTTTTTTTTTTTTCGCTTTGAATTGAGATCTTCCTAAGTTATTAGCTATTTACTTTAGAGAAGTTTCTTTTTTGATAATTTCAAAATGGTTTCATTCTTTATATATTATTATTTAAATATATAAAATTATTTAATATAATATTATTAATATCTAAAATATTTCTAATTTATATTATTCTAAAATTATATATATTTTACAAATAAAAATTAATTTTATAATTTCAATCTGATTATATATAATCCTATAAAAATTAATTTTATTAAATTTTTTTTTCTCGTTTAAATTAGGGTTGATTTTCATCCTTTTTATTTTTTTTTTTAATAATGAAGTGTTAGTTATTTGAAAGGAAAAAACCAACCATCGATTTTCATCCTTTTTATTTTTTTTTTTAATAATGAAGTGTTAGTTATTTGAAAGGAAAAAACCAACCATCATGAACAATGGAGAATAACCGGCGATTGAGATTAACATTACTTATGAACATATTAGGAATATTTGAATTTGTTCAATCTAGCAGTTTCGTAATTTTTTTTGTAAAGTATATGTTTAGATGGTTCAATTATAAACTTTTGTTAAATTTTGAAATAGTTTGGTTGTAAACTTTTGAACAGATTTAAAATAGTTCATTCATATATTTCTGAACATATTTAAAATTGTAACTTATTCTTTTAAAGCGTTCGGTCATAAACTTATTATTTTGAAATGCATTCATTTGTATATTTCTGAGCATGTTAAATTTATTCAATCTAACAATTCTAAACTCTTTTAAAAACATATTTTTAAATGGTTCGATCGTAAACTTCTGTACAACTGAAGATGCTCAGTTGTAAGCGTATGAGCGTATTAAAGTTATTTAGTTGTGTACTTTTGAACATCTTCAAAGTTATAACTTATTATTTTAGAGCGTTTGGTCATAAACTTCTATCCAAATTTTCAAATGTTCGGTTGAAAACTTCTTAACATTGTCATTTTGTTTAGTTGTATACTTCTAAACATGCAATTGCACATGGATATATTTTTAGATGCTCAGTTGTACACTTTTATGCAGCTTTAAAATGTTTTGCTTGTATACTTTTAAACATGTTAAAATTGTCTGATTATAAATGTTTGAACCAAATTTAAAGATATTCAATTATGAACTAAATTAACGAATGTCCTAATTTTATTTAGAGATAAAAATGCAAAACTACAATTGAACTGCTTTATATCAATCATACAAAATAAAAGTTCAAAAAGATTATTTTGAGATTGCAGTTAGTGTCATAATCACAAACTAATTTGTTCAAAACTATGAATTGTCTAAATCTATTGTCTTCTAAATGGTCATATCATCTAAAATTAAATCATTGAAAGCTTTTATTTGGAGTGTATATGTGTTTCCCATCCTTTGGCATATATTTGGTGATGTTTAAACTATTTATCAGTAACTGGTGGCATAAGACATCCTGGTACCATGAACAACTACAACAACAATAAAGGTAAGAAAAATATTGTCAACATAAATATCAATATAATTAAATTAAATGAATTTTATTTAAAAAATTACAAAAATCTTGATAAAATGATTATCATTGACAAGTCCAATGGAAATAATTTTATGACAATCCACATGTAGTGGTTTTGAATGAAGAGGAAGAAAGGTAAGACATTGTCTTTTAGGTATATGCATTAAGACCAAATCATACTTGGAAGCTATCAAATGGCTCATGTCTACCATTGTCATCCATTGATCGAAACTTAAATTGCTCTCAAGATATCATAAAGTATGAATAAGTTCACCTACTTTATCATTGGGTCCATATAAAGCAATGTACACATCTATATTAGATTTTAAATCATCTATCATCATATTAGCCAAAATACTGATTTCTTGCTCAATAAACCTTCCGGCAAATGAATGTCCTTTTAGATGTTGTGCTGCTGGATGATTATGAACTCCACAAAAAACTTGCAAACTCTAATCATCATTTCTAGCCAATTTACACAATTTCAAAATAAATGGACAATTGCACTTCTATATTCCACTGACCTTATATCTCTTTTGCTTTGGTCGATTGTTTAACTTTTGCAAAAGGTCTATAAAAACCACTTCTCTCACAACTAAGAAATAATCATGGATTTTTCCCATCACTACCCTTAGTAGATGTTTTAATCACAATTACTATGCCATTTCTTTTTCTTATGTCCCTTGCTCAATTAATGAGCGAACCTTCGCTTGTAAAAACCTATATAATATAAAGTATAAAAGCATCAAAAATTACAATGAAAAATTTATATGTACATTAAAACTTAACTATAAATGTGCCAAAAAAAATGATTACCCTATTTGTTGTAAATGTATTAGTGTAATCAACAACATTCTAATCCAACACTTCCATTATCTATATATTTTTCACCTGCATATTTTTTTTACATTCAATTAAATGTAAACCATCAATGATTAAAAAAAAAAAGGGGCATATTTCATAATTTACGGCATTTAATATCTGTATATATATATATATATATACAATAGTCGATAGATAAAAGCCAAACATATTAATAATGTTTAGATGGATGCTTCTAAACAATTAAAAAATATTCAGTTTTAAACTTTCAAATAAAAGATGAATTTTAATATACCAGGATCAAATATAAGAATGTTGTTCTAACCTGGTCGTTGATAAGAGATAGAAAAAAAAATCCAAACTAAAGTAATCATCACAAAATTTTTTTAAAAAAAAATACAAAAAAAACTAAATACATCTTACTCATTCACATTTTTGGGCTTCCATAATTTATGAATAATTGTTGTTTCTGCAATTCTAGTTTATAATGAAGTATAAGTTAGATAGAGATGTAATGTATTATTTGATAGGAAGAATGAGACTGTATAAAGAGATTATTTAAACAGATTTAGTTAATAAATGTCTTTAATAGTAATTTCAAATGGGGATAAAAATGTAAATCAATAATAAAACTGTATAGAGTCTAATTTCTTTACTTTAATCTCCTAACATTACAATTAATCCCTTAAAATTGTGAAGCCTTGTATTTTTTTTATTTTGATATTGGAATTGGAAATTGAATTCTAAATAATTGTCTAAGAAAATATAATGATTTAAATTAAATACTAACTAACTCCTTTATATGTAAGGTCTTGGCTTTTCTAACCCTAATAGCCAAAAAAAAAAAAAAAAAAAGACTAACTAATAATTTTTTATTTGAAATATAACTATATTAACATTAGATAAAAATATCAAATATATTTTTACAAGTGCAAACTTAAATTTTACACATATAATTTTTTTGGATAAAATATTGCAAAATTAAAATAATAAATTGTTCTAATAATAAAATATATCTAATATTTTATTTTTTATTTAATTCCAAAAAGCATTTTATTTTTCATTAATTAAGTTTTTATAGTATTTTGATTTAAAAGACTTATTTATAATTGCCATCATATGATAATTTAGTTATTATACTAAAAAAATAAATCATGACGTTTTATTTATCAAATTTAATGAAATTTTTAAAAAATAAAATATAAGTATATCAAATGGGCATTCCTGTCATACAAATTTATGATAGGTATTTTTAAAATTACAAAATTGTTGTTAGGGTTGAATTTATAAGATGATAGTACAATTTATTGTTATTTGTAAAAAATAAAATATAAGTATATCAAATGGGCATTCCTGTCATACAAATTTATGATAGGTATTTTTAAAATTACAAAATTGTTGATAGGGTTGAATTTATAAGATGATAGTACAATTTATTGTTATTTTGATAGTTTTAATGAGCTATTAGTAACGATGACAGTACAGTTTATTGTTATTTTTATAGTTTGAGTGAGCTATTAGTAACAATCCTATAGTGTGAGGGGGATGTATTTTACCCCAAAAACACTAATACATATGAAATGAGGTTTGATATATAAGTATGAATTTACAAAATCAAATTGTATTTTTTTCCCCGACACTTCTATAAGATGAAAGTTAAAATTATAAATTTGATGCTTTATCGAGACATAACAAATTTGATGTCACAATGTACAAGTTTGAAGTTATTGTATATAAGGATGAGATCACTGTTCATGCATGTAATATTTGTTATAAGTCCAATACTACAATAACCGAATGAGATCACTCTGCATGTAGAATATTGTGTTTGATTAATTAAGTTCAAATGTTGATTTTACAAGTTAAAAAATGTATAGAATTTTTTGTCTGCAATTTTTGATGCTGCATTTCCAATTTGAAGGTCATGTGCTTATGATTGTGAGTCTCAAAATTACATCTTCAAGATCAATATATGTATATATAAAAGGTTGATTAGTAACTGTAAAAAAAAAATATATAATTAACTATACTTTGATATCTTTAATTTATAGAATTTTGCAATTTAAAACTTTAACTTCTAAAAGCAGCAGATTAGGCTTTCAATTTTTTCAATTTATTGTATATTGATCTTATTCTTAATTTGACAAAAAAATTGGTAATGATTTTATCCAGGAACTTATAACAGAAAGTGTAAGAAAAGAGATTAAGGTGTTAAACAAAGAGTTGAAAGCAACCACATTAATAAAATTGCTATCAATTTGCTTGATTAAATTAGAAATTAAATCAATCTACAACAAATTAAAAATTAAAGGTTTAAATTAAGACTTTTAAAAGTTAAAAATATAAATCATAAAACTTCTAAAATTAAAAATATTAAAATACAATTAACCCAAAAAATAAAATAGGAAATTCAAGTTAAGAATTATTATGTATACAAGTAAATTATTTGGATAAAAAATAAATAAATAACAAGTAAATTGTAATGTTGTCACCATGTTGTTCCCTGGAGGCATTGATTGGCAGGTGTTAAAATTTAAAAGTTTTATGTTTTGTTTTAGGGTCTAAGTTGCAATCACCAAATAAAACAAGGTACAAATTTAATATTGCACTCAAATGTGTAAGTTTGGAAGTATATATATATATATATATATATAGAGTGCGTTTATGGTGCGGACCGTCCGCATACGATCTGCAGTATTAACGACGATTTTTGTCTCTGTGTGATAGTATTGACGACAATTTTTTACGATAATTTTTGAGAAAATTATTGTCAATACTATCACACAGAGACAGTATTGACAACGATTTCTTCAAAAATTGTTATCAATACTACAGGTTCACATGCGGACCGTCCACATCATAAAATTTTCGTGTGTGCATTTTATTGTACAGACGGTCTGTATGCGGACCACATCAAAGCCGACTCTTTTTGGAAAAAATATGTCAGCTTTGTTGTGTATGTATACACAGCGTACACAGCAAAGCTGACGTTTTTTTTTAAAAAAACATCGGCTTTGGTATGGTCCACACTATAGAACTACTCTATATATGTATATTGCAAGATTTAGGGTCTAAGTTGCAATCACCAAATAAGACAAGGTACAAATTTAATATTGCACTCAAATGTGTAAATTTGGAAGTGTATATATATATATACAGTATGTTTATGGTGCAGATCGTTCGCATACGAGCTGTAGTATTGATGATGATTTTTGTCTCTATGTGATAGTATTGACGACAATTTCAAATTGTCATCAATACTATCACACAGAAATAGTACTGACACGGTTTCTTCAAAAATTATGTTAATACTACAGATTCGCATACAGACTATCCATACTGTAAAATTTTTGAGTATATATATATGTATATTGCAAGATTTGAAATATACATAAGTTGAGGTTGGTAAGTGGAAATTTATAATGCTGAAGTTATGATTTATATGTTCTTAGAAATCGTTCTCAATACTATCACACAGAGACAGTATTGATAACGATTTCTTCAAAAATTGTCGTCAACATTACAAGTTCGCATATAGGTCGTTCATATCGTAAATTTTCGTGTGTATATATATATGTATATTGCAAGATTTGAAATATATATAAGTTGAGGTTGGTAAGTGGAAATTTATAATGCTGAAGTTGTGATTTATATGTCCCTACTCCCTAAGGACACTTATGATAGTTTGGATCGTAAATGTCTTCCAAATTTTCCTTTTTCTTTTTGTTATAAAATTTTCATAATTAAAAAAAAAAAAAAAAGTTCATGACCAAAATGAGTAAACGATCTAAACATAGAGGTAACTTTTATTAATTAGAATCAGAACCAAAAATAATAACAATTAGAACCGACTATAAGGAAAGACACACAAACATCAATCTCTGTTTGTAAGCCCCATAATCAAGGCACATGCATACAAATTGATTTTTTGTTTTGAAGGTTGGCTTTTAGCTTGATAAGCGTCCCTTCCTCTCCAATGTCCAAAAAACCCATACTCCAATGCTCCAAAATGAGAGATCAAGTCAGCGTGGGCAAAAATTTTGATTGAATTGGTTAATTATTACTGAAAATTATATCTTGGTTCCAAAATCATTAGAAAGCATTATAAAAATTTATGTTGAGTGTTGTTAAATTTGTGATCATATTAAAAACACCAGCGACCTTGCTGATTTTCTGTATCATATACGGTGAAAATGCGAATAAACCTATTCTAACCTTAAAAGAATTTAGAGCTTCAAGATCAGGAGGGAGAAAAATATAATAATAATAATAATAATAAAGTAAATAAATAATGATAGAGAGAGAGAGATAGGTTGGCGATTATAGGGTACCTAGTAAGGGGATAAAACATTGTAAAAGTGTAAAAGAAGCATTGCCGTCCCATCTGACACGCTCAATATGAAAACCTCCACAGCTGCCTCAAAGAATTAAGGCCAAGGCCGTACTTTGAGCATATCCAAAAAGGCCGTACCGGAGCAGCAAACCCTGATACCAAAAGGCAAAAGCCTTAAAATATATATATATATATATATATCTCAAAATCTTAGTTTTATTTATATAATTTACTATATCTAACTAGCATATATATCATTTTTGGCGAAATACTAGCATTTATATAATCTCTATATATTTAACAAAAAAATCCAAATATTTAAAATCGTTACAAATATCCACCAAAAATATAAATACTTCAAAGTACTGAACAAATAGAAAATGACTCGCTATATATAATACATATTATCAAATAAGAATTGGAACCAAAACATAGGTATCATAGGCCACATTCCATTTAGATAAGTTTAAAAATAAATAACAATTTGATAATGCGTTTCAAGATAGACATTGTATCATATAAGCATCTTTCATTTAATTAAATCCAATTTTTATAAAAGACTTTGTAAATGACTATTTCTACTTTTGCTTTTAGAAGTTTACGTTGTTGATTTCTCTTTTTTTTTTTTTTTTTTTTCCCACTTAATTATCAGTTACTTCTATATATCAAAATCTTCTACCATCAAGTCCATAAAAACATGAATGGTAATCCATCTCATGTCGTTGCTTGTTGTAGGTGGAGTCCAAAGTTTCGGAAAGTGCTACATATTACAATAACTTTTTATTTGTTACATCCAAAAATAATAATTACTTTCTAAGCGCAGTCCATAGAAATTTTAGGAATGTGAATGTGAGCCCTTTTACTGCATATTCTCCCACTAGCGAAGCAAACACAAATTCTTTCCACAAATATTGTCGTACGGTGAATTTAATTAGAAGCAAATATTATAATGCCCTCTGAATAAGCATGCTTGACCAAAACATAGGATATCCTATTCTTATCAGCTTTTCCTACCACACAACGTCACATGAGCCTTTTTTTTTTTTTGGTGAATCAATGTCACTGAGCTTGTGTACATACGAAGTGTCATTATGATAAGGCTTCGAAGCAAGAAACGTGACACTTTTGCATATAATATAAAATGTAAATTATCATTGATTTTAAAACTTTAGTTTTAAATACATATTAAATTATAATTTATTATAAAAAATTAAATTGTTAAAATGTAAATTATCAATTGTTTTATTTTTTTTAATAAATAACAATGTTAGATTACAATTTTTAATTCTTTGAAATGATAAAATTGAAAAGAAACAAATGTGCTTCAGGCCTTACAAAAGTTATTTCAGAATTATGAAAATTTCGTTAAGAATTAGAATGATATTCCTTGTTTTGACGAAAATCACCTACATAAGAAAAGTTTATATTCTTTTATATAAACTGGCCAAATATTTTTTATAAATTGGCCAAACATTCCAAGAAGAGTTTATGAATCTTTAAAAGTACTAAACAATTAATTTTTGTGACAAATCATTTTAAATAAAGTTATAAAATTCATAAATATTATATATTAATTGACGGTCAGGCTCTCGACCTACCAATCAGTTTAAACTTCAATTTTCATTCTAAAAGATAATCTCAATTCACTTAAGCAAATATAAAGAAATACAATAATGATTGTGATAAGAGGCATTAGTATAATATTCTTTTTTGAATAAACACTATTATAATATTTATTATATCGATTAAGATATTTATTAATTAACAAGGTGCAATCATTTTATCAGGTTCACTTAATTTTTCAACCAATGAATTGTTTTTTTTTCTTTTTATCTTGTACAATAATTTTCTTTTTTATCTGACTGTTTTCTATTGATAATCATTTAGATATGAGTGGAAATGTTAGGAGATATGAGTGCGGATGATATTCTAATTGAACCAATTTTATTATACTTTTTCAACTAAATGGATTAAAAATACATTACTTTATCACATAGTCTTAACATTTCTAGAATTACTCTGTAGGTTTATTAAAATGAAATTACAAAATTGACATTAAAAAATTCAATTTCTATCATCTCTCTATCGTACAATTTTATTTATTTATTATTATTTTTTTTTTGCTTGAAGGGTTATTTGCTATTTACGTAGTTTAACTGTTATTTTCTACTTTTTTTTTTCTTTTTATCAAAATTAGATATTTAACCTTAAACCATATTTTTTGGTAATGCTTCACACTCGGAAGAAAAATAATAATAATTACCGCAATCAGTATAATTAATCAAAGATAAAAAGACAATTATCATCTGCAATCTGCTATTTATATATGGATTATTGTAGTTATTAATAATTAATGATCTTGTTTAATTACATTTATTAATTTATATCTCCCAAAGTTTTTTTTACTGACATAATGCCAAGGTTCAAAATTTTGATCGGCTGTGGATAAGTGCTGCACATCTTTTTGACTTCTTCGACAAAGTTTTCATTTTAATAATACGACATCAGGCGCCGCAAAAGCATCATTGACGAGCCATGATCATGATCTATCTTCATACTTTTCTTTTTCTTAAGACTCCTAATATTCCCCCATCCATTAGAAACCGTTAAATTATTGAAATATTATTATGCATATTATATAATCTGTTTATTTCGCCGAAAGATGAATTGCACCCATTAATTTCGTATCCATATCTTATTTTCTTTCGAGGGATCAATATATTTCAATAGTATAATCGTGTATTACATATTTATAAGTATGAAGTATGAACAACCAAAATTGATGCATAAGAAAACATGACTTTTAATTAAATTTGTTTATTATAAAAAGTTAATACTTTTTTTTTTCAAAAAAAAAAAAAAGAAAAAGTTAATACTTTTAATTTGACGGTTAACATTTACTAGGAAAATACATCAAAAAAATTTTGAATTGAAAATTAGGTCCTCATATTTATGATTTGGAAAGTTCAAAATAATTTCAGTATTTTCCCTTTTTATAGGGGAAAAAGAAAAAAGAGTGCAAAAGGGCAAAAAACAGAGGACAGAATGTTTTCATGAGGGAAAAGCTGTATAAGCATTATGTTATATATGTACATTAAAAAGTTTATTTAAGGAATCAAGGAAATTTTTATTATTTTAAATAAATTATCTAACTTATAATTTTTTAAATTCTTCTGTATCTGTGTGATTCAAATTTGTGTTGTTATAGATATAAATAAAAATATTCAATCATTAAAATTATTCAAAAATTAAAAAAAAATTTTTTTTTTTCTTTCGCATAATTGGAATCAACGATTAGTTTAATTATAAAATTATTTTTTGTTTATTGATGGTAGAAACTTGAGATTGCGATGGGATAAATATGAAAGACCAGAAGAAAAAAAAAAAGAAAAAGAAAAGACGCACACTATCACAGACACACAAGTAGGATTGTGCGGACTGTCTGCCGGCCAGCCTGCAAAAGATTTTTCTGAATAAAGTTGTCGATCGGGCTGGAGTAGATGGAGATTTTATTTATTTATTATCATTATTTTTTAATTTGGGAGGAGAGGATTGGAACATAATTATTATATATCAAAAAATAATATCTTTATTATTAAGCTGTCTTAAAAATAACATAAAGTATAAAAGCCAATAAAATTACATAAAAAATTTACAAAAATCTAACGAAGTTAAAATAAACTTACTTATATCAATATACGGGCTTCGCATAGGTTGAAGTATTATTTGGTTTTGATTGGTGTTGTGTAAAACGTTTACGTAGATAATTAACTTATTGTACTCCTAAGTTTGCTCAGTGATTGTAGCAATGAAAATATCTTGTAATCAAAAACAAAAATAAGTAACTTTTTTTTAATAAATTTTAAAATAATTTGTAACCTTTTGTTTTTTGGGTATGAGATTAGTGGGGGTGATTGTACCTCACTAAGGGTATAAATTGAAACTTATTTTAATTAAGAGTAAAAAAAATGTAATTAGATTTAATTCAAAAAATAAAATCTATCAAACAAAGGGGTGAAATCTCTTTGGGACAATCCAATTGGCAATCAGCAATGGTGATGGCTCTAAAATTTTAGCTCTATGAGATCTCATATTATATATATATATATATATATATATATATCTAGACCAAAAAAAAAAAAAATTATATATATAAATTTTTTTGATATATTAAAAATATAATTTTCATTTGGACTGAGCACTTAGTGACATAATAAGTTCTAGGGATTTGTTTCTTAGTCAATTAGAATTTTACTATTAATTCAATATTTAAGGTAACTTTTTTAATATTTGACACATCATTAAATATTTATTTTACATTGGAAACATATTTTCAATGGAACAAATCTTATATATATACATATATATACAAAGGGTCATCTGTTAATTTATTTTTGCTCTCTTCTTCTCATCAGCTATATATATACACAAAGAGTCATCTGTTAATTTATTTTTGCTCTCTTCTTCTCATCAGCTTGCATCTCTTTTCAAGATTTTTCTAACGTATTTTCTCTCTCTTATTCTCATTTGCTTGCCTCTCTTCAAGAATTTTCTCTTCGTCTCTGCCACAATGTTATTAACTATCATGAAGAAGCAATAGTTTTTAAAAAATAAAACAAAATTAAAAAAATTAGAAGAAGAAGAACTAGTTTTAATTTGGCCTGCAGCTAAAAGAAAAAAGAAAAAAAGAAGAATATCTTTGTCCAACTTAACATATGTGAAGAATATATAGCATTTTAGTATTTCATTAAAAATAGATATTATCAATAATTAAATTTTAAATTTTAAATTTTAATTTTTAATAATTGATGTGATGTAAAAACTAATAATGAGAAATTTAATATTAAAACTATTAGGTTATTAAGTCTTGACTCTATATATATATATATATATATCTATATAGTTTGCTTCTACATGACCAGCATTAAATTTAAAGTAAAACTTCAAAAGAAAAAATATTATTAAAACAATATGGAAAAAAAAAAATTGACTTGCATAAAAAGAAAACATTCATTTGGAAATATTTAAAACAAAATGAAAGGAAATGGAAAAAAAAAATCTGGTAATTTTATTGTCATATTTTTTTTACTTAAATTAGTAAATAAAATGGATTTAAAGGAATTATATATTGAAAGGTTCCATCAATTTTCTCTCTTAACGCAAAAACCATGGGAAATTAAATAATTGTCCTTGCAGAGCACTACTTGGAAAATTAAAGGTACTACAATTAGTATACCATGGACTCTTTCTACTCTTATTGAAGATTTTAAGGAATATGCAGGAAAGGTTACAGAATGGGAGGCCACATATGGCCCTAGAAAAGCAAATAAGACTGCAGCATGGATAGCTAAAGCTGCAAGAGAAAAATTACTCTTCCTTGGGTGGGAAACTAGTTTTCCCTCTTCATTATTAGCTCTTTTATAGTATTGACTGTTT
Source organism: Ziziphus jujuba (assembly GCF_031755915.1). Taxonomy (NCBI): domain Eukaryota; kingdom Viridiplantae; phylum Streptophyta; class Magnoliopsida; order Rosales; family Rhamnaceae; genus Ziziphus; species Ziziphus jujuba. The sequence goes on along the minus strand of NC_083386.1, from coordinate 18,547,182 downwards.
ATCTTTGTATTCTGCCTTTTTTTAATACAATAGTTTTTTTGATTAAAAATAAATAAAGAAATAAATAAAAAGAAAGTACTACAATAAATATCACAGTCACAGAGCAATTTGCAAAGGGTATGGTATATGTGGCATTGGTGTAAAGAATTTAAATGTAAATAATGTTGAATGTCTATGTAATTTTATTCTTTTTTTTTTATATGGATAATTTTGTTTTCAATAGTATAATAAAATTAGTATAATCAATTTTATTACCTATTTTGATAATCAATACCATTGAATTTTTACTATTAAAATGTATAAATTACATAAAACTCTCCGAAACTCTTAGCTACTTGCAAAAAAAGGCTCTAATCTTATAAATAGCCACCATAAACTTTGAAAAATTCACACATAAGGATAATAATGGTTTGAATCTCCATATTTCCCTCACAAAATAAAATAACATGTATATTTTTAGGAAGAAAAATTTTAAATTTTAAATGTATAACAATTTTTGATAAAAAAAAATTGAAAGTTAAATATTACCATGTAAAAGAAATACTTTTAATCTCATTAATTAAGATATTTTGATTTTCACAATAAATATTTGGAAAACATAATACTATAGCCAAAGCTTTGGTAACATTCATTTATGTTATGGTTTGTACTAATTTTATATAATTTTTTGTTAATCATAAATTCATAATATCATATAATTAATGAATTTATGTAGTATAGCATATAAAAATTAAGATAAATTACATAGAACCTTCCTGAAGTATTTAGCACTTACAAATAACCCCTAATATATATAAAAACCCTCTCAAACTATTAAAAAATTACAAGTCAAACAAAAATTATACAACAAGACAAAATTTTCTTTATAAAACAAATTATAAAAATTTAATAATATAAAATTATATTAATGCTTGTAATGAATAAATTCATTTAATTTATAATAATACTTTTGCAAATATTTTCTTTCAAGAAAATATTATTTTTAATATTTAGATAATAAAAAAATTTAGATTAAATTATTTCAAAAATAGTATATGCAAGATCTATGAGTCTTGATGGATGTAGGGCAAGAATGAGAGTTAGTGAACAATATACTAAAAATGGATAGTGATTACTGTAGGCATAACATTATGAGGCTGCCAAGGTAAGTATAGGAAGTGTGGGATACTGACAGGCTACTTTATTGATGAAGATTACTTAGTGTTCTGACAGGCTACTTTATTGATGAAGATTACTTAGTGTTCAATCTAACGTCGTTTGAATATAGAACAATAATGGTTCAAATTATAGTTAGATATTTTTAACAATTGAGATCTTTTTAGGATATTTAATTTCAAAATTCAAAAGAACTTTAGAATTAAACATGCTTTAATGAGAACAAATTTAAAATGGATGACCCCTAAGAAATCTGAATAAAAATCTTATACCATCTGAAATACAATGTACAAATGAAAGACATTATTGGTGGAATAAAAATATAACGGGCATTACAAATGGTATCGTAAATTATAACCAGTTGAAAGTTTGCTAGAGAGGACACAAGACAAGACCGTGAGAAAGATATGTTGTAAGATCTATGAACCGTAAAAAATGCCAAGCAAAAAGGTGATATTGGTGGAACAAAAAGTAGAAAGGCATTACAATTTAATTATTAATGGTTATGCCAAAATAGTGATTTTGTCAATTTAAGATAGTTTTCAATATTTAATTGGTTTTAAAGGTGTAATACATAATAATAAGTAACAAATTCATTTTCTTTTTTGGTAATATGACAAGTTTATTTGTTGTTTTGACACTTTAAGGAGATTATTTATAAATGTCAAATAGTTCATATAGGTCTTTTTGTAATTTACGCTAGATATTATAAATGGAATTTGATTCGCACTATAAAAAAATTATTAGACACATTACATTTGACATATTCTCACACTAAATTTTAATTTTACTTCTTACACCAGTAAAATATTTCAATTTTACTCTTTAAAGCACAATATACATAAATTAGAAAATATAAGTTTGCCCTACATATGTGTACTAGGGTATATACAAGAATACGGTATATATAATTTGGACAAAATTGATCCATCTAGTATATGTATACAGGAGTGCATACATTCCTCTAATTTATACAATCCAAAATTATTCTTTCATTTATTATTAAAAGTATGGTATACATAACTTGAATAAAAGTCCATCCGATATATGTAATTTAGATGAATATTTTTATAATATATAAAAAAACTATTAAAAATATAATGTATCTAATAAATTTTGTAACCTAAATAAAACTATTTCATTATAAATATGATAGAGGTATTTTTGTCCAAATAATTTTTTTAAAATAGTCCTAAATAATCATTAAGCTAATTACAAAATTGACATCAGAATTCATATAATTTGGGGGTTTATTTGTGATTGTTTAATAGTCGTCTAGTTATTAAAAAATGAAGTCTACATATATTCAAAATGAGAAGAATACCATATTTTTTTTTATTACAAGAAATGTCATATTTAGATAAATATAAAATACACGTCTCTTGATATTTAAATTCGGATAAATTGAATTCTTGACCCTAATTATTGTATTGCTCTCGTTAAGTAATTCTCACAAGTAGTTTTAATTCTCACAAGTAGTTTCCCCTCTTCATAATTTTGGTCCCATAATTACACACGCACCCCAAAAAAAAAAAAAAAAGTTACTGCTAATATCCCAAAGGGTGATAAATTGAGGGTTTAAATTTGCAAGATTAAAAAAACAAAAAAAGAAACAAAAAAAGCGTGGAATTCAATTTAAAGTAGAACAATTGATTTCAGCCCAAAGTGGGCGTTATTTGAGTCAACTTCAACCTGTATTCGGTAAACAACGCCCACAATCATTTCGTGTTTGTCCAAAACATCGTTTGGCACAATTTATTTATTTTTATTTTTTTGGGTTTTCTGTTACATCGTCTAGCACGTTGATTCTTTCTTTGCATCGCTAATTCATGAAACTAAATTCCTTGTCGGTACTGATACATGATTGATTGGTCAAATGGAATTTCGCTTTCTACTCACCTAAACTGATAACGGTTTCATGTTAAAATTGCTCCCTTTCCTTCGCTAATTTGTGAATTCGGAATTATTTAGGCTTCCATTTAACAAATGGTAAATATAGTGAAAATTTATTTATTTTAAAAAAATAACAGTTTTTTTTTTAAATAATTCATCTAATTTATAAATTATTTAAAATTTTTATTTTTTTATAATTTAAACTTATATTTTTATAGATACATGTAAAAGTGTTCTATCACTAGAGGTACCATAGAAAAATATAAGTTTTGATAATTAAATTTTCATTGTAGAGGAAAAAAAAATTATATGAAAAAATTATTTATATTTATAAAAGTGTTATTATGAAATTCTTTAAAAACTAGTTTTAAATTTAAAAATATAAATTTATTCTTAATTTATTATATAAATTTAATTTAATTATTTACTAAACATGCAAAACAAAAAAATTTATAACAAACTAGTTTTCAATTTTCCTTCAAAATTTGACAAACACTAAATGGAATCTTGAGGAAAAATGAATGGATAAATAATAACTTCAATATCTGTTAAAAAAATTTAATTTTAATGTAAAATATTATTATCAGTGTTCTCTTTTTTGTTCAAAATTTTAAAATACATATTTTTTAAAATTATATATTACATACTAACTCTTATAGTAAAATGTTATTCTCTATTATTATTTTTTTTAAAAAAAAAGAATTAATCTTTACATTTTTTTTTCCATTTTACCATGCATAAAACTTTATGCATTGGTATAAGAAAAGAATAAAATGGAGGAAAAATAATGAAGGATGTTCCTTAGACAAAAACTACACCCTCCCTTGCAACACAAGCGTTGAGATACAAAAATCTCTCCAAGTATCAATCACCGAGTTTGATAATATATATATATATATATTTTTTTTTTTTTTTTTTGTTTTTACATAAAGATAGTTCATACTTTCTTTACAAGGAAGACAAGCAAAGCAAGTGGCCAAGAACACATTCATGTGTTCTCGATTTTCTTAGCAAACTCTTACCAATTAGTAGCAATTTGAAACTTTCTTTCGGTCGCCTTTTTTTTTTTTTTTTTTTTTTTTTCAAAAAGGCTCCGCCTACTAAAATGGGTAAAAGGTAGGTGCCACTTGGTAGTATTAGTTAGGACATTTCATTGACTTTCAACCAAAAAAATATGAAAAATAATAAAAATCAGACATTTCATTGACTAGGAAAATAGAGATAGAGGGCTTTTTTTTTTTTTTTTTTTTTTTTTTTCCTCCCTGGGTAATTTAATTTCCTCTTTGATAGAGAGAGGGCTTGTGTGTTTCACAATACTGCTCTCATGATGAGGTTCATGAGGACACAAGGGGCGGTGGTAGATTACCAACATCCAACGAATTGAAGAGTGAATTCCAAGTTTCTTTCAATTATTAATCCCCTAAAACCCCTTTTTTTTCCCTTCCTCCACGTGTCCTCTCACTCTCTGTGCTGGCATTTTCAGTAAGGTAGAGAGTGGGGATGCACCTACACCTAACCAACACCTACATAGCACTCTTAGCCGATATTTTCTTTAATTCTGTAGTTCCGAGGTTTCCTTTTAGTTGAATAAAAAGGGACCCACACAAAAGGAGAAAACAGATCACAGCCCCACGATATGTCTACTTCTAACCAAAAATTTGATCTCGTTGTGATACGGCATATATGGTGGACAGTGACATATTGATTCTGTTTCCTTTTTACTGTTTTTCTCTTTGAGTTTCAAAATTTGGAGAAATTGGGGTGGAGTTTAAGGAGTAGGACCCACACTATCACATGCATTGTCCGACATTGGATTAAGTTGATCTGATTAGTTTTTTTTTTTTTTTTTTTTTTTTGGTAAAAAACAAAATTGGGAAGTTTAGCGTCGTCAGGTTCGGTGTGGTGGAGGTTCACATGGGCAATACGTAATAAAGAGTGTTGGTCTTCGGTCAAGGACTCAAAATCTAGGGAATCGTGCACGTGTGGCTCGGTGCGCTTCCTGTACGCATTTTAAAAGGCGTAGCGGGAGGGAGAGAGTGTGTGCGGGTCCCTGCACGAGTCATGACTCACGACCACCGTGTAGCTCTCTAACACTTCATATAATACAGATCTGATGGATATGTTGTTTAAATTATATGGAATCCGATATTAGGGATTCAATATAAACTGGATATCACATCATTATAGCAAAAATTAATTAAATTTAACATATTTCAAATAAATTTCATTTTATTGATATGGATTTTGAAAATAATACACATTCACGAGTTGAGTCAAAACTTAGCACTTATTTTCTTTTCTTTTCTTTCTTTCTTTCTTTCTGAGGAGGACCCCATTCTTATTATATTGTATATAAGCATACAGATAAAGGCTATAATTAGTACTTTATTATCCTCATCATTTAATTTTAATATATTGTTTGCTTGGTGTCAAAGTGTAAGGAAAATATTTTAAAAAAGAAAAAATGATGTAAAAGGACAAACAGCTTGTAAGTGGCACAAAAGGTGGGTGTGACATGCCATATTATTAAACACTTTGTAACATAAATTGAAAAAGCAATGGGGAACATGTTCTATTGTTATCCGGGATGTTTGTACGTGGAATCCATACGTGTACATACAGCGTTTTTAATACAATCTATAGTGGAAACATGCATATGGTGTTCACATAAATTGTATACGACCCTCAATGATACCCAAAAAAACAAAAAAAAATGTATACAACCCTATATTAGTTATTTAATAAAGTTAATGCTCGTTCACCTAATAATTTCATAGCCCGTGCAGCAATACTACTGATTAGGATTTGAAATTTTATTAAGATATAATATGAAACAGAGCTCCCCAAAATAAGGGCTACATCCTAAGTTTGTCAGCCATACATAGGCCAAGGGAGTCCAAGGCATTCACAGTAATTTTATTTTTATTTTTTTTTTACGTACCAACCTAGATTTAGTCAGAAGAATTTTATATTTAAAAAAAAAAAAAAAGGAAAAGATAATGGATACAATTTCACTGATCAAGAAATTAAGAAGGTGCTTGGTTCACTTGAATACAATTAAAGCAATGCATAATTAAATCAACTTAAGAAATTGGATGTTTTGATTAGAATGATATAGAGCCAGTCTACAGAAGATGCTCCTAATGTTATGTACTTGAGCTAGTTGAACATACTGCCGATCTCGAACCCATAACTACTTTTTCCTAGGAGTAATCCTTTAGTTACTAATTTACCCAAAAAAAAATAAAAAAAAAATAAAAATTGTTTATTAAATTGTAAATATTAAATAACGTGACAGTTTATCAACGGCTGATAAATTAATATAAAAAAATATTATTTATTTTTTTTAAATTTGATGAAAATTCATTAAAATCTTTGAAGTTTGAAAAGTTATTACCTACCTACTCCCTTCCAAGGTTTCTTCCATGCTTGGATAATTATCGCTTACCATCCTTCAAATAAATTAATTCATGAAAAATCTGTTTTACTCTTACATGTCAATATAAATATTAAATAGTTATTTTCTGTTTTACTTTATAATATGTAAATTAAAAAAAATAACATTTACTAGAGATTGTTTTTATATGGTGATTAACAATATAAATAGAAAGACAAATGAATTACATTTTTTAATATATAGTTAAATAAAAGTATAATAAAATAATGTTTTATGTTTATTTTAAAATAGAAAGGTAAAATAAACTTTTTATAAATTCATTTGGTCGAAAATTAACTCCAAGGTTGAAATCAATAATTATCTAAAGTTCGAAAGGTAAATGATTATTTTACTAATTTTGAAGGTTTCAATAAATTTATATTAAATCTAAAATTTTTTATTGATATAACTTAAGAATAGTGAAAATTTGATAGCTTTTATCTTTATTATTTTTGAATATTCATGTATCATCATGATATCATTTTTTATTATGGTAGAAAAATTACAAAATTTTGATAATTCTAACAAAATATTATTTTTGAATACCTACATGCCAACATGACATTCCGTGCCATCCTAGGAAATGGACGTGTATGCATGTTACAATATTAATGTTAGCATATAGGCCCAAGGCATGGTTGGTAACACGAACACACCATGAATTTTTAAATTTCTTTTTCGTGGCTAAGAACAGGGAACACTTGTATCGTTCATTTGAAATTTGGCCGAGGAGTTCATGAACCAAATTGAAAACTTAGTTAGATAATAATTAAAAAGAAAAAAAAAAAAACAAAAGTAATTAATGGCTTTCACGATCTACATGCATGCATTTATTTGAGTACGCATGACTAGTGATGCCTAGTTTACTGTCCCACTTCCCTATAATTTCGGAAAAGTCACTTAAATTAGATCTAATCAATTCATTTCATAAACACCGCTCTAATTGATTGATCGAAATCTAAACAACCAATTAACAAACACAGGAAATGGTATATACAAAAGTGATTAATATTTTTCATAAGGACTCGAACAAACTGGTCTTTAATGTGCATAAAGAAATTTAATTTGGCGAAAAAATATACATTGAATTTGGTCGTGATCATATATGAAAGTGAGAGATCTGGAACAGACAAACATGTCCACATGAGCAAGTCCTGGTAATGATCGTTGAGAGGGCCGACGTGCTTCCATTTTCATGGTGAATATTAATTTGAATAATATATTGTGTGTAAATCGTCGTATAGTTGATGGTCCAAATAAGTGTCAAGCATGCCTAGCTAGCCACAACATTCTGGATCCGTCGGAGAGCCAACAACAGGTAGATTAAGTGTGTCGGTGCTGACATACTTTGCACTAATAAACAAATTAACGAAAAATATAAAAAGAATTGGTAATTTTATTATATTTGCATATATAAGATGTAGGTAAGATGCCAACATCAAAGACGAATGGTACCCATTTCGTTTGAGGATCTCCAAGAGACATACTCGCTCTTCAATATTAGACCCACTAAATCTACTCCACTCGATCTTTTCACGGGCAAACTAAATTTAAGGCCATCAATGACACAAATAATTCACTTCAATCTTCCAACAGTATTTTCGAAGAAGACCGGATCTAACTATGATTTGGTTCAATTTTTTTTTTTTTTAATTTATTTATTTGTAATATTGGATTGGTACAAGGATTTAAATTTTGGATTATCGTTTGAGAAAATACTAATATTACCAAGGAAATAGATCCTTTGTTTGTCTTTTTCGTTCTTTGTTTGTGCTTGTAAAAGGGGCTGTTAGATTAATTTGGCTCGATTATAGTTTGTACCATTGTGTTTTTCCAGAGTCTGTAAGAGGCTCAGATCCCCTCGCGCGTTTAAACGCTCCTAAATGGAAACCAAAAAACCAACGTACTTTACCATGGAATTATAACATGTGGTATGGCTTTTTTGATAAAAACATGTGGTATGGCTTAGTGAAAAGGTAAAGAATCCGCGATATGGTGGATTATATTGGAGCAAGCAGAGAAGGACGCGATGCTTATATTAAAGACAAAGAAGTAAATAAATGATTAACATATTAACATATATTTGAAAATTTAAATTTGATAGGATTTTATAGTTTTAAAACTAGTTTTAAATTTTTTTCTTTAATATCAATTATGTGAGACCGTGTTACACAATGTTAGTTAAAAGTTTAAAAATATTTAAATTGCAACAGATTAAAAAGAATTATATTATAAGCACCATCTTTTCTATTAAATATATATATATATATGATTATTTAATTCGTTAATATATTAATATAATAAATTAATTTTTAAAAAGATAAATATAATTAAATATAAATTAATTAAATAATAAAATATATATATACCTAGTAGATAATTTGATAGGTTGAATGGTCTCTCTAATATTATTTAATTCAAAAATAAAGGTCTAAATTTTCAATATTTTCTTTTTTTGAAATCTTATACAAATTTAATATCAAGTGACCTGAGATAAAATCAGGTGGATTTTGGACCACCTATTTCTACATGTCTACAAAAATTATGACATGTGGCATAAGTAATAATAAAAAATTTAAAATATTAATCACATTAATCATTTTAAAATTATACCAATTCATTTTTGCCACGTATCAAAATTTGTGGTAGGAACTTGCAGAAATAGGTAGTCCAAAAATCATATGATTTTTTTTTTCCATGATCTGGGTCAACTTTTGTTTTTTCTTTAATATTAAAATGCACTACAATACAATTTAACAATGAAACAATTGCTAATCATAGCAATTAAAAGTCAAATAAAGTAGAAATTGTAACAAATTGATAAATTAAAAATTTAAATTACTGAGTTCAAAAATTAAAAATTTAAATTATAAAATTTTAAAATTCAAAATATTAAAATATAATTATTTTTTTTTTTATCATTAAATTGTTTCAGAAGGACACTAGATGATCAAGATAACTAAAAGATCATTAATCTTGGATTAATTTTTTTCTTTCATTTAAAAAAAAAAAGGGAAAATTTTCCAGATAAAAAGTACAGAGTTTTTGTAAAAAATGAGATAATAATATTTTAGTATAACGGAAGAGGGACATAGTAGATGAAAATAAAAGCAAAAGAGAGAGAACCGGAAGGGCGAAAAGGACGTTTGAGATTTTCAGTTGGGAAGCTGGGACCGATATCCGTTTTGGTTTTGGCTTATTGGAATATAGTTTTGTTTTTGTATTTTAGATGATCTATTAATCAAGCTTTAATTACTTAAAAGAATTTGAAGTTTAAATGGAATAAGCTGAACAAATGGGCCCTCCTGTCCCTCCAATGGTAGCCAGTCTGGGATTCCAATTCAATATATAAAAGCTGTCACACGGTACGTATAAACCAAGTTGGACGTTTATATGGAGTTGGAATTGTGTTTTGGTAAAAAAAAAGAATAATAAATAAATAAATGAATTTTGAAATTTGTCATAAGGAAAAGGCTTTTCACAGATAAGAAAAAGACCCATCATCTCCAGCTGGATTGTGAGCGGCAACAGATGGATTTGTGCAGCATAACGTGCTTCTTTTTTGGAATTCCCATTTAAATGTGATGACTTTTTGCTGAACCCAATTTGGCTTTGTCTTTAAGATATTTGGTTTCCAACTATTCAAAGGTTGACCAACAGTCGGAATTTTAGCTCCAAATCTTCAAGTTCCAACCACTTTAATGTCGCTTATAAACACTCAAATTTTTTATTTTTTATTTTTTTCGAAACTCAATGTCTCAGCTTTGTTACAAAATATATAATTTATGAAATATTGCCGGTTCTGACTTTTTGAATCTCAAAATTATATTACAAATGTGTTTCAATAATTTTCTATAAAAACTTTAGATCTTTGGAAGAGTTTATAAGAAAGTTATATTTAAAAATAACTATTAATTCTGTTTTTTTGGAGCTTCTACTTTTACAAAATATTATTTCAGAAATCTATTCTTTATTAGTTTAGATTAGAAATTTTTCTCCAAATTTAAAATATATTTTAAAAAATTATCTAAATATTTCTAATGTCTATTTTGTAATGATTTTAAACTGGCTAAAATTACTTTCAATAAGATAAAGGCCCTTCATATAGTTTTTGGTAACAAAATAACAATATCACTTTTTAGTGATTTTGGTTCTTTAAAAATCATTTATTTGGTCATTTTAAAATAAGTACCAATTAGGTAATTTTTGAAAAATCATTTGAAATAATTTCTTAAAATCACTTCTAAAAGAATTGTCAGAAGCTCCTTTAAACTTTTAAAGGGAGAAACAGAGACAGTTTTCCAAAGGGCCTATAAGAAAGCTCTTATGACCTAAAGCTCTCTCAAGAAACATAATGAACAAATGTTATCCCAGTGCCTAAGTAAACAAGAAAATAAATAAATCAATAACTTTTATTTAGTGAGTAAATAGAAAAAAATGTTGCAACTTGGAAGAAAGTACATTTGTAATTATTTTTTGCATTAATGAGCAATTTGGAAATTACAATTTCTGAAAGTGATGCAGGAACACGAAGCTGCTTTTAATGTACGTATTTAAAAATTCATATATATATATATGTATGTACGATTACATATTAATATTCTACTTATTTGAAAATTTCCAAATACAAAACAACAAGAGCCATAGACATTGCTAGTTTCCTCCTCTCTTCCGATCTCATTTTGCTCTCTGGCCAGCTAAAATTTGTGGATCTTCTTGAAAATGCAGGCCTTTCATTTCGTCTACAATCTCTTTGTCCTTCACACTGACATTTATCTCCGACCACAGTCTCTGCCAGAGAACCCTCCAAGAGGCATACTTACGGAAATTCCAAAGAGATGAAAGAAAATTCAGCAGAATTGAGTGCAGATATTAGATTGAATGAAGCATCAAAAATCAGTAATTTTCGTTGGCTTCCTACTATTTCTTATTGATTAGTGTTCGCTTCCTTCTGCTTCTCAGTTTATTTTTCTATTTCCATTAGAGCCTCAAAGGTACTGATTTAATTTTTTGCCTAATTTCTTTTTTATATTGGCTGGATTTGTTTGGTTGTTGGGAAAAGTAGAGGGGAAATTTAAAATTAATTAATCCATTATTACACTAGTTTGATAGCAGTGAGGAAACTAATTTAATGTCTAATGGAAATTATAAGAAACTTCATTTATTAAGTCTTCCAAACAAAATTGTTTAGATATAGTATAGTTAATCTTAAATAATTTCATGAAAAAGAAAAGGAATGAAAATGAAAACCATATGGTAGAAGGTTTAATTTGTTGTATATCTGTTTTTAAGTAAAAAAAGTTATATGGAAAACTGAACGAAATAGAAGTCATTTATGGGCAAATAAAATCGATGTCCTATTATCAGCTTAATTCATATATATATATATATATATATATAGTGCTAAAAAAATAGTCTTCCTTTTTTTTTTTTTTTTTTTAAACCAAAAAAAAAATATATATATATATATATATATATATATATAATTATTTTGTGGCCAGACGGAAGCTTCCAGCTGTAGCATATAACTGCTGCAGAGGGATCAGAATGCAGAAGCTTTTTTAACCTCTCTTGAATCCTATATAAATAGATGAAAGGAGTCCTTGCACACTTGGAAAAGAAAATCGCAACATCTTTAAAAATATGATTTTTATAATTGATATTTTCAGAAGTAATTCCTATAATTTAAAGGGTTAATATCACTTTCGTTTCTTCTATTTTTATTTATTTATTTGTACTTATGCAACGCTATATTGGAAAATTTCACTATATTCCCCTTAAGGTTCAATTTCTTTCTTTCTTTCTTCTTTTTTTTTTTTTTTCAAGAGAGTTTTATTTATGTTTTGCTTTAAGCCTCTTTTACCAGTTAAATTATATATATATATATATATATATATATATATATATATAACTTTTACCAGTCAAATTATATATATACATCAAAATATTCTTTGGGAATTAATTCTTATTTTATTCTGAGAGACATATTGGATATATTGATAGATATACTAAAATTGAAATCTATATGATACTATATAAATTTAAATGCTTACCGTTAATAATTTACTTTTTCATTTTAAATTTTCAGTATTAAAAGTAAAATTTTTGAAAGGATTAACATGTAAAACTAAATAGATTAATTAATTTGGATTCTATTTTTATTGGCCATATCATTATATCTTTCAAAATAAAATAGAAAATAGTTCTCAGAAAATTATCTCTCTCTCTCTCTCTCTCTCTATATATATATATATATATATATATCTAAACAAAAGAAAAATAATTCATTTACAATTACAAATCACAATTATCTATTATTTCTTACAATATTTATGCCTAAAAAATTACAAATGAAATCATAGATTATTATTTGAAGATGAATATAAAAATACAAAAATAAAATAATAAATGAACTATGTGTACATATATAAATAAGTAAAAAGTGTCATTTAAGTCAAGCATATAAGTTTGCTAATAGTTCGACTATTAAATGGGGTTAAAGTGAAATACAAATGAAATTTGAGGGGGTTAAAATGAAACAAAAGTGAAACATTAGATAACTATAGTAAAATTTTCCAAAATAAAAATGTATTTGTGCAAAAAATTCAAAATGGAAGAGGTCAAAATGACATTTATCCTAATTAATTTTAATTCCATGATTGTTGCATTGTAATACCTTTCATTGCATTTTGAAAATTGCAAGTTTCAATTGCATTTTGATCCGATTAAAGTTTTAATTTGTCGCATCTTAATCCGATTAAAGTTTTTCTTTAATGATGATTAACATATTCATCTTCCATGATTTCTATGTGACCAATATTAAAATGTAATTTGTTGCACTTTGGGCTATTTGGTTTTAATTTGTTATGATTTAGGTTCTTTATTTTTTCTTTTAAATTGCATTTTACTACTTTATATCTTTTAATTGCTGTTAACCAAGAAATGGGAAAGATCAAAATGCAATAAGATTGAAATTTAGAGATTTAAATTGCAAGATACTAAAAATTGCAACTTTTAAGTAGACAGTATTAAAGTGTAATAAATAACTAAATTGCCATATTAAAAAAAAAAAAAACCAACTTAATTGCATATTTTATATTCCAAATATATTTTATTAACTTTTTACCTTTTCCTCATACCCCTTTAAAATACTTCCCGGTATATATGACAGCCACCTCGCGTGACTTACATCGATTCAGCAGGCTGCATGTTGGGTAAAAAGGAACATAACATAAAAAATAATTTTATCCAGAAAATTATCATAAAATCTGCAACTTTTGCCCAATGTATGATTGTATTTGAATCCAAAGATTGAATTTCCATCTTTATTTTACAAGTTAAAATTAATTTGTTGTATATGCTCTGTTCTTTGTCCTGAGATGCACTTGATTTTACTCCCTGCTGATTCATTTTTGTTCTTTTTGCTCTGGTTTCAAAACCTTACATCCCATCCAACTTATTTTCAAGACTTGTTGCAATTATATCAACTAATGGTGGCTATTGAAAATGTCAGAATACGTACTCTGTACGCCTATAAAAACTGGCTTTTACTTGATTAACTTAATTGAAACCTCCCAAAATAAGATCTAATTTGGTAATGTATTTGTTTTTTGTTTGTTGTTTTAATTATACGTAATTTGTTTGTTTCAAATAGTTATTGTTATGGATAAAATTCTTATTCATTTCATCCAATTAATTATATTCATAAGAAATGAGTCTTAAAAGCCATATAACACAATCTCAGGTTGTGAAATGATTTAAGTCTTAAAAATATTTGAAGATGTAGATTGATATTGACGTATGAGGCTGTAAAATGCCTCCTATGCATAAATTGAGGCGTCAATGTCAAAGTTATGCCAGCAGGATGAGTCCATATGTCCCCAACATCCACCTTCGAGAACAAATAAGGCATGAATAATGAAGCCATGCACTAGGCACAAGAAGGCGCATGTCATTGCCCTTTGTGAGGGCCAATCAGGATATCCTTTTGGATATGCTCATTTGAAACCCTAACTGAGCGAAGATGAATGATCCCACAATTTTGAATTGGCCATCGATACATGAGTTCCAAGTAAGCTAGGCTTGTCATGACGTTCAATTGGTATTTCATGAGAGGTCAAAAGCTACTTTACCTGGCAAGAAGCTTCTAGAACATGGTGGAAGGTCTAGGTGGCAACCATCCCACAATGCGGAGCCATGTGGTATGCATCCAAAAATCCTCAAACTTTAGAAAGGCTACAAGTTAGATTTTTGACCCAACTTTTTTCTCTTTTCATAACTCATCACTCTATTGGAATTCGCCTTGACTAATTTAATCAGCTTCAACATGAATTGAGCATTTAAGGGTTTTGTTTCTCTTCTCTAAGGTTTGTTTTGGCCCACTGTTACACACTTTTAGCTGAGAGGTAGCTTGTGGTTCATTACCTTGATAGCTTGAGCTCTGTCTTGTGGAAATTTTGAAGGACTTACAAACGGGAACAAACTACACTACTGCCTTCCAAGTTTCAATGACAACACATGTTCGTCAGGACCTATCTAAAATCCCTCACCGGAATTTTAGATAAATTCTGATCCTAAGAAACCTTACTGTACCTTCAAATGGAAAATTCGATAGCATCTCCCCTAAGAGTTGGACATGCCATAAAATTTCTTGTATAGAAAATACACTTCTAATAGCACCATCTTGTTCCTCCCATCTTACTACAAATAATTCTTACAATTTTCGACACTTCAAATGATATAAAGAGATAGGGAATAAATGCATTATTAATTAAATAAATATCCAATATGGTATACAGAGCATCATAGACAATTAAGTAAAGTTAATACAACATAAGATAGAAAGAAATGTTATAAGATAGTAATAAATGAAAGGAAAAGGCTTCTTGGACTTTAGAGATGAACACAGATGTCGAGCTCTCCCTCATACGGTCAACATCTACCAAATCCGAGCTTAGGGGAACGAATTTAAAAATATGAGATGCTAATCATCTTAGTGAGTGATCCTAGCTACTACATAAATAATAATATAACAGTATAAAATAATTTTGATTAATTAATAATAAATAAATAAAAATAATAATACATAAGCAAAATTTAATATTTTCTCTCAAAATCCTCACAATTTCACTTAGTTGGAAATGTTCCCCTTCTAAAACAATTTTTACAAAATCCAACATTTTTATACCCCTAAAAAATATAGGAAATTAATAAGTAAATGAAATACAAATAATTTAAAATTTAAAATCAACATTGAAAATAATTTAGTAACAAATTATTAAATTTAGAATGAATATCATAAAATAAAATAAAATCACAAATAAAGTTTGTAATAGAAAAATATGGTATCAATCAAAATTAAATTCAATATATATAGATAAAAATTTGGATTTAATAAATCGATAATAAAGGAATATTTTAATTAAATTAAAATGTCCATTGAAATAAATTGTAGAAATCTAATAAAATTATTTTAAAACATTAAATCAATTTAAATAATAAAATGTGAATAAAATGCATTTTAAAACATTAATTTAAAATAATTAATAAAAATATGAATAAATACATTTTAAAAACATTAGTTGAAATAGTTGATAAAACATAATTAAATGCACTTAAATACGATTTTAAAACATTTTTGCTTTGAAAGTCATGTCGAGAAAACAACTTGATGGACCACACTATATACTATTGGTGCCAAGTAGTACCCAGCGTTCCAAATCTCACTCTGATGGGGAAGTTAATGAGAGAATCTGCAACAGTTGCCTTAGCGTCCCAACGACGCCGATACTAACAACATTAATCCTGGCCATAGAGAGGATGGCTGATGCTCATTATGCATTATACCTGTCTATCCTCAAGTTTGTGACTCACATGGGAAGACTATAAATACTTGCACGCTAACAATCAAAATAGATAGAGTACAGAACATTAATACTATATGACGCATTTAAAGTTGTAAAATCATAAATTGCATAACATCCTTCTAAGCCCGTAAAATTCCACCTTTTCTTTAAATCATCATCATAAATCCATAAATTTTAAATGCATCAATTATTACCACAATGGCACCAAATTCATAATTATCTAACTTCAAAATATATTTTTGAGCATAATGATTTAAAACAAATATTTTCCTCAAATTCTTAAAAATTAATTTTTATAAATCTACACTTAAACCACATAAAATCCACAATAATTAACATTCATGTAAATGCATTTTCAAGATTCATAATAAATCCATCAATAAGAATTAACAACAATTTAGTAATAACTTTAAAACATAATTTCTTTAAAACCCAAATATAAATTTGATGCACATATATATTTAAATCATCCCAATTAGCATCATAAATTCAATTAGAGATTTTCTTAAATATCAAACACTTTTCAAAAATTCAATTAACACAAATATATATATATCTATATATATAAATTTTAACAACCCAAAATAGTTTTGAAGGAGGATGACTTACCTTAAATGCGTGAATCAATCAAGATCGTCTACGGGATCGATCCCACCACTCACACATGCACCTAAAATATCAATATTATACAAAACCGATTAAATTAATATTTTAATCGGGTATAATACATACGAGTATTTGGGGGACCTAATACAAGTCTAAAATACACAAATGATATACCAAAATGAAGCTTGTAACATGAGAATTACAAATTAGGTCTTACCTTATGGAGATCGGATCTGTGATGGCTGGAATCTAACTTGGAAGGTTTCAAATTTAATATCCTTGGATCTCTCAATCCATTGAGATTTGGAGGAAAAGAACTAGGATTTGAGTTTAGGGAGATCAAATTAGTAGGAAAGGGTAGGTAGGGTCATCGAAAACTCGTCAAAAATGAGTTTTCCGATGAGCCACCATGGTCATCAGAAAACATCGCCGATGGCAATGTGTTCGGCAACCACTGGTCGTGATTTTTGGTGAAGAGAGCAGTGTGAAAAATGGATGGCTGGATTGGGAGACATCGGCAGTTGAAGCCGATAGCATCGTTGTCAGAAAACCCCCCGATCTCAGTGCATCATCGGCCTGTTGGTAGTGAAATTTGGTCAGCCAGCTAGTTTTGAGATGACCGACATAGTGGTCTGGCACATGCATGTGGCCGAAGCAGGGCCAATAGTGTGAGGCGGATTCTCTCTCCTCTCACCTCCTTCTCTTCTCTCATAGCTTTCTCATCCAATCAAAACATTCGTGGGTGCCATTGTGCACTCACAGGATTGGTCCAATTTTTGACACATGGCACAATGTCATTGGACACTGTGCACACACACAGATTGATACACATTAAGCATTGTCCTGGAAAAAATTTGTAGGTCCATAACTTTCTAATCAAATATCTAAATTAAGTGTGTCACTAGTCCATCAACTCGTATCAATGAGTAGTTTACAACCATACATGAATCAAAACAAAATTTTACAAAAATAAAAAGTCAAACACGGCACCACTCGGACAGTTTGGATCGCAGTTTGTTTTGCTTATAACTTTCAAACTGTAGCTTCGTTTTTTATGTGCTACTAGTCTACGAACTCAGATTGATGCATACTTCATAATGGTGCCTTGGTCAATGCAAAATTTGATCCAAAAACAAAAGTCAAAATGGACCCCATTTGGTCAAAGTCGGTTAATCTCAGTCAACACAAGAAAATTTTCGATGTACTTCAAGATGGGGTGTTACAATCAAAGTTAGATAATAATTGTTAGAGTTTATTAAGTATTTCAAATAACTATAAACTTTAAGGGAAAAAGAGGATAAAAACAGAAAAAAAAAAGCAAAAGTATAAACATCAAATTGAAAAGGGATATTGGAAGCTAAGCACCCCAAACTTTATCTATGTTGACACATTGCATCCTAAACCTTTTTTTTTCCTGACATTTTGCACCCCAAACTTCCTTTTTACTTGCATCGTTGGTTTTTTTATTAAAAATGCATAATGGAATGATCAGGTGCCTCACATATGCTCTTCAAACGAGGGTAGATCAGGTAATTTTACAATTTTTAGGCTCTGATTGGAATTCAAGAAATGTGAAGGAAAAAAATTGAGGGGAAAAAAGAAAGGGGGGGGGGGGGGGGGAGCTTCAATCCATTGCTAAAATTGAGTTTTGCTTTCTTAAAATATCAATTAGAGAGAGGAGACAGACATAGAAAGTTAAAGAGAAAGATAGAGTACACAAAAAAAAAGAACAGAGACAGAGAAAGAGGAGAGAGAGACAAACAGACAGAGAGATTTATAGAGAAGGAGAGTACATAAAAAAAAAGAGGACAGAGAAAGAGAAGAGATAAAGAGAGACAGAGAGAGTCACAAAGAAAGAGAGAGCGCACCAAAAAAAAAAAAAAAAAGAAGCAAGAGAAAGAGACAAAAAGAGTTACAGAGAAAGAGAGAGTACACCTAAAAAACAAAAAAAGAAAAAAGAGGACAGATACAGAGAAAAAGGAGAGAGAGAACTTAATTCCCTTACAACTTTGAAATTGTTGATGTTACTAAGAGTGGTGGTTTGGAAGACAAAGAAGAAAAAGAAAAGAAGGGATCTTGGATTTGAAAGAGCATGTGAGAAGTGAAAATGGTGAGGAATGAAAGAGAACAGACAGGGACATGGAAGGAAGAAGAAGAAGAAGGAGAAGGGGTTTTGATGAATAAATTTCTCAAATGAAACCCTAATTTCTAAATTGAGAATAGTAAAATTACCTGATCTATCCTCGTTTGATGAGCATATGGGAGGCATCTGGTCATTCCGTTATGTATTTTTAACAGAAAAACCAACGGTGCAAGTAAAAAGATAGTTTGGGGTGCAAAATGCCAAAAAAAAAAAAGTTTAGGATGCAATGTATCAACGTCGATAAAGTTCTGGATACTTGGTTGCCAATATTCCAATTGAAAATTAACCATTTTAAATTGTTTTCCATTTGATGTTTGTGATTTTTATTTTCCTCTCCTAAATTTGTAATTATTTAAGATAACTTATGTATTTAATCTAACACTTACAAATATTTGAAATAAGCAACTTAAATACCATTTAATGAAAAATCAAATATTAAAAGCAACTTACTACTAAATAATATCTAATTTAAAATTATATGCACTATTAACTATATCATCATGTAGCTTCGATATAACTTAAATAAAAGGTGAAAGAAATTAAAGTTATAGTTGGATTTTTGCAATGGAGTGAAAGTGCTATAATAAAATAAATAAAGTAAATATGCATCAATCGCAGCACTGTATTCCAAGATCTAAACTCACAATTATAATTGTATTTAATTAAATTATTAACCTTTTAACACTGCTATTGAATCATCATAAAATTCTTTAATCTACAAAACGGATAACAAAGAAACAGGAGTAATAACTTTTCTCTCTCATGTTTATACAAAATAAGTATGCACAAATACTTCAAACCCTAATTTCTTTATCGTATATATTGTACTAATTTTCCTAAGGACTTATTTCCCAATGTATAATATATATACACACATATAATAATTAATAAATAATAATAGTAATAATAATTATAATATATAATGAATATAGTAATATAATAAAAATAATAA
Organism: Ziziphus jujuba; assembly: GCF_031755915.1. NCBI lineage: Eukaryota > Viridiplantae > Streptophyta > Magnoliopsida > Rosales > Rhamnaceae > Ziziphus > Ziziphus jujuba. Next base: position 18,527,131 of record NC_083386.1, on the reverse strand, counting down.
TAATAAGAGAATAAAGGCAATTGAATTTTTTGAGAGAAGTCTTTCCATCCAATGGACCAACTAAAGTATTACGGCGAGTATATACCCAAAGACTCTATTGAAAATGTCAATAAACAAGCTAGTCTCATTATTGACACAAATAAATACTGTAAGTGAGTTACATTATTATACATTGTTACACAAAAATATCTAACAGTCCCCCACTTGGACTACAAAATCATTATAAACAACAAATTCACTTATTATGAAATCTCTCAAATTAAAATACCATTTCATCTAAGTATTTAGTATGCTGACATGGCACAACAATATACTATATTAGGTAATAAAGATTCCTCCAATAAATTTCTTAAAACTACCATTTTAACTGAGCATTTTGCATGTCATAAGCTCAGTTGAGGTTGCAGGCATTTACTTAACCACGTGCAATCCTCCAATACATGGTACCATTTTTTTTTGAAACAATGTATATCCAAACAAGGTAGTAGGGATTCACAATGATACCTATAGATCAACATACATATATACAGCCTAAAAGTCTCAAACATGCCTACTAGCATAAGAAGCAACACTATATGTAATAAGCATCACATTATAATAATCCATATACATATATGTATTGCTGACAAGGTAATATTCAATCATATATTGCATACAACATAGACATTATTGCAGATTACAAAACTCCCATTGAGCTATAGCAGTTTTAATTGCTTCACAATCCTATATAGGGACACATGCTCCTCAAGCAAGTTTATAGGCTAGTCTTTATTAGTGGATCTGCCACCATTTTGTAACAAGAATGTACATAACAAAATGAAAGTCTTAACCAAAATGACACAGCTGCGAAATTACCATAAAATAATATTATTGGCTATATTAAAAAAATGTATCAAAAAGCATGTATTATAGTCTCAGAACATGCCATATACTCTACCTTTACAATCAATAAAGCTATAAATGATTGTTCAATACTAATTCATAAAATAGCGTATACTTCCATGATAACTAACATTCATGGTATTAAAATTTTAACCATCTGTAAAATCATTATAATCAACTTATAAAACCTACTACATCATAGTAATGATACGATGATCTTCAAATAAATATTGTGTTGATCTAAAAACAAACATGGCTGTCTCATAGTACACAAAACTGAGACTACTTAATTATTTATCAAAATACACCCACAACATAAATAATATATGATAATATGCAATAACATTAAACTGCAAAGTGCAAAAGAATACTGTCTTATTCTTATTTGTCCCTTTATCACTCTCTTATTTTTGGGACATAGATCCTAGAGAGTTTATTACCTTTGCCACCGATACCATATTAGAAGAATATTGTACATATTATAACTTTTCACAATCTTATCAACATAGGCTTTAATTAAGACAACTGTAATATACAATTAGCCTTGTCCCGAAAAATCTTTATTTCAAGTACAAATGGAACCTGCTTAAAGTTGTTCATATTAAAATGGCTATAGAATAATAGTTTTTATTTTTTATTTTTTTTATTTTTGTCTTAGTCAATGGTCAATATCAACGGAAGCTAATAATATGTCTTTAATATACAATACTATAAATATTAAATTGCTCCCACGAACCTTCAAACATATGCACATATCAACAATATTCTCCTTAAAACCATTGTAGGTGGTAATTTCATTAAAAATCGAGATACTACTGCCATGAGGTTACTTAAGATCATAAATAAACTTATTAAGCTTATGAAACAACTTCTCATTCTCCACTATTTAGAAGTCAATTGGTTGGACCATATACACATCCTTAAACAAAACTCCATTCAAGAAAACAGTTCTGACATCCTCCAGATGCAATTTTAAGTAACAACTAGCTACAATCTTCATAATGATGCTAAAAGAATCCTTTTTTGGAAACTAGAAAAAAGATTTCTCTATAACTAATTCTCCCTTTCTGGCGGTACTCGACAATTAATCTAGCCTAAGATATCTTCACTTGACCATTGAAATCTCTCTTAGTCTTATAGATCTATTTGCATCTAGTATCGTTGCTATCTTTAGGTAGTAATCCAAATCTCACAAATCATCTGATGCATGGATGTCATATTATCTTTTATTGCATCTAACAAAAAATTAAATACCGAACTGCTTATGGCTTCCTTATAAGTGACTAGATCCAATTCATCAGTTATATCTACCTCATGTTTCTGCAAATAAATCTCATAGTTATCAGGTATAATAGATCTTTGAACCCTCTGTGACCTTCTCAAAATGCACACATTAGGATCAGCTGTAACCAAAACATCTTATCCTATCTTAATGGGTTCATTCCTGACTGACTACTGGTTCCAAAACTATTGGATCAACAATATCTCTTATAGGAACATTAACAATAAGAATGAATACACTTTCCTTTTTGAAGTCAAGCTTCTTTTAGACATTTACTTCACCAATGTTAAACTTCCTCATATACAAGAAAAAAGTGTAAATTAGGCATAACTTGTTACCTACAAGAAAAAATGGCAAATTAAAATTTGTCACCACACATCGCACTATATTCACAATCTGCCGACTTCTTCATCTCAACAATGCCATTTACTAATGAGGGCTAGGTATTGTAAACTGAGCATCATTGCCATATTCAAACAAATAAATTACGAATAATCTTAATGTATTCATAATAGAAAAAGTTATCGATATATGTAATAAAATATCTGTAGCATCTCAAAATAGGTAATGTACAAAACATAAAGATTATTGTCATGACATAAAAAATTATTACACATTCTGACATATATTGTTGCAACTATTGGAGTAACAATAAGACATGGGAATTAATATAAGCAGCAATTTATAAGCCAAATTAGCACAAAATGCCATGTAAAGTCTCACAATAGCAGTTTTAAGTGACTTACCATTCGTTGTCATCTCCTATTAAGCCAATTGACTAAATTATAGCAAAGTTGCACCATTCAAGAAATGATTGTTTCCTTTCATTTACTTATGACAAACCACCTTTTATGCAAATTAAAACTTGACAACAAATCCTTATTTTCATTGGGCTTTAGATCTTCACAGTCATTATAGAAACCTTCTTGTACTTGTACTTTGGATTGGTCACCATAACAAAAAGTTTAAACTTGTTCAACTTGGTGTTATCCCTCTCATTGAAAAGAATAAATTTAACTCCTTTAAAATACATCCAAACTTCCTAATGTAATGATGTTTGACCCAATATTGTCAAAAAAGAAGAAAAGCACCTCATTATGGTAAGGGATACTCCTTACCAAAATCCTTATTAAGGTCCATGAAATTGATATAATAAGAGAAAAGTTTCAAGATAAGCTCATTTACACCATTAACTTCATCATACACAATAGAGCTGATAAATCTAAATAGTGGTTTTTTGCAATTTATCAAAATTGATAAATTTCCTACTAATGTTAAAAAGCTTATGAACAGTATTCATAGAACATAATACCTAAAAATATAGAATCATGCATGTGATTCTCAATGACCATTTTATTGCACTTATACAAGTGCTTGAAGTCCTTAGACAACATTTGATCTCGACAGTATTATAATTATTTGGTACCTCTGGTGGACCAAAATCTAAAGCTAAATCTAGCTTTATAATGGTTAAACATTTTTCAGAATCTTTAGCAGCTTTTGGTAATTAGTTTATTCTATTTTATCATGGTATTCATAGGCAGAGTATTATGGGTGTTCTCAATTAAATAGCAAATAATAAAAATGTAATATATCACAAGGACTATGCAAATGCTATCTTCGCAGCTCACTTCAATCATATTTAAACACATAATGTCGCTAGGGTCCTCCTAGCATAAATGATACTCATACATAGGCCAGGGACAATTAACCAAATCACCACAATTAAATGTATTGAACCAAATCACCGACAAAGTAACTAGAACTCGTGATTCATGGTATTCAATCAACTTTCACTGCCATTCAAGTATTTTATCAAGTAATTAAATCACCGATAAGGTAGCCTAATTACCTGTATATACCCTTGTTTATAAGTAGGAGAGAATGAGTTACATTGCAATTTCATAAAATAGGCAAGCTAAGTTTTATGATAGGTATATACTTAGCAACCTATCTACTATACCAACTCTAAGGTAATACCCATAATTTAAACAAATTAAACCTCATTATAGGTGGTTTTATAAAATTACACTTACTATGTCAACTTCATACTATAGACAAATTAAGTCTCATGACAGATGAATATTTAAAATTCCACACCACTATGCCAATGAGGCACTAAGTCTCATGAAAATTCATAATTATGATATACCAAATCTTGTCACAGGCAATCACTTTAATTGAAAATTATTTAATTTAAACCTTAGGCATTTTTCTTTAAAATTAAGCTGGAAATGGAGATAATTTTCCATAAAATAAAAATAAATAAATAAAACAATGTATAAGATAAATAAGTAAAAATAAATAAGGTTTTTTTTTTTTTTAATTCGGCTATTGACATCATTTGCTGACATCAGCAAACCATGCAAACGACCTACCGTTCAGGTCTTCTTCATGATTCAGCCTTGTTGGGTTTTACTCGTTTCCTAACAAAGGGTCACGGACCCGTATGATTGACCCGCTGAAAACCCACTTTCTAGCCACCATATTCTTCGATTCTGGTGGCGTTTGTTTCATCTGGGTGTGGGCATTGAAACCGTTTGGTCAATTTCGACTAATCTCCCTTAAAACCAATGTCCAAACCCATATATATAGTCATAGGTTCACTTTTTTTTGATGAATTTGAAATGTGTTTCAGACCAAATTGGAGGCGCGAGAACTCTCCATTTGAAACTAAAATCAATTTTCCATAATGCCCAGGTTTTGATTTATGCAAAAACAATTTGTCCCAAAATTATTATTATTATCATTATTATTTTCGGTTTGACAGTGAGATGAAAAACTCGATGCACCCATTCAAACATAGTGTATAAGTGTGTGGCTAGCTTTGATACCAATTGAAAATGCTACCATAAAATAAACAAATTAAGTATGCATCAATCATAGTACTGTATTTTCAAGATCTACATGCATAATTATAATTGTATTTATTTAAATTACTAATATATTAATGTAGTCATTAAATCATTATAAAATTCTTTAATTTGTAAAATATAACAAAGAAACAGAAGCAGTGCCTAATAAACATACTTTTCTTTAACATTTCCCCCTTATGTTTACACTAAACAGGTATTTATTGATACCTCAAACCCTAATTTTTCTATCGTATATATTGTACTAATTTTCCTAATGACTTATCCCCCTATATATATATATATATATATAAATAATTAATAATAATAATAATAATAATAATAATAATAATAATAAAAAAAAAAGCAAAAAATAAATTAATTGGCCTTTTAGAAAGAATAAATTTTTCAGTCCAATTGATTAATTGAAGTATTATAAAGAGTACGAGCCTAATGTCTCTATTAAAAATGTCAATAAACAGGCCAATTCCATTATTAACATAAACAAATTCTGTTCCATTATTAGCGCAAATAAACCTTCTAAATAAGTCATATAATCATGGTTAATCCACACAAAAATCTTTAAAATGGAGATCTCCAGTTTGAAGTTGGTGTCTGCAGAGATTGGTGGCGCTTCTCATCGTGAAGAATTATAAATTTTTTTTCTTTGGTGAATGAGAGGAATTTGAGAGTGAGTGTAGGTTTTGACAATTTTATGTACAGAGTGAGGAATTAGAGACTAACACTCGAATCTCAATTTTATTGTACAAAATTTGGAATGCGTCTGTTTTACCAATACAGAGAAATATCTATATCTCATGATTGAGGTATCTTAGATCTTACAACACTTCTTCCAACTTTATGTCTTGTTGTCGGTTTGGATAATAATTTGTTTTTAATAATAATAAAAAATCATTAGTCATATAGAAAAGGTAAAAAGTATGAGCTTAGGGCCCATATCATAATAATAATAATTATAATAATAATAATAATAATAATAATATTTAACGTCAATATATAACTCATCCCTAACATTGATTTTGTTTCGTATGCTGGTTTTCAATTTACCAAAAGAAATTCCCTAAAAGGGGACGTTTTCTTTTTGATCGTCCAACATTTCCTCATTGTAATGTAGAGTAATAGATACAAATTAATATATTCTACTTTCTATAGAAATTCCCTAAAAGGGGAGGTTTTCTTTTTGTTCGTCCAATATTTCCTCATTGTAATGTAGAGTACTAGACACAAATTAATATATTCTAGTTTCTAATTAAATTTGTGATATTGCATGAAAATGCATATCTACCATTAACATTAATTATTAACTATATGACAAACCCACCAACATGATTGACACAAAGCACGCCGGACAAAACGGTTAAATAAATAAATAAACAAAAAAAAAAAAAAAATCTCAATATGCTAATTTATTACACGAAAACAAAGCTGAAAAGAAATATGATGATGTACGTGTAAAGCATAAATTTAGACATGCGTGTTAAGTACATCAATCCTAGCAATATTGTTTCAAGTCAAAAGATAAAATTTTCCCAAATACCACTAATGCAATTCAGCATCATGTGAAACAAGTTGTTCAAACAAACAAAGAAAACAAAAGAATATGAAACAATTCCCTCGACGTTTAATTATAGAAAACACCTCAAGTCTTTCCTTTTTCTTGCTTAAAAAAACGATTTTAATCACCTAAAATATAATTTACACATGGAAATAAGTATTGTTTCATAAAAAATAAAATAAAAACAAGTGAATGATAAAGCTTTTCTTTTTATGTACTTCATTAATAATTCAGCATATATTTGTGTTTCAATCACGGAAATGAATATTCGTTGGATATCTAATAAAGTATAATAAAAAGTACTTCATTAATTATCGTAGATATAATAAAGTACAACACAAATTTCTATACCCATTTGTCCTAAGTTTTCTTTTTCTTGCTTGGACAGAGACTGGATTCTAGTGATGTAGCAAGGCCTGCACGTTTGAAATATTTGTTAAGTAAATTTTGAGATTTAGGAAAAAATTAAAAACAAAAAAAAGGGGGAGAAAAAAACCAGAGTTAGTGCTAGAAACACAAATTTACTAAATAATGTACAAATATGATGTTTTATCATTTTTATTAAGTAAAAAATTAATATAATATAAATGAATGGAAAATAAATTTTAAAGTGATAAATAAAATTAAATATAAACAATAAAATAATAAGACATTGTTTTCTTATATTACTTGGTAAATAATTTTTGGCACCCATATCTTTTTCTACAAATGAAGCACAATGAATCATGGAATTAAAGTATCATTCTAATAAAAAAGATTAATTGCACTTTATTGTAGAGTTTGTTAAGCCTTCAATTTTCAAACATACCCATTTAGATTTTCAATTTTTCAATTTGTTGTTGATTGATTTAATTTCTAATTTGATTAAACAAATTAATAACTATTTCATCCATAAACTTGGTTTCTATAATAGAATTGAAAATAGTGGAGTTGTGAAGAGAAAGAAGAAAACAACTACATGAACGAAATTATTATCCATTTATTTGGTCAAATTAGATATTGGATCAATATGTAAGAAATTAAAAAATTAAAAATTGACATTGTTATTTTTGAAAATTAAAAACATAAATCATAAAATTTTAAAAGATGAAAATACAAAAATACAAGTAGCGAAAAAAATTAAAATTAATCCTTTCGCATTTTCTTAAGAAAAAAAATAATATAAAAAAGGTCCAAAAGTAGGGAAAAAAATTTATAATGCTCCCCGGAAGCTTTATAACATAAAAGGAGGTCCCACCCTATTATTATTATTATTATTTAATAAATTATCTAAATATAAATTATATATATTTTATATATATATATTTTTTTCCTATATGATTCGAACTGCCTATTTTTATAGGCACAAATAATAATGCTTGACCATTTATACTAACCCATTTCATCGTCCCACCCCGTTATTAGAATGGGGGAGTTGTGCAACCGCAGCACTAGAAATTTGATCCAAAATTTGATTGAAGAGAACGTGATTGACGGCAAGTTGTGGGTCATACATAGAGTGTGTCAGCACCAAAATAAAATAATAATAACAATAAAATCGGGAAGATGTGTCGTGTATCTTTCAGATTACTGTTCCTCTTATCCCTGATTGATATATAGTTGCTCACTGCTCACTCCATGCCCCTTTATTGTTTTGTGCAAAAGAAAACCAAATTATGAAATTTGCGAAGGTTTTGAACCCACCACGTGCTCACAATACTCCTGCCATGTTCATTGATTGGAATGGGTTGGTTCTAACCCAATTTGCAATTCAGAAATTAGATTGATCATTGTCACTGCTGCCAGTAGATTTAGGCTTTTACAAGCTGTATGATACCAATCAGTGCAAACATTAATATATAAAACCAATCTTTATATTCACCGGAAAAAAAAAAAAAGCAATCTTAATTAAAGCAACATGCATGAATCTCTGCTGTTCATCACACTTTTTTACCTTATTTGACTTGCAACTCATTTTTTTTTTTTTTGCATATATCAAACAAATAATATTAGAGATCAGGATTCAACCAGTTCTTTGAGATAATCCCATTAGCCATGATCATTGCTGATAATTTCTAAATATTAGGTTTAACGTATATGATAAAATCCTTCCTTTCAAGCTATTTTTTTAAAAAAAAGTCTAATTCGACCATATCTGGTATAATATATATATATATCGAATAGTTTGCAGCGTATATATACACAGAAAAGTCAATATTTTTTTTTTTCATGAAAAGCATCGGTTTTTTATGTGGTCTGCATCGTAGAATATCTTTATACATATGTGTATATATATATATATATATATATCAACAATTTTAATATAATTTGATAATGGGATGGAGTTATATTATTTTTTCCTATTTAATTATTTATACTTTTTTTTTTCTTACTTCAAATGCTAATTAGTATTAGATATAATTTGTTGGATATTTCAAGTAATTATAACTTGATGGGAAAAAAAATAAATACAAAGACAAAATTGAAACCATTTTTAGCCATTTGTCATGTTCCGTGCAAAAGAGGTGAAATCTTTGAGATTTAGCTGGAAGGTTCTATACTCTCCATGAAAATTCAAAAGAAGTCCGAAAGATTCTAGAAGATCCAAGAGAAACCTAGACTAATGTAGATAGGAATCTCTCTAAAATAATCTTTGTAAATATCTAGTAGAATACTCTAGAACCTCATTTAGATGTATGTCATATCTACGTATCTAGAACATTGTATTCTTATGATACGTGCCAAACCCTCTATATAAATGGTTGGACTTTCTTTTGTAACAAAAATTCAAGCAATACAAGTATTCTCCACATTCTTTCAAACTTTCCTACTTCTTACTCTACTATTTTTAGCTTCCGCATTATGTTGGCTTGTGGACAGGGCTTACTTAGCAAAAGAGCTGTAAAGTGCCACACGAGAGCGTTGGAAAAGTTAAACCCGTGACATACCCCTAACTAATATTGACTAACATTTGAAATAACCAACACAATTAAGTAGAAAATATCAAAAATAAAAAATTAGAAACTAAAACCTTACCAAATGACACCTAAAAAATTTCATTAAGGATAGTGACAAAGTCATTGTTTTTTCATAATCTTTTCTCACCTTTGTGTGTGTGTAGTCAATCTAATATTAAAACATTTTGATGGATTTTCACTAAGGCACATATTAGGACATTATGATGGATTTTCATTGCCAAATGAAATATAAAAAAATTCATTAAAAATACCAATAAAGTTATTGTTTTCTCATAATTTCTCCTCACCTTCGCGCATGTGTGTGTGTTAAAAATGTTTGTTAAAAATACCAATAAAGTCTTAGGATGTGCTGAAGGGTTTTACATAAGAATTTTATATAATTAGTTTCCTATTAGGATGTGTTGAAGGGTTTTCCATAAGAATTTTATATGATTAGTCTATGTGTGTGTGTGTGTGCGTGCATATAATTAGTCTCCTATTTAGGATGTGTTGAAGGGTTGTGTGTGTGTGTACATATAATTAGTCTCATATTAGACATATAATTGGTCTTCTATTAGGATGTGTTGAAGGGTTTTGTGTGTGTGTGTGTACATATAATTAGTCTCCTATTAGGATGTGTTGAAGGGTTTTCCATAAGAATTTTATTTTTAGCTATTGGGTTACTTTAAAAATTTAGATTTAAAGTTATATTTTAAATTTTTATGAACCTAATTAAATACTAAAGCCGTAACAGATAAAGGTTAAATGAATCCTAAAAATATTTATAATTTTTAAAAATCTAATGGCCGATAAGGGATATGAGAATTTTTATATGTAAATATATAAGTAAAATTTCGCTATTGTGATTTTACATACTTCTTGATGGGCGTTTCATGCCCAACACATGTGATGAGGTGCAGAAAAAAAAAAATTGAAGATATGATATGCTTGGCCACATGTGCACATGTGGTGGGATCTGAGATGCCCACCCTGAAGTGGGCATATAACCTCATTCTAAAATTTTATATATATTATACATTTATATTAAATTTTGTTATAAAACATGTACACATCTTTGGTATTGAGGGTGATTCATAGGTTATATCCTCATAAATTATATATAATCGGGTCATATAATCTATTATAATAGGTGGTTTATATATAATCTACTAAGCATTTGAGGACGTGCACGAGGTTCACAACAAAACTATATATATGTATATAGATATGTATAATATGAGTTATTATATAATATGGTTTCTGTAGATTTTAAAAAAAAATGATGGTTTAAAAAAAAAATTATCATTAATCTTATATCGATGCATCAATAAAGATGATCATTTTTATAAAAACTGTTGCGTATTGATAATATAAACGTGGAAAAACCATTCGAATATTTGCACTATAAAATTTTTTTATATATAATGTATGAAATGTTGTTCATTGAAGAACAAATGCTGAAAAAAAAAAAAAAAGGAGATATAGATAGATTTTAAGTTCAAGCATTCTTTAATATCATATATAATGTCATATATATAATGCCAAGAAAACAAATTTTGAAAAGAGAAAAAAGAGGCAGCAGATGATGAGGAATGAAGAACCTGAGTTTATAGTAAGTTATATTCAAGGTGTTGTTGCTATCTATTGCTTGTGCCCCTTTTTTTTTTAGGGACGATCTTGAAGTAATTGCAATGTTTTGCCAGTTGAATATGGGTGGCCTAATAAGAAATTATTAACAATGATATCCATCAAGTTTTTTTTTTTTTGTTCAAACTGAGAATTCATTGATACCAAAAATAGACAAAACATCAACGTAGGACTCGGGAAGCTTCCTCTGGTACACATTTCTAGGTCAAAATCTCAGTACACGTGTGAGGCAACCAACTCAGGTCCATAGGAACTGTTACATGATGGTTTGCCGCCCATTTGCTAACATTGTGGCCAAATTGTTTGCTGTTCTAGGGGCCCAATTAAAATTTACAACTTGGAAATTGGAAATTTTAAGCAAAACGTTAGTAAAGAGGCTTCTGTCTTGGCGTCTATTTCAAAAATCACCTTCGGCCAACCTTGAGTGTGAGCTATCTATAGCTTCTAATTCAGCTACTTCTGGGATTAAGACTCTTGACTGAAATGTGTGGATTGTCAGCACTTTGCCTCTATTGTTCCGAGCTATTATGGCTAGGAAGCTTCCATTTGACCTCATCGTCGCATCTGAGTTAATTTTATGAAACCCACCGGGGGTTTTCGCCAACAGGGGAGGTTTTGGCCATTAGAGACCTTTGGTCTTTGGCTCATGCTAGCGTCTCGTCTGTTTACATCAATCATTTCATTAACCTTATTGCTTATCAATTCTGGTGCTTGCTGGTGCTTGCTGCAAAGACATGACCACTCGTTCATGATAGACTTTGTTCCTAATCCGCCACAAATATTCCAATGTGATAGCTCCATAAATGAAGAAATTCTCTTTTTCTTCCTCATGTATTGGTAGAAAATCTGTTGGATAGACCAAACAGTAGAGGAAAGACATAAGGTTGCTTAAGTTTAGTAATTCCCATCTTAAGCCCCATGGACTTGCAAACCATATCCTTCTGGCTACGTAGTGAAAGAAGACATGTATTTCATCTTCGATGCAAGGGCTCCCATGAACACACTCCTTGTGATCAACAGACATTCCACGTTTTGATAAGTTAGATGCGACATGGAGACCATAATTGGCTAATTTCCACATAAAAAATTTTGGTTTCTCATGGATTTTGCTTTTCCAAATATCCATCGAGTTTTTGTTTAGTATAAAACCCATTTATATGAGACTAGTGCCTATTTGTTTTAGGCCAGAATACAAAGTTGAACTCACTGGCTCTCAAAAGTACAAAAAGGAAAAAAGGAAAAAAAAAAAAAAAATCTAGGTAAAGAAATTATGCTAATATTAATTCCTATAAAGTACCTGAACAGTTTTTACCTGTGCTTTCACTGTTTAAGAATCCACTACCCAAATAAATCCTGTTTTTTATATTATATATATCAAGCTAATTTAATCAAGGATTAATAAAGAAGCAATTAGATTTAACAAAAAAAGAAAATAATAATAATAATAAAGAAGCAATTAGTAGTTGAAGACCCATTTCACTTTACAAATTAAGACCCATTTCTGACAATTTTTCTTGGATCGAGGAAACTCATTTTATGGTATAATTACTACTTTATAACTGGTCATAAATTCCTCCATGATAGGAATAGGATAGCATCATATAGTTTCAGTTTTAACTACCAAAAAAAAAAAAAAAAACTGGGTCCTTATTATTCACCAAAACAAAACAAAATAACAGGGTCTTCTTCAATTGAATCAATTCTTCATTTTCACTATTAACTTTTTAAGATTATACTTACTACGCAATCTCATAATTATGATGTGATTAATTGAAATTAATAACAGAAATACACTAAATTGATATATAGAATTAGAAAATGTTTTTGGTATGTAGTTTAAAAGAACTTTCAAACTTAAAAATATGTTTATTTAACCACAAAACATGGCTTTCTATTCATTTCTTCACCTTTATTCTATTTTTTTTAAAAGAATAATTGCGTTTTAATATCTTCTAAAACTATTTAATTTTATTTTGGGGCTTGAAAATTAATTTCTTTATATTTATTCATGTATATTCAAAATCTTTGCAAATTGATCCAATTGGATTAAAATTGCGGAGAAAACCATCAAATAGGAGTCATGTATTGGGCATGTGACCCTCAAATCTATTTTTCAGATTTTCTTCTAATTTTTTCATTTGAAAAAAACCCAAAAGCCCAATAAGGAATACTAGATGTTCGAAACAAATTCAGAGAATCCAAAAAAATATTAGATGCTTAAAAAAAATCAGAGCTAAAAAAATACCAAATGCTGAAAACAAAATTCTAAAAATCTAAAAAAATTACTAGATGTTTAAAAAAAAATAAAAATCAAAGAGCCCAATAAAATACCAAAATGTTAAAAATTTTGGAAGGCCAAAAAAAAAATACCAAATGGTAAAAAAAATTATGAGAGCTTCAAAAAATAGATATCATATGGTAGAAAATAACTCTGAAAGCAATATCAGATGTTAAAAAAAATTTATGGAGTGTAGAAAAATATCAAATGGTTAAAAAAATTCTAAGCAATTAAAAAAAAATATTCCGTATGGTAAAAAAGTTTTGAGAGCTCAAAAATAAAAAAATAAAAAAAACCAAATGTTTTTAAAAAAATTTAGGAGTCTGAAAAACATATGATATATTTATCGAACTCTTAGAATTCTTTTTTACTGCATATTATTTTTTTTAGGGCTCTTGAAACTTTTCTAACCATTTTTTGTTTAGGCCTTCAATTTTTTTTTTTTTTTTACCATGTAGTATTTTTAGATTTTTTTGGTATATCTAAATAGTTTTTTGCGCTTTCAAATTTTTTAAAAATATTAGGTATTTTTTTTGAGAACTCGAAAATGTTTTAAACCTTCTGATGTTTTTTTTATACTCTCAGAATCATTTAAACATTTGGTTCTTTATTTTTGAACATCATGTATTTTTTATTATGCTCTCATAAGTTTTTTTTACTGGTTGGTATTTTTATCATGCTCTTAAAATTTTTTAACCATTTAATATTTTTTGAGACTCTTGGTTTTATTTTAACATCTAGTATTTTTTTGAGCTCTTAGATTTTTTTTATCATTTTGTATTTTTATCATGATTTCAAATTCTTTCTACCATTTGGTATTTTTTTAGGCTTTCTGATTTTTTTTGAACATCTGACATATTTTTTTGGGCTCTCGAAATTTTTTTTAAACATCTGATATTTGTTTCGGGTTTTCTGATTTTTTTTTGGACTTTCAGAATTTTTTTTAACATTTGGTATTTCTTTTTAGGCTCTCAATTTTTTTGAATTTTTCAAATGGAAAAATTGGAGAAAAATCTGAAAAATAAATTTAAAAAATCAGATTTGGTGGTTACATTTGCGACACATGACCCATATTTGATGATTTTTGCCAATTTTAACTCAATTAAATAAATTTGTAAATATTTTAAAAATACAGAATATCAATGTGAAGAAATTGATTTTAAGACCTAAAACAAAATTATGTAATGTTAAATGGTACTAAAATGTAACTATCCATTTTTTAATCCATATTTACTTCGAAAACTAAAAGTAAGAATGGCACATTAATTGAATTTAAAAACAAAAGCATAATACGATTATCTATAAAATTGGAAATTGTGTTTGGATTGTTATTCTTAAGAATTTTCATGCTTAAAAATTGTATAGACTTTCATTTTCTTGAATATGCTATTCAAAGAAATAAAGATTTTTAGATATCTTTTATTTAGGAATTTTTTTTTTAAAACTTTTTTATGAGTTGATTTAGCTCAGTTCTTACCTTGGGGCTTCCACATTTCCACCGAAATATATATATACATATATATATATATATATATATATATATATATATATGTGAAATGTTTAGTCTTAAACATAGCTAGTGGTATATTTTCTATTTGCTCAGACAATTATTTGAGTTCGAATTCTTATTCCAAATGCAAAATAATAATAATAATAAAATAAAGAAAAGAAAAAGGAAAAAAAAATACCATTTATTTATTGTTAGCGTGTTATTAGTACATAATTTTTTAATATTTCCAAATACCAAATTATATTTTCTTGCAAAGACAATATAGTGGTAAAACTTATTGTTTTCTTGGATAACTATTCAAGTTTGAGTCACCCCCTCCTAATATCTAAATTACAAATAAATAAACAAAAACACCAAACTATCAAACCAAATGGTCCAAAACTAAATGATGTCCAATTTCTTGTTAAATTTTTGGGTTAATAACATTTTATCTCCAAATTATGATTTTATTTATTTATTTTGATTGTCCAAACTATAAAAATCATCATATTCCACCCCAAGTATTAGTTTTGTATCATTTCAGTTCAATTATCATAGCCAAAAAATATAGGATAGCCAATATACATAAACAGTATGTATGTGTACAAATCATTTTATTTATTTAAAAATATGAAGAATAACTTGGAGTTTATAAGTTTGATATATACATGTATAATATGTTATAAATTAGAAAAAACATGGGTAAAAAAATAAAAAAATAAAAAGTCTTTTTATACAATTTTTTTATGTTGTCGTAAAAGAGAAAAATAATTGAAAATATTTAATATGTGCTTTTTACTTATATAATATGAAAATATAATTGATACATGTTTTTAAACTTTTCTCCTTAAAAAATGAGTTTTTTCCCCCCTAGTATATTTGAAATCCATAGGAGAAGAGAATTTGTTTTTTCATAAATGCATACATGAGTGTGTATTAGTTACGAATGTATCAACTAGGTCATTATGCAATTTTTTCTAATGAATTTACCAAATTAGCCATAAACAATGCACAAAAGTGAAACATAATAAATGTTCAAAAATTTAAAAAATTCATAAAATTGTTTTAAACATAACAATGCACAATATGTTTGATATGTGTTTTAAATGTTCTTTTAAAAAAAAAAAAGTGTTTTGTTCTTTGTATATTTGAAATTGATATGGAAAATATAATTTTTATTAAAAAAAATACAAAAGTATGCATATTATTAATTAATTTATTAACTCGGTCTATTGTGCAATTTTTTTTTTCCTAATGAATTTACCGAATTTGCCATAAACAATGCAAAAAGATGAAATATTATATCATAAAACTGTTTTAAAACAATGTTAAATATATTTTGTAAGTTAGTTTTATCAAGGTTTTAAATATCAAAATTTTTGTTTTTTTAAAGGGTTGAAAAGAAATTTAGATTCTAAATGGAATTAGATAAAAGTTCCATAATATTTATTGAAATTTCTAAAATTTCATCCAAATTTCCATCAAAATATCCATGTCAAATCCTTTACAATTTGCTTAAAAAGTTCATAATATTCATTGAAATTTTAAAATTTACATAAAAGTTTATGAATATTGATGAATTTTTTTTAATTTATTATAAAAAATTTAAAAATATTATTGATGTTTAGTAAATTATTTTACTAAATTAACTTTAGTGATAATTTTTTTTTAATCTTTTAATTGTCTTTTAAATATTTAATTATATAAATAAAATATAACGAATTAAATTCAATAACCATAATAGATTTTATTCATTGATAAAACATATGAATACTTATTATATATTTTTTATAAAATAAATTCATTAAAATTTCATAATTACAAACTAATAATTGATTATAACAAAATGAAAAATAATAATATAAAATAATAATTATAATATTATATAAAATTTATATTTATAGTATTTACATTAATAATATTAAGTAAATAAAAAAAATAATAAAATATATTATACTAAATATTAAAGACAACTATATTTAACATAAAATTTTTATGGTTGACCTACTAAAAATTACATAAAAAAATTATTAAAGAGATATATTTTTTAATAATTATTTTGTACAAAGAAGAGATTAATAATTTTTAATTAATTAAAAATCTATAAATATTGAAATGATATTTTATGGAATATAATATAATATCTTAATTAATAATAATTTATTTATAATGGTTACTATTTATATTAAAAAAATATAATATTTATTAAATATTTTTAGAATTTTTATAATCAAATTAATAATTAATTAATTAAATAAATAATACTAAGATTAAAAAAAATTATTTTTTAAAATAAATTTCTATAATTTTTTGTAAACATTTATCTAATATTCAATAGTTTTTATATTTTTATATCAAAATTTTGAAACTTGAATTTCATCATATTTATTGGTCAATTTCATTATACTCATCTGTCGAAAATACTTTTTTTGGGATAATACTTGTCAAAAATATTTGATTAGAAAAATAATACAAAAACAAAAGACTGGGGGCAATATTATCGTTTAGAGCGCCAAGAAAAGAAATATCATAGTTTAGGGGTAAAAGTGATATGGGGCCAACCTTCTTCCTTTTTTTTTTTTTTTTTTTTTTTTTGGGTAGAAATTGACTCGGCTACCTTTCTTATTTACCTCCAGCTAGATTAGCGGGAAATGCATGAGGACATTAAAGGAAAAGTGAAAAATATTGAAGCAAAAGCAGAAGTGATGGGCTCCACCAGAGGCTGCAAAATTAGAAAATTCAAAAATGAAAATTTATTACTGAAATAAAACAAATAAAAAACCGTACGAAATGTTTTTAAACCCATAACCATTTGCATTTAGATCCCCATCCATCCCCAACACTTCATGCCGAAGCAACCGCCTACATACTTTATTCCTTAGAAAGTTCAAGAGGAGCAGTGGGCAAAAGTGTTCCTTCCTCCGAAGACATTCAAGCCCAAAAAATAAATAAATAAACCAACGGTTTTAATGAATTTTAAAGAGTATTAATGTGTTACAACTGTAAACAACTGCTCACTTTGTGTTTTGTGCTCTACTTAATTTAAAACGACCATAACCCATTTTTGTATAACTAAAAAGATGGATGAATCCGCTATTCTAGAGCCAAATATAAAATTCCTACAAAACCCATGACAAAAAAAATGAAATAGCAATTCACCAAAAATAAATATAAGATAAAATAGCAAAATAGATAAATTATCTTAGAAAACAGAAGAAGCACATAATCTTTAACATAATAACATAATCTTTTAACACTTTCTTATTAGAGATTACCTTCCCAATGGGAAAATTACAGAGGGTTTGCTTTGAGTTCGGTCCGTTTTACCCATATATCAAAATAAGAGAAAACAAAAAACAAATGTCCCAAATCAACATTTCCCATCCCTTTTTGCCCCCATCAAACATCCAAAGAAAATTTGCCCCTTTATTACAACAAAAGAACTCCTTTTTCCTACCATTAGTATCCTTCCTTCAGCTAAAGCTTTATGAAGACCATTAAAGCTGCAAACATCCTTCCAAAAAAACCTGGATTTTCTTATTGTCCTAAACTACATTCACATACTTGAATTTCATTCTGTATTAGAAACCAAATACCATCCTTCCCTATAAGAAACTTTTAGGCTTAGAATTAATTTATAATTTCCTTATAAATATATTTATATATATATATATATATATATTTTTTTTTTTCCATCTTAAAATTGAAACTACAGTCTGGGTTTGAATCAGTATGTCCATTCCTGAGGCAGACGAACATCATGATTCAGTGGACCTTCTGGCCTTGAACTCCTCCTTTGCTGCGCCAATAGAGCATTTCTTCTAGCCACTAAAGCCTCTGTAAATTGAAATCCCATCCAAATTTATAAAAGAAATAATAATAATAATAATTAAGAAAAAACACACACAGCTGAGAATTTGAAACCCAAAAATTCCACTAAAAACAAGCTTTACCATGGTCTGGAGCGAACCCATTGCTGAAGTGGGGATAAGAATGACCATTATTCACCATATCAAAGCTCAAGTTGAGAGCTTGAACAACTTTTGCTGGAAGAAGAACCGTAGGACAACCTACATATAAACAGAGCAACTTGTTCAACGAATAGTCCATAATATTTAGAAAAATAAGTAAAAGAAAAAAAACTCGAAAAGGCCATAAAATTAGGCTCACGAAACAGTCATACCAGCTGTTTTCTTTCGAGACTCAGGCGGGTTTCCATATCTGCGAGGCAAGAAGACTCCGGTACCAGCGCATTCCTTTTTCAAGCCAGATCCACCGAGCAAAACGGTGCGCATTGGAGGTTCAATGTAGTGAGGCTGTTGCTTTAGATGTTGTCCATGCACAGAAGAACGCAAAGCTGCAGATTGGGCCAAATTCACAGGATGCCCACTACGCCCAATTTCATGCCCAACATAACTACTACTATTTCTCACTCTGCTCTGGATCAGCTGCTGCTGTTGATGTTCTTGTGGCTGCTGAGCTGGCCAACCAGCCTTGGCGTGTCTTCCCCACGCGCCGCCGGTGGACTGTGATTTCAGTGCTTGCTCCGGTCTCACATGCTGAAGCTGAAAAGAAAAAAGCAATTAATGACAAAGCCCAGATCGGAAAACCTTTGTTTGGATGACGAGAAAATGAAATTTCTTTTTCGGGAATCGGAAGCTCAAATACTTCCACTACTTTTTCCATCTCTCTTTCCGGTCAACCAAACAGAAATAAACCCATGAGCTTTTACTTATTTATTTATTTTTTACCTGTGGCAGATTCTGAGTAAGGCCATGGTTTGTGTAGAGTCCAGCACAGTTGGGGTTTCTCACACGAGGATTGGGACTGCGAGGAGGACCTAGAAGTCCCCTGCCATGGTTGCTGAACTTGGTTCCTTCACCACCACTCATCTTCAACCTCGCGACCTGTCCAGCCGCTGCAGATATCAGATCCCACGTGTCATCATTAGCTCCGAACGGTGTCGTTGGGGGTGAGGGAACTTGGGAAGGACCGTTTGGGCTTCCATTGCTTGAAATCGTACTCCGACCCGACCAGCTTCCGATTCCACTCAGTGTCGACTGGGGCGACCCGGACATCACCATCTGAGAGCCAAAAACAAAACACAAATCCTAAGAGTAAGGACCCCTCGCACCGGTTTCGTAAAGACCAATTTCTATTTCTGTGAAATAAGAAAAGAAAAAGCTTTTTTCCTTACCTCTGGTTTGTGTTGGCCTACGCTTGGCACGGCGAGTTTCTGAGTCTCGTGAAGCGCGGACTGAGCGAGACGACGAGTCAACCCGAAAAGGAAGTCTTCCTCGTCGCTGCTCTCAGTTTCCGTCAAACCCACAGCTGAATCAACAGGAGAGCTGCGAGCTGACTTAGAGTTGAACGATTCGAACTCGTAAGGGAACTCAGTGGGAAACCGTATCCCAAAACCAGACCCAACTGCTGTAGTAGTAGTACTGTTGCTATTGAAGTTTTCTTTATCCACGAGGAAGAAGTCGTCAGGGAGAAACTGCGACGGAAGCCAAAACTCGGCGTCGTCTATCGACTGAGCCATAGGATATATGGAAGAGAAATAAAAAGCAGAAGGGGGGTTTCGAAAGGAAAAATGAGCGTGTGAGGAGGATTGTGTTTGCTGGTTGGGGAAGATTTAATAATAACCCAGTTGGGTGTTTGCTGGGTTTTGCAGACTGAGGGACCCAACAAAAGAAGGAAAAAGAGAAAAGGATAAAAAAAATAAAAACAAGAGAGAGAGAGAGGGAGAGAAGAAAAAGAAGCAGGAGTAGAGAATGTTAAAGACAAGCTTGCTTTTATTAAGGTTTCAGGGTCTCTTTGAGACAGTTCAAAATATGAAAATGAGAGAGAGAGAGAGAGAGAGAGAGGGTTTGGGTCTGGGTTGGATTGTGCAAACAACTGGAGGAATGGCCCAGTGGTTGCAGACATTTGTCCTTCCGTGCAACCCACCTGCCAATTGTCCAACATGCATTAATTCTTATTATTATTTTAATTTTTGCAATGTATTAATTTTTAAATATTTGGTTTTGAGAGACTAAATTTTGGTTTTTTTAATAGGTTAATTTAATTATTGTTTGTGGCAGATGCTTATTCTTGTAATTAAGTGGATGGGATTTCAAATTATGATCGTGTGTTTTGTTGCTTCAGACTCACTGTCACTTTGAGTAAATATTTGGTTTTTTTTTTTCTGCAAGCAATTTAGATATATTATATTGTATGTTTTTTAGATTTTATTTTATTATAATCGAATATTTTTGTATTTATATTTTTTTAATTTTATAAAAATATTTATTAAAAATTAAAAAAATTTAAAAAATATGCAGTATAATATATTTAAATTATTTTTATAATAATATTTTTTTTAAAAAAAATTTGCTGACTTTTTCTTAGGACTTGCAATTTATTTTTTTGTGAGTGAATTTTTTTGGATACGACAGATGTTACGAATCTTCTGTGTAGTTTATTTTGTTCTTTTAATTTGACCAACCGGAAAAATTTATACCAACATTCAAATATACACCGTATTCACTAACTTTTATGTTCCAAAAATTTATGAAAATTCAACAAACAAAATAAGTTTTTTTTTTTTTCTCACTTTTCACTTTTGGATTATTTGATTTGAGAATTTCCAATTTGGGATTATTGATATATTAATTATTTAACCTTTTCTCCTTCGAGACGTTTGAGGCTCTTGCCTCCAAAAATAATAAAAAAATTGATAAGCAAGTCAAATTTAATTACACACAATTTATTTATTTTCTTCCTCCTGTTTACCATTGTTGCTAATTATGCAAAGCATAAGTCCATCCACATTGTTGTACATATTTGAGAACGCTCTTTAATAGGCTTTTATTTTTCATAATTTCTAATAACATTTTTTTAATAAATATTTCATAAAATAAATAATATAATATTTGACTACATACATTAAAAAACACTTGTAAATTTATTTTTTCTATTTTTCTATTTTAATTAATATATTGAATGCTTATTTCTTTAGACCTCGTAACATATATGAAAAAAAACATTACCAACCTTGATACTTCTTTTAAAAATACCTTAAATGCTTATTTTTTATTTAAAAAACACTTTCAAAATTTTTGCCAAACATATAACCAAGTATTGTTTTTCTCTCTTTCTAGCACTTATCTTAGTTCAAAAAGCAATAACCAAAGGCCCATTAAACTCTATTTACTAAGTGATGCTAAATAATATAATAATATTATTTTTTTATATAGCTTATATTGTGTTATATATACTTTATTATGTTATGCAATATCATTTCTGATTATATTGTGTTACATTTATTATTTTAAGATTTTTTTTCTTTTAAATAAGTTTCATTAAGGATTTATATATCCTTTAATATTAATATTTAATCAATAAAACAATATCACATCATTTGCTAAATAAATTGTTAAATAAATTTGGCATTTACTATTTATATAATTGCTTATCCACAAAAATGAACATTCTCATGGACATAACTTAGTTCACTGCAAATTTTCAATAATAATAATTAATTATAATAATAAGAAAGTCGATTTCTATGTTACCATCTAATATACAAAATTAAGCAAAATGTGAAATTACAGTACGTAGAACTATTATGAGATCACCTCTAATAATTTCTAATTATAAAGAATGCAATAATCCATCTGTAATTGGCTAGTATATATCTTTGCATCGAGGCATATATGCCTTTTTGTTGGATTTGTAAGCTGCTTTAAGCTTTAGCACCGCCTTGGAATGGCCTTAAGGAGTGAATATAGGGGAAAGCAAAATGTTGGATGACAAAGTAGTAGAAATAGGCCAATAGGTGAGAAAAGCGCTTGAAGTTCTCTTATGTTATGGTATAGGAGGACAAATATTTTTATTTGTAAGATTAAAGATTGTTATGAAGCTAAACAAAGAGTATATATATATTACTCAGAATTCCGTCGAGTAAGACAATAGAAAAAAGTATCTACCAAAAAAAAAAAAAAAAAAAAAAAAAGACAATAGAAAAAGCAATATCAAAAAGTAAATAAAAATAAAAGAGAAAAAGTTCCATACCTTCCTAAAACCTGCTCAAAAGTCTTGAAATGTCTATGTATTAAGATATATCTTAAATGCAAAGTGCTTAAAAACATTTTAGTATATTGAGTATTTTCTTCCCCCCCCTTGTAGCTACACATTTCATAGAATTATTTGAGAACAATTTAAAAACAAATGAAATGAAAGTAAAGAGACATATAGTCACATGTTATGAGGCAACTAATTTAGTACCAATCGATACATTACTTAAATTTCAGTGTTCTCGTACATGCATTTTATTTTAATTTAATGAAAAAATTGCAAAATTACACCAATATAGATTATCCATTTTTATTATAGTATAATAAATTAAATATGTGAAAGTATATATAATAGTCCAAGTCTGAATCTTCATACCTCCAATAGATGTAAATGTGAAAGTATATAAATAAACTAACAAGAGATATCGTATGATAGTATGATAGTTATATATAGATTATTTTTCTTCAAATTTTAATATTTTATCTACCTTATTTCAAATTAGCTCTTATGTTTTGTTTTTTTCACTATTAGGAATTTAGTAGTTAGTACAAATTATGAAATTTGTAACTTTTGCTTTCGATTTATCTTTCCCTAATTTATTTTTGGGTATAGATTTTGTTGTTTTTTGGTAAATTGGTAATAGATATTTTTAAGGGTTAGGGTTTGGGATGGTACATATATTTGTCTATATTTGTCCATCTATCTTATTGGTGGAGACAAGTTAAGATGGAATCATAAGTAGCTTACATTTTTTTTTTTTTTTTTTACTGCAAATCTTAATTTATATATTTTATCACAATTAATTATAAGTTGTAAACTTGTCTTCTTGTATTGTATTTGATGGTAACGAATTCTACCCAAACCTCATTTTTCAAATTGTTGGAACTTGGATTAAATTAAATTGTATGCATTCAACATCATCATTCTTTCCAATAAGATTAGCGATTATCGATATCTTTTAATCACCCATTTAAAATGTGTCGAGTAACACATTGGATTCTCTTAAGGCTAACTAAATTCAATATTTCATATATATATATATATATATTGAGTCAAATCAATAATTGTTGCTTATTTATCATAAATGCTAAATGTTATTTTTCTTATTGCTAATTGTCTCTGGATATTTATAATTGGAAATAAAATATAAATTTTCAACTTTTTGAATCACCATATCTTTTTTTTTTTTTTTGGATAAAACATTTGAATCACCATATCTTGAAAGTAGAGATTTAGATTGAAAGCGGAAAAGTGAAAACCAAAGCTGTCTCCTCGGGCTTTGAGACTCATACAAACAAGCTTGTAAGAGTGATATATTTTCCAAGTTCATAATTTTAGCAAGATTATGAGCCCTATCCACTCCGTATGCTTTATAATTTTCCCTAGGATTTGTATATCTTTTTGATTTTTGTTATGCCCGCCATTTAGGTTCTCTTTTATTTCTCCAATTGTTTTTTGACAACATAAAATTAGATTCATTTAAGAAAAAAGAGATACACAAATGGAAAAGAATTGCTCAAAAGGAACATCTAAATTCCAATACAAATTGGATTCGAATGTTCAATAAAAATGGATTTAGTAAAACACATTTTCTCTTAAAATGACTTATAGTTATTCCTTTAACTAATTAAATAAATTCATGGCAACAATTTAGAGTAGCACTTTTTAATCTTTAAATTATTTTGAACAAATTCTATTTCCAATATCTAACTTTAAAAGAATGGTAGTGAAAATTAAGAATCTTGTTATTTATTAGTAATGTCGATGATAATTTTTGAAATTATTATAATATGATAATTGTTAATTGATTGTATTTAATAATATATTAATTTTTTATATCAAAAATTTAATTTGAAAATGTAAATTTTGTTAAGTTTTAAATTTGTTAAATGATATATAAAAATTTTATAAATGAAGACTAGCAACGATCAAAAATAATATTTTTGTTTCATAGGATTTTTTGAAAATAAAAGTAAACAAGTTAAAGAAAGATTTTTGGTCAACCTTAAACCGGATGTTTGACATTACATTCTCAGTGCTTAATTATTATCACCTCGTTAATTCCTGCTGTCTGTAAAATTAGTATTAAAGTAACAGACATAATCATCGAACCATCTTTGTGCTATTATTGTTGTTATTATTACTCTTCCAATTGTTTAGCTTTCCTGTTTGCGTGAAATACTCTTTTATCCTTCTGTGTGCTACTCACAAAACCAATTTGCTCTTACTTATTACATCTTTAATTTTTTGAGACTGCACGCGCCGCAAAATCATAATCTTCCTGGACCACATTGTTCCTTCTAGAATACTCTCAAAATCATTTAATATTTATCCATTCAAAGAAAATGAATTGACGAAATATATATACATATATATAAGAAAGTGAAAAAGAAGGAAAAGTAAATAAGGTATGATTTAATAATATAGTTGGTTTTTAGTTTTTATTTCTTTTCTAATTAATTATGTATAGTTTGCTTATATTAGTGTCTGTAATTTTTAGAGGTTGTTAGGTATTCAATTAATTATAAAATTAAAGGAGAAAGAAAACACATAAAACCAAATTAAACACAATTTCAAATGGTGGCTTTTTGTTTTATTTATTTATTTTTTCTCTTTCAAGTTTTTAGTTATTTAAGATGCTTAACAAATTGATCAATATTAATAAACATTTGAGGTAAGTAAACTATATATAATTAATTAAAAAAATAAAAAACAAAAACTAAAAAATAAAATATGTTACCAAACAACATCTTAATTGATTATTTACTTAATGTTTTAATAATGTGTTTATCAAATAACTATCTTACAGGAGCAAAAAAAAAAAAAAACTAGAAACAAAACATGTTACCGAACAACATCTTATTTGTTTATTTACTTAATATTTCAATAATGTGTTTATCAAATAACTATCTTACAGGAGGGAAAAAAAAAAAAAAAAACTAAAAACAAACCATGTTACCAAACAACATCTATTTGTTTATTTAGTTATTTATTTAATGTTTCAATAATTTGTTCAAAAACTATCTTATAGGAGAAAAAAGTTCTTCCAAATATCTTCAATTTTCTTGTTAGATGTATAGGTTTACAAGTATAATTTTTGTTATAGTTATGTCATCATAATAAGAAATGCTAGCTTATCTCCATTATAGCTCATTGTAGTTTGTTGTGTCTGTTAACTATGTCGTTAGTTCTATGTCATTAGCTTTGTCAAATGACTATCCTATAGGAGAAAAAAGTTCTTCAAGATCTCTTCAGTTTCTTGTTAGATATATAGGTTTACAAATATAATCTTTGTTATAGTTATGTCATCATAATGAGTAATGCTAGCATATCTCCATTATAGCTCATTGTACATTTGAACTTAGAGTTTTTTTTCGAATTCGTAAGCTAGCCGCTTTATTTGTTAAGTGAGTGACTACTTTACATTTTTACCGTTACCGTTCCACACTCAAGTGATGTGGTATTGAACATTAGTTAGCATTGCTAGTAAGGTAGCCTACTAATGTCCTGCATCTATGTTTATCATGACAGCTTCACACTGAATTGCCATTGGTTATTTCAATCCATTTCAATGTATTATTTACTAATCTAGCCTTTTCTTGCCTCACATTTTTAGGGCTCATAGCTTTTATAATACACCCTCTCTTGAGCCAAGTATCCACCACACTTCACATGGTATAACGTTTTATTTAGACTTTCAAGGAAATCACCCATCTTTGGATTATTTTTATTGGAGCATGCTTAACTCTAGAATTTTTTTGGATCTTGAAACCAACTACTCTGAAAATATTTTGGTTGTTATTTTATATTTGAACCATCACTATTCCATACCCAAGTGATGTGGAATTGGATACTACTTAGCATTGCTAGTGCCCTACACCCCCCCACATTTATCCTAGCAGTCTCAAACCAAACCACCATAGTTCATTACAATTCTTCTTAGTGTATTGTTCAATGATCTTGCCCCTTCTTGTCTCGTATTTTTAGGGCTCACAAGTTAGACAATACACCTCCTTTGGGCCAAGCGTTGTTGCTGGCATATTTTCAATCGTTACAAGCTTTGATACCATTTGTAACACCTCACTTTTTGGCATCACCGATATTGTCCCCTATTTACCCACTGTGCTTTAGACGGTATGAGGTTTTGTTCCAAATTTCTAAGAGGTCACCCATCTTAGGATTGCTCTCATTGGAGCATGTTTAACTCTAGAGTTTATTCGAACTCTGAAGCCAATTGTTCTGAAAAAATCTCAGTTGTTAAAAGGCTGACTCCTTTACATTTGAACCATTACCGTTCCATACCGGGATGATTGGGGATTGGATAGCAGTTAGCTTTGCTAGTAAAGTAACTTGCTAGTGCCCTATGCTTATTCTGATAACCTTACATAAAACCACCATTGGTCATCACAATCTATTCAGTGTATTGTTTACTGATTTTTCCCCTCTTATCTCACATCCTTTAAGTCTCACAATTCTTATAATACACTCCTCTTGGGGCCAATTGCCCCGTACTCATCCATACTTATTGGTCATCATAATCCATTCAATGTATTGTTTACTGATCTTACCCCTTATTGCCTCCCATTCTTTAAGGCTTATAGGTTTTACAATACATTCCTCTTGGGGCTGCCTGTCTTTATAGGCATACTTCCAGCTGAATATAGGCTCTGATACCATTTGTAAAGCCTTACTCTTTTGCAACACCAATATTGTTCCCATTTATCCAATGCATGCCCCACTTTCTTGCACCACCAATATTATCCCCCCATCTTCCCACTGCACTCCAAACTGTATAAGATTTCGTTTAGACTTCCTATGAGATCACCCATTCTAGAATTGCTCCTACTAAAGCATCCTTAACTCCAAAGTTCTTTCAAATTTTGAAGCCAACTGCTTTGAGGTGGTCCCGTTTGTTAAAAAAATGACTATTTTATGTTTGAATCAACATTGTTCTACATCCCGGTAATGTGGGAATGGATACTAGTTAGCTTTGCCAATAAGATAGCCTACTAGTTCTCCGAACCCAGCCACACTTGTCTTGACAACCTCACACCAAATTGCCACTGGTCATTATAATCCATTCGAGTGTATTGGTCACTGATTTTTCCTTTTCTTACTTCATAGGGCTTATAGGTCTTACAAATTAATTATAGAAATCATTATCTCTCTCTCTCCTTCTCTCTCTCTCTTCCATATATCAAATTTGTTCATGATAACAACTTTAACGATGACAAACGAGTATCGTTATGATTTGCTTGCTTCAATTAATACAATAGTGCTAATTCCTCTCTTAGAAGGACAACCATGTATATGGTGATCAAGCATCTAATCTCTATCTCTCTTTTTTCAAGTACAATTCTTAAGTTAGCTTCTAAAAATTATCTAATCTAGAAATCACAAGTTCTTTCAAATATTTAGGGACACAAGCTTGGCAAGTTTGTGCTCAAAGAAGAATCACTATTCATGGAAGAAATTAGTGTACTTGAATGTGAAATTGATGATGAAATCTTAATAGATTTACTTTGAATCAACAACTTTATATCTTAAATGATAAACTGCTTTAAGACCAAATAGTTACTGTGACCACAAATTCAATTTCTGGATTAGTGACTGGTTTAAAGATGTCTAGAAGGATTTAGCGTGCTCTTAAGGATTCAGGTTCATTAAGCGTGTTTAGCTATTTTTAATAATGGATCAAATAGCAACTGGTGGTGGGTTTGTTGTTGAAGAAAACTTAGTCTCTCGCAGTTTGGAGGATTGGGTCCGAGTACAAAATATTGGTTGTTAACCTAACCATAAAATTAGTTCTTCTAGGGATTCAAGAGATAAAACAACATTTACTTTACTGTGATAATTGGTTGGAGTTAAATAATGACATGACAATAGTAGATCTTAGTTCAATTTTCCTATTTTTGCCATTCTTGTGAATGTTGGTCCATATGGTAATAATTCTAGTACAAATATGTGCATCGAAGTTATTGATCATGTTGTATATATTATTACCTCAAGTTCAAGAATAGAAGGAGTTGTTGTTGATAGTATTGTGTCTAGTACTACTTATAACATTGTTTTTGTTCACTATAACTTCTTGTTAGTGGTATCCAGCCAATATTACAGTCCAAAAACTAGTTTTCACACTAAATGAGATACATGAACCTAACTCAGATAAAAACAATGCTTGTAATAAGAGTACAAGTAAGCAAAATTATAAAAAAAGAGATGGAAAACCACAATGTTAAATAAGTGGCAAATTTGGATATAAGAAATGGAAAACCACAATGTCAAATATGTGGCGAACTTGGATATACTATAAATGATTGTTATTTTAGGCTTGGAAATTCTATAAATATTATCACTAAAGCTTCTGCAGTTTCTCAATTTCCAATGGGAAATCTGATTTAGTTTCCTACTTATGAACCTATCTTTCAACTTGTTTTCCATATTAAGAGTTTGATGCTAATCTAGTTTTTGAAATATTTCAACCAATTCACTAGGCCAATTTGGTTTATTTTCTGAACCTGCTCAAGCACTTTTCATTGCACTGTGTAGTTGGAATCCTTATCTTTCTTTTATGTGAAAAGCAATGACTTCATTGTGACTATTACATTATGTGATCTAGTTGGTGCATCTAGTGGAACTAAAACCCCTGATCCTCATTTAGTGAATTTAGCTGCTCTAACAACAGTCGGTGGTCCTAATTGCTACTGGGATAATTGAGCAACTAATCATGCTGCCTTTGACTGTTCTTATCTCCTTTAGCATGTTGGTTACAATGAAAAAGCAAATTACTTGTTCGTAATGGTTTGCTAATTGATATTATTGGTATTGGAAATATAGTAGTTAAAAGTTGTTTTGGATTTTTTTCTTGGAAGACATTTTTATAATTCCTACGATAGCCTAGAATTTGCTTAGTATCTTTAAACTCATATAAAATGATAATGTTGTAATTGAATTTAACTCAAATTAATGTTTAATTAAGGATAAACAATTGGGTGTATCCGTTCTTTGATAATTTTTGGAAGGTTGTCTATATAAGCAGGTGTTCCATGGATCACAATACAAAAGAGGTTAAGGAAGCAAAAATATTGATTCAATAATTTCTTCTCAAAATAATAGGATAATAAGCTTAGCATCTAATTCTTTAGCATTGAAATTGCTCTTGATACGACTTATGATTCACATGTTTCTTTTAATAATAAAAGTTTATTAGAATTAGTATCAAATGGTTTAGTTATTTTGTCTGTGAATAAGATTGTTAAAGTCAGTGTTCATTTTTTGCATCAATAATCAGGAAGTATTTCTCTTTTAGTAATTAATTTTTTCAAAATCGATTATGGTATCTTAGAAAAAATATTGCTTTTGGGTCAATGTTAGGGGTCTCGGGATTAAGCATTCAATGATTTTTAATTTGGCTTTGATTAGTAGAACGGTTTAGAGATTTTTTAACCTCAGATTCTTTTATTTCTAATTTCTTGAAGGCTTGGTATTTGGACAAATTGTTGAGGCTATAAGGTCTTATGTTTGCTCATCTATCTGGTTGTTTCTTAGGGCTGCTTATGATAATATCATAGGTAATTCTAAATAGTTGGTTGGTAGACATTCTAAGGTCTGATTCTAGAAGATAAATGGGTTTGGTCTCCACTCATTAACATTATTTTTAATCGGTATGATTAGAGCTCTAATATGCTTGTTTCGAATTTTATGGATCATAATGGTGCTTGGAAATTTGCCTTTTGGTTTACAATTGTGATTTCTGAAAGTTACTTCTCTTGTTAAAAAGATAATAGTTTTAGCTTATTCAAATAAGTTATTTTGGATGCCAGCATTCTTAGAGTTTAACTTTTAAATCATATTATTCATCTTTTTCCTAGAAACTTTGAACACCCCTAGTTGGATCAAATGGATTTGGGGAAAGTTTTTCTTGCCTCCTTTAAGATTTTTTCTCTGTTGGAGTTTGTTTGCGAACTAGCTTTCGACTGATGATAGTTTCAATAAGATTGGTTTTTATATGTGGTCTCATTGTTCTTTATGCCTTAAAGAAGTTAAAGATAGCTCTCATTCATTTTTAACATGTTAATATGTGAGGCTTTTGTGGGATTATATTGGTTCTTTATTTGGAGTCTCCATAAATATGCATGACTTAATTGTGGACTGTTTTTTTCATTGTATGGAAAGGAAATTTAGCTTTCAACTATATTTCTTATGGAATGCTAAAATCATTGTTGTATTTTTGACTATTTGGTTTGCTTAAAAAAATGCATTTTATGAGAATGCTTTCTTTCCTTTTTTTATTTTTACTTTGTTTATCTTTAGTTTTTATTAGAAAAGCAATCACAGAGGCATCTGGTGGGTCATATTCATAATTCTATTTAGTAATGAAAGGTTCTTAAGAAGTTGGGTGTGGACATCATTCTCCTCTTAGCTGGTTGTTGATAAATTTTTAGAACATCTTATGGTTTTGTGGAAGTTTGCTTTTATTCTCCTTTTAGTATTGCACTTTTTTTTTGAAACTGACTTATGGGTTGTTATTAAAGTTATTGGTTATACTAAGTTATATACTTGGACTTCTATTGTGTTGAAAGTTATTCGTTCTTTGTGGTTCAAATTATTACAAACCTGTCTATGGAGATTCCTTGGGTCCTTCATTCTCATTGGCTCTTTTGTTTGGAATATATAAATTCTAGGGATATTGGTAGCTAAGTACCCTGAACTTTATTGAGGTTGACACATTGCACCCTAAACTTTTTTTTCTGGCATTTTACACCCCAAACTTCGTTTTTACTTGCACCGTTGGTTCTTCTGTTAAAAATACATAACGAAATGATCATGCCTCACACGTGCTCTTCAAACGAGGGTAGATCAGGTCATTTTACAATATTTAGGCTCTATTTGGAATTCAAGAAATGTGGAGGAAAAAAAAGCTTTGATCCATTTATAAAATGGAGTTTTGCTTTCCTAAAATATCTACTAGAGAGAGGAGATAGACAGAGAGATATAGAGAAAGAGAGAGGACCAAAAAAAAAAAAAAAACAGAGACAGAAAAAGAGGAGAGCGAGACAGACAAACAGAGAGTTTTACAAAGAAAAAGAGAGTATGTAAAAAAAATAAATAAATAAAAAAGGATAGAGAAAGAGAAATAGAGAGAGACAGAAAGAGATACATAGAAAGAGGAGAAAGAGAACTTCATTTCCTAGCAGCTTTGAAACTATTGGTGTTATTGAGAGTGGTAGTTTGGAAGAAGAAGAAGAACAAGAAAAAGAAAAAGAAGGGGTTTTGGATTTGAAAGAGCACGTGAGAAGTGAAAAAAGTGAGGAATGAAAGAGAACATACATGGATGTGGAAGGAAGAAGAAGAAGAAGAAGAATGAGAAGGGGTTTCGATGGAAACCCTAATTTCTGAATTGAGAATAGTGAAATTACTTGATGTACCCTCGTTTGATGAGCACGTGTGAGGCACCTGATCATTCCGTTATGTATTTTTAATAGAATAACCAACGGTGCAAGTAAAAAGGAAGTTTGGGATGCAAAATGCCAGAAAAAAAAGTTTAGGATGCAATGTATCAATCTTGATAAAATCCGGACTGCTTGGCTGCTGATATCCCTAAATTCTATTATTTTTTGGGTATCTTATATTTTTTGAGAAGAAAATCATGTTGATGATTTAAGGTAGCTTTCTTTTCAGATAAAAAGCAGCGGTTGCTTGCTCTTCCTTATACTTGTTTACATGCTCTTGTTTATAGGGAATAAGCACTTTTTGGTTTGTTTAGGTGCTCAATTTTTGGGGTTGGGTTTTGTATTTTGTTTTTCATTTTAATTGTAATTATCTATAGTACTCTTTTTCCTAATAAAAGGTTTTCCCCTATTAGGGTCTTTACTTTTAAAACCTTTCTTTTCTACATTTCACTTTTTGTTTTTTTGTTTTAATTAATATGTTTAACTTACGTGCAATAGGTTTTGTGGATGGTGCCAACTTTGTTGGGATATATTGAAACTTATTACATTTAGTCACCTTTTCTCTAGTCCTTGTAATCACAGTATTATTAATAAAGACAATGACCATTTGAATTTTTGTGATGCTTGCAAGTATGGTAAACAATGTTGGGGTAATATTCCTATGCCATTTACAAAATATATTTCTCATTAAAGTTGGTTCATACATATCGATGAGGATAATCACCAACTTTGTTGAGAAATGGTTTTAGGTACTACATACATTCTGTAACACCCTGTCCTTAGAAAATGCCTGAAATTTGGAAACTTTAATCAAGT
This sequence comes from Ziziphus jujuba, assembly GCF_031755915.1. Lineage (NCBI taxonomy): Eukaryota > Viridiplantae > Streptophyta > Magnoliopsida > Rosales > Rhamnaceae > Ziziphus > Ziziphus jujuba. The sequence continues at coordinate 18,493,863 of NC_083386.1, read as the reverse complement.
TTGATCAACTGGACATTTTGTAGACACCCAAGTTTAACTTTTCATATGTTCAATATTTTATTTTGACCGATATACCATTGCATAGAGCACGTTGATATGAGTTCATAGATTTGTCGCATGTCAAATTCTGAGTTATGAATAAAAAGTTATGGTTTTGTGAAGTTTCAAATATCAGCTTTATATCATTGTTCAAACCAGTTCTAAATTTGTCTAGTAGTGACCCAAGGCTCTATATCAATATTGGGAAGTGTGTCCAATAGGGAACAAATCCCAAAATATTTGTTTTATCCCCAAACTCGAGGAACCTTTCTCTAGACCCATAGATCTGGATCAGATAAGCCTGAACCCCTTTAATGCCCAACTGGGTTCATCTATCTACATGCACTAGCCATGCACATTACCCATTTTTTGGAAAGCATGTCGGGAAAATTTTCAACCAAACTACTGCTGATGGGCCAAGATTGGCCATTTGAAGTTGGTGACAATGGTTTGGCATTTTCTAGTCGTTTGATCATTTTTCAGCCGTTCCAAGCCAATCCACACACCCTTTCCCCCATTTTTGATCCCTCTGAATCCATTCCCATGCTTTGTTTATCAAAATTCCTCAAGATTTCAGAGATCTATCAATAGAAGATTTGGTTGAGTTGTGCGACAAGTTTTTCAGCCACTAAGATACTTTTGGACCGAGGTGAGCATAGCATTGTATTCCTTATCTTTTAGGTTTTTCATTGGTATAAAGTTTGTAAATTTTGGATATTGTTTAATAATTTTTTCTATTTTTACAATTAGTTAAATACAGAGTAAATTTGGACTGTGTTTGGATAAAATTGGTTAAATTGGACAAATTGAGGTGATTAGTGTAATTAGATATTAATACAACCTATTGAAAGGTTCAATTTTGAAAAATTGACCTTCGAACGAAAAATTCCAATTTTGGGTATCAGGTTCAAAGGGTACGCAATATAATTGGATCGCTCGGTCTCTAATTTATGTAATTTTATATTTGTGTAATCATTTTAAGACATTTGGTATACACCAATATATTTGGTTTAGTTATGTAAGCCTAAGAAATATTTTATTATATTACAGGCCCTTATATTGAGCTTGGAAGTAACCCTGTAAAGAAGTAGGAGTGAGTATCGATAGTATAGTGAGTAATTATATTTTAAAAATATTTTGGGCATGCGAGTATCATATATATGTGGTTTGAATATTTTACGTCTATGTTATTTTATTTAAAATTTTATTTTATGCATATATGAATATATGCGTTTATATATATATTTATTATTATTTTATGTGACTATTGACAATATTTTAAATGGTTTCTAACTCTATTGAGTTCATAATTGATTTATGGATCATGGTATTTAAATATCTCACTATTTGAGTTGTAGTTTTAATCATTTTGAAAAATAATTGATTTTGGGGAAGCAAATTGAAAATTATATGTTTTTAAGCATGTTTAAATATTTTATACTTTTATATACTCAAAAATGGATTATGGTGATATATATTTCACTATGATATTTCAAGTTTTGGCCTGAAATGATGAGTTGGAATTTTTGGAATATTTAAATAAATGGTTAGATTTAAATACTAAATTATATTTTATGATACAACATTGTTTAGAGAAGTATGATCTTACAAAAACTGTTTTATGGATACTGTATTATTTAGTTTAATTGGTGTATCATATAGTACTAGTGTTTTGGATTGGTATTATATTATAGCACACATGTTTGCTACGATGCCTGTAGTACGCTAAGGGTTGTGAGGTTGGGTTCACCCATAGGTTCATTATTGACATGATACCTTTAGTACACCAAGGGTCAAAAAGTTGGATTCATACATTAAAGGTCGTGAAGTTGGGTTCATCCCACAGGTTTATATTGCCACGATACTTTTAGGACGCTAAGTGTCATGAAGTGAGTTTATCTCATAGTTTTCATTTCTTTTACTCTCCGGTGGTGTTCAGGGACGTCGTGCACCACTTAGCAGGCCTAGGTATATCGTATGATACATTGTTTATGTTTATGTATATATTATCAATTTTCTGATTTTTATGGTTTTATTGCACTTTTATGATTATTGTGTGAAATTATGTTTATATTATTTTATGTCCAATATTTATATCATGATTAATCCAATTTCTAATATTTTAATGACACTGCCTTTATACTATTTGAGCATTAGTTTACGATATTGATTTGGGGTACAAGTTTGGGTTTTGTGAAATGATTTTAAATGGGAAAACTTTTAAAAGAATGGAACGAAAGGTCTTGAGAAAAAGCTTTACAAAAAAATAAAATGTTATTTTCCTATCGTACTATGCCACTCACTGGAATATCTTTATCTTACTTTTTATCTGTTTTTAAATTCATTCCCCTAGATCCAAGCAGTTAGCTGACAATCTACCTCATGCATTGCCTATTGTACCATGTTGTCCACAGTAGCGACAACACTTATCTTTTCCCATTTATCTTTATCTTTCTTGACTTATTTGCATAAGTTGTATTTTTCAATTTTACAAATACTTTTAGAATGCTCTGATCAAAAAATTGAACACAGTAGTGACCCCTATTATGTAGGTATAGTTATGGCTTGTACTATAACAGATAGTGTTTATGGACTATAGTTATGAATTTGCATGCTGTTATGGTTTTATATTTATATTAAAGTATTATTTGTTATGGCATGTGTTGTTAGTTTATGACAGGTGCAGTTCCATTGGGTATTCTGTAAGGATTGCTCAACGGAACTTCATTAGATGGGCCAATTAGGGAGATCCTGGGAGGATTCCCGAGGTAGATCCTGCCACATTCTATTAATGGATATACCATATTTACTTCAATACATTCTTTTAAATGTCAAGATCGAAATTCTTAGAGCTTTTGTTTATTTCACAAGGTGGTTGAAACTGAAGTGTATCTAGTTTAATTGTGGTGTTTAGAGTTTCAAATTCCTTTTTAGAAGTTATTCAATCAAATTCTAGATTACACTCAATTAAGAGTGTTTGGTTGTGCATGTTTTTTTATATCTCAAAACATTTAGTGCAGTTTCACACTTCCAGGTCCTTTTCTTGGATATTCAAATGAACACAAAGGATACAGATGCTTAAACTCTCCAAGTCAAATTCATGTTTGCAAAATTTGAGTTTAATGAATATGAGTTTCTTTATATTATTGATTCACTTCATCTATCGTTGCCTTAAAGATATAGGATTTTTTAATTCCTCTATTTGTTGCCAATAGATGAAATTCATTAGCTCAACAAGTTATTCTAGCATATTTAAATAATTCCAACAAGATTTAAAAAATAGCAATTATGCTAGAAAATAAACCTCTACTTTTTTCTTGTTCAAGATTTCACAATTTTTTAAATGAGTTTAGCAAGTTAAAAGAATTCTTTGATTTCCAATCATATGGATGGAACTGAAACTAATGAAATAAGTTTTGTGAATTCCACTTGTCTCAACAGGAGACTTCAGTTGAATAGTGATACAAACCTAGGTCGAATCGTGCCTAAACCCATATTATAAAAGCCCGGATCTCAATTAAGTTCAAGTTCTCATGGGAAAACCTTAACTCCTAACCAACCTGTGATTAGAAACCTTGGTATAATAAAGACGCCACAATAGGTTATGGAAGTCCTATTGATAAGTCAAAACTAAAACGCTCACTCTCTAATGGTGTTTTACGTGTTTAAAGAGAACAAAGAGAATTCTATCTCACAAAATAATTTCTGAAAATTGTTGAAGGTGATTTCTCATTGAAAAATAAACCTTTAAGTAGGCTTTGAAAGAACAAAATAAAACCCTAAAAGGATTAGGAAATTTCGGCCAACATAGAATCAAATTAGGAAATTGCCTAATTTCACACCCTTTCCTAATCTAAATTGTATTAATTAATTCCCTTATTTTGAATTAGGAAATAATTAATTTACAATTGAAATAATAAAATAATAACTTTCCTGAGTTAATTTGTCCAACAAAATAAAAGACTAATTTCCTAAAACAAAAAGTTAAAATCAACTTAGGAAATTAGTTGACTAGTTTGATGACTAAGGTATCTTTGACCAAATTCCACCTTGCAAAGGCTCCAAATCAGCTCCCATATGCCATGTAGGATTCCAAATAGGATTGTTTATAATCCCCATACATTGCCCTTGATTGGAACATAGAGAAGATGCCAAATCAACAAAATACAATAAATCCAGCAACAAAAACAGCATTTTCGATTAAAAACTCCTTCTATGCTAAAACCACCATTTTAGATGCATTTGATTCTACCTTGTCTCTATTCGATGACCTTTTAGTGATATTCATTGAATTCATGAAGTGTTGGAACCATTCTTTGCTGCCCGGAGTCCAAAAATACACTAAAATAGCTACCTGGGTCTGTATCGGTCTCTACCACTTGGATGCTTAAAACAGGTCATGTATCTTCGGATATGGATAAACCCTTCTGAGAATTGATAACTCCCTGTATGAATCTAGCTAGGTTATCTTTAAATCTCTTGGCTTTTGCTTTAGTGATTGGCCTAGTCTTCATCTGTATTAGATTAGCACCCCAGCAGGGTAGTCAATTGTGCAGGCACGGGCGAATTCTTATCATTCTCGTCCTCGTGAAAAGGATTTGCCCTCAAATCAAACTCATCACTCTCAGCAAAAGAAGATAAATTAGCAACATTGAATGTAGCACTAACATTATACTCATCTAGTAAGTAAAGCTTGTAGGCGTTTTCATTGACCCGCTCCAATATTTGAAAAGGTCCATCCCTATGAGGCATAAGCTTTGACTTTCTTTGTTTGGGAAACCTCTCTTTTAAATGTAACCAAATGCAATCTCCTGGGCCAAACACTATCACAACAAATCCTAGAAATACCAATTTATCTTTACGGAAATCACACATTTTAAAGTTAGCAAATAATTTCTTCTAGATTTTCAAATTTCCACTAAGTAAATCTTTCAACAAAGCAGATAAAGTTCTATACAACAAAAGCATTTTTAAATAAGCATCTTTATAAATTATGACTAGCAGGGGTTTATCACTCAAGAATGCCTTTTTAATTTCTCCAAAACTAAGGTAAAAATTCTTCTTTTTCTTCTCTTTCCTTTCGTTTTCCCTCTCACTCATGAATTCACATTTTTTCTTACCATTCTTGGCTTTTGCTTGTTTTCTCTCACTCTTGGTTTTCTCTCTTATTTTCACCTCACAATTGGGATTAGAATACTTACCTTGGACAGCAAGCTCGGCCTTGACTCATGGATAGATGTGAAGCTGTGGGTGCCATACTAACCTTTCCTTTAAGCTTTTCGGCCTCCCTCTTTTATTGTATTTGGAGTTGGTCTTTACATACCTCTTTGGGAGTTAATAGTTCCAGCTTGACCTTTTAGTTTTAAATCTAAAAACAATAGCATTCTCTTAACCATAATGTATAGCATCCTTATCAAATTGCCATGATCTACCTAATAAAATATGTCCGGCATGCATAGGCACAACGTCACACAAAACAATATCCACATATTTATCAATGCTAAATTTTACACAACATCACACAAAACAACATCTACATATTTATCAATGCTGAATTTTACTTTAGCTTGTTTATTTACTTTCATCTCACCATTATCATTAAGCCATTGTAATCTATATAGTTTGGGATGTTTAATTGTTATTAAGCCTAATTTTTCCACAACAATATTACTAATTACATTTGAACAACTTTCACTATCAATTATCATACTACAAACCTTACCTTGGATTTCACATCGAGTGTGGAAGATATTCTCTCTTTGTATTTGATCCTTATCTTTGTACATGGTCAAGACTCTCCTAGACACTAAGCTTAATTAGGCATTTGAAGCATTTAAAGTCTGGGCTTCATCTTCAAGTTCTTCCTCTTCTTGCTCGGTTTCATCCTCTCCTTCCTCACTTTCAAATTCTAACTCCCTATTACCTTTCAGCATCATGATTCTCCTATTCGGGCATTGATTGGCAATGTGTCCTCATCCCTGACACTTGAAACAAATAAAGCCGCAATACAAAATATAATGATGCTCACGATACATCCTCACAATGATAGGTACTAGGGGCATTAATTTAGCATACAAAATACATGTTTTTTTATCTATTTTATTTTTTAAAGTATGCTTTTTTTTTTTTAATGAATGCAGAAGGCCACTAATAAAGACAAATTCTCATATGTGGAGTAGCTTGAGCATTTTATCAATCATATCAAAAATGCTATTGATTACAGGATATTGATCGAGAAGAACTAACTTTACAAAGAATTTAGCCTCGACCCTCAATTCAAAGACAAAATGCCTTGTGAAGTTGAAGCTGTATTCCAAACTCACCCCAATAGAATTCTATCATTCTCCTCAGCATAATTGGTCTGGGCTAAGTGGAAAGATTATAAACCTTTCAAGTCGTGGCCAATCACGCCTTAGGAGTACATTATGCGGGTGCGTTGTCTAGACCCCTATTATGGCAGTATGTGGAAAAAAATTTGGAATCTTTGCCACGACACGTCTATCCTGTCTCGACATCTCATGCGATAAAGGCCTAATTGCAATTACACTTTGTTTTTGGTCTTCTGTTTCCAATACTTTCAGTTTTAGGTTTGGAATGATGACACTAACCTTGATGGATTTAGCTGCTCTGCTCGGCTCAGAAATCATGGTGAACTTCTATCCAATACTCTTTTATCCCGAGATGGCATACTGCATTATAAAGAAGCTAACTTTCCAAAGTATGAATCTTCTCACAACCACTTCTTAAAGAGCCTCCAAGAAAAAGACAAACCACCCTTGGATCAAGAACACTATTCTTTTCTTCTTTTATGGTTGTGCATGTATGTCTTTTGTATGCCTTCAATGTAGGTGACAAAAGGGTATATTTGCATAGCTAAAGCTTTTACTGTTGGTTCACCATATTTATTTGGTTCGTTTATTCTAGGTCACTTATACCAGGGAATCAACAATGTTGTCAATGCTAACATGGATGGTATTATGCTGATCCTCTATGGATATTACAGCTTTGGTTCCATGCTTATTTTCCTAAGAAGAGGCTGCCTTTCTTAACAAGCCAACCTGATACACTGCTAGGCCGACAAATCCTGCAAAATGGTTTGTAGGCACATTCAACCCAAGATTGCTTTGAGCTCTTCTACTCCTTTGACCAACAGGCTCCAAAAGGTTTTTTTGTATTGACTAGATATCCTTTTCTTCCTTCTTGGTTAAGTACTACATTTAACCCTCACCAAGGCATAGAGGAAACAACTCCATTAATGAAGACATTGAAAATGATTTGGTCAAGCAAGCTAATCAATCAAGATATTCCTTTCGATCTAAAATTCAAATCTAATCAGTACGGTGTAGAGGCCTGCTATCCAAACCTCGTGGCTCAACAATTTGGTCTCTGCCAGGCTATTCTTGTACCATGGGTGTCTTCTCATAATCTTTATTCCACAGATCGGCTATATTTTTCCCTAATTGACAAATTTAGGAAAGGCAATACTATCTTTAAGGAATCCAATTATTCTTTCAAATACAGCATCTTCTTATTTAATCCCAATACCACTCGGAACTTCAATGATTGATGGACCAAGATTGCAAATTTTATGTTTAGGTGTCCTAGTGAGGATATTGCCACCCGTGTCTTTTCCAAACACGATCATACCACCAAGGCTATCGATGGTTGTTCCTCGCAGATAGTGGGTTCATTTTTGCCTCCACATTCCATTAGTAAGTTTTATGCAAAAAACAACCTTTAACAGATGTGGTTTTAATTGACTAACTATCTTATTTCTTTAAGTTGTTCATTTGATGTTCAAATCTCATCCTATTCATCTGCTGATGAAATTACCTTTAAAAAATTGAAAAAGTGGGACAAACCTATACCCCCAAATCAAGTATGACTCAACACCATACTGTTGTTTTAGTTTTATTTATACTGAAATTAACTTTTCCAACAAATGCAGAAAAAATCACACCGGGCATGTGAAGATAAAAAGGCTATCATCCTATTTTTTCATGGCGATCAATCTCCAACAAATGATATTCACAGTGATATTATTTATATCGGGGTATATTGGCTTTAGCCTATTCTTTAGCCTATTCTTTCCTCTAGTCATGCATGTCAACCCATTAAATTTCTTTGGGTCATGACAAAATGGCCAATCTTTGGACAAACACTCTCTTTCTCGTTTAGTCAAATCTTCTGTTTTGCTTTTGGTGCCTTCGGCCTTATTTGCTATTCCCAAACCTCCCTCCATTATAAAAGGAAACAAATCCAACATATTTTTCTTGCTTACATTTCATGTTATCTCAAATGTCAAAACAATTTTCTTTATCTAATATTTTATGATGCAGGAATCTTTCATTTTTCTAGCCGAATTTAACAAACTCCAGTTTGTTAAGTCTTCTATGAGATTGGCGATGAAATTCATCCTAAGCTTGAGTTTTTCGAATTCGTCCAATAACTATTTTATTTTATGAGTAGCCAACATTGTCCAAGCTGAATACAAAAATAGAAAATAATGGCCCTGAAAATTTGGGCCCTAAACTTTATTGATGCCAAATGACATAACGAGTACAAGACTTAATCTCCTGTTTAATACACCTAACTAGTCTTTTTTGCCTTTGATGTTTCATGAGCTTCCCAACTAGTTTGTTAAACTTTCTTTAAGAAGTGGCCATTAATCAGTTTAAAATGCTTTGTACCATCAAAGTCCTGAAAATGATATACCATTTCCCTAATATTTTGGTGATAGTCAAAGGCCTTTCCTAGGTATAAGACAATTTGCCATATTTTGGATCTTTGGAACCAATTACAGGATTACTTTCCACACTAAGTCTCCGTTGTCAAAGTTCTTGAATCGCACTCTTTTGTTATATGCTTTTGCCATAGCTTTCTTTTGTATTTGAAGATGGTCCAGTATAGCCAATCGCACTTTGTCTAATTCTTCTATCTCTTACATCATGGCTTAACTATATTAGGCCAGAGTAAGATTGTGTTGTTGGACAATTTGTAAAGACCTCATAGTTACCTCCATCAGCGGAATAGCATCATGCCTATACGTTAGTGCGAAAGATATTGTACTAGTGCCAGATCGCTTTGATGTCTAATAAGCTCATAAAGTTTCAGATAACAAGTTGTGCCAATCCCTAAGTTTGTCATTTACCATTTTTTCTAGGATGCCTTTCAAGATTTGATTTCTTACCTTGAATTGACCACTAGCCTGAGCAAAATATGGGGTTGAATGAGTAAGCTTGATCCCATATTCTTTGACAAATGTCTCAACTGCTTCACCAATGAACACTGTTCTGCAGTCGGTAGTAATAGTTTCTAATATACCAAACCTGTGGATTATAACTTCATTAATGAACTTGGTCACATCGGCTTGGTTTATAGTTTTCACCAATCGTGCCTTGACCCACTTAGTGAAGTAGTTAATGGCTACAATGATGCACATATGCTGCTTACTCGATCGATACACTTTGCCAATCAAATCCATAGCCCTACCTCAAAATGGTCAAGGCTTAACTATTAGATTGAGTGGTATGATCGGGATGTGCTGTATTAGATCATGATGTTGGCAAGTTGTACACCTTTTAGCATATTTAATGCAGTCAGATAGGATAGTCAGCTGTGTTTCCTTATTAACCATCACCTGTTTGTTCCTACTTGGTGCGCACCATAAATACCCTCATGCACCTCAACCATTACTAACATTGCTTTATGTTTGCCCAAGCATTTCAAAAGTAAGTCATCTTGGTCTTTCTTATATAACTGCTTGTCAAACAAAACATAATGAATTGCTCTTAGATGAGTTTTTCTGTCATTATTTCCACTGGGATTCTTCAAATATTTTATCAATGGAAATCTCTAGTCATTTTTATCTATTGCTACACAAAAGATACCTCTCGTTGTGAATCTTTCCTTCAACATTAAGAGATTATTCTTCTATATACTCACAACCTTCTCTATCAACTCAGCTACGATGTGCCTGAAGCTATTTAGACCATCTTTTTGGCTCAAAATTCAATTCTCTTGGCACATTTTTAAGAATTACATCGTCAAAACTTTGTATGAGCTGATTTGCCACCATGTAATATTCAGATAAGGCCAAACTATGACAACGGTATTCACACATCAAATGTTTCAGGGCCAATATTAAGTCTTTAATTATTTCAACTGTAGATGCTCCCAGTTCCTTCTAAATTTCTAAGTCGATGATCCAAGCTTCATATTCAGCATGTTTGTTTGAGCATTCAAAGGCGAGTTGGAATGAAAATTATATCATTCACCCGTTTAGGGATTCAATTACAATTCCTACTCCTGTCCAAGTTCGTTTCTTTGATTCACAAAGCTCAATTTCCAAGGTGTAAGGGAAATTAAAGCTATATCTACTAGATCCATCTCACTTTCCACCTCTAAACATAGATGATCGGCCAAACAGTATGCCAAAATTTATACTTTTTCTGCTTTTTAGGACACATACTTAAATGCAAACTATAACAATGCTATTGTCCACTTTCCAATCTGTCCTCTAATAATGGGTTTCAACAACATATACTTGATTAAGTGAGTTTAAGAAATAATAAGCACCATAGTCGGTAACATGTAGTGTTGTAACTTTGTTACTGGAAAATACAATGCCAAGCATAACTTCTCTATAAGAGAGTACTTCAGCTCATTTGGCATAAGAATTCTATTCAAGTAATATACAGCCTGTATATATATATATATTTTAGTTCATTGCCTTGGGCCAGCAGACATCCAATAGAGTTTTCTATTGTCGAAATATAAAGTTTCAATGGCCGATTCTTATGTATAGGCATTATGACATGTGGTTTTACCAAGTATTCTTTTATTCAATCAAATGCCTTTTGGTGATGACTTTCCCATTTAAATTCCTCTTTATCCTTCAACTTCAGTAAGGTTGAGAAAGGTTGGATTTTTCCAAATGTGTTAGAGATGAATTTTCTAAGAAAGTTGATCTTTCCAGTAAAGCTTTGCAGCTCCTTTTTGTTCCTCGGTGATTATGCTTTCAAAATTGCCTGAGCCTTATTGTTATTAACCTCGATGCCCCTTTGATGGACTAGAAAACCTAGGAAGTTTCTTGCAAAAACACCAAATGCACATTGCAATGGATTCATCCTCAACTTGTATTTTCTCATCCGCTCAAGTGCCTTTCTCAAGTTGGTCACATGATCCTTTTTGGCATCCGATTTTACAAAGACATCATTAATATAGACCTCTAAGAGATGCCCAATCATATCATGGAAGATTGCATTCATTGCTCTTTGGTATGTAGCTCTTGCATTCTTCAAACTAAATGGCATGACGACCCATTCGAATGTTTTTATTCCACCTGGAGGTCTAAAGGCTGTCTTTGGCACATCTTCTTTAGTGATGAAAATTTGATTATATCTAGAATGTCCATCCATGAAGGAAAGAATTACATACTTGGTGGCTCTATCCATAAGGAAATCAACCACAGACATAGGATACTCATCTTTGGGTGTAGCCAAATTTAAATTTCGAAATCAATACATACTCTCATCTTTTCTTTCTTCTTCACCATCGGGAGTACATTAGATAATCACTCTATATATTGAGCTATCTTGATTAAGCCAACCTTAATCAACCTTCAGTGTGACCTCTGTTGAAATCTTCCTTAGTGGTTGCTTATATGGCCGAAACCCTTCTTTGATTGCAAATGGTATTCTACCAAGTTTCTTTCCAGGTAAGGCATTTTGTGGTAGTCCCATGCAAAACAATCTTTGAACTCTTTTAAGAGTCCAATATTTTATCGCAAAAATAACTTCCAATAAACCACTTACGAATGTTGGCCAATGATCCTCATCAATTCCTAAGTTTACTTTATCAATGGATCTTAAACCTCAGCCTTGGAGTCATCCATCTTAATTGGTGCCAATCGAATCTCATTGAAGATGGACCGATCATCAACATCGGAATCATCCTTTATAATACATTCGGCCAAGTCAATGGTTGAATTAATTTCCTACTTTTTTTCTACCATGTATGCCATTAACTTTCTGATGGTGATTTGAATTGCCACTATCTTCATTTCCTCATTTCGGTACATATTCAGTGAGAACTGTTTATGCTTAACTCTGATATCTAAGATACTGTTGGTCGAGCCAACTCATCCCCAACCTCTTTTCCCATTTTGCATAGCCCTTTGATATCTTTTCAAGTCATAACCCCTTGCAGGGTGGTCTTGTTTGTCACTGCCAAAAAAGTGGATGAGGCCAACTTCATCCTTCTAATACTAAGCTTTGATTGCATTAGGACTAACTAAGAAAGGTTGACTATCAGCTTGTACCACCTCAACTTCCTCGCCATTTCAGAACCACAGAGCATAATGCAAGGATGGCAGCACATACAAACTTGCATTGATCCAATCACGACCAAGTAAGGCATCATAGCTAGATTTGGACTCCACAACAAAAAATGTAGTCATGATAGATTTGCCTCAAACAATAATCTCTACTGGAAGAACACCTTTTGCTTTTGTAACGCCTCCTTGGAAGTTGCTAATTGTCGACTCGGATGGGATAACGTCATGTCATAGTCGCTTTTAGACAACTTGGCCAACATGGAAGCTAGCAAAATGCTTACCGTGGCTCCATTATTCATCAAAACTCTATTCATAGGCATGCCATCAAAATGAGCATTAATGTGGAGTTGTTTTAAATGTTTTGCCATTCTTTTAGCTGGCTTCCCTAAAACCATCTCTTGACGTCGGGAACAGGCTAATTCCTTTTTTAGAGGCTTAGTATCCTTTGCAATCTTTGTTTAGACATTTTTATCTTCCATGACATCTACTTCCATTATACTTGCTTGGTTAGGTTGAGCTTTAAACGCTAGTGGTAAGACAACAATTATATTACAAGTCACTTCATCTATAGTTTCAAATTTAACTGTCAACTTCTTATTAGTTGACGAATCAACCATGTTTTCCTTCATAAGGTCGTTATCCAAATTCTTTATTTTTGGGATAGCTTCAGTGCTTTGTTTCCTAACCCATACCATAGATTGTTACTTCATATCAGAAGGTTGACTTCTAATGAGACAAGAACCTTTTTAGCTGTGGCTTTGGCCATCTTCTTTAAATTCTCCAGTCTACCTTCTGCACCACATAGATGTGACTCTAATTCCTTCAATATATTATCATCTTTTTTATTTTCAAGCTAAATTAGTATTGTCATTGATCTTTTTTCAGCATCTTTCTCATGAGCTTTTGATTCTTCTATTAGTCTCTTTGACGCATCATGTTGTTGTTGCATCCATCTTTTTTTAGTCATGGTGAGTGGTTGATAAGACTTATATCTTGTACGATACTAACAGCCTATTTCTATAACTAGTGACTGGAATGTTCTTCTTTTCTCAATTTTTTTTGGAAAACCAATCTTGTTCGATCATGTCTAGAAAATGTGACTTAAAGATTGAAGTTAAATTGCCCCCTTCTGGTATTGAGGGTTCAACTTTCAATGCCCATCTCGTACTTTTGGTTTTAGGTGCTCAAACACTAACATGGGACTATGGGGTCCATAGTTCTCTAGTGGCGACTTTAACACTTCAGCTCATATAACTCTACGGGTTGTTTCTTCCCATCTTCAACATCATGTTTACAATGGGTACAAAGCACGTTAGAGGGTGGTTTAATCCTTTTAGTAGAATACTCCCTTCTAGATTTGGTTTTCCTTTTCTAGACTCTACTAGATGAGGGCTGTCCTAGCTCAACCTTGACTCTAGGATTGGTCAAGCCTAAAAGGTTGGCCGAAACCATGTATACTTTGGTCGATGGGAAAGGATTTATGTTAACCTCCATTGCATCTTTCCCTTTTTCTGAGAACTTCAAAGTGCCTTTGTCAATTAGTACTTAGATTGCATTTCAGAACACCACACAGTGCATAGTTTGATGTGTTCACATACCATGCCAATTGCAGTACCGTTTGTTTCTTCATCTTTTCAACTGTTGACAAAACATGGCCGTCAAGTAATTTAATTACCTTGTCGACCAATAAATGGTAAAAAATTTGACCAGTCTTGGAGATAATGAAACTGTAGACCTTTTTCAGTTTAAGCCAATTCTTTTTTGTATCCATGACTAATAGAGGAATCCTTTGGTTTCTTGTTAATCTAGCTAAAGCTTTACATAAGTATGGCCTACTAGTCACTACTTTAGCTGCATCGATTTTGCTGGCATCCTCGATTCCTTAGTCCTCAGTTTCAACCAAACAAATCTCAGTATTAAGGTCTTGTAGTATGAACTTTGAGATGAGTTCTTCCTTTAATACCTTTCCCTTAGAATGCTTTTGAATCTAGAAGCCAAAGAGACTAACATAAATAAATCATGGAACTCTATCCCTTCAAACTTCTTTCAAAGCTCGCAACTTAGCCTGCCTTGAGCTAGCTTGACAAAGTTCCTTTTTGGTATATCCAGATGGCATTTGATCCTTGCTTTTTTAATCCTTCCATCTGACACAAACACGACAAGTCAACCATTGAGATCTCTGGCTCAATCCTGTAAAATTGCTTATGGAATTTCTGCTCTAACTCATGCCAAGTATGAATCGAGTTTTGTTGTAGGTTGGTTGCAGAAGCTTTCAAAGAATTTGCAAACATGTGTAGATTCAAAAAGTCATTGATCGTAGCTTCTCCATACTGGATAGTGAAACGGCCTATATACTCCACAGTGAATTGATTCTCTTCACCCAAAAATAAGGTGAATTCAAGAAACTTGAATCTTCTTAAAAATTTTATTCAATCAATAGGCTCGAGTTAAGGCCTTCTGTAAGATGTTCGACCAACTATTCTAAATACAAGATTAATCACCTCTTGGATGACGGTCTTAACAGCCTCCTTGTCCATGCCATGGCTATTGTTCATCCATTTTGGAGATTATGTCCATGTCTCCATGCTGGTTGTGATAGGCGGCCTGATAGTGACAGTCTTTATTTTGACCATATGGAAAGTTCTAGAAATACTATTTAGTATGCCCACCACAATGACCTTGATTCCAAACAAATGGGAAAACTTGGGGTTGAAAGTTTGCCCTTCATCCATGAACATTATTTTTGCCCTGAGAGACCTGCACTCCATAAGATGTGGCTTGAAAAGTCTGCATTGCATGAGGTATGGCCTGAGGTTCCTGTATAATCTGCTATTCTCAGCCATTTCTAATAATTTGGCCTTGATTTTCAATTGGTCCTCCACCATGAGTTGGGTTCCGAGCTGGCGGGAGAATATAAATTGGACTTGTCATTCTGGAATGATTGTCCTTCCTTCATTTCCATTTGTTCTTTTCAGAATGGTTAGTGCATCATTTTTGTAATGTTACATTCAGGTATGGCCGAAAAGGCCTGCACCTGTTCTTCCTGGCTAGTAAATGGCCTTGCATTAGTCAGGTTTAAGTAACCTAAAATTGTTGATACAATAAATCCATAATGCCTTCCATCATTAGTTGTTAGGTCTCCTGGAATGCTTCCATCTTTCTTTGACCCTCCTTCAGATCCCGGGACAACTCATGGATCAACTCTTAGGTGGACATCTATGTTGAGTCCTGAGTCTTGCTAGCTCCTTCCTCCTTATTGCTTTCACGGGTGTTAGAGTCTTGAGATATTGATCGAGTTTGTACTATTGTCCTCAGTTGAAATTTTATGGTCCCATCGAGCATGCAAAAAAGATATGTTGGAATATTGGAAAAATTTTCAATAATCTATTGTCTCCTAAATATACGGGTGTGCTACTTCAAACCTATAATAGTTCAAAAAAAGAAAAAAATATGCACCTATTAAATCAAACTACTCAGACAATTGTATTGATTATCGGAGAACAAAATAATCTACAAGATCTAATTGTCTTAATGATCAAAGAACTTTCAAAAATAAAATATCAACTAAGAACAATAGACTAAAGAAAGTAAATTTTAATAAGAATAAACTAAATAGTTTATAATCTTGTAGTTGTATGTAGAGAAATGTGTAGAGATCCTAACAAAGCCAATGGAGTTCCTATTTATATAGGCAGAAAACTTTGAGTTGCTCTATGCGCTTTCGATGTGGGACTTTTGCAAACTCCAACTTTACAATTTTAATTTATACAAGTGCAAACATTGAATCTCCAATCAATGTGGGACTATTGTCAATTAATTAATCTTCCAAAAAATAATATTTCAATAAATTAAAAGTTAATTTGAAAAATTAACATTATGGTCCCAACAGAATCCCAAAATGGAAGGTAGCTATGGGTTTAGAGTACGATGCTCTCATTAAAATCAATACTTCATCTCTTGTTTTTTATTATCCAAAAATGAATATTGTTGGCAATGAATGGATTTATAAAATCAAGTACAATATCTATGGGTGATTAAAGATCTAAAGCAAAGCTAGTGGCTAAAGGGTTTAATTGAAAGTCAAGTTTTGACTTCTTTGAGACTTCTAGTCCAATAATAAAACAAACCACAATTATATTTTTGCTCTTGTTCTTAGTTATGATTAGCCAATCAAACAGTTAGATTTTAATGATGTTTTTCTCAATGAGAATTTGCAAGAGAAAGTAACCAGAGGGGTATGTGATCCAAGAACATCCTACTTTGGTATGCAAAGTAAACAGAGCACTTTATGGCCTAAAACAAGCTCAAAGAGCTTAGTTTGATAAGTTGAGGACTGCTTTACTAAGAAAGGGTAACAACAACTTATGTTTTCATCTTAGTCTATATGGTTTACTTAATTGTCATTGGTTCAAGCTCAAAGTGTTTTTCTAATCTAATTTGAATTCTCTCAATCTCCTGCCTTGAATCTTTGGAATTATTTTATACTGTATGTTCGGTGAAAGAATAAGGAAAACAAAATTAATGAAGATGGAGAAAGAAAGTAGGAAAGCTAATTTTTTTTTTCTTGTTTTGTATTGTTTTGTTTTGTTTTTTTATCCTATAAAAGGGAATTTATATATATATATATATATACATATATATGAGGACTTTTCTTGAGCAACACAATGAAATTAATATTCATCCAAAGATGAAAGGGAAGAAAGAAATATTTAAATATTTGCGCAAAACTATAATGTTATTCTTATTAATTATTCCGAAAATAAAATTTATATATGTGATTTGTAAAACAATTTTCGATTCCTTTCTCTTTCCCTTTGTCGTATTGAAACCAACTCCATCGGTCAAAAGTTCATTCTTACCAAATACAAATATTGGTTTTTCACAAAGTAAATGAATCGTGTTGAAACAAATATATTTGTTAGCATGAGATATCAATATCTAAATATTTATTAAAAGATAATATCACCTAAAACTTCTTCAGATTTCTTCCTATTTTAAATATATCCAAAGGTTTAAAAGATTTCAAAAACATCCTTAAAAGTTAACTTACTTTCAAATTTTTTTTCTCTCTACTATGTGGCATGGTAAATGACTTAAGTGCCCTTAAAAAAATAATATTTTTATCATTTTTTAATTTATTTCTTTTAACATTTCTTTTATAGTTATTAATATATACTAACTAGTTGTTTCATAAATATTTACATATATATTTTCATCTTCTATTATATATCGATATATTTAAGAATATTAAATTTAATTTTCTTAAAAAACATATATTAATTTACAATTATGAAATACATATAGTTTTTTTTCAAAAAAAATATAATAAATTTTTTTCATTCAAAACAAATATTTTTTATTTTATTGTTAAAATATTTTATCACAAATATGTACATATTTTTAAATTTCTATTATATATCTACATACTAATAAATATTTAATTTGATGTACTAGATTAATAATTATGAATAAATAAAATGTTTTATACATAAAAAAATATTAAAAATATTTTTTTCTTAAGTTAATCCAAAAAGAGAAATCACATTTTAATAAAAAAATAGAAAAAAAAAGATAATCCTCTAATAAATTTAATCTTTTCTCAAAAAAAAAAAAAGGAAAAAAAAAAAACACTAAAAATAGAGATCGATGAAAGCAACTTTCCCTCTAAAATCACAACCAAAAGTTAGTCCAGAATTTTCAAGTTTGATATGAATTGTTATCGGAGAGTGATAATCTTTATTTTTTTTTTCTTTGATCATAAGGGACATTTTTGAATTGAGTAAACAACCATAAGCCCTTTCATTATCCCAAAAAAAATAACGATAATAACCTAACCCATTAAAATTCCAAATCTTATAGAATCATCAACAACAACCCTCATAATCTAATTTTGTTTTGCTTTTATATAATAATAATAATAATAATAATAATAATAATAATAATAATAATAAATTCTATGCCAGTGGACCTCTAGCCCTGCCACCTCATTCAAAACCCTAGCTTTTATGCGGGAAGTTTCTCTCCTCAAAAATAGATCTTGGATAGACCAAAATCCAAAAAAAGAAAAAAGAAAAAAAGAAAAGAAAATAATGAAGAAGAAATCTGCAAAAAACAAAACTTAGCAAACAAAAACCAAAAAAAATTAAAAAAAAAATAAAAAGAAGAAGAAAAGGAAGAGGAAGAAAAAAAAAGAGGAAACCTATACATTTTAAAAAAAAAAGCCCCAAAAAAAAGAAGTAAAGGAAGAAGAAGCCTATAGAAGAAGAAAACCAAACAGTAGAAGAGGAGCGGAGGGGTCTTTGATTCTCTCAAGCTTTTTGTTTTCCTAATCATTTTATGAAAAGGAATAGATATTTATTACTATAGTATTTGTTTTTTCTTATTACTATTGCAATATATTTGATGTTTTTATTATTTTATATTATATTGCAATTTCCGTTACATACTTGATAAAGATATCAGCTTTTTAGATTTATAGGAATACTCAATTACCAATTTATTTTTCTGTAGTTAAATTTAATGGAATATATCTAACAGTAAGGATATTTTTGAAATCTTTCAAACCTATGGATATAATTTGAAATAAGAGTAGACATGAGAGGGCCTAAATGATATCATTCTTATGGTAAATAATTGATTATTTTTAGGAGTGATTAGAAGTTTTAGTTTCTTCATAGTATTAAAGCATTAACATAAAGACCGTTCTTATAAAAATTGAAGTTTGAATTTTAAAGTTCTCATCCTAAATAAAAGTTTCAATTTGGAAGTTTTTATTCCAAATGGAAGTTTTTTTTTTTTTTTTTTTTTTTTTTTTTTTTTTTTTATTGTTTTGAAATCCTTGTCTCTTATATATCGTGTTAGCTGCATATTGACTCAGAGTGTACAAAACAATATCCTATTTTTTTTATGTGAGAGATCGAGTTATGGCATGTGGTAGAAAACTAAACAATTTTTTTTTTTGTAAATTCATCAAAAGCTTATATATGATTTTCATGGCCTCTACATAGATAAACATAAAAAAGATAGCGGTTGTAGCTTCACTGGTTAAGAAGTTAAAAAACAATTAAATAAGAATACAATTAACATGTTCATATGTAGCAGACAAAATTTTTCTCTATAACTTTCTTGCTGGGATTCTTCATGAAATTCCTCTCTTTGTGAAGTTAGCCATGGAAATTGTATCTATGGATGAAGAAACTGGTGTTTCTTGCTCACTTCAATGTGGGTTGATGGTGGATAAAGGATCTCATGTACAATTTGATGATTTCCTTAACCTAAATTAGGGATTCGTTGACTTTAGAGCTGCGTTGCTGAAGAAAGCTTTTGAAGATGATCAATCCGATAGTGTTTGGGCTAACAATGATGTTGAAGACAACATTGATCTAGATGACATTGAGATTGAAGATGTGGATATCCCAGATGGAGTTCCTAATCTGCAATTCACTAAGCAAGAGCTAAAGCAATGCTGAAAACCTTGGGCTTGTGCATTACATCAAGGTAATTGAGAAATTTCTTCCTTAATTTTTTGGTTCAAAGATTGTAGCCTCACTAGAGGATTCAAGTTGAATTAAAGCTCATTGGCATCGGTAATGACTATTTCTTAGTTAAACTACTAACTAGGGATGGTAGATCTAGTTTTTCGGAAGGGGCTTGGTTTATAACTGAGCATTACCTCTTAATCCAAGCTTGGAGGCCTGAATTCAACCCTCTCACTAATTGGATTTGTCTATGTGGCTAAGATTGCCTTATCTTCCATTTAAATACTCTAATTGTGCAATTCTTACTTGAATTGGGAATTTGTTGGGCAAAACTCTTAAATAAAATAGCCAATTTGGGTAAGTTTGACAAATCATGTGTCGAATTGAATATCTGTAAGCCCTTGATTCCTAAGTTAATCATTGGAGCCATACTCAACTTGTTGAATATGAGGGTTTAGGTGCCATTTATTTTCATTGTGGTTTCATCGGGCATCAAGAAGGAAGCTCTCCTAATTTGGCAGCTAAAGATGTTCCAACTGATAAGAGGGAAGGCTCTATCAATTTGAAGAAAGGTTTATAGAATAATAACCAGTTTAGTCCTTGGCTTTTAGTTCAAAAAAAGAAGTTTGCCCATAAGAATCTAGGTCAAAATAAAAACAAGCCTCAATGTGGATAACCTATTCAAGGGAATACTTTCAAGTTTTGGAACAATTTGAGGATCTAATGGATGAGGAAAAGGTTGATGCTAATGCATGGCTTGATTCTAAATATGGAAAATTCTATACAAAGCATTTAGGATGTACAAGGAAAGGCTGCTGTCTTTTACAAGAAGAAGATTCAATCTGCTGGGATTCTAAATAATGTCACCAATTTTCAAGCTTCTCCAATTTTGAATACTGAAGCTAACTCCTCCTCTAGGAAAAGAAAATTCCTTGGTATTAAGTTCAATAAAAATTCCAACACTAATAGGGTTGCTTTAAGTTTCAAATGAAAGAAGGACTGTAAGCAATTTGATTTAGATAAATAAGCCTCTCAGATACTGGTGACTTGTCTTGAAGGTAATGAGCTTGTTGGTTTTAAAGAAATTATGGAAAGAATTGTTGCTGATTTGAAGATTTCAACTATCCACATGGAAATCTAATCTTTTTGGCTTTGGGAAATATATTGTACCTAATCCTCTAGATGATTCATCAGCTACCAGTTAGTAAGCTATAGATCAAATGGATGCCTTTATGGGCGCTATGTCTGGATCAAAGGCTATCGACTGCACCAAGAGATCATGCTTATTTATTAGACGCTATTTTCTTTTCCCTTATTCTTTTATCACTCTTTATGGACATTTTTATTTGGAATGTTGTGATGATAGTAACCAGAGTTTTATTCATCAGTTAATAATTACATTATCTAGTATAATGCTAGTTTCTTCATTTGTCTATGGAAATAAGAATTAGTGGTACTTAAGCTGACTGGTACATCCCTAAAATTGAGTGGCAATCAAGGCTTTAAAATTTGATCCTATTGGATTTTCTAGAGGTTTATGGATCCTTTGGGAATAAGAGGTTGTTAGTGTGAATTAATCTTCCTCTATAACCAAATGATTAATGTCATTATTAATGGTAAATGGAAAGAGCAATGGTAGTTTATCGCCCTTTATGCCAATCTCATTACTAGCATTAGGCATAAGCTATGGTTTGCTATTAAAGAAATTCACAATATTAATAAGCTTCCTTGGGTTAATTCTAGTGATTTTAATGAACTATCTAGTAGATAAGAGAAGAAAGGAAGAGTTGATTATCATATTCCTATACATTTTGGGATTCATAGTTTTGTTGAAGATTCTTGTCTAATTGATCTAAGAGCCACAGGACCTCAATATACATGGAGCAATGGTAGGCATGGCAATCAACTAATATGAGAAAGGGCTTGATAAAGCCTATTGTAGTTCTGATTGTGGAAGTTTATTTCCTAAGGCCATTGTGCAAAACCTTCCTCATTTATAATTTGATCATCACCTTATTCTAGTTTCTTTGGTTTAGAATCATAAAATTAACCTTTCCATATGCTTTCTAGGTTTGAAATGGATTAGTTGCAACATGAGCATTATAGTCTTTTTGTGAATTTTGAATTTCATCTTTTAACGAAAATATTCTTCAAAAAGTTGTTAGTGTAAAAAATAAACTATGGTTGTGGAATAGGGAGGTTTCTGACAACATCTTTTTTAAGGAAAAAAAAAAAAGGTTGCTAGCAAGATTTAATAGCATTCAACACAAGCTTCCTTTTGAGGACAATCATTATCTTTTTCAATTGGAGCAATGACTTATCTCTACTTAAACTTGGTTTTGTAATAGGAAGAGTCCTTATGGAAGCACAAATCAAGATCTATCTGGCTTTAGTATGGTCATAAAACACTAGCTATTTTCACATTTCTAACTAGATTTGCATAAGAAAAAATAGAGTGGAGCTTCAGCATCGTAATAAAATACTAGTTATTTTCATCTCTCTAGCTTGATTCACAGAAGGAAAAATAGTGTGAAGATTTTAAAGAAAGAAGCTATTAGCTGGATTTTTTATAAACATGAATTCTTTCAAAAGCTTTATATTTTGGAACCTATTCATGAAATTTTTCCATCCCTAATCTTTTTCCTAATATTGAAGAAGTTGACTTAAGAGCTCTCAATCTTAACATTGAAATTGAGAAATCAAGTTTGTCCTCTTTAATATTAATTGTTTGGAAGGCCTCA
Organism: Ziziphus jujuba; assembly: GCF_031755915.1. Classification (NCBI taxonomy): domain Eukaryota; kingdom Viridiplantae; phylum Streptophyta; class Magnoliopsida; order Rosales; family Rhamnaceae; genus Ziziphus; species Ziziphus jujuba. The sequence goes on along the minus strand of NC_083386.1, from coordinate 18,471,268 downwards.
GGAGTCATTAGGATTCCTGCTAGTTTTTTCCAAAAATATTGGAATCTCATGGGAAGCAATGTTTATGATTTGGTTAAAGATTTTTTCATATTTTGCAATCTTTGTAGAAGTATTCATGATACCTGTAGAAGCACTTTTTTCACACCACCACGTTTGTCGAATCTTTGATTTCAATCCTACAAAAAAAAAAAAAAAAAACAAATGTGAAGATTCTTGGGATATCGGTGTGGTGTCGGCCAAAGACACTCTAAAACTTAAGTCGGTGCGAGTATTTGAGATGTCAAAGTGTAATTAGGGAGTGAGTGCCATACCTATAACATGAGCATAATAAGTTTCATATACATTGTTCCTTTAGGTTTCCATGTGCAGCAAGGAAACCAACTCACCAATCCTTAATGGGCTGGACCACAGAGCCATGTTTTAGGAAAGTATTCCATAGATCTAATGACATTATATGTAAATGAAGAGAACTTGTGAAGGACTAGCCTAATGAGATGCCTAACATATACCTCAAGCATATGTCTCAGTCATTTTGAGGCAAACATCATTGTAAACCTTTTTGGCATGGCTCTCTAATGTCTCTAAGCATGAATTGTTTTGAGGGTGAGGCTCGTCCATTCCGAGGATGACTCCTAATTTGATATTCAGTCAAGCGCCTGTACCAACGCCAAATGAAGTCTCATTAGCATTCATAGATCTCCATATGATTAGAATTGCAATGGCTTAGCCAATTCAACCTATAGGTGGATCAGACAAGTAAAGCTCCATCCAACACTTAAGATAAATGTCAGTATGGATCTTCAACAATGGCCAACATCTAGCTCGGTCATATCTGTTAAGTTGATCATTTTTCTAAAAGGCAAAAAATTATCTCGTGGTTGTGATTTCCCAGTAAAGGTGAATCATCCCTTCACAATACCCTCATATTTATTATTCTTAAAATTGATTGTCCTGAAACATTGATGCATTTTAGAGTTATAAGTTCGTGTAATTCCTTGTACAAAGTTATTAGTAAGGTTATTATTTCAAGACTTAGACTTATTATGAGCAAATTATCTGCCCCAGTAAATCCAATTTCATTGTCAATAGGCAAGTTATAGATAATATTGTCATCACTCAACAAAGGTTCCATTTGTTTATAAGTCCAAAAGAAGGTAATGTATGATTCTTTGGAAAATTTACTTGTAAGAGGCCTTTGATAGACTTAACTGGGGATTCATTAATGTAACCCTAAAGGAAGATGGTTTCCCTATTCATTGGATCTATCTTGTTATTCATTGTATTTCTATTGAAAGCATGTGTAGCTCATAAGGATTGATGAACTCACTTTTAGCTTCATCCCCAATTGAGGGACTAGATAAAAGGACCTTTTATCCTTTTTTATTTTTACTCTCTGTGTGAAAAAGCTTTCACATGCCTTTCTCCATGAGATCTTCCTTAATAAATGGAAAAGTTTTAAAGCTTCTCAAAATGTACCTAATATCTTACATATTATGTTTGCTAATGATCTAATTGTTTTTGGGAAGCTTTTCTAATCAAGTGAGGCCCATTTTAAATTATTTAGAGGATTTTTGCAAGGTTTATGACCAAAAGGTGAATGTTCAGAAGAAGTTAAATTTTTTTTCCCCAAAGCATACCTCCAATGATATCAAAAGGAAAGTTTTTCATATGACCAACATCACTGCCATCGATGATATAGGGAAATATCTTGGATTTCATATTTTTCTGGATGGTAAAGGCACCTGTAATTACATGTCTATTCTTGATAAATTGAGCATTAGACTAAGCACATAGAAATCTAAGGTCCTTTTTTGTTGGTAGAGTGACTTTGGTTAAATCGGTGTTATATTATATTCGAACTTATCAAAGTAGTTGATGAATTTTAGTAAATATATTTGAGATGATATTGATAAGGTAATTAAGAGTTTCGTTTGATATTAGGCCTGGCAAAATCTCACACAGCACGATAACACGACATATACCCATATTATAATTTACGGATTTGGGTTAACGATATTGTGTTGGGTCCGCATCAGTGTCATCCAATAGGACCTAATAAATTAACAGGTGAAATACTATAAACCCATTACATCCATTAAAGAAAGATATTTTGATAATTACATAAGTTTTATAATATTAAAATTATTTAATTTATTGTTAAATATATATTAGTTTGTTCTTTTTTAGTTTAATTTTTAAAAAATCTAAAAATAAACAAGAATTTTTGTAATTCTTTTAAAAAAATATTATTTTATTATTTCAAAGCTAAGTGAAATTTAAAATTTAAAATTTGTATTTATCGTTAATGGGTTAACGGGTTGCGTGATGGGTTACACGATAATTTATCGAATGGGTTCGGGTTTATCTATTTTCACACCAAAGTTTAACGGGTTGTGTTTGGACTAACTTAGTTTCACATGAACACGACTTAACACAACACGTTACGAGGCCTATCTAGCATGGAGCTACTAATGTCAGAAAGCTTCTTTAGATTAATTGGGACACTTTATGTATGCATAGATGCTATAGTGGTTTGGATATTAGAAAGGCTCATAGCCTTAATTAAGCTTTCATTATAAAAATTCCTTGGAGACTTATTGATTGATACTTGAAGTTTTCGGGCCACCATGCTTAAAAATAAATAAGTGTTTAATTCTAAAAACATCACCTGTGATCTTAATAGTAGTTTATCTTCTTTTCAATGGAAATGATTTTTTAGGGCTTTAGTCTTCTTCATAAAGTTCTTTCTTGTAAAATTGGTAATGGTGAGAGGTTTCTTTGTTTGGACTAATAAATGGTTTCATGATAGCTATCTCAAAGACCATTATCTTAATAATTTTAATATAGATTGGAACTTGAAAGTCTTTAAGGTCATAAATGATGTGTAGGGTCTAGCTTTCTCCTAAAACCCAGTCCATTAGGGTTTTTACTTGTTTTCTAAGTTTACTTAATGGCTAAGTTTACTTAGTGGCAAGATTTTTTTTTTTTGTTTTTTTTTTTTTTTTTGTAAAAAAGGCAACCTTAGAAACTTTATAAATAGGTTCCTAATTTCTAGTTTTGTAATATATGGTTAATTTACAATATAGTTTTTTTTTTTTTTTAAAGATTTTAGAAAAGTTTTTTTGTGTATTTATTTCAGATAGAAATAATACTTCTTTTGCTTGTCAATATTTTTGTGTTTTGTCTTTCATTATTTTCAATGTTTGTTTCCTGTTTGTTTGTTTGTTTGTTCTTTTTTTTTTTTTTTTTTTTTTTTTTTTTGTGGTCAGAGAACCATAACATGATGGTCATTGGCAACTTGATAAATTGGATTCTCTTGTCTCTCATGATTTAAAGAAGGCTATTATTAATATCCCCATCTCTGTGATACTGCCTTCAGGATCTTATCACTTGGCGTCCTTTCTCTAATGGTGGGCTCAACCTTAAACTTGTGTATTGTCTCATTGACAGTATTAGTAACCCTAATAAAAAATGGAAATGAAGTTGTATCTGGAAGCTTCAAGTCGTCATTAGAGTTCACTTTTTTTGTTGGTTCCTAGTTCATGGAAAGTTACTCCCAAATGAGAGCAGATATAAAAAGGGATTGGGGGCTTTTTCTATTTTGCTTTCTATATAACGTTAAAGATGAATGCTTGGCTTGTGTTATTCATGATTGTCATGCTACTAAACGGATGTGGCTCAACCTTAGTGTTTTGGATAGGGTTCCTAGTTTTTTCCTCCATGATTGCTCTGATTGGCTTGAAATAAATTTAATAAGTATAAACTTTCTATTGCTTGCCATCAAATTGGCTGGACTAATATTTTTGTTGTTGGTTGTTGGTTAATTTGGAAGTAGAGATGTAAAAAAGTTTTTGACAGACATTTTACTTGGCCTATTAATCTGTGTGACATTATATTGTGGATATGCTTTCTGCCATAGTTTGGAATGAGATTACAAGCACTTATAAAATTGATTGGTTTAGCTGGAAGCTTGCTGCAGAGGGCTACATTAAACTCAACATAGATGGTAACTATAAAGCTAGTTCTCATTTGGTTATAGCAGGTGGTGTTCTCAGGATTTGTCAAGGTGTATGGCTGGCTCGATTCGTTGTTAACTTGGGAAGCACAATTTGTATTAAAACTTGCTCAAGCCATGCATTTCAACAAAGTGCCTATTGAGTTGGACTTTGCTATTGTAATCTCTTAGATCAAAGAAGGTTGAATAGTAATCATCCTTGCTTGGAAATCATTCCAAACTGCTAGGACACTCTTAAGCTAGAGGTTGACTTCTCCATTTCTCATGCCTTCCATGAGTGTAATTCCATAGTTGATGGTCTCGCAAATCTCAGCTTCAACTATGATTTTGGATTTTTTTTTTTTTTTTCTTCTTGAATTTGCTCCTAGAGAAGTCTCTCATTTACTTCTTTAGATGGCAAAGGAAATGTTCTGTCCAATGACATTATTGTGATGTAGTTCTTTGATCTCTTTTGCTTGACCAAAAATTAAAAAAAGAAAAAAAATTAAACGAATTAAATGTATTATTAGTTATTGGTGCTATTAGTTATTGGTGCTAAAAAGGTAATCTTGTTTATGAATTTGACTTGATTACTTAAATGTTTACCCTTTCAAGAAGAGCTTAGTGACAAAATTCACTACTTTCTAGGTAAAAAATTGGAGTTCAAATTCTTCCACTCTGAAATCAAAAAAGAAAAAGAAGGGGAAAAAAAAAAAAGAAAAAAAAAAAAGAAGAAGAAAAAGAAAAGAAACGCTAATTAATTAACATTATTTAGGTTCCAACACTGCATGTTTTCAAGGATTTTTAATTTTTAAAATGAAACGAATATACGGGTGTCATTAGATGGCAAGAAACAGTAAATATTCTCTCAAGTCTTTTCCAACCATTAAGAAACACAAAAAGGACAAAAAGAAACTCTACTCCTCTTTACATTCTCTTCCTGAATATTTTGCTCGAGTCTTCTATGTATATGTACATACATATATATATATATATATATATGCCTGAAATACAACTTGAATCACTTTCTTAATTTTATGTGAGATTGAGTTTCATTTAGACAATTTTTTATTGATAACAAATTTTTTATCCAAACCTTCGGACACCTATAAGAAGAACGATCATCTATTTGATTATACTTGATAATATAAGTATTATTAATGGGGAAGGATTTGCATTAATACACACATATAGTGTATATATGTTTTTACAAACTGCCAAAAAAATTATATTCTACATGTTTTTCAATCCTAAAAGAGGTGCAATTTTTTTTTTTTTTTTGAATGACAAAAAAGTATACACATAGTGTGCATTTCATTATAAACAAAAATAGGTAATGTTTTAAATTGAAAAATAATTTAAATTATACATGTGTTGTAAAATAAGTACAAAAACAATATGACGAGAAAGAGAAAGAAAATAGAGAGGAAACTATATTATTATTTATTATTAACTATAACCCTAAAATTTCCTTTTATATATAAAAGATTAATATTTACTAATACATGTTATGAGTGTTCAGAAACCAATCTATTTTAACAATAATTAATCTAATCCAAATGCTCATCAATTTTGTAATTTTCAATCTAATCCATATCAACTTCAATATCCAATCTAATCTGATAATGATTGGTTTAGATTGTATAATGGGTTTTGGATTAAGATTGTAAACTTTGGATTTTAGAATTTTAAATACAAGGTGGTTGAAACTTTGGATTTTGGCTTTTTTTTACTTGTGTAAAAATAGCCACATTGTTTATTAAAATCTTTTAACATTTTCAAAAAATTAAAAATTTTCTTCTTAAAATAAGATGAGTAAAACAAAATCTCTTATATCAATTATAACTTATTCTTCTACTAAATAATGCAAACCAATATAAATGTTAAATTAAATAAAAAAATAATTTACTAATTATTTTTTATTATTTATATTTTAATTAGTTCGGTTTTGATCGGTTTCATCAGTTTTTTCCTCTTAAAATTGATCCGATTATTGATTGTAAATTTTTAAAACCGATTCATACCAATTACTATTAAAAAAAAAAAAAACTAATCCAAGTAAGTTGAATTGGGTTGTATAAGTTGATTTAATCAATTGATCCTTTTTTTTTCCTTTTTTTTTGCACATGTTTAATATAAGTGGGAATTTAAAACTTCTAAGTTTCACAATTAGTAATATCAAAATTCTCGATGATATATGCCCAAATAGATTTCATAATGTCCACATAATAATTATCACCAAAAAAAAAAAAAAATTCCACATAATAGTTTTCATATTTTATAACAAGATGCACATTTGTCTTGCCTTTCAATTTAGCCTTTAAATTTCTATTTAAACAACATCATCCTCAATAATACCTTAATATAAAATTAATTATTTTGTCAATTATTGCTTATTTAGAATGGATAATTACGAGAAAAAAGATAGATTAGCTCCAGTGGTTGAACACCTCTATCTATACCCACAAACACACTGATTTGAGTCATATAAAATGCAGAAAATTTTTGAATAATTTGTAATTAAGTAATTTATCTTTTTTTTAAAAGAATAGATAATTACAAATTATTAAGTAATTTGTTTTTTTTTTAAAGAATAGATAATTACAAATTATTCATAAAAAACATAAATTTAAAAATTATTTTATTTTTTATCATGAATATTCTCTTCCATTTTTTGTTTGGCAATTATATTATGAAATAGAATACAATTCAAATATAAAGCAGGACGAAAGATGTATAAACAATTACATTTATAATTTGTTATAACTTCTTTTTCTTTTTATTATTAGAAAAAAGAACTTCCGTTTATTTTAGATTATAGTGAAGCTTGCATCATATTTTTCAAAACGTTGTCAACCATTATCGAATTAAACTCATTTATACAATAATTATTGGAATTTTTCTTGCTTTAAAAAACACAGAAAAAAAATTAAAAAAAGCAGCTTTCGCACATTCCAAACCAATGCATTGAATTACTTCAGCCACTTATCGGGGCGTGGCCCCACAGAAAACCCGTGAGTCGGCCGGTTGTGAACGCACAACCCACACCTTCCTTGCAATATCTTTTTGGCTTGGAAATGGAATCTGAATCTTTTGACGTGGCAGTCATCCTGATTCCACACCTTAATTCTCTTTTGTCCTCTATGGCCTACAGTCTTCGTCTCTTTTTGACGGCGTTCCCTCTCCATACTAACTCGACGTGACGGCGCCTCCCATTTAGAAAAAAATAATAATAACAATCAATAAATAAATAAAGAGGTTCCGCTGCTTTAACGGCGTCTGTTTCCACAAAAAGACAAAACGAAAAGGAAAGAAATGCGCCGGACCCGATGTAACTCTCAAACGTATTTGATAATTTTCCCGCCAAAAAAGATATATTCTTTTCCAGCCAATAATAAATAAGTGGTAAATTTATAGTTGGTAAATTTATAGTTTTTTATTTCTTTAAATTTTAAATTTTAAAAAAGAAATCTGGATGACGTGGTGGGGACGAGGCTTTACCTGCCGAAAACGACAGCACAGTTAGTCAAAATAGCGGCAACAATTTTTGTATCCTTTTGAAAATGGAAAAAAAACACAAAATAAAAAAAAAAGAAAGAAAAATCCGCCTTCTTTTTTAAAAGAAAATCTGATTTGATTCGACGTCGAGGGCCATTCTGTCATTTCACTCGTTGCTCCAAAATTTGGTACTGCGCGTGAACATTTTGGGGTTACTTTTAAAACCCGAATATCTGTATCCATTCGGTCATGCAACTGAAGGAGTTTAAAGCAATTTCATAGAATTTCGATGGGTATTTCTGTCTTTCAACATAGAGGCCAAATTTTCAGTCCAAGAACCGCTAATGGGTCACGTCAGGTCAACTGGAGCAGGAAGGAAACTATTTGTAAACTCAATCCCACCCTCAGTAAAGTATGGTGCGAGTTTCATTCTCAAAAATTTCCTCCTTGGTCCTCACAAAAGTTGAATAAAAGATTTAAAAATACGAGGGCCAACGAAAAATACGAAGTTATACCAAGTCGCAAAATTTCCACCTTCATTTTATTTATTATTTTATTTGAGATCCACATTCCCTTCTACTAGTTGCTTACGCCCACTAGCTAAGTTCTCTTTGTCTTCCTTTAAAAAAATATTTATTACAAAAGGTCCCTCAACTTTTTAAAACTACTGGTAAATATGAAGGTGGAACTTGAAAGCAAAGCGCGTGAGAGTGAACTTATGAATTTTTCAAGGACCTAAGGAAAAAAAATAAAAAAGCAAAAAAAGAAAGAGGTGAACAAGACGTACTGACAGACACACAAATAGCACTGTGGGGCCCGTCTGCAGGCTAGCTTGCACAAAACTACTTCTTCTGTCGGCCTCTTACATGTAATATATATATTTTTTAATTTTTAATAATAATTATGTATCTGTTTGAAAAATAATATAAAAAAATAATGTGGTTGCTCGGAGTTCCCGCAATTTTCTTTTGAATTTCGCGCCAAAAGGGCGGGGTGTCTGGGAGACCCAACTCAACCTCAATCGTCACTTTCAAACAATATCAAAGAGAGAGAGAGAGAGAGAGAGAGAGAGAGAGAAGTGGCGAAAGACATAATATTATTATTATTATTATTATGGAGGTGGTAATAATGGGCTTTGTTTTTATTTGGCCTGTGCATCTCCCCGTTCGAAATTTGAACTCAACGGTCAGGTTTGTTGTTTCGCAGCTATTTCCCACTCGGATAGCTAATTCGCTAATTCTCTTTTTGGTTGTTTTTGGATGCATAAAGCCACTTCCTGCATGTTTCTTGGAAGCGACTTGGTCATGTACTCTTGCGTGATTCTCTTCTTCTTTTTAGTATCATTTTACTGCATCTACATATACGTCAACCATCTTGGCTTAGCTATTTTTTTACCAAAACAAAATCTTATCTAGCTATGGGATTCTTCAATTTTGTTAAAATTATATATGCTTGTCACAAAACTAATTAAATTGAATTTTGGCCAATGTCCAAAAACCAATGACTTTCATCGTTGGATTGTCTTCACAAAGTTATATATAGTAAAATTTATTTACAGTGATACTCTCTACAGAATTAACAAATAATCTCTATATAGTTGTATAAAATTTTAACCCTAATTAAGTTATAATTTTCCTAGGTCTCATCTTAAAAAATTTGCCTCCACATAGAAAATTACAAAAAAATAAAAAAAAATAAAATGCATTGTTACATTGAAAATGTGGAATGAAATAAAATATTTATTTAAAGTTATTTAAGAAAATATTTTTACAAAATTCAGAGGAAGACATTAAAGAGAATAAATATTTTAGATTTTTAAGATGGCTTTGCATGTTCCCAATACTATAATATAGATATATGTACTAGATTTTTGAAACTATATCTATTTCTTTGATCAATGTCTATACCATATATTTGACATGCCCAATTAATTGATTATTAATTTAATGCATACATCATCTCCATACCATTTACAAATAAATAAATCCAAACAAGAATTTTTTAATCACACCTCAATTAATTTATAATCTCATAATAGAAATAAAATTAGTTTGGTATTAACATCACACTATAGAAAGATTTTACTCTATATATATATATATGTGTGTGTGTGTGAAAAATGTTATCTGCTACCATGAATGAGCAGTGACTATCATAAATAAATCTTATATTAAGTTCTTAGTCTTTTCCCTTCCTTTCCCCTTCAATCGTTTATTTGCACTCAATCATATCTCCAACAACATAATACTGGTTTTGTTCCGTCCCATTTCATTATTTTTTATTAGTTTAGTCCAAAACATGCAACTTTCTCTAATAAATATAACAACTAGACGTGCACCCCACAAAATTAAAGTCAAATAAATAACATAATTTTAAAGATAGTTACATTGTATATGATAATTTCATTACTTCATTAATCAAAATGTATTATTAGATTAAACTGACATGAAAACAACAGTAATTTATAGGGTCAATATGATGAATGTTGTAGTTTGGGGGATAAGGTCAAGTTTATTATTTTTTAAGTGGGTGAAAATAAATTAGGATGACAACAAGAGAGTACTTTTTTCTTTTTAAATAAAAATACAAATATGAAATTTAGAGTCTAAAGTGAAACCTATTGAAATTAAATAGTAAAGTGTATTAAACAATAGTCTTTTCGGTGAAAGTGCATTAAATAATATATAGTTATAATATTACGTACTAAAAACGTATCAGATCAAGTGTATAAGCTCAATTATTCACCAAAAAAAGAGTCTATAAGCTCAACCAAAAATAATAATAATAATAATAATAATTATGATTATGATAAAAGATTTTATATTTTATATATATATATATATATATATAACAGTATGGCTACCATTAGGATATCCTAGTGAATATTTACATGAATGGAAATGTAAAATTTCTTTCCTAATATTTAGGGGACATTGGCATCCCTACAAAATTCCATCAAGATATAATATATCTTTGGTGTTTCTTCTTAGAAGGCTCGTGGCAACATGGAAGAGAAAAGAACAAAGAACCACCTTGATGTTTATAGAGAGTGGTGGCATTAGAGAGCAAGATAAGGAAAGAGAAGGTGAAAAATATTCCTTCGGGGTGCATACACTAAATTTCGGTGATGAGGCTTTTAAGAGACAAAAGAAGCTTCTAAGTTGTCTCTTTGAGTATTTGACCCTCTAACAAACTACTCAAGCTTTAATCTAATTGGTTATAATCTGTTTAATGAGACGTTTATATAGATCACATGGTTCATTAAAGGTACATCAGAAATTCAATAACAAATTCTAAAAGCAGGATTTAACAAATGTTTTTCCTTGATTTGGCTTACAAGTAGGCTCAACCCTTATGATGAATTTAAGAAAAACAACTGTTCGGTATTTTTTCCAAAACATTAAATTAAGATTGTCTCTACTGTGTGTTTGTTATGCCATTCTAAATTGTATTAAAGAAAGAAAATATAATAATAAAAATAATAAAAATTATGATAAAATAAATATGATAAGAAATCAAGATGATTGTATTAATTTGTAGAGAACAGCTAAAGTGAGGATTTTTTTTCTTGCTTAGAAAAATATGACTTTAAATATTTAAAGAAAATAGAGATAATAGATTTTAAAATAAAAATTACAAGGAATTTTTAGAAAAATGAACAAACATGACGGAAACTAAAATTAAGAAGAAAACATTGTAGAAGAATAGTAGTATGTTGACTGATTAGGAGTTGAAAGAAACCTACAACAACTTAATATTTATAGAGCTTGGTTAAATGACTTAAAACATCATGTTGTTAAATAAGGTAAATCCAAGACTTAAAACATCAGATTCCATGATTTACTCCAGTATTAATTTATGGAAAATATTTCAAGTGAAGCTAATTCCTTGATTTTTCCCATGATTTGAAATAATTTTACAAATTTCAAATTTAAATTCCAACCATAGTCATAAATAATTATCCACTGTTTTCAAATCTTAAAAAATATTGATTTATCCCAAAAATCAAATTCTTAGCCTTATTAAGGCTCTAAAATTGCTCTAAAAATAAAAAGTAGCCTTATTCAAACTCATTCAAATTCTCCGCCTATTTTTATTATTATTAAAATAAATAATAATAAAATTATTATGGAAATTAAGTGGTGTATGTTATGAATATAAATCTCCATCAATACATTACATATGTAATTTATATTCTATAATTGATGACTTTCATTACTACATTACAATCTATATCATTGTGTTAGCCTATATATAGAGGCATAAAATCAAAGGAATGATGGTCATAATAAGATGAGAATATATATTTCTACTTTTTCTATTCTCTTTATCTTCTTTATTTTATGTTACACTTTTTATATTTTTGTTGAGATTTGGTTAATTTATAATGCGTTATCAATAAAATTCTATACTAATTTGATTTCTGGTTAAGGTAAGGTTACTAAATTATTTGTGTTGAAGTAAGTTTACAAAGTTGTTTGAGAACTAATTATGTGGCCACTAACATGCATCTAATTTGCTTCCTTGATGGCATGTTGTTTTCATTATGATTCTTTATGAGTTGCTAATATCACTTGCTACCATGTTAGCATATTAGCATATAAGAGATTTAATTATTTTCTTTATGATTTAACATTTGATTGACAATTTTGTTTTGCATGATTAGATGCCATTTCTAATTTTTTATGCTAGTATATTATGTTGTTAAAATAAAATAAAAAGTTCTTATTTGTTATTTTATGTTTTTAGAGTTGCATATTAAGCATATTGGAGATATTACTACGCGTTGGCTGCATCTATACACAACCATCTCAAATCAAATCAAAAGTTTTAGACCGTTGAAAGTATTTTACATGCTATAGCAGTTGAGCATGTTAATATTTGAAAATCACAAAGTTGTCACAAGGATCACTACAATAATATTTGATCAACATATTAAATATAGAAATGTAAATGACAGGATCAATCCTAAAATCCTTTTTGGACGCTCAAAGTGATCATATCTGGAAAAACCCTATTGAATTGGTATCGAAAGTCTAGTGGGACCTCCCAATGAAAAATATGTAATCCAACAATATAAATAAAATATCGTAAAAGCTATTAATAAAATTTCCATAAAATCATCGTCATAAATATCAAGAGTTCTAACACGAGAACAATGATAAAATAAAAGTTTAAGATTAAATAAAAGATAACATAAATGATAAATCCAGTAAAACTATGTAAAAAGGAAAATGCATCAATAATGAAATAATAGTGGTGATGAAGATATGAAATGATGATATACTAGAAAGATGATGAAGATATCAGACATAGTATGCGTAGCCTATTAGTTGACGTCTATAGGAGCAATTTAAATATAAACTATAAGATAAGTTTAGTGAGTGGAATAAAGAATTTAAAATATTGTTAACCCTAAAAAATATTATAAAAAGAGCAATTCATAATTAAAGAATTTAAAATATTGTTAACTAGCTAAAACTTAAATTTAATACTGAATAATAAACAATATAATCATAATTTAGAAACAATAATAAAACGTGATAAAACTACCACAATATGTAAATAAGAATGAAGACATATAATATATCATACAATATACATAGTGCTACCAGATGATGCACAACCAGACAATGAAAAGATACATAGATATCAATACCATGAGGGATGACAAACAACTCATCATCACATTAAGAGAATGACACATAACTTATCATTATTCTCTCATATCATGGCAACATATCGTTATATAATCACGAAGGAATGGCACACAACTCATCATCACTTTGAGAGAATGATACACAACACATCATCATTCTCTCATATCATGACTATAGATAGGATGCCTAAGTCTGCATATGACTAATAACATAAACAAAACTACTAATACTAAATGATGCACCCTTTAAAATAACAATGTAGTATTTATAAACCATCATTTCGAAATCATAATTTCTATTTTTCCTAAACAAATAGAGTATCATATATTAGAATTTAATATTCAAACTCAACTGTTTATTTAAATACTTCAGATATTTAAAATTATCATTTCGTACCAAAACATAAATATAAATAGGAAAATATATATTACTATAAACCAATTTTAGATATTTTAAAATATAAATATTTAAACATGTTTAAAAATATATAATTTCAAATCCTCTTTCTTAAAACAAATTATTTCTACAGGGACTAAAACATCAATTCAAATAACCAGATACTTCAATATCAAAATTTTCAAGTTCACATAAACTCATTTAAATTTTTTCAAAAGTCACATGAAATGATGACACATATATGTAAAAGCATATATCTATAAATGTATATGACGAGTATTTAAATCAAACCATATATATATATAATATTAAAATCATTTAAAAACATAAACCACTCACAAATACTGCTGATATTCACTCCTACTTCTCTATAGGGTCGCCTTTAGGTGCAATACAAGGCCCTGTAATATAATAAAATATTCTTCAAGCTCTAACAACTAAACCAACTATATTGGTGTGTACTGAATGTCTTAAAGTAATTTATACATCCATAATATTATATAAATTTGATATCTAGTGGTCTAATTATACTATGAACTCTTAAGATCCTGTACCCAAAATTTATGTCTTTTACCTGAATGCTAATTTAATGAAATTAAATCTTCTATTGAGTCCCATTAACACGTAACTATAAATCTTACTTCAATTTTGTCTAATTTATCCAATTGTATCCAAACATAATTTAATTTTTACCCAATATTTAACTAATTGATCCAAAAATAAAAAAATTATCAAAAGATATCCCAAATTTACAAACTTTATATCAATGCAAAGCTTGTGTGAATCAATAACAAGAATCTAAGCTCGCCTTGGTCTAAAAACATCGCCAATGGCCTGAAAACAAGTCAAAACATTTGATCAAATTTAATGCTGTTGGATCTCTTAAACCGTGAGGAATTTTGACAAACGGAGGCTAGGTTAAAGCTCAAAGGTCTAAAATAAAGGGGATAAAGGGTATGGTTAGCATAAAATGGGCAGAAAATGACAAAATCTTTGGTAAACTTCCGGGCCACTATCACATGTTTTCTTTACCCAATTCGAGCGCATTCGACACCGATTTGGCTGCAGATTTAGAAGTCAAGGTCGTATGATTATAGGAAATACACCAGATTGGCCCGTAGTTATCGACGGTGGCAAGAAAAGAAGAATTGACTTGACCTGGTTGGTTGGAAAAGTGGGTTGCCGGTTGACCCAGTTAAGGTTCATGTGTCTGGGAGAGTTTTAAGGACTTTTTGGGTATTTTCTCAATTATTTGATGAAAGCACGGTTCCCATGTATATATAGACCCTTAATTCACTAATGGTATGGATATTGATATGACATTGATGTTTAACACTTTCCAAAATCGTAACTTTTTAACTGTAACTCATAATTAGGTGTGTTGCTTGCCTACAAACTCGCAATGACGAGCTCTATACTATGGTATATTGATCAAACTAAAATTTTGACCATATAAAAAGTCAACTTTGGGATCTATAAATAGTCCACTTGGTTAACTTTATGAAAAATTCAAAATTTAGGATTTTTCTAGGATGGATTGTTACAGTAAATTAATTTAAGTACAAAAAGTGATTTGAAAAGTAATTTGTAATTTATAATCGACATATGAAATAGTAAAAAAAATGATTCAATAAAGTAATATGTAATTGAATTTAATTTGTTGTATATTAAAGAAATAAAAGAGTAATCACAATATTAAATGTAAACACATATATATAACATACTCATATATATGTAACCAATGTCACATACGTGTAATGATGACCACATAAAGGTAACATGGTCAAATATGTATAACAATAGTCACAAATGCATGACAATGATCATATTTGCCTAATAAATAGTCATATATGTGTAACATAGTCATAAATACGCAACAACAATCATAGATGCGTAACAGTGATCACATGTGCATAACGAAGATCAAACTTATGCAATAACATGATCATGTATGTGTAGCAAATGGGCACATATATGTAACAATGACCACATGCGTATAATAATAGTCACATAGAAATAATATAGGAATATTTGTGTAACAATTATCACATATGCACAACAATTAGATGCATAACAACCATTATATTTGCGTAACCATAAATGTAAAACAATGGTCACAAATGCATAATAATCATTAGGCATATATAACGAATAGTCAAATATATGTAATATGGTCATATATATGTAACAAATGAGTACATATATGTAACATTAGCCACATGTATGCAACAATAGCCATACAAAGGTAATATGACTATATATGTGTAATATTGGTCAAATATGCATAACAAATGTTGCAAACACATAAGAACAGTCACATATACATAACGAATGGTCATATATGTGTAAAAAATAAATAAATAAATAAATAAATAAATATATATTTATATATATATGTATATGTGTGATAACGGCCACATGTGCATAACAATAGTTACATAAAGTTAACATGACCACATATGTATAACAATGGTAACAAATGCGTAATAATGTTCATATATGAGTAATTAATGATCACATATGTGTAACATGGTCATATTTGGATAACAAATGTACATATATGTAAAACAATGGCCTCATGCTTGTAATAATGATCATATAGAGGTAATACAGTTGCATATGTGTAACAATAGTCATACATCCATAACAACGGTTAAATATACATAATAATGGTCATATATATGTAGTAAATGGTCACATTTACATAACATGTCACAAATGCATAATAACGACTACAAATTGTAACAGATGAAAACAATGATTACATATGCATAATGAATGGTCACAAATGTATATTAAATTGGCATATATGAGTGATGACGGCCACGTGTGCATAAAATGGTCACATAGAGGTTGCATGGCCATATATATATATATGTAATAATGGTTACATAGGCATAATAACAGTTACAAATACATAACAAGGGTCATATATACATAACAAATGATCACATTTGTATAACATAATCACATATGTGTAACAAATGGACAATATATATGTAACAACAGCCACATGCTTGTAACTACAGTCACATAGAGGTAATATGACAATATATGTTTAACAATGATCAAATATATGTAATACGGTGATAAACGCGTAACAACAATCACATATGCGTAATGAATGGTTACATTTATGTAAAATGGTTACAAATGCGCAACAATAAGTATAAATGTGTAACGATTGTCACATATGCTAATAAATGATCACATTTATGTAACATGATCATATATATGCATAAACATATATGTAACAATAGTGATGCACACATTATAGGGGTCATATAGAGGTAACATTGTAATATTTGTGTAATAATGGTCACATATGTGTAACAACGATCACATATATATAATAATAGTAAAAAATATATTACAAATGATTACATTTATGTAACATGATAACATACATGTAAAAAAAAAAGGTTCATATGTGTAACAACGACCATATATAGGTAAAAACGATTATACATAGGTAACATGACAACATTAGTGTAATAATATTTACATATGCATTGCAACACTCATAGATGTGTAACAATAGTCATATATACATAATGAATGGTCACATATATGTAGCATGGTCATAAATATGTAACAATGGATACAAATGAATAATAGCAATCATATATGCATAACGAATAGTTACATTTGGGTAACATGATCTCATAGGTGTAACAAATGAGGATATGTGTATAATAATGATTATATATATGAAACAACGGTCACATGCACGTAATGAATGATTACAAATGTTCAACAAATGGACATATATGTGTAACAATGACTACATATATGTAACAACTGTCAAATAGAAAAATATGATCACATATGTATAACAATGGTCAAATAAGCTTAATAATGGTCATATAGAGATAATTATGGTTACGTAAATATAAATTAGTTACATATGTATTATAATAGTCATATATATGCAACAATTGACAAATATATTTAATTTACTATGTGATTGTTGGATAGAAAGTGTAATCGTTAGAGACTGAATATTTAATTAATATTTTTAAATGTGATTTCTTCTATATATCTAGTTGAATTATATTTAAAATTTGATTACAGCAACTCATGAAATTTCTAAGATTTGTGTAGGTTTGACTTACTTGAAATTTTTTTTTTTGGATCTTGGAAATATGTATTCAAATTGAAATACATAGAAGATGAAGAAAGAGGAAAAGAAACCTGGTGAAAGAAGATGGAGTTTTTACTAGAGAAAGAAGATAAATTTTCTCAACCATAATGTAAAGAATATCAATATATTCAAATTTAAGTGTTTGGGTAAATTACAAATCATCTCTAATAAATTTTAAAGTAGTATACAATTTGCATGTACACTTTATTTTGAATTAATTTACCCTTAACTTTGGCATAATCTTGAATGAGATATTATCAACAACCTAAAATATTATCGTTTACTCTCTTGTTTGTAAATTCTTATTTAGTGATCGATGCTAATTTAGAATGTACATATTAAAGACGTTGGAGATAGTACTACATAAAAGGTTAGATGGCAACTTTTGTAATTTAATGTTACATTCCTAATTTAAAATTAGTTTATGTCATATAAATTAGATTTGTATTTTTTTATATTAGTTTCTTGTTTTTCTTTTGTATGTATCATTAGATTTAATCATTTACAAGTTATTTTCCATGCAAGTATTAAAAATATAAGCATAGTAATTCTAATCCTACCAATTTATTAAATAAATTGATATGTTATAATTATGAATGCTATTGTAATTGAATAGTATTTTCTAACTTAAGATTATATTATTATCATATTATATTTGCTTTGTAATTTTGTGTATCAATTTGTTTGTTATGATTATATATTTTTTAATCTCAATCATAGTCTTCTATATAAGTATTATGCATGATATTTGAAAAATTTTACTTTGTGACCAAAATTTTTCTAATTATTAATTGGTGGCTTTTGGCAAATAAATCATATACTTAATGTGAAATTGGCAAATGCATGGATTATAGAAATTGGCAAGTTCATCACATGAAGGTTATATTATGTTTTCACCAAAAAAAAAAAAAAAAAAAGAATTATTGTGCTATAAACAATGTAGTATACTAATATTATTTTTTAACATATAATTTATTTATATTATATGATACTTAATTTTGTTATATGGGTATTACATTTGTTGTTTAATTGTATATTGTTGAATTTTAATTATTTAAGACTTTTTTTTTCTATATTACTATAATTTATGGCCTTTATATAAAATCCCTCAACCCAAAAATTCCTTCAATTATTAATATTATTATATTTTTCACAAATTTATCATATGTTTAATATGATGATCACATAGAATTATGCAACTAACATTATAATCACAATATGAAATATTATTGTAATGAAATTATAATATATGTATTACAAATATTATTATATTCCTTTTATGAAATTATATGATATTTTATGTTTTTCTAAAAACACTAATTTAACATGTATAAATACACCATATTAATTTTAATTCTCTAATGGTATTTATTTTTGTATGTTATTGTGATCCATTATTGTTTCCTGACTTATAACTTTCTATTTATTTTTTATTCTTTACATTTTTAAGTATATATTGCTAAATTTTAATTATTTAAAATTATTGTCTTCTACATAAGTATATTACATGTTCTTATAAATTTCTTTCAATTTTGAAAAAGGCCTTATAAAACTATTTTATTTTTTGCATTTCAGAATATATATTATTTGTAATAATGATGTATATATTATATATTTGAATTTTCGAAATGTGATAAACATATTTGAAAATTTTAATTTATTATTATTATTATTATTATTATTATTATTTTATGAAATCCTTGTTTTTAGCCATTGTCACAAACTAGCATATATTGTAAATTATGTATATAATGTAATGCCTCCCATTCTCTTGCTCTATTGCTCTTAAGAGATCACCCATTCTAGTACTGTTCTCACTGAAGCACGTTTAACCCTAGAGTTCTTTTGAACCATAAAGCTAATCGCTTTGAAAGGCTTTAGTTGCTAAGAGAGTATTTACTTTAATCTGAATCATTATTGTTTCACACATGGATGACATAGGATTGGGCACCATATAGCCTTTATCAATAAGGTAGTCTACTAATGCTCCGTTTTGACCACACTTGCCCTAGCAGCCTCTCAAAATTTGACCTTTACTCGTCACAATCCACCCTTTTTAGGGATCAGCATCTTTGCTGGTACATTTATGGTTCGGTACAGGCTCTGATACCATTTATGATGCCTTGCCCCACTAATGTACTGTCATTCTCTTACTCTACCAAAATTGTCCCCAATTCATGCATCGCACTTTAGACAATATGGAATTTTTTGTTCAGATTTCTCAGATAGTCACCCATCTTAGGATTGTTTCAATTGGGCACATTTAACTCTAGAGTTCTTTTGAACTTTGAAATGAATCGCTTTTGAAATGATTCAGTTGTTTACAGTGTCTCATTTATATTTCAACTATCACTGTTCCATACCATGAAATGTAGGATTGAATGTTGTCATAAAAATAGTGGTGGGGAAAAGAATAACGAGACATTATGTAAGATGTAGTTTCCTAGTTACTATTTGTATATTTTAATATCTATATAAAAATGGAAATTGTATGTTTTGTATGGAATTGTCATCAAGTGTATATGCAACATAAAGTGTGTATGTTGATCGCCATTGTATTATTGTTACTATGCCTTAATAGTGATAAAAACTATTCAAATTTTGTTCGTGTATGTTTTATGATTGTTACTATATTTTCTATATAAATTGTTGTTCACCACTATACTTTGTTATTATGCCCTTAATGATAATAAAAAATATTCATGTTTTGCTTGTATATAATTTTGTTATTACTATTATATTTTCTAGTATCACATCTAGAAATGATAATTGTACATAGAATTTTTCTTTAGTGACTTTTGCATTTTATGTTTGCGTTTTCAATTACTTGCTATAGTTTGTGGTCATATATATATATTTTTTTGATCATATATAACAACTTTTATCACTCTTTACCACTTAATGCCTTAATGAATTCATGATTTTTACCATGTGTCATTCTCATAATCCTGTATATGGATACATCATTAGAAAGTTATGTATAGTAGCAATTTCCTAAATGTATATATATTATTGATATTGAATAATTAAAAAGAGCTATCAATTTATAAATTGCAGTTGCACAAGTACAATGAATCACTCAATACAAGGGTAACATTGAAATTGTAATATTTGATTGTATGTTGAAAATATTTTCTCTTTGAATCAAATTTCATTTTTCTTAAAGATTATTATTATTATTATTATTATTATTATTATTATTATTTTATGATTGGGGTTCAATATCAAGAAAATATAGTCAAGGTTTTATGCTCCAAAATGTTCCAGAGACATTTTAATTTTCTAGTTGTTATAAGTAATGAAATATTGGGATTAGATGATATGATCTTAATACTATATTGTAGATTCTATCTTAATATTATTGGCAAATTGAAAAATTGATAAATAAAGAATTAAAGGTGAATTGTATTGATTTGTGGAAAATGTCAAGTATTACATCAAAAAGTAAAATTAAAGGTGAATATGTTTGTCATATATAAGACCTAGCTTATGGCTCAAAGTTTTTTGAAGTGATTTACAATGAATAAACATACTTACATATTTTAAATGCAATTATATTTTAATATTTTGTGGGCTGATAGTTTTTAAAATATTTTATTTGCATTTTTGAACATATGACTATATAAAATATTTAATTTTGAGATTTTGATTGTCCATGAAGGATTATGATACTACATGAAGCAAAACCTTAAGATATTCGTTTGAAGAAAGCATTATGTAAATTAGATGAATGAGTTATTGTCTTAATCAATATTCTAATAGTAATGTGATATGTCAACACACAAATTTGCCTATGTGTATTTATTGTTGTTGTTATTATTATAATATATTGAAACTCTTGAAGAGGTTAATGAAATAGTTGTCCTTGCCATCAAAGGGAGGTAGCCAAAATATCATGAAATATTAAACTATATTATGTTATCTCATTTGCTAATAAGAAATCTTATTAGTTTTAATATTCCAACATAGATAGAAGTCCTTGGAGGACAATATGCTATTACAACTATAAATGAGGTTAAAAGCACATTCAAAGTGTGTTAGAATTTTAATGTGGAAGGTAGAGTTTCTTAAAAGGAAACTTCATATGCATGATATTTTTAATACACAAATTTCTAAAAATTCTGCACAAATTTTATAATAATTGCATTACTTATATTCAAAGAGATTATATTAAATATGTATTTACTAAACACTTGAAATATGTCAATTTAAAGATCATGTTATTTGTATTTAGGTCAACATTAAGGGGAACATGCACATCAATAAAATGCATACAATACTCTTTTTCTTTCATCATGGTTTTGTACCCCTGGGTTTTTTTGGTATGGTTTTAACAAGACAATTTGGTTAACAATTTATCATGGACAAAAATCAATTATATTCTATTAGTATAGTATATGTGTAAATTGTACTTTTTTTTTTCCCCTTTGACAATGTTTTTTCTCACTAAATTTTCTTACAAGGTTTCAATGAGACGATTTTTAGCATCCAAAGATACCAAAAGTGTTATATCAAGGAAAGATATACATTGATTGTTTGCTTTTTTCTTCGTCATGGTTTTCTTCAACTATATTTTTCTTGATAAGGTTTTAATGAGGTAATTAAGCATTTACACACACTAAAAGTGCTATATAATCATGGGGAGAAATATATTGTTTGTATTGTTTATCCTTCGTCAAGGTTTTGTTCTATTGAGTTTTCCTTACAATGTTTTAATAAGGTAGATTGACACACACACACACACACACACATATATATATATATATATATATATTATTATGCTATTATGCAAGTGATATTTGTACTCTTTTTCCTTCGCTATGGTTTAGTCCCCTTGGATTTCTCTAGTAAGGTTTTAATAAGGCATATTCCATGTGTGATGGACATTTTAAAAAGAATGTTATAAATATGAATGCCCATCAATACAATACATATGAAACTCTTGTATTCGATCCTATTTTTATGCCATAATTCTTTATAACCTATGTAATAAATATCCCACAATTGATAGTTATGATTACTACTTTATAACCTATGTAATAGCATTGGCTTATCTATAGAAGCATAAGATCAAATGAATGATGGATATAATAAGATGATAATATATCTCTCCACTTTCTTCTATTCTATTTGTCTTCTTATTTTATATTATATTTTTTATATTCTTGTTGAGATTTAGTTTATAACAGTGTAAACAACAATTCAAGAATTTTTGGCCAAAGCTTTAGGAAGCAAGGCAATTGCGGCAACTTTTGAGCGAATATGTAAGAGTTGGCGATTGGAATCAAGAGTGAGTGTGGGAGTTACAAAATGTCCATAGCCCTTCTTCTTCTTTCTTCTTCAAATTTTTTTCTCTTCATTGTTTTAGCCTCTGAATTTCATAATCATGATGATTTATTTATTGAGTTTATTGTTGATTTGATTCTTATGTATAACTAAACTCCATATCTAGAGTTCCAATGTAATTTAACAATAAAATTCCATGTTATTAAGTTAATTTTTTAGATTTGGATAAATTAGAATTTTAGTTTCATTCACTTATGTTTAATTGATTCATTAAACTTATTTTGATGCTTGATCATTATTAAATGTATATAAAGATAAATTTTGATCTATAATTTATTTAGTCAAACACCATGATTAATGGTTTTGTGGTTCTTTAATATTCTTCTTGGTCTTAATGGGTTCAATATAATGTTTAAACCAAACACTGTAGTTAAATTATTAATTAGAATAATTATTAAGAGTAGATATCATATCGATACACATATATGAGTAAATATGAACTTTAAAAGCTGATTTAGTTCAAATATTTGATAACTTAACACGTGAAATGAATTTTAAGGTCTTGCTGAATCCCTAGTATTTGATCTTGTTGTTCAAAAAATTCAATCACTATCCACCCTCGTGCTTTTTTTTTTTCTTATTTACTTTTATAGATTCAATCAATCCAATCTTAAACATTAGCTTGATTTTAGCTTTGCTTATTTAAATGCAATAGTTATAGCTTTGCACATCTCTAGCTACTATATAACTGTTTACTTCTTTTGCAAGTAATCCAAGTGTAAATCCTCCCGTTGATTTGATAAAGATTTAGAAAGGGTGGTTTGGTTATATGATTCTGATAAGAATATCTAAGGTGAAAAAACTGACCCATATACTATTTCGGGAATACGACCTAAAAGAATATCTGAAAGA
Source organism: Ziziphus jujuba (assembly GCF_031755915.1). Classification (NCBI taxonomy): domain Eukaryota; kingdom Viridiplantae; phylum Streptophyta; class Magnoliopsida; order Rosales; family Rhamnaceae; genus Ziziphus; species Ziziphus jujuba. The sequence continues at coordinate 18,447,378 of NC_083386.1, read as the reverse complement.
ATATTTATGACTGGCTCATTAACGACTAAGAATCAATCTAGTCCAATTGGGAGAACCTCAAAAGTTCTAAGAGATTGTATCCATGATTAGCATGTCGATTATTCAAAATAGGAAATTTCCATAACTACGTCGAGCAAAATCATTTGAATCAAAATAAATGAAGAGAGTTACTACTTCCTTATTTAAGACCATGTGGTTTAACTTTTTAGGTTAGTGGGTTGGTTTTCTTAGGAACAAGAAAACTGAATGCTAAGAATCTATAAAGACTCCTTTTCTTTCCTTGACCATGTTCACATAATATTAAAGAAACCTTAGATTTTATTTTTTGTATCCAAAGTACCCTATTTGACTTGAGTGTTACAGTGTATTTGGCTAGCATCATACTGGTGCCTTAGAAATCATCACGTACCTTTTGTTTTACAAGTGATATTTACGTTTCAACTTATCATATTGTGGCTTGTGGTGAATTAGATTCAACTCACATCCATTTCTAGCCCATTATTGTTTGTGCAATGGGTCTTGATATAACTGGGCCTCTTCCCATATCTCTAGGGTAGTGAAAGTTTAGTTTAGTTGTGATTGACTACTTCTCCAAGTGAGTAGAGACAGAGGTGTACTTTAACATCAAGAATACAAAAGTACTGAACTTCATTTGGAAGGATATTAGTTCCAAATTTGGACTTTCAAGAGTAATCGCCTTAGATAATGGTTCTCAATTCATTAGTACAAAGTTCAGAGACTTCTGCTCTAAATGGGAGATTAACATTAGATATTTGACTTCGAGATATCATCCTCAAAGGAATGGACAAGTTGGGGCAACTAATAAGCTCATTAGTTTGAGGTACCAAGTAGTTTTTGCTTGGAAGTCGTGCATCAAAGGGTAAATCCAAAAAGTATTAATGAATGAATGAAACAACTAAAATTTTATTAGTTTGAAAATATGACATGAAAGTCGTGCATCAAAGGGTAAATGCACAAAGTATTAATGAATGAATGAAAAGACTAAAATTTTATTAGTTTGAAAATATGACATGAAAGACCAGTGTACTACCTTCATTGCCCCTTTCTTTTAACAAATAAGAAAAACTAAACCAAATATTTCATGTTGATAGAATTCTAAAATACTAATCATAAAAGAAATTGGAATGGTAAATGCTAAGGTTCTCATAGTTCTAGCTGTGTGGAAAGTCTTTCCCCTCTAAGTACTATAGTTTATATGTGCCAGTCCAAATGATTGAGATGACCTTATAAGGGCCTTCTTAGTTAGGTCCCAATTTGGTAATGTTCAGCCCCTTAGTGTCTAAAAGACTTTTTTGAGCATAAGATAGCTGATCTAAAGCAGTCTAGTCTTCACCCTAGCATTGTAATACTATGCTGCAAGTCGATGACATTTGGAAAGTGGAATAGCTTCTGCCTTTCTATTTTCCTTAGTCTCTTCTAAAGATCACTTCATTATTTACTCATTCAATTCTTTGGGAGTTCCATTAATTCGAAAAGTCTTTTTAGATAGTTCAACAAGGGTCATAACTTTAATTCCATAAACCAATGAGAAAGGCATGCAATTGTTGGAGTTCGAATAGTCATTTTATAAGACTATAATACTCCTTCTAACTCCTTAACTGACTTGCCCTTTGCTTGCTCGAGTTGCTTCATCAAAGTATTAAGGATGGTCTTATTAGTTGCTTTAGCTTATCCATTTCCTTTCAGATGTTTTGGAGTCTAATATTTAATTTTAATCTCGAACTTAGAGCAAAAGTCTCTGAACTCGAGGCTAATGAACTGGGAACTATTATCTGAGATGATTATTCTAGAAAATTTAAATATGAAAGTAATATTCTTCCAAAATGAAGTTCATTACATTTGTATACTTGATGTACTTAATTGCAACCAAAGTAAACTTTGTTGATTCAAAGCTGTGGGAAAAGACCCAACTATATCAAGACCCCATTAGATGATCGACCATGGGCTAGAGACAAATGGACCAGTTTTACATATGGTTTATCACTATCACTTGCTTGTAGGCCTCATTCACCACCACTTCATCATCATTAGCCTTCGGTTGGCTTTCAACTTTATCTGTTATATGTTCAAACTTATCTACTAATTGCTTTGGCCTGATTTCCTCAAAAGACATATCAGAAAGGGAAAATGGTTCATCATCTTAAGATTCGGATAGACTAGACCTTGTGGCTTCAGGATCTTTGATGTGTTTCTTTTTGTTGTCGGCGTATCCGATCATGATTCCCATGTTAAGATCCTTTTTTAAATCTTTCTATGCCTCTATAACTTTATTCTCAAATAGCGCTAATAGATCTTGAGCTTTTTTATCTCTATCAGTTAGTGAATGTCCCTTTTTATCGCTTCATTTGCATTTTTCTTGTCATTAAGAAGAGCAACATCCATTCTTTTCTTTGCTTATTCAAGTTTGGCATTCTCATCTCGGAGCTTATTCTTATCCTTATATGATTTTTTCCAATGAGCTAAAGCAAATTTGTAGTTGTCCTAAACTGAGTTAGGATCATTCTCTAGCTTTTTATTTTCTTGCAGTTGACATAATTTGTCAATTGCCATGGCTGCTTCTTGGGCAATTTACACAGAATATATGTTAAGAAATTGATCTTAATAATTAAGCAACGCATACAAAAGAGTAAGATAAATACCATTAGACTCATAAAAACATTATCTCTGCGTAGTTTGATGGGAAGTTTTTCTTTGATCTCCACTCGATCTTTCGGAGAGATTATGGCACGACTCATTTTTTGCAATAATGGATCGAGTGTTGAAATAAAGTGTCCTTTGAAAAGGTGACGACCATTTTCTAGTTGCCCTATAGTCAAGGTTACTTTTGAAGGCTTGACTATGGGATGGTGGAGACCGATCAGGATGGAACATCAGGGCCTCAATTGCTAGAGGCTTTACGTCGGCAACATTATTCTGCTCAGTTTCAATTTTCATCCTCTTCTTTGGGCGAGCCTTAATGAAATTCACATCTTGGCATACCTTTGATGTGGACTATTTCACACAGCTATGCCTTTCTCCTATTACACTTCTAGTAATGTAGGTGAAAAGTCGGGCCACGTATCTAAAAGAAGGGTATGGATTGGACCAAAAGTTTCATAAATACAATGTTTAAGCCAGGTAATTGGAGGTAATATAAATGTAAGGGTTCGAGAGGAATACAAGCAGGGATTAAAGGTTTAGGTTTAATGAGCTTATAGTTGATTAAACTTTCCTTAAGAAGAACAGTTGACAAATGGAAACTTTTTATATTCTTGAAATTCTCAAGTACTTTTTCTTTTTTGGCTTTTCAGGGTCACTTGCCAAATTTAAGTTGTTGATCTAGAAAGAGTAAAAAATGGGTTTAGAATATGAGAGAACAGTTATTATCACGGCTTTAAGAAAACATTACTCATTAAAATTAAGGTTCCACATTTTTCTCCTAGAACCAAACTTAGGTTTAGGGTCTTCACAACCCACTCTGTATCAACAAAGATTGTAACCTTAAATGTAGCAACATATGGTAATGAGTCGGTACAAATCGCTTCCTCATGGCTCTCTTAATTTGTTGCCAAGTAGTAATCAATTCATCATCTACTCTTCTTCGGGTACTTTGCTCATTTGTCCACCATTGGAGTGCATAATGGTCAAACTCTAAAGCTGCCAGTTTTACCTTTTTAGCATCCAAATAGTTGTGACAATCGAAGATCATCTCCATATGCTCCTCCCACTCTAAGTATGCCTCCGGATCATTTTTTCCCATAAAGGTGGTATGTTGACCTTAATATTTCCAAGATCATCATCCTCATCCCTTGTTGGTCTCCCATAGATTGGTCTTCCTTGTAGTGCAAAAGTATCATCAATTTGTTCTTCAAGGTTATCTTCAAAATTACATTCCTTGAATTCCTCTCTAGGTCACCCTCGGCCTCCTTGACCTCGACCTTGGCTTCCATGTACATCAAACCTCGTATTCGGTCCACCTTGTGAGTTCTCAACTCTCTCCAATCTTTTATCTAGGCGATTAAAGTGAGCATTCATTTGTTGGAGTTGTTCCATGATTGCCATCATGTCGGTATGTTCGCCTCTACTTCCTGTTGCTCTTGAATCACCTTTGAATGCACAGATTCCTCTTCATTAATTCTTAAAGATCCATCTCCTCTCCTTATCCTTGAATTTGCCATGTTATTAAAAATAATACAAAAATCCTCATCAAATTCACTTCCTCACGTGTTTCATTCAAATAAGGTCTCGACATTGTGTTTGCACACTAGTTTAGGCTTTTAACCCTTTTTCAAACTCACACGCTCTTGCTTTTTCCACTCAAAGAATTAACTCAAAGCTCTAATTAAAACAGACTTAAACAACAACAAGATACTTAAACAGCAACATGATCACAAGTGTACCATAATTTAAATTTATCAACAAAACAGCAAGCAGAAATAATCAATTACCTAGCGGATTGATAAGACCTAGTCTCAGCCTTTCTAAGAAAAAACAAGGTAAATCAACAAGAAAATTTTCAGAGTGAATAAAGTTCTAGACAGAATATGAATAAACCAATAATTCAAGGATAAAATTTAGTAAGGAGATTCAAACAATGATCAAGAGCAATTGAATAAACATATGGAATAGTTGTTGGTTGTTGTTCTTGTAGTTTAATTCTTTGTGTCAAATCCTTTACCAATTTTAATCCAAATAATTTTAGGTACTCAAAATTCAAATATCTAGCAACCAAATATTGAATAAATAGACAATATCTCAATAGCTCCAACAATTTTCCAGCAACAAATTCAAACTCCAAATTGTAACAAAAAATCGGCCTTTTCAATTTTTTTTTTTAACTCACAGAATATAAACTCACTTAAGTAGCAAAATCATCAACAAAAATTGCAATTCTAACACCAAAATTCCATTAGACTCAGGGCCACACTCCAAACAAAATACAAATTGCACAATTTTTTTTGGATTTATCCAATATGCTGTCAAATCTTTTTTCTTTTTTTTTGAATATATGAATGCAACTAATTAGGATTAAAACAGCAAAGAAAAATCAACAATAAACCAAATTAACAAGAACAATAATGAAAAACAACCAACAAACTAGGAAGCAAAAATATGGTCAAACAAGGAAACCTAATTTGACTAGGAAATTTTTTTTCTTTGTTTTTTTTTTTTTTTTTTTTTTTTTTTGCAGAACGTGTATGAACTAAAAACAATCTTAACCCAATGTTAAAATTGTAGAATAACATAAAAATAAATAAAACAAATAAGATAGATCAAACCTGAACAAAATTCGACTCTAATACCAAGTAATACGAACCTAGGTCGACCAGTGCCTAAATCCATATTATATTAGCCCGGATCTCAATTAAGTTCAAGTTTTTATGGAAAAACCTTAACCCTTAACCAACCTATAATTAGAAACCTTGGTATAATGAAGATGCCATAGTAGGTTATGGAAGCCCTATTGATAAGTCAAAACTAAAACACTCACTCTCAATGGTGTTTTAAGTATTCAAAGAGAATTAAGAGAATTCTATCTCACAATTAATTTTATCAGTAATATTGAGGGTGCATTCTCATTGAAAATAAGTCTTTAAATAGGCTTTGAAAGAACAAAATATAACCTTAAAAGGATTAGGAAATTTTGGCCAACATAGAATCAAATTAGGAAATTGCCTAATTTCACACCCTTTCCTAATCTAATTTGTATTAATTAATTTCTTTATCTTGAATTAGGAATTAATTAATTTACAATTGAAATAATAAAATAATGACCTTCCTAAGTTAAGTTTTCCAGAAAAATAATTAAATAAAACCAAAATAAAAGCTGGTTTCCTAAAACTAAAAGTAAAAATCAAATTAGGAAACTAGTTGATTAGTTTGACCACTAAAATAACTTTGACTAATTTCCAGCTTGTAAATGCTCCAAACCAGATCCAATAAGCCATGTAGGATTCCAAATATGATTAATGACTAGGCCATCAATTCCATATATTTAAATCCCTTATCCTTCCCTTTGCCTTTTCTAGGTTTCATTTTTGAAAAGAAACTTTCCTAAAACATGTTTTGATACCAGATAAAAACCAAGCAATGTTCTTCTTTCTTATCCTTTTTAATGAGAATCCACCTGAATTTGTACAATTGACTACCCGTTGGGGTGCTGATCCAATACAAATGATGTCAGGACCCGTCCAGGATCCTTTCCCGGAACCATAGACAAATCCTGGCTGCCCTCGGTTCAATGGCAACCACGGGAGAGTATAAAACTGCACGCTCATCATATCCACAACTACAGAACACCGGTACGTATATGGTGCATCTAAAAACTATAAATTCTTATAGTATTATCATTGGTATTATATGGAAGCCTTTAGGTAAGTGTGTAAGCCTTAGGGCAAGTGTGTAAGTCTCAGAGCAAGTGTATAAGCCTTCAGGTAAGTGGGTAAGCTTATGAGCAAGTGTGAAAGCCTACGGGCAAGTTCTGATGTTATTGTTATTATTATTATTATTATTATTGTCCTATTTTCTCTTGTTTACGTTATGCATTGAAAAGTTGTAAAACGATATTAACATGTAGTATAGTACTAAGTGGGCGGTGTGGAAAGACGTGAATAATTAAAGATATTTCGTGTTTTTAAAATTATTTCTAATGCATGTACCTATAGGTAGCTTGATATTGAAGTGATGTAAAGTGTGGGAATTATTGTAGTAAGGTGGGAGGAATAATGAGATATTATTAGAAGTGCATTTTCGTGCAGGTAAATTTTGGGCATGTTCTACCCTTAGGTTCAAATTCACATAGAATTTCATCTTAGAATCTCTTATGGCATTTTAATATCTTATGTTAAGTCATGCTCAATGCATTTGGGAGACTAGCTGTGGGGATAAGATGGCATAAAAATAGGTTTATCAATCTCAGAGTTTCTGAGAGTTTCATCCAAATGTTGACTATTGATATTTGAAGTTCAAGGAGGTGAGTTTTGTTTCAGAATTTGTAAGAGCAATGTCAGTATAATCTCAAAGTTTTTGAGGGATTAATTAAGAATGATTTGTCAAAGATTCTTTATACTCCCTTAATTAATTAAATTTATTTAGAGGATTGGGGGGATAACTATGTGACAGTAAATCCTCCCTCTTATTTGATAAAATCTAGAAAAGGGGCTTGGTTATTGGATTCCAAGAACAATATTTAAGGTGAAATGTCTAACTTATATACTATTATGAGTGTATGGCTGAAAAGAATATTTGGTAGAATATTTATGACTGCCTTGTTAATAACTGAGAATCAATTTAGTTCGGCTAAGAGAACCTACTTAGAAGTTTAGAGAGATTGTTTCTGAGATTCATATGTTGGTTTCCATAGACACGTCTAGTAAAATCATCTAAATCAAAATAAATTTGGAGAGTTACTACTTTTCTTATTTGAGACCTTGTGCTCTAACCTTTTAAGTTAGTGGGTTGGTTTTCTTGAGGAACAAGAAAAAGCCAATGCCAAGAATCTCTAAATGCTCTCTTTCTTTCCATGACTAAGTTCACATAATATTACAAAGACCCTATATTTCATCATTAGGATCCAAAGTACACCATCAAACTGAGTGTCAGAATGTCTTTGGCCAACACAACACCGATGCCTTAGAGATCTTCACACCCCTTCTATCTTGTAGGTGTATCTAGATTTCAACTCATCATACAATGACCCGTAATGGATCAATTCATGCATCAACATATAATAAGTCAAATGCCTCAAAATAAGGAGAAAAAAGAAAGACAATAACAAGTCAAATTAATGTTTAGGTCTATAACTTATTGTTAATTAAGATACGAGAAGACCATGTGAACTATATTTGTTAAGGCAAAACAAGATTATAAATTAAGAAGAAAAAACATAGAAGAATGAAAGTTGGGTATTCTTAACAGACACAAAAGACCCGCAACGAAAGAGTTGATATACAAAATTTCAAGTAGCATGTAAATAATTCCAGTTGAGTTGTTAGAAGCTTCCCAGAGTTACCTATCAAAACCCTAGGATAGTTTCGACTAGAGAAAACCTTACTAGAAATTCTACAAAAAATTTGGCAGCATCTCCTTGAAAAATTGGACTTTCCCAAAAATTCATTACATAGAAAACTCATTCCAAAAGTATACGCCCACCTTATTCCTCCCATCCTTACTATAAGTTTCCACAAATTTATAGGACTTTGATAACAACAATGTTAAAATATAAATATAAATGATAAATAATAAATTATAAGTATCTTTTTATGTGTGAAGATCCCCTCCTAAAGTTTCCTACCTAAGGCCTAAGATAGCCCTGATTTTTCCCCTAGCATTAACTCAGCACAAGACAAACATACTCCTATGAATTCATAGTTGTCCACATGTCCAACTTATTACTATTCTAAAATTTTACAGTACTTCATAAATATACAATCACATAAGTGTAAATAAGAGGATAATAATAATAATAATAATAATATTGATATGGACCATTCTAGGTCCATAACATATCTAACAATAAGGGAGACAGCTGTAACAGTATTCGTAATGGTAAAAATAATAAACATAAAAATAATAATAACAATAAATAAAGACAACCTAGGTCTCAGACGAAAAATCATACAATCCACATTCAACATATAAGAAATATGTAGATATGAGTTTACATTGTTAAGAAATACTAAATTATAAGATATCCTTAATAAAATAAGTTACATTAAAATAAACATATAGAAATAATACTTTAAATTGATAGCTAAGGTAGTGATAATAATTTTGATAACATTACTACAATTCATAATCAACATGAATACAAAAATATATACATACATAAATAGGGATATATGTATATATGTAGTCTTTTAAAGGATTTGAGTAGCTTGCCTGTAAGCTAATGCACCTACCCGAAGGTTAATACATGTGCTCGAAGGCTGCTACACCTGCCCGAAGGTTGATAGACCTACCTGAAAATTAATATACCTGCCTAAAAGGTGATACATCTGCTCAAAGGTTAATCCAAATTTTTGTTACCATAACTGTACAAACTTTTTCACTACTTTATAATGTTATACACATACTTTCAAATCTATGAAGTCATTAGTTCAATTGAATACAACAATCTTACAATTGATAATAATAACAATAATAATAAGAGTAATGGTAGTGATAATAATATAAAATATAACTAAAAATGATAAATATATCACGTAAACCGCACAGTCGTAGTGGAAATATACGTCAATGTAACCATATAATATGCCAATAAACCGTTTTATGATATTAGCCGTCTGTAAGTATATCATTACCAATATGGTCAAGGGTGATTATTTATAATAGCCATCCAACCTACTAATCTTGCAGGTAATAGAAATATGATACTTAACTGTTCATGAGTCTGATCGAGTTGTTACCCAGGTATGGTATGGTACACTTAACATATGACGGAATATATATATATATATATATATATCGAAATGATACTTGATATACCATACGATATATTAGTGTTGTCAAGTGATGTTTGGTCCCTTTAGCAACCTAAAAGTGTTGATGCTAAATATCTGTCTTCCTAAGGCTAAAGGGAGGGCAACTAATGCTCACTTTATAAAATACCACCTACCCTCAGTTACCTTAGTGCTTATAGGATGGCTAAAGATAACCTGTCATCTTTTGGCCATTGGAGAGGTGGCTAATACAGCCACTATAAAATACTTACCTATGCTCGCTTACGATAACGTGCAAAGGATGATTACATATAACCTGCATGCTAATATCGGTCACGTACATATCGAGACACCAGTAATATATGGTGCACATATAGAATAACTAATCTCGTATTAACATACAAATATGAAAGCATCAACTTCTCATAATTACATTTTAAAACCATAAATAAATATTTTAAATAAATAAATAAATAAATAGATAAATAAATAAAACAAGTAAAAGTACAAATAAAAATAATAAGATTTAAATGTAAAAAATAATCTTACAAATTTTATAAAATCAACATAATTCTAACCATTTAGATATCTTCCAAGAATCAATAATCAAAAATAAAATTTTGAAACCCAAAATATAATTTTAAGAAAATATATCTTGTTAACATCATTCTAATATAAATATTTTTATAACTCCTCATTCTCTTAAATCAACATAGTTAAATAAATAAGCAATTAAATAAACAATAACAAATAGCCTTACAAAAGAATATACGCGTATTTATTAAACAATAACAAATTGCCTTACAAAAGAATATACGCGTATTTATTTATATACACACACACATATATATAAATATATACATGTATGAACATATCTTAAAAATACATTCACTTTATTAAAACTAAAATAATGGTAACTTTTTTCCCAACTCAAAGATAATTTAAAAAATGACATATCACTTATATTTATATGCCTTAACACAACGCATATACACATCTTTTAATCAAAATTTAGGCACTGAATGATTAAAAAAAAAAAAAAAGAACCGTATTAAAAATACCTTTTTAAATCTATCACTGATCCATATAGGTAATTTAATATTCAATTATGTCCAAATCACTTTTGGAAGAAAACAAGACCTCATAAAATGATTGTTATTATACATAATAAGTATACTTATAAGAATACATGAAATTATATAAATTAAACGTTTAACTCTAATATTTTTAGAAATTTATAAAATACCCAATTATTACTAATTTGTTAAATAACATACCAAATCCAAATATTTTATTCCAAAAGCATAATTTAGAAAGAAAAATATATCACTTACAATACTCTATTGCATGGCCCACCACAAGTTATATTGGGTGCCTAACAAACACCACGAACATTGTTTAGGTATTAAATATGTTATTTAAAGTATCGGAATGCGCTAAATATTTTAAAATTTATTTTTACTACTTCAACCTCCCAAAATAAGACTCCAAAGGAGTCCAACTATATAAGGTTCCTGAATGGCCTACTATCTAAAAATTTGGAATTTTCTTATTTATGCTCAATTTAATGAAATTGAGTAGATCATTAACCTCTATTAATTATTGAGTACCAATATGTAATAAAAATTCTCAAGAAAAACTCCCTCACAGACTAATTTTAAAGTATTAAGAAACCCAATTCAAAAATCGCAAAATTCTAAATACCCAACCATAGTTGACAAATTATACACCAAATCAAAGCTTATGAGATAAGGATTAAGAATACTTAGTTCAATTTTTCTTATATCGCTAGCAGTGGTCAAAAAATGGTTGAAATGTTTTGGCCAAATTTCAACTCTTTGTACCTTCTAAATGGTGGGGAACTAAGTTGAATGGAGCTCAAAATTGAGCTCATGGGATCCAAAAATGGTGGAAAGGAGGAACAAGTTACTCGGAGATGGCCGAAATTGAGTGAAACTATTAGAAAACTAAAATCTACCATCCTCGACTTCGAACAGTCAGTCTCGACGTGTCCTGTGGTGGCTTGGCCTGAAATTTTAGGGTCATGGTTGTTAAGAGGTGGACAGTTTGATAGGTTGGTGTGTGTAGGTTAGATCGATCGGAATAGGAGCCAATTTGGTTGAAACCAAGAGAAAGGGGGGGAGAGAGAGAGAGAGAGAGAAAGAGAGAGAGAGAGAGAGAGAGAGAGAGAGAGAAAGAGAGAGAGAGAGACTTCCATAACTGTGGCACCCATTAGGGATCTTTTCAAAGATCCCCTTACATGCTTTTCGATAAGAACCACCCGATAAGGTTAGTTTAGAAAAATACTTATAAATTTATAAATCCATAACTTTTCAACTGTAGGTCCAAATTAAGTATATCACTTGTTTAAGAACTTGTATGGACAAGCACTATATGATGGTACAGAATTAAAAATACCTTTTTAATTTTACCACCTATTCATATCGATAATTTAATATTCAATTTTGTCCAAATCACTTTTGGAGGAAAACAAGATCTCATAAAATGATTATTATTATACATAATAAGTATACTTACAAGAATACATGAGATTATTTAAATTAAACTTTTGACTTTAATCTTTTTAGAAATTTATAAAATACCCACTTATTACTAATTTGTTAAATAACACATTAAATCCAAATATTTTATTCCAAACACAGAATTTAGAAAGAAAAATATATCACTTGCAGTACATATGTTTGCTCATCCTTATTATATTGCATGGCCCACCACAAGTTATGTTTGGTGCATAACAAACACCATGAACATTGTTTAGATATTAAATATGTTATTAAAGTATCAGTTGTTTAGATATTAAATATGTTATTAAAGTATCAGAATGTGCTAAATATTTTAAAATTTACTTTTACTACTTCAAATCCCAAAGTAGGACTCCAAATTAGTCCAACTATATAGGGCTCCCGAATGGCCTACTGTCTAAAAATTTGGAATTTTTTTATTTATGCTCAATTTAATCAAATTGAGTAGTTCATTAACATCTATTAATTACTGAGAACTAGTACGTAATAAAAATTCTCATGAAAAATTCCCAACACAAACCAATTTTATAATATTAAGAAACCTAATTCAAAAATAGCAAAATTCTAAATATAGACCATAGTTGACAAATTACACCAAATGAAAGCTTACGAGATAAAGATTAAGAATACTTAGTTCAATTTTTCTTCTCTCGTTGGTAGTAGCCAAAAAATGGTTGAAATGTTTTGGCCAAATTTTGAACTATTTGTACCTCCTAAATGGTGGAGAATTGAGTTGAATGGAGCTCAAAATTAAGCTGACGGGGTCCAAAAATGGTGGAAAGGAGGAAAAGGTTAGTTAGAATTGGCTACATCCAGCGGTGGCTTAGGCTAAAATTTTATGGTTGTGGTTGTTCGGAGGTGGATACTCTGATAGGCTGGTGTGTGTAGGTTAGATCGGTCGGAATAGAAGCCAATTTGGTTGAAACCAAGAGAAAGGGAGAGATAGAGAGCTAGAATTGAGAGAGAATGAGAGAGAGAAAGAGAGAGAGAGAGAGAGAGAGAGAGAGAGAGAGAGAGAGAGAGATAGAGAGAGCCCTCTAGAGGGGGGAGAGAAAAAAAAAGAGAAAGAAAAAGAAAAGAAAAGAAGTTGGCCTTGTGTCACTTATAGATTGCTAACATATGGCAACCATTAGGGATTTTTTCAAATATCACCTCATATGCTTTTCAATATAAACCACCCGATAAGGTTAGTTCTAGAAAAATAAGTATAAATTTAAAGATCCATAACTTTTCAACTGTAGGTCCAAATTAAGTGTGTCATTAGTTTACGGCCTTGTATGCACAAACACTATATGATGATATAAAAGTCAAAGTCATAATTTGTAGAGATAAAAAGTTAACCTAAGGCTCGCTCATTTCGTACCTCACCTTAATCTTACCATAACATTTTGATTTCAACTACGATTTTGGCGTTCTACTAGTCTACAAACTTATGATGATGCATGCTTTGTGAGAATGCCCTAGTAAAGAAAAAAAAAAAAAAAAAACTCTAGCCATGCGAAAGAGTCAATTGTAGGACTTACTGATATGAATCTAGGTCCACTTGCTTCTAAACCCGTATTAAATTAGTTCGGATTGAAATTAAGTTTAGATATTAAAAATCGCAACTCCAATGCCAAATAACTTCCCAAAACCGAATCTAAATTCCAAGCAAAACAAATTGCAAATTTTAAGGTTTATACAATATGTTTTCAATTTTCTTTTTTTTTGAATATATGAATGCAACTAATTAAGATTAAAACGAGCAAAGAAAAATCAAAAATTAAACCCAATTACTAAGAACTAATATGCAAGATCAACCAATAAGCTAGAAAGCAAAAATTCGGCTAAACAAAAGAAACCTAATTTAGCTATCAATTTTTTTTTTTTGTTTTTTTTGTAATAGGCAGAACATGTATGGATAGAAGCAACATTAATCTAATGTCAAAATTGCAGAACAACACAAAAACAAAACAAAGCAAATAAGATAGATCAAACCTGAACAAAATTCTGCTCTGATACCAAATGATATGAACCTAGGTCGACTTTCTCTTAAACCCGTATTAAAGTAGTCCGGATCGAAATTAAGTTCAGATTCTAATTGTCACCTTCATCTCTAATTGACTCGTGATTAGAAACCTTGGTATGTCGAAGATGCCACAATAGGCTATGGAATGTCTTATTGATAAGTCAAGCTAGAACACTAGTCTTCTAATGGAGTTTTATTTGTTCTAAGAAAACTAAGATAAATCCTTCTCACAAGTAATTTTCTATATGAATAAAGTTCTTTATATTATTGAGAAAATAAATGTTTAAATAGGTTAGAAAGACAAAATGAAACCTTAAAGCAATTTATTCCAACATAGCAAAAGAAAAGATAATTGTCAAATTTCCAAGTCTTTTCCTAAACTAAATTTGTATTAATTAATTCTTTAATTTTTGAAAAAAGAATTAATTAATTTACAATCAAAATATTAACATATCAACCTTCCTAAATAAATTTGTCCCGTAGATAATTAAATAAATATAAAAACAAAAGACTATTTCCTAAAACAAAAGTCAAATTTCAGATTCAGAAAGTATTTAACCAGCTTTCCAAATAAGTTGTCTTTATCTAATACTTGCTTGGAATGCCAACAAACTCCTTTCCAACGCCAAAAACAAGCAAATTCAGCCATGTTGAAAGTTGTGTGCCTTTGGACATTCTTGAAGGTCTTTCCCTCTACCTTGACATGATTTTATGACTTCATAGGAAGCTCAAGCACGTTCATAAACTTACAAACTTGTCCCTCAGTGCCCGAATTCCTCAAATGTACTAAAATATCTTTCCGGATCCATTTCTCTCTTCAGTACTTGTATGCTCAGCACGGGCTTAGAATCTTCTAGTATAATCATACCTTCTTGAGATTTAATTATTCTTTGTATACAACTAACAATATTGTCTTTAAACCTCCTAGCTTATGCCCTACTAATTAGCCTGGTCTGCAGTTGCATAGAATCAGCACCCCAGCATGTAGTTGTTAGTATGGATACGGGTGGATTCTCATCATTCCTCTTCTCTTGAAAGTGATTTGCCCTAAAATTGAAGCCATCACCTGTAGAAAAAGGTGATAAATCAGCAACATTAAAGGTAGTACTTACGTTATACTCACCTGGCAAATCAAGATTATAAGCATTTTCATTGACCCTCTCTAAAACTTGAAAATGTCCATCTCCTTGAAGCATACGCTTTAACTTGCATTGTTCAGGAAACCTTTCTTTTCTCAAGTGCAACCAAACCAATCTCCTGGTTTGAACATTACCTTAATCCAGCCTTGATTAGCAACTTTATAATATTATTCAGTCTTTTTTTCAATGTTTACTCTAATCTTTTCATGAATCTACTTAATAAACTCAACTTTTTGTTTACCATCTAGATTAACACATTCATTTAAAAGCAGATGTGTCAAATCTAATGGAGTCAAAGGATTAAAAATCATAAACAATTTCAAATGGTGAATATTTAGTAGCAGAATGTGTGGTTGTATTATAAACAAATTCAACATGCGATAAACACTATTCCCAAGTTCTCAAAGTTCTAATAGTTAATGCTCTCAACAATGCAGACAAAGTTCAATTCACTACTTCAGTTTATCCATCAGTTTGTGGATGATAAGTAGTGAAAAATAAAAGTTTAGTATCTAACTTAGCCCACAATGTTTTCCAAAATAACTTAAGAACTTAGCATCCATATTTGACAAAATTGTCCTCGGTATACCATGAATTCTCACTACTTCTCTAAAGAACAAATTAACTACATGAGATGCATCATCAGTTTTATTACATGCAATGAAATATGCCATCTTAGAAAATCTATCAGCAACCAGAAAAATTAAATCCTTACCCATCTTAGACCTATGTAACCCAAGTACAAAATCCATAGATAAATCAATCCATGGATGAGAAGGAATAGCTAATGGCGTGTACAAGCCATGCGACTTTAACTTTGATTTTGACTTCCTACAATTTATGCACTTCTCACATGCTCTCTCTACATCTCGCCTTATGTTTAGCTAATAAAAATGTTCTTGTAAAATGGACAAAGTATTTGCTAGTCCAAAATGTCCCATTAAACCCCCATTGTGACCTTCCTTCACAAGTAACTCCCTAATGCTATAACAAGGTACATAAAGTTGGCTTTTCTAAAACAAATACCCTTTAAATATATAGAATTTACCATATCTATGTTTAACGCAGTTTCTATATATCTAACCAACATCACTATCATGCCAATAACTTTTTTCTAATTGTTCAAAACCAAGTAATCTAGCATCTAAGATTGAAAACAATACATACTTTTAAGAAAAAGCATTAACTACCACATTTTCTTTACCTTTCTCGTAGCGGATGACATAAGGAAAAGTCTCAATGAATTCAATCTACCTTCCATGTCATCAGTTATGCTTTCCTTGGCTTTTGATATGCTTCAAAGATTCATGATTTATGTAAATCACAAATTCCTTTGCCATTAAGTAATGTTGCCATATCTCCAAAGTTTGAACTAAAGCATACATCTTTTTATCATAGGTTGGATACTCGATGCCGCCTCATTCAACTTCTCACTAAAGTATGCTATAAGTCTTCCTTCTTGGATCAGTACACCACCAAAACCTTTACCCGAAGCATCATAATTCAATTGCAAAAGTCTTAGAAAAATTTGGTAAAACCAATAAAGGGGCATCAGTTAATTTTTCTTTCAGCAAATTAAATGACTTTTCTTGTGCTTCTCCCCATTGGAATCCCACACTTTTCTTGACAATTTTGGTCAATGGTGCTATTATAGTACTTAAATCCTTGACAAATCTCCTATAAAAGCTAGCAAAACCATGAAAATTTCTTATCTAGGTGATAGTAGTAGGTTTCGACCACTTTTGGATTGCTTTGACCTTGGATTGGTCAACTTTAATTCCTACATTCCCCATAGCAAAAATCACCTTTTCTAATATTAGCATACAATTTTTCTTTCCTAAGTGCTACTAAAACAAACCTAAGATGTCCCACATGATCATCTAAGTTCCTACTATATAGAAGAATATCATCAAAATAAACAACTACAAATTTTCGAATAAATGGACACATGACATGGTTCATTAATCTCATGAAAGTGCTAAGAGCATTAGTTAACCCCAAAGGCATTACTAATCACTCATACAAACTATATTTTGTTTTAAATACGATTTTCCACTTATAGCCCTCTTTCAATCTTATTTGATGATATCAATTCCTAAGGTCAATTTTTAAAAACATGCATGCACCATATAGTTCATCAAGTATATCATGTAATCTAGGAATAAGATGCGTATACTTAATAATTATGGCTTTAATGGCCCTACAATCTACACATATACGTTATGAACCATCTTTTTTAGGTACTAACAACACATGAACAACACATGGACTCATGCTTTCTCTAATGTAACCTTTTTTAAGCAACTCACTTACCTGGCATTAAGTTCCTTTGTTTTCTCAAATTACTTCTATATGCAGGCCTATTAGGAATTGCAGCTCTAGGAATGAAATCTATGTGGTGTTCGATCCCTTGAATAGGTTGTAAACCACTCGAGATCTCCTCTGGAAAGACATTATCAAACTCTTGCAAAAGAGAAGATATAAAACTTGGTAATACAAGCTCTTCAGGGTTAGCCAGATGATTTAAATAAGCATATTTATACAACATGACCAGCATTGATTTTTTACTAAAAAATGCCCTTTTAATGTCACCTTGGCTAAGTTAAAAAAATTTCTTTTTCTTCTATCTCTTTTTCTTCTCACTCTCAGGTTTAGAACACTTACCTTGGTGATTAGGCTTGGCTTTGCCTTCTTGTATGCTTGTTGAAGCCGTGGGTGGTATAATGGACTTCCCATTTTACCGTTTGGCTTCCCCCCTTTGTTGCATTCACATTTGATCTTTAAACACCTCTCTTGAGGTTAATAGCTTGAGCTTAATCTTTTTTCCTTTAAAACGGAACACAATGGAATTTTCTCTACTATAATGCCTAGTATTCTTATCAAATTTCCATGGCTTCCCTAACAAAATATGTCCCATATGTATAGGTACAACATCACACAAAACCTCATCTACATAGTTATCAATACTAAACTTTACCTTGGCTTGTTTGTTTACTTTCATCTTTCCACTATTATTAAGCCATTGAAGTCTATATGGTTATGGATGTTTGATTGTTGTTAAACCTAATTTCTGCACCACTACAATACTAGTAACATTGGCACAACTTCCACTATCTATAATCATACTACAAATGTTACCTTGAATGTCACATGGAGTATGGAAGATGTTTTCCCTTTGCACTTAATCTTCATCCTTGTATACGGTCAAAACCCTTCGTGCCACCAAGCTTAGTTCAACTCTTGAAGCTTTTTGAGTCATGGGTTCATCACCTTCGACTTCTTCGAATTCCCTCTCATCACACTCAATTTCAACTTTCAACTCCTCACTATCATATTCTAACTCTCCATTGTCCTTCAGCACCATAATTCTTCTATTTGGGCATTGGTTGGCAATATGTCTTCAGTCTTGACATTTAAAACACACAATATCATGAGCTCTCGATGGTTTAGGATCAGCTTTACCTTTGAATCTTTGTGCTTGTACATATTCGATTCTTAATGTCCCTCCTTGGCTGATTGGAGCTCCCTTCTTCCAGCGTCAGTTTTGTTCTCGGTTCAAATGTTGGATTGCTTCTCCAATTAGATGAACTTGCTCTCCAACTACTTGATGCTCCTCCAAGCTGTGTGTTACCACCCCTCCTCTTAAATTGGTTCTCAATTTTAATGGCAATATGTAACATCTCTTCCAATTCCACATATTGTTGTAGTTCCACTCGGTTGGCAATCTCTTAGTTAATCCTCCAAGAAACCTAGCTATTGTTGCCTCACGATCTTCATTCATGCTCAACCTCATAATAAGCATTTCCATCTCCTTGTAGTAGTCCTCCACCGACCTGCTTCCTTGAGATATAAAGATTGTAATCTTTGGTGCAACATCCTATGATAATGATTTGGTATAAACCTCTTCCTTATGAATCCTTTCATTTCTCCAAATAGTTATTAACTCATCACCAACTCTCCTTCGGGTATTTTTCTCATTATTCCACCATTGCAATGCATAATGTTCAAATTCCAAGACTGCCAACTTAACATTTTTAGCCTCTGAATTGTTATGACAATGAAAGATCATCCCCAGCCGTTCTTCCCATTCCAAGTAAGCCTCGGGATCACTTTTTCCCATTGACTTTAATATTTCTGAGATCATCATCTTCATCTTGGGTTTGCCTTCCATGGTTTTTCCTTCCTTGGAGTGCAAATATGTCTTCGTACTCGTCCAAATTGTCTTCAAAGTTCCCTTCTTCAAATTTTTTTCCTAAACCATTCGCGGTGTCCTCTACCTTGACCACCTCTTCCTTGTGCTTCCATTATAGGGTTTGGCTTTCTTGGTGTGTTCTCAAACTGGTTCATCCTTTGATTGATTTGATATAACCTAGTATTCATTCTTTGCAATTGCTCCATCACCACCTGCATGTTATTAGGTTCAGCTAAACTCCCTGATGCTCTCGACTCACCGTTGAATCCCATGGAATCCTCTCCAAGTTCTCTTATTTGGTCACCTTCTCTTCTTATTCTTGAATTTATCATGTTATTGAAATACACAAAAGACCTCACCAAGTTCACTCCCTCACTTGTATCACTCAAACAAGGTCTCATTTACTCGTGTTTTCACACTAGTTTCAGCTTTTGATCCTCTTTTAAGCTCACACTCTCTTGTCTTTTTTCACTCTAAAGATTATCTTAAGTTCTACTAAAATACACTTAAGACAACATCTAGATAATAAATATGTTCTAATTAAACCTATCAATAAAATAGAAAACAAAAAGCAAGCAAATTCTAAGTGAATGTAGAAACCTAACTCTCGGT
This sequence comes from Ziziphus jujuba, assembly GCF_031755915.1. Classification (NCBI taxonomy): domain Eukaryota; kingdom Viridiplantae; phylum Streptophyta; class Magnoliopsida; order Rosales; family Rhamnaceae; genus Ziziphus; species Ziziphus jujuba. The sequence goes on along the minus strand of NC_083386.1, from coordinate 18,427,444 downwards.
TTTACTATCCAAGGGCAAGGAAAATAACAAAGGCAAGTTTTAGATACAGCAAGGAAATAATCAAGAATATTAAGATGCTAAAATTCAAGGATAAATTTATAGAACAATTCAAACAATCAACAAGGACATTATTCGAATAAAATATGAGATAGTTGTTGGTTGTAGGTCTCGTAGTTTAAGTCTTTGTATCAAATCCTTAAACCAATTTTAATCCAATCAATTAAAACACAATATTCCAATTTTAAGCAACCAATATGGAATAGCAGTAACTCCAAATACCACAATTGAATTTTGCAAATCCAAAAAAACTCAGATTTTCAACTTCACAAACTGGCCTTTTACACAAAATTTTTCTTTTTAAACTTAAGCTTTTTCTTCTTCTTTTTTCATTTTTTTTTTAACACACACAGATTAATATCAACACAACCTCTATAGCAAGATGACCACAAAAAATTGCAACTCCAATGCCAAATAACTTCCCGAAACCGAATCTAACTTCCAAGTAAAACAAATTGCAAATTTTAAGGTTTATGCAATATGTTTTCAATTTTTTTTTAATATATAAATGTAACTAATTAAGATTAAAACCAGCAAAAAAAAAAATCAACAATTAAACCGAATTAGTAAGAACTAATATGGAAAATCAACCAACAAGATAGAAAGCAAAAATTCGGCTAAATAAAAGAAACCTAATTTAGCTATGATGTTTTTTTTTTTGAATATGCGTAACTCATGGATAAAAGCAACTTTAACCTAATGTCAAAATTGCAGAATAACAAAAAGTAAAACAAAGCAAATAAGATAGATCAAACCTGAACAAAATTTGGCTCTGATATCAAATGATACGAACCTAGGTTGACTTGCTTTTAAACCTGTATTAAATTAGCTCAAATCAAAGTTAAGTCAAGCAAGAACACTAATTCTTTAATGGAGTTCTATGTGTTCTAAGAAAACTAAGAGAAATCTCCCTCACAAGTAATTTTCTATATGAATAATGTTCTATATATTATTGAGAAAATAAACCTTTAAATAGGTTAGAGAAACAAAATCAAACCCTAAAGCAATTAGGTCAAATTCGGCCAACATAGCAAAAGAAAAGGTAATTGCCAAATTTCCATGTCTTTTCCTAAACTAATTTTGTATTAATTAATCCCTTAATTTTGCAAAATGAATTAATTAATTTACAATCAGCATATTAAAATATCAACCTTCCTAAATAAATTTTCCAGCAAATGATTAAATAAAAATCAAAACAAAAGACTATTTCCTAAAACAAAAGTCAAATTTCAGATTTGAAAAGTATTTGACCAGCTTTCCAAATAAGCTATCTTTGTCTAATCACCAACTAGTTGAAGCTTCAAATCAGATCCAATATTTCATGTGGGATGCTTAATAGGATTAGAATTGGTTCCCACACATTGCCATTGATTAAAATAGTGAAAACTTGTTTGGAATGCCAACAAACTCCTTCCCAGAGCCAAAAAAAGCAAATTCGACCATCTGGAAACTTGTGCATCTTCGGACATGCTTGAATGCCCTTACTTCTGCCTTGATATGATTTTGTGACTTCATAAGAAGCTAAAAAATGTTCATAAACTTACAAACTCGTCCTTTGCTGCCCGGATTCCTCAAATGTACTAAAACAGTTTTCCGAGTCTATTTCTTCCTTCACAACTTGTATGCTCGGCACGGGCTTAGAATTGTCTAGTATAAAATTACAAACTTCTTGTATGAAACTAACAAAATTGTCCTTAAACCTCCTAGCTTGAGCCCTAATAATTTGCCCCGTCTTGAGTTGCACAGGATCAGTAACCCAGCATATGATTGTTTTACGGATACTGGCAGATTCTCATCACTTACTCGGTCAACTCCCTATCAACTTCGATCAAATTTAGTTAAAAACTCAAATTCAAACCATAGTTGACAAATTACACCAAATGAAAGCTTATGAGATAAGGATTAAGAATACTTAGTTCAATTTTTCTTATCTCGTTGGCAGTGGCCAAAAAATGGTTGAAATGTTTTGGCTAAATTTCAACTCTTTGTACCTCCTAAATGGTGGGGAATTGAGCTCACGGGGCCCAAAAATAGTGGAAAGGAGGAAGAAGTTAGTTGGAGTTGGCTGAAATTGAGTGAAATTGTCGGAAAACTAAAATCTACCATCCTCGACTTTGAACAATCAATCTCGATGCATCCAGTCGTGACTTAGCCTGAAATTTTGAGGTTGTGGTTGTTGAGACATGGATACTTTGATAGGCCCGTGTGTGCAGGTTAGATCGGTCAGAATAAGAGCCAATTGGAGAGATAAAGAGCCAGAACTGAGAGAGAAGGAAAGAGAGAAAGAGAGAGAGAGAGAGAGAGAGAGAGAGAGAGAGCCCTTTAGAGGGGGTGAGAAAAAAAGATAAAGAAAAAGAAAAGAAAAGAAGTTGGCCATGTGTCACCTTTAGATTGCTGACATGTGGCATCCATTAGGGATCTTTTCAAATATCACCTTACATGCTTTTCGATATGAACCACTCGATAAGGTTAGTCCTAGAAAAATAAGTATAAATTTATAGAGTCATAACTTTTCAACTGTAGGTCCAAATTAAGTATGCTGCTAGTTTATGGATTTGTATGGACAAGCATTACGAATTTGTAAAGATAAAAAGTTAACCTAAGGTTTGCTCATTCCGTACCTCACCTTGATCTGACCATAACATTTTGATTTTAACTACTATTTTTTGGCATACTACTAGTCTACAAACTCGTGATGATGCGTGCTTTGTGATAATGCCCTTGTAAAAAAAAAAAAAAAGTTTTAGCCATGCCAAAGAGTCAATTGTAAGACTTACTCGGTCAGCTCCAATCAAATTTGATTAAAAATTCAAATTCAGAGCATTGTATCAAATTTGGGTGTTACATGAGTGGGTTAAATCAAAGCACATATTTTGTTGACAAATTATAGCAAGTGTTACAAAAGCTTTATACTTTTTCTTTGGGTAAATAAAAAAAAGCTTTAAACTTGTTTGTCAATGTTGTGGCCGGTGGAATGGAATGGGTGAAAATATTGTCGTCCTAATGATAGAGGATATTTTCGCTAAAAAAAGACGACAGAGAGAGAAGGATTTGGTTCCAAAACTGGTAATGCATGAAAATGTGAATGTGACACAGACTACTACATCTTGCTCTCATGATGGGCATCTCGTATAATTAAGGAAACCTACCTCCCTTATATCGAGTAAATCTTAATCTTTGTTTCAATTATAATCCACCAATCACTTTTTCTCCTCCCACGTGTCCCTCGCCAACCCAGTGCTAGAATTTTCATTAGAGTAAGGGCTTGTTTTTTTTTTAGAAAGCAAGTGTACGTTTATGAATGCTAAAAGTGTTGTAAAGGGTTTAAAAGCATTTCCTATAATGTTTGATAAAAGAAAATATAAAAATAATTTCTGATAAATTTATTTTAGAAAAAATCATTTATTTAGTGACTGGGGAAAAAAACTGTAAATTAGGATAACTGTCTAAAAGAGAAATGAGGTTTATATATTATTCCGAGAAGGTTCCAAGTAAGACTGAGGTCTTTTTTTTTTTCTTTTTCTTTTTTAATTTCCTAATAATATTTCATCAATAATACAATTCACATCATCAAAGGATTAGCTAAAAAATTCAAAGGGTCTGCAATTCGCAAAAACTAAAAAAATGTTTGATTTATAGAATAGCTATTTCCATTAAAATAGAAATAGCTATTTATGGAAATAAAAGCAAGAATTGTTATTTCCTATTTATATATTTGACATGAATATTTAATAAGATTAAATATTTAGCCTTTATAAATATTTTTTAAAAAAAATCAAATTTGGTCAAACTTAATAAAAAGTCAATTTTATATTTATTTATGTATTTTTAACATATAATAAATCATTTAAATTTTTTTACTTTTTTATAATTATGATATGGATATTCAAACCTTATCTAGATTGAATATGAGAATAGCAATTGTGAGATTTTTAAAATGAATAGTTACTCAATAAAGGGAAAGTTTATCTATTTATTTGGAAAAACTATTCCTTAATTTGAAAATGTACCAAAGGTTAAAAAAGATAATATTGCGGAATAACTATTATATTCTTATGTTTGTTGTACATACCAAATATGTCCTAATTAATAAATTCAATATGGAGACAAAACTATTTACCAATACGTAACTGTAACTAATGTGATATCTCATTGTTTATCGGTTAAAATATCAATATAAATTGAATAATATGGATAAGTTACCATTAAATGATAAAGGAAGTTGAATGTAAACTAATAAAATAACAACGCATCATTTTATTAAGAATAATATAGAGGTACCATTTAATTTATCAAGTTATTTATCAAGTGTATACATATCATTATTTAATTACTAAATATTTAATCACATTTATTCTTTTAAAAGTTGATTTATTCATATTTAAATTATATTAATATATTAATAAATCAAATAGTAATATTGTACATACTTTGTAAATAACTTAATAGCTTAGATAATACATGTGGTGTTACTTTTATTAACATTAGATGGTAAGTAACTTGATAAACAAATTGTTCATAGCATTATTGATACATAACTGGAGAAAATATCATAAATACCATTTAATAAATAAAATTTTGCCGATCGTTTATTGGCATTACGATAAATATGATGTGTTATTATTTTATTAGTTAAAATTAAATATATCAAAAATTTGGATATATGAACCTTTCTTTTTGAAAGGTTAAATTTCGGTATCCTTTAGTTTAAAAATATATTGCAATTTCAGCCATGGTTTTAAAATTTACCATATTCAGCTCTTAATTTTTGGTTGATGCAAATTATGCCCTTATTGGCTTTTGAATTTGACTAATTAAAAGTCAAAGGTCATTCCATGTGTGTTGCATATGAGTTACCAAATGCAATTTTGTAAAAAATGAAGAGTATTAAAGTGCAAATTTTTAAAATTATATTAACAATTTCACAATTTTTTTTATATAATTTTGAGGGAATAATTCATTTATACACCCTAAGGTTTGGGTTAAATACAGAAAATCCTTTAGGTTTTGAGCAAATCATTTACACCCCTTAAAGAAATCTAGATTTACCCTTATACCCTTTTAATGTTAAATTATTTTGAAATTCTTTTTTTTTTCTTTTTTTTGCAACAATTAATTAGAAGACTTCAAATTTTTTCTTTATTTTTAATTAATTTTTTTAAACTATGTGACAAGTTTTTAAAAAATATTATGAAAATTTTAATTACATTAACTAAGTTATATATTATCTCTAGTTAATTGCATTTGAAAAATTATAATATATTTAATTAAATATATTAGATAATTTATTAATTAGTTAACAAAGCTGATACGATTAAAATCATCGCATAGTTTTTTTTAAAATTAAAAAATTATCACATAATTAAAATAAAATTAATTAGATTAACAAAACTTTCAAAATTTTATATTAATTTTTACAAAATCATAAAAAAAAAAATGAATGAGATATTTAGAAGTAATTTAGTTTAAAAAATAAAAGTAACTTAGTTTACCATTAAAAACAATGAATAATGTATTAAAAATCTGAGAAATATTTTTGTAGTTATTCCCAAATACATTAAGCATTCCCAAAATTAAATCCCAACTCCCGCACGATAAAGTCTTGGCAGCACAGATTCTCGTTTTCAGTTCCGTATTTCCTAGGTTCCCTCTGCATAAATGAAGTTAGGGACCCACTGAAGAAGACAAAATCAGAGCCTCACGATGCGTGTACTCGGAATCCAACAGTTTTTGATCAAATCGTGGTAGGGGGATCATCATGGTGGGACAATAACACCTTGACCCTGCAGCCCATTAATTATGATGCTTTTCAAAATTTGAACATGGGAATCGGACAGATAATGTAGGACCCACTTTTCACGTGCACGGTTTACCATGGGAGTGGATTATTAATTTTGAACTTAATTAGATTTTATTAATAAATATAAAGATTTTATTATTAAGGTTGTGAGTTTAATAAGTGGAGCAGAGGTTCGCAATCACATGGGGAAACATGTAGTGTAAATAGAGCGGTCTATAATCAAAAGTGCGGCTAGCTGTTCACCTTTTAAAAGGCGAATCGGAGGACTGGATTCGTCTCACGGTGCCACTGTGCAAGGCTCCAGCTCAAGCATTCCACCCACCAGCAAATACACATTCAGCAAAATAATAAATTTGGGAATAAGAAAAAAAAAATTATTTTTTAAAAGTCATTCCAAATAGGATTTTATATAGATCATTACAACAACTATTACATTAATGATCAAGACTCATTTCCTTAGATCTTCAAGCCTACTTCTTAGTTTATATATAATTATCTATATGAATGATATAAAGACAACGAGAACTTCTTATACTTTTTGATGGATCCTCATAATAGGTAAGTTCAGAGCATATTTGCATTCAGAGTTTATTTGATTTTGTAATGAAAATATAATCTTTCAAGGAGAGGAGAACTTAGAAAGCCATAGACAAAATATTTGATATATTAAAGAAAGGAATTTCTTACAAGGCTTGAATCCACACTAGTACCTTCTTTTCATAGATGAAGGAAGAGAATACAAAGAAACTTTTATAGTACATTAGGATAAAGAGAAATCTCCTTTTCCAGACAAATCGATAAACTAAATAAAGTACATTTAAATAATATACACTCAATTTTACAAATGGACAAATTATGGTGACTCAGAAACTATTTTATGAGGGGGAAAGATTAAGACATTCTTATTCATAATAATCTACCTTCCTATAAATGGGTTTCCACCACAGTGTGCTGTTCATAGTCTTTATTTTCCTGAGGGTTCGGCTGCTTCAAGAGAGCCTCGATTTCTAGATCAATTGGTTCTTCCAATTTAGGTGTCTTGCTTGACTCGTTGCTTGAGTTTTGAAAAAGATCTTTAGTGAGATCCTAGGAGTCTTAAAAATTAGGGTTTTGAGAGTTCTGGAAGACAAAATCTTGAAGATCCAAGAGGTCAATACCCATGGGGACCTGTACAACTTCTACCTTTGGCATAGGGCTGAGAGATTTATTTAGGAATCTTTGGAACTGTATTTTCATCATACAAGTGATCGATGGATGTGGTGATGATCTCTTCCTGTGGTGGTTCATAACTGTTTAACCTATAAAGGTATGTGACCACTTCAGACTTGACTTGAGGAGATGAGGTTTCAAAAGTGGTAGTCCATTCGAATGCCACATTATGAGTCTAAAAAAGTGTAGCATTATGGTTGTAGAGGTAGGGTCTGCTGATCATAAATATGCTAGTAATCTGTTTTGCCTGCTCACATGTCATTTTTTAGAGATTGTTCTAACCAATAATTCTAGACAGTTCATGTATCCATCATGAAATGGGGTTAAACCATTCCAAAAATGACAATATCAAAGAACTGGGGTTAAACCAAGTGTTCAACAAGGGGCATGGTTTATAAAGTAATTATACACCGAAGATACCACAAATCACCTTCAGTAAACTCAGTCTTTGGTTGGAGGTAATAGGGTAAAAGAAATGGTAAAAGAGGGTCAAACACAAAGTTATCTTTTTGAATTCATTGGAGTATTGGCTAAGTTTGGGAATAGATGACTTCTGATATATGTTTGTATATCCCTAAAGACAACATGATTAAGGTCAGAAGGGAAGAGTTTTCGGATTAGGGCTTTCAAACCTTCTGCCATTAGAATCAGAGGGAAGGATTTTACTTCAGGTATTATTTGTATGGTTTGCTTTTTCTGGGTAACATGTCTATGAGAATATTGTGTTCCCCTTTTATATGCTGAACACCAAACTCATATTTTGCAAACAAGTCTTTCAATCTTAACAATTAAGGATTGGGCAAGGATTTGTTATTAAATTCTAATACTCTTAAAAATGATAAGTTGTCCATTTGTATAAAAGATCTGTGTCCTATTAGATGGAGTTCAAACTTTTGTATCCCATACTTGATAGCAAGAATCTCCTTGTAAATAGTGTGATGTTGTTATCCTAATAGCTTGAATTATCCACTAGCGTTGCCACAATAATGGAGGATTCCATTAACTTTTTCCATTAATGTGGCTCCCCAATAAAGGTCATTTAAGTCTATTTACCATATTCTCTTTCCCTGTTCTGGGATTTTGAGAGTACGGGGCTATACAACTAACTTCTTTAGTTCTTTGACAGTAGTCATTTGTTACATTCTCCGAGAATGTGGCTTTTTCTTTAAGAGTTTGGAAACATAACTCACATGGATATCATCTTTGGGAATAAAGCTTATGATGAAATTTACAATAATAAAAAATTGATGTATTTGTTTGAAGTAGAGAATCTCGTCAAGAAACTTTAGGATTCTTCTGTTATGTGGCGTCCAGGCATGTTCTCCCCTCGAGAAAAATGCATATCCAAGAAGCCTATTTTTGGTTTAGCTAATTCGCTTTTTTTTTTTTTTATTGGAAAGCGTTATTTCATTTTTTTGCTAGGAAAGATTGATTAGCTTAATAATCTTCAGAAAATAAAAGGATGTCACCAGTGTGAACAAGGATTCTTTCCAAAATGGGCTCAATGATTCTGATTATGGCTTTTTGGAACAATGAAGGTGCTACCTTGAATCCAAAAGGAAGCACTGTACATTAGTATTAAGCACTTAGAATGCAAAAAGCCATTTTATATCTTTCTTCTTGATCGATTCCTATTTGCCAAAAGCTCATCTTGAGGCCAAATTTAAAGAATATATGGGCCTTGTTGAGATGGGCAAACTACGAACTGATCTTCAGCAATGGGAATCTATCATCTTTCAAAGATTGGATTAGTGGTTTGTAGTCAATAAAAATCCTTCTCTTTCCTCTGTTTATTTCTGATTTCTTATTGACATAGAAAGCTTGGCAAGCTCAGTTTGGCATTGTGGGCTCAATCAATCCTTGTTGGAGTAGCGCTGAGCATTTTTTCTAGCAAGTGTGAGATCAAAGGGAGTCATTCCTGAATGTGTGGCCTTGGTAGCATTGATATCTTTGCTCAGCTTGATAAAAAAATTGTTCATTCTTCCATAATGGATGAAGATGATTGAAGGTTTCATGAATGTCTGCACAGAGAATTAAGAGTTTCTCTTAAAGTTGTTTGTAGTTTGGTGGTGCCTTTTAGGACAGAGAGTAGAGCTTTGATGTTCTTACGAAAGCCTTAAATTATCCTTGAAACTTTATTCTTTATGGAAGGATGGTTAAATTTCTTGACTCTATATACACATCCATTCCAATTAGAATATCTTTATTTGGAATTTACTTCCTAAAACCTTCATCCATATTATGCAATATGGGAAGAACGTGATTCCAATAAGGCTTTTTGCTATCCATTCTATTTTGAACAACTTATCATCAACAACTTTGAACTATTCTTCATGCTTTGTCCAAAACTCTTTAGGAGGTATCTCTGGATTCATCATACTTTTCTATGCTCTTGTATCAATATAGGCGATGACATCCTTAGGTTGAGAATACTTGCTGGTGAGGATTTGGATTGGAATGTTGGCAACTGAAATGGCTTCTGCCTTTAGAGCTTATGGTATTTCATTGGAAATTATATAGAGGGCTGAGTGATTGATGAGGAAAGAATCTTCATATTCATTGTCTTTACTTCCACTTTCCTCTGTGGGAAGTACGAAAATTGTTTCTTCGTCTCGACACTTTGTTTAGCGTAGAGTGATTCAGTATCTACAAACTTTATTTCTAAGAGAAGATCATCAATCTGCAATTGTTGTAAAAGTTTTATGGCCTTTTACCTTTTGGTAGGACACCGTCAAGCATAACGCTCATTCCACCAGCAAAGATAACATTGATTAGTTTTTTATTGATGCCTTTGCTATACTTTTTTCTGAAATATCTGAACTTTTCCTTTTACCTTTGGAATATTTGTCCTTCTTGTGCCAGTGTTAGTTTTTTGCTTCTTAGTCTTGTAAGCACAGCTGTCTTATGGGCCTTTAATCAGTAAATTTGGTAGTCTATAAACTGATTTACATAAAGGTTATTTCTTCATGATAGTTTGAAAATATTGATTTTGTTCACATAATTTATCATGAGCAGACATTGCCATCTGATGACTTTAACCTATCAAAATTATTTTCATGGGCAATTTAGATGCAAGGATAGATGTCTGGATTTCAGGCTGCAACTCATCTAGAAAAGATTATATATAGACTTGTTTTAAATTTTGATCATTAACCCTATAATAAGTAAATATCTCGATGACATTCTCTCATAGTCGTTGTTTAGATCTTTCCTTTTGAGAGAACAACATTTCATAGTGAAAAATTCCTTTTGAGTTTGCAAGAGGAGTAAGGAATGATCTCTTATGAATTCACAAGATGGTTCCCAGAGCCTCTGTTGTGGTTCTAACTTGAGCGAACTATATCTGTCTGCGTTCACCAAGTTATTGAAATCAATTTCTTAGTCTACCAAAATTTCTAGATGCAAATTCCTTTAAACCTACTACAAGGTTGGCATTTGTTTTGTACATTTGGTTATCTATCCATGCTCCGAGCTCGTGCATTCTATGCTTCCATTGGCTTGGCTCCGGGTCATCAAATGTAAACCATAGGCTAGAAGTAGGTTTCAGAGTTTGATATGATGATCAGTGTGGTGGTATAAGGCACTAGCAAGCTATCTGATGTCTAGTCTCACATCGTCCAAGTGTAGATTAGGATATGACTCAAATATAAAAATAGTCACTCTCATAACATCAAGACCTTTTTAGAAAGGTTGGCTTTAGGGTTCAAAAGAACTTCGAAGTTAAGCATGCTCAGGCTAGAACAATCCTACGATGGGTAGCCTCTTGGAAAGCTCTAAACAAGTAACCCCATAGCGAGTGTGGTCAAAAAATGGTATTAAAGCCTATATCCAGTTATAAGTGTGCCGGTAAGGATACTAAGTCCCAAGGGGGTGGATTGTGACAACCAGTATAGGCTGGTATGGGACACTGGTAGGCTACCTAATGTCCAATCCTAAAGCTCTAAACAAGAAACCCTATAGTGAGTGCGATCACAAATGGTATCAAAGCTTGTACTCAGCTAGAAGTGTGACAATGAGGATGCTTGGCCGCAAAGAGGGTGGATTGTGATAACCAGTGTGGGCAGGTGTGGGGCACTAGTAGGTTATCTGGTATCTAATCCTACGTCATCTAGATGTAAATTAGAGGATTATTCAAATGTAATAATAGTCACTTTCACAACGCCATGACTTCAAGGTCCCAAAAAACTCCGAAGTTAAGCGTGCTAAGGTGAAAGCAATCCTAAGCAATCCTAAAATGGGTGATCTTTTGGGAAGCTCTGGACCAAAAATCTCATAAAAAATGCAGTGGCTAAATTGAAGACAATATTGGTAGAGAGTGACAGGTCCACCAATAGAGGCGGGGTGTTACATTTGCTGAATGTGATGGCTAAATTAGGGATATTCTCGGCAGAGAGTGATAGGTCTGCCAGTAGAGGCGGGTTGTTACATTTTCTGCCTTTCCTAGTTAGTTTCTCCTTCAGTTTTTAGTTCAGATATCATTAGATCAAGTTGTTGTGTTTGATTATGAGGTGGTTCGGACACCATTGGATTAGGTTATTGTGTCTGATTGTGAGGTGGTGGTTATTGACTATTGAGTCTGGTATGTGGTAGAAGATTGTTAGCTACCTTTCTGGGCTAGTTTCTCCTTCAATTTATGGTTCAGGAACCATTAGATTAGGTATTGGATCAGGTTGCTGTGTCTAATTATGAGATGGTTCAGACACCATCAAATTAGGTTATTGTGTCTGATTGTGAGGTGGCGGTTATTGACTATTGAGTCTGGTATGTGGTAGAGGATTATTGAGCTTCCTTTCTTGGCTAGTTTTTCCTTCAATTTCTGGTTCAGACACCATTCGATCAGGTTGTTGTGTCTGATTGTGAGATGGTGGTTACTAAGTCTGGTATGTTATAGAGGATTGTGCCATTAGCAGTGTGGAGATGTCAGCCATGTCTTCTTCATTTTTTTTTTTTTAAACATGACAACTGATCTTTTAAGGATTCCTCTTTCATTGGCTCTTATTGTGTAATTGTAAAGGTTGTTGGTAGATCTGAAGAGCTTGATGGAGGTGGTTTAAAATTGCTTTTGCTGCCTTTCTTGGTTAGTTTCTCCTTCATTTTTTGGTCTAGACAGCACTGGATCATATTATTGTGTTTGATTGTGGGGTGGTGGTTATTAAGTTTGGTATGTGGTAGAAGATTGCACCATCAACAGTGTGAAGATGTCAGCCATGTCTTCTTTAGAGTCTTTGTAACACCCCGTCCCAAATCACACCGGAATCCGTGCACGTTGATCGAGGTTGACCGTTGACCGAGTGGGTCAAAAGTTGACTTTTTGTTCCAGTTGGAATTTCCAGTTGACCAAGGTACCGTGGCGAAGTGCATGATGCCTCGAGTTCGTAGACTAGTAGCACGTCGAAAATAGAGCTACGGTTTGAAAGTTATGAGCGAAACAAGTTGAGGTCCAAACTGTCCAAGGGGTGCCGGAGTTGACTTTTTATTTATGGGGAAATGAGCTTTGACTCATGCATGGTTGTGAAGTGCTCGTCGATACGAGTTCACAGACTAGCGGCACGCTTAAAACGGACATCCGGTTAAAAAGTTATGGACGCGTGAAGTTTGCCGGATACCGTAATATTTTAATGTTTTTGAGTCGATGAACAGTGAAATGCCACGTGTCGTCACCTGATTGGTCCACGTGGAATGAACAGTGTCACACAGTGGCTTTTATTCGACAAAAATCTAGGGGAAGAGAGAGAAAGAGAGAGAGGAGAGAGAAAGAGACAGAGAGTCCGATCGGCCACCGGAGATTTTCAAATTTTTCGGCCGATTTACTGTACATGCGCCGGCCAGCAAGATTCCTCTCCCCATTTTCGGCAAAAGCTCAAAATTTCACGTCCATTGGCCGCCGGACGCGCCCGGATCGAGGCGGCCAAGATCGGCGGCGATTTTTCCCTCCACTGCCGGCCACCGCCGATTGACCCATTTTCGGCCATTTTCCAGCCACACGTGCCAGCTAGCCAACACCAGCTCCTGAAGTCCGGCTGACCCACCAAATTTCACGGCCACCGGACCACCGACGCGCCGGGATCGGAGCTTTTTTCGGCGAGGGGCCAGAATCCTTCAAACTGTGATTTCTCCGCTGTTCGGCCTCCGTTTGCCTCACCGTCGGTCCCGTTGGATTGCTCTCCCCTCGATCTACAAATCTGCAAAAAATCTCAGCCAACAGCCATCGCACGCGCTGCCGCCGCCGACGGTTGCCCGTGACCGCGGCGGCTCACCGAAAGTTACTGTTCCGGCGAGTACCCAGTCTTCCGGCCGGCTCCTGTCCACTGTGTTCGATCTCCTGAACCCGAATCTGGCATCCGTTTCCACCAATTCGCGACAGTTTGGGGGAATTAGGAAGTCGAAACCCGAAAGCTTTCCGGCGAGATTCCGACCCCGTCGGGTCCGATCACCGGAAAGTAAGACCGAATCAGTGATACTCATCACTCGAGCTTCGATTCGGTATATAACTTGTAACGATATCGTTTGGTGTTCGCTCCCCGGGTACCCATTTGGGAATTACCCGAATAAAATATTAATATATTTGGTTGGTATACTGTGGTTGTTTAGGTGCACGCGCGAGTAGTGGCGTTGATCCGGCGGAGGATCTTAGCTGATTTACGCGCTTAAGGTGAGTGACCCACCTTCAGAAAAATATTTTGGGAATTTAATTATGTTTAATTGGTATTTAAATCATGCTCATGTGGTACAATTTAATTATGGATTTATTGTGGTTTAATTTATTTATTATGTATGAGCAAAGTGTATTTCGGTAAAAATCGTACGAGGTTTTAAGTACTATTTTAGGGCATAATTTGGTTAATTATTTTATGAAAATATTTGTTTAAATTGTATAAATTATGCCCGCGGTATTTTAATTGTCGAAACTCGTGTTACGAGAAAAATTATGGTTTATTGGTTATCGATGTTTCCGTACCGTTTGTTAAATAAAAATATGTGGGATGGTTGTTTGTGAAAATTTGGTATATTTCCCACGGTAAATTTTGGAAAACGGTACAGTTGGTTTAATAATTGTTTTAGACGCATTGATACAGTATTGGTGTTCTGGTATATATATATGTGGTTCAGCGCGCAAGTATTATTATTTCACCCGTGAGTTGCCACTGGACCGTGGGTAGGCAAGTTTGTTATTGGCCACAGCCGCCCCCCTCCTTGGCCGGGATGATGGTTTCAGCAGCGGTACTGTCGGGAAGCCGAAGTGCCGTTTGCAAGTTTCTCTCTTTAATCTCCCCGCCAGTCGGTGCTCAGGACGTTGGGTATCGGAGGGCATCACCGGTATATGGTGTGGTGCATCAAGTGTAATTGTCAAGTGTAGTTTTCAAATAAAGTTTAAAACCCCAAAGGTGTTCAAAAATTATTTATTATAAATTATTACATTTTAATTATATATTGGGGTATGTATTTATTTATTTATTGTTTATCAAATGGTTTAATCCCTTGGTTTTCGGGAAGTATGTACATCGGGTTTTGTGAAATTGTTTTAAAAAGGGAACATTTCAAACGGAGTGATTGGTGAGAGTTTTGAGGGAAATTATTGTTTCCAACAGTTATTATTTATTATTATTTATTTATTAATTGTTGGTATTTATTCAATTCCCTTAATTGTTATTATTATTATTATTATTATCATTAAAAGTGTTCAGTAGTTAGGGTCACTCATTGAGATGATTAGCATCTCACGTTTTTAAGTTCCGTTCCCTTAGGTGCAAGTGGTGGTAGACGTTCTTCTGGAGCGAACCAAATTTTCCGCTGCTATCGTGTTTCGAGAAGTACCTTTGTACTCTTTCATTTCAGTGTATTATTTATTTCATCCTTGTTGTATTTCTGTTGATTAGCACTTCTTAAAGCTCTGTATACTATTGGGACACTTATGTTTTATTTATGCACTGGACTGTTGTTATTGTTGAGAAGTGCTGAAATTTGTGGAATTAATTTGTAGTATTGTGGGAGGAATAAGGGGATGTTTTTAGAAGTGTGTTTTCAGTGCAGGTAATTTTTGGTTAGTCCTACCCTTAGGGGAGGTGCTGCCGGATTTTCCGTTGGAAGGTTCGGTGGTATTTCCCTGGGATCAGGGCTTGTCTAGGGTTCCGGGGACGGAATTCTGGACGGGTCCTGACAGTTGGTATCAGAGCATAGGTTCTTGTTGAGAAGTACTGTACAAGCGCCCGGATCGAGGCGGCGAAGATCGGCGGCGATTTTTCCCTCCATTGCCGGCCACCGCCGATTGACCCATTTCCGGCCATTTTCCAGCCACACGCGCCAGCTAGCCAACACCAGCTCCTCCAGTCCGGCCGACCCACCAAATTTCACGGCCACCGGACCATCGACGCGCCGGGATCGGAGCTTTTTCCGACGAGGGGCCGGAATCCTTCAAACCGTGATTTCTCCGCCGTCCGGCCTCCGTTTGCCTCACCGCCGGTCCCGTTGGATTGCTCTCCCCTCGATCCACAAATCTGCCAAAACTCTCAGCCAACAGCCACCGCACGCGCTGCCGCCGGCAATGATTGTCGGTTACCGCGACGGTTCGCTGGAAGTTACTGTTCCTGCGAGTACCCAGTCTCCCGGCCGGCTCCTGTCCACTGTGTTCGATCTCCTGAACCCGAATCCGGCATCTGTTACCACCAATTCATGACAGTTTGGGAGAATTACAAAGTCGAAACCCGAAAGCTTTCCGGCGAGATTCCGACCCCGTCGGGTCCGATCATCGGAAAGTAAGACCGAATCAGTGATACTCATCACTCGAGCTTTGATTCGGTATATAACTCGTAACTTTTAGATATCGTTTGGTGTTCGCTCCCCGGGTACCCATTTGGGAATTACCCGAATAAAATATTAATATATTTGGTTGGTATACTGTGGTTGTTTAGGTGCACGCGCGAGTAGTGGCGTTGATCCGGCGGAGGATCTTAGCTGATTTAAGCGCTTAAGGTGAGTGACCCACCTTCAGAAAAATATTTTGGGAATTTAATTATGTTTAATTGGTATTTAAATCATGCTCATGTGGTACAATTTAATTATGGTTTTATTGTGGTTTAATTTATTTATTATGTATGAGCAAAGTGTATTTCGGTAAAAATCGTACGAGGTTTTAAGTATTATTTTCGGGCATAATTGGGTTAATTATTTTATGAAAATATTTGTTTAAATTGTATAAATAATGCCCGCGGTATTTTAATTATCGAACCTCGTGTTACGAGAAAAATTATGGTTTATTGGTTATCGATGTTTCCGTACCGTTTGTTAAATAAAAATATGTGGGATGGTTGTTTGTGAAAATTTGGTATATTTCCCACGGTAAATTTTGGAAAACGGTACAGTTGGTTTAATAATTGTTTTAGACGCATTGATACAGTATTGGTGTTCTGGTATATATATATGTGGTTCAGCGCGCAAGTATTATTATTTCACCCGTGAGTTGCCATTGGACCGTGGGTAGGCAAGTTTGTTATTGGCCACAGCCGCCCCCCTCCTTGGCCGGGATGATGGTTTCAGCAGCGGTACTGTCGGGAAGCCGAAGTGCCGTTTGCAAGTTTCTCTCTTTAATCTCCCCGCCAGTCGGTGCTCAGGACGTTGGGTATCGGAGGGCATCACCGGTATATGGTGTGGTGCATCAAGTGTAATTGTCAAGTGTAGTTTTCAAATAAAGTTTAAAACCCCAAAGGTGTTCAAAAATTATTTATTATAAATTATTACATTTTAATTATATATTGGGGTATGTATTTATTTATTTATTGTTTATCAAATGGTTTAATCCCTTGGTTTTCGGGAAGTATGTACATCGGGTTTTGTGAAATTGTTTTAAAAAGGGAACATTTCAAACGGAGTGATTGGTGAGAGTTTTGAGGGAAATTATTGTTTCCAACAGTTATTATTTATTATTATTTATTTATTAATTGTTGGTATTTATTCAATTCCCTTAATTGTTATTATTATTATTATTATTATCATTAAAAGTGTTCAGTAGTTAGGGTCACTCATTGAGATGATTAGCATCTCACGTTTTTAAGTTCCATTCCCTTAGGTGCAAGTGGTGGTAGACGTTCTTCCGGAGCGAACCAAATTTTCCGCTGCTATCATGTTTCAAGAAGTACCTTTGTACTCTTTCATTTAAGTGTATTATTTATTTCATCCTTGTTGTATTTCTGTTGATTAGCACTTCTTAAAGCTTTGTATACTATTGGGACACTTATGTTTTATTTATGCACTGGACTGTTGTTATTGTTGAGAAGTGCTGAAATTTGTGGAATTAATTTGTAATATTGTGGGAGGAATAATGGGATGTTTTTAGAAGTGTGTTTTCAGTGCAGGTAATTTTTGGTTAGTCCTACCCTTAGGGGAGGTGCTGCCGGATTTTCCGTTGAAAGGTTCGGTGGTATTTCCCTGCGATCAGGACTTGTCTAGGGTTCCGGGGAAGGAATTCTGGACGGATCCTGACAGTCTTCTTCATATTTGTCTGATTCTGAAGATGACAATTGATCTTCTGAGGATTCCTTTTTCATTGGCTCTTATCTTGTAATCGTAAATGCTTTTGGTTGATCTGAAAAGCTAAAAGGAGGTGGTTCAAAAGTGCCTCTATAAGCAGGGGTTGATTTGGAGATTTGGAGGTTTTTAAAAGGAGGATTTTGTTAAAGACCTCATGAGTCATCTTGAACATAGTGGAGAAATCAGTGGTAGGAGTTAGGTGAATGGAGCCATAGGTGTAGGTAGAAAGGGATGGTTTGAGGTTGATTGAGATCATCATCTATCTATTTAATTTGGATTTTAGATTTTTTTTCTTTTTGGGTGTAAATCCAGGACCATACATTCTATGTGCCAACAATTGTCTTAGTTGGCGGCCTAAGGTAGCTATTGACGTCACCAGTTTATCTTTTAATTGTTCGACTTTTATAGATAAGTTCTCGTTTGTTAAGGTTGTTTGGGTTGTCACTTTGTCTAGCTTCATATCAGTTCTTCTAAGAATTGTGTTTCTGAGCTTTAGCATTCATAGTTTGCCAGTTAAGGACTTCCTCAGCCTAAGTGATGGGAGTAGATGTTTCTTCAGCTGTTACTTTCTTAGACTGAATAAATGGTCTCGCCTAAGTTTTGTATGTCAAATGAATTTGTCTTTCAGGTGTGGGAGCTCCTCTTCATATGCAGGAAAGAGTAGAACATCATATAGACTATGGCATGTTTTTTTTTCTTTTCTTCTTCTCAATTAATCTTCAGACCTTTTTATAAGCAGGTAAGGGTTGTTGAAAATTCAATTTTAGAAGAGTTTGTCGCTTTTGAGGGATTCTATTTTAAAGCTGGGATTATTAAGCCAATCTATATGTACTTTTTTATTATTATTATGAAATGCATGTATTATTCTTCTTTTATCAAAATACATGTATGAGGTATATATTTATCTATAGATGATTAAGATCTAAGATGGAGAATTATGTTTTACTAGCCTTATGCAACTGTATCGTTTATATATGAGATTTGCTAGAAAAAAACGCTTATTTATTAAACCCGTAAATTTCTTTAAAATAAAAAACTAGCGTTTCCCCTTTAAATGTTTTTTAATCTGTGCATTTTCTCCCTCTTTCCTTTTTATTTTTCTTACGTTTTCTTTCTTTATATTTGGCTGTGCAACTTCAACCTTTCTAAACCTTAAGTCTTTCTCCACTTATTCCATCTCTGTCTAGACTTTCCTGTTACAGCTTTAATGTTTCTGTAGAACTTCAATTTTTTTTTTCCTACTCACTTCGATTCTCTTTTCCTTCTCTCAATAAATATAAAAAGTTGGTAACAGATTCATGAACATTCTCACCCAATTGATAAACAGATCTGTATAACTTATTAACAACTCATAACTAGAGAAAATATACTCTTTCAACACTCATTATCGAAACCCACATGTAGAGCAAATAGCAGAGTACATGAATCAACATCTTTGATATTCTGAAAATATTTAATAGGAAAAATTCATAAGAAGTTTCTTTGGTTATCTAGATTTCAATATGGATCTCTTTTATTATTATTATTATTATTATTATTATTATTTTTAAATTTATCTTTCTCGACATGTTAGTCTAGCTAACTCGATAAAATTGTCCTCTACGATGCATCTCAAATTCTCATGCTTGAACGATGTTTTTTCATTTATTATTTGTTCAAAATATTTAAACAATTCTTCTTTTTTATGCTAATTATTTTATTGTAAATTATGAAAGCTTGGAATTGGTTAATATGCATCATAAGCATAGTTTCTTTCTTTATAAAATAAGATGCATCTCACATGCGAATATTCTTGCACCAGTTTGTTTCCTATCCAAACATCACATGACTCACCCATCAACAAGCAAAAAGAGAGACTGAAAAAAAAAAAAAAAACAGAGAAAAAAAAGGAAAGAAAATCATTTTCTTTTATATATAACCTATTTCTTTATTCAAAGACTATTAAATACACTTTATTAGCTGTCAAGTGAGAATAACTCAGTTAGTATTACCTTTCACATTACCTTTCTCTTTAAATTAGGAATTACTTTAATAATTGGAAAAATACACTTTATCATCCTTCTCTAAATTCTAAAAAGTTATCCAATGAAAAAAATAAATCCATATTAATGAAAAAAAACCATTAAATGCTCAGGGAGCCTAGAGGTCCATCCATTTGAACTCTAAATTCTACTATTATTCATTTAATTTTTCTAATAGATAGTAAATTTTTTGGATTATTTAGGAATGAGTTAATGATCAAAAATTTAAAAAAGAAAAAAGAAAGAAAGAAAGAAAGGGGGTTTAGAATAAAAAACAAAGAATGAATTGATATGGCTCTGTTATCATTTAACATTTTTTCATCAATGCATCACTTTTTAAAATTTAGAGGATATTTTTGGATAATATTTCAACTCAATACAACTGGAAGAGAAAGGATTTTACCCATGTCAAGGTTTGGACCTCAAATCTAGAAATTTATTCATTGTAATTTTCATCATTGGATCAAGTTTATAAAAATGCAAATAGATAAAAAAGGAAAGAGAACACAAAATAAAAATTTTTCAAATTAAAGTGAAGTAAAATTCATTTAATCGTACTACAAACTTTCATTTGTTACATATTCTCATGTGGACAATATAAATTGTCGATGTCACTTATTCAATAGGTTATTCTTATTCGTAGATTTGGCTCAATAGTAAAATCACTGAGAAAATTTGTTCAAATTAAAATACAACAAAATTCATTTAACACTTGAACTTGTTACACATAGTCATTTAACACTTGAACTTGTTACACATCCTCATGTGGATATTAAAAATTGTTGATTCATTTAATCAATAGGTTATCTATGTTTGTAAGCTTATGATACGAACCTAGATCGACTCACGCCTAAACCCATATTATATTAGCACGGATCTCAATTAAGTTCAAGTTCTTATGGAAAAACCTTAACTCCTAACCAACCTGTGATTAGAAACCTTGGTATAATGAAGATGCCACAATAGGTTATGGATGTCCTATTGATAAGTCGAAACTAAAATGTTCACTTTCTAATGGTGTTTTAGGTGTTCAAAGAGAACAAAGAGAATTCTATCTCAGGAAATAATTTTCTAAATATTATTAAAGCTGTGTTCTTCATAAAAAAAATAAGCCCTTAAATAGGCTAGGAAAGAACAAAATAAACCCTAAAAATAAAGGTTGAATTTCGACCAACATTAGGAAACATCAAGTGTGGCCGAAATTTCACTTACTTTCTTAAATCTATTTTGATTAATTAATTCCTTATTTTGAATTAGGAATTAACTAATTTACAATGGAAATAACAAAATAATAACTTTCCTAAGCTTATTTTTCCAGCAAACAAATAAATAAAAACCAACTAAAAGATTAATTTCCTAAAAAAAAAAGTCAAATCAAATTAGGAAACTAAATAACTATCTTTTTAACTAAGCTATCTTTGACCAATTTAAGCTCCAAATCAGCTTCCATATGCCTTTTAGGATGCCAAATAGGATTATCATTGAGTCCCACACGTTGCCCTTGCTTGGATCAAAGAGAAAATGCAACTCAGCAAAATACAGTAAAACCGGCCAAACTTCCTCCTATGCGTACACCACCTGTTTAATTGCACTTGAAGCTATCTTGAGTTGATTCCATGACCTCTTAGAGATATGTATTGAATCCATGAAGTTTTGGAACCATTTCTTTCTTCTCGAAATCCATATTTGCACGAAAACAGCTATCCGGGTCCGCATCAGCCTCCACCACTTGGATGCTTAAAACGGATCTTGTATCTTCGGGTATTGACAAGCCCTTTTGAGAATTAATTACTCCTTGTATAAAGGCATCTAGATTTTCCTTAAACCTCTTAACTTGAGCCCTAATAATTGACCCAGTCGTCATCCGTATCGGGTCAACACCCTAGCGGGTTGTCGGTTGTGCAGGTTCGGACAGATAACGTTAGTGCTACATTTAATGTTGCTGACTTATCTCCTTTTGCTACAGGTGATAACTCTGATTTTAGGGTAAATCCTTTTCAAGAGGAGGGGAATGATGAGAATTCACTCGAACCCACACAATCGATAATTTGTTGGGGTGCTAACCTGATACGGATTGAGACCGGGCCGATCACTAAGGCTCAAGCTATGAGATTTAAGGATAACCTGGCTACCTTTACACAGGGAGTAATGATGCCTACTCTATACAAGAATATCATCAAAATAAACAACAACAAACTTTCCAATGAATGGTAGCATAACATGATTCATTAATCTCATGAAAGTACTAGGTGGATTAGTCAAACCAAAATGCATTACTAACCACTCATACAATCCATACATAGTTTTAAATGCGATTTTTCATTCATCACCCTTTTTTCATTCTGATTTGATGATAGCCAGTCCTAAGATCAATTTTAGTGAAAATGCATGCTCCATGTAATTCATCTAACATAGGAATTTAATGCCTATATTTAATGGTAATATTATTTGTAGCCCTACAATCTGCATACATACGCCATGAACCATCTTTCTTAGATACTA
Source organism: Ziziphus jujuba (assembly GCF_031755915.1). NCBI lineage: Eukaryota > Viridiplantae > Streptophyta > Magnoliopsida > Rosales > Rhamnaceae > Ziziphus > Ziziphus jujuba. Next base: position 18,405,331 of record NC_083386.1, on the reverse strand, counting down.
ACAAAAGATGGACAGCACATGGACTCATACTTTCACGAATGTATCCTTTATCAAGAAACTCACTTACCTTCTTTTGTAGCTCCTTTGTCTCCTTGGGATTGCTTCTATAAGCAGGCCTATTTGGAATTGCAGCTTCTGGCACAAAATCAATTTGATGTTTTGATACGAATCTAGGACGACCTGCGCCTAAACCCGTATTATATGAGCCCGGATCTAATTATGTTCAATTCTAATGGTCATCTTGACCCCTAACCAACTTGTGATTAGAAACTTTGGTATATAATGAAGACGCCACAATAAGTGATGGAAGGTCTATTGATAAGTCAAACTAAAACACTCATTCACTAATAGTGTTTTAGGTGTTCAAAAGAACAAAGAGAATTCAATTTCACAAATAATTTTCTGTATAAAATTCAAGCTTGATTTCTCATTAAGAATAAGCCTTTAAATAGGCTTTGAATGAACAAAATAAAACCCTAAAAGGATTAGGAAATTTTGGCCAACATAGAATCCAATTAGGAAATTGCCTAATTTCACACCCTTTCCTAATTTAATTTGGATTAATTGATTCCTTTATTTTGAATTAGGAATTAATTAATTTACAATGAAAATAATATAATAATAACTTTTCTAAACTTATTTTTCCAGTAAATAAATAAATAAAAACAAAAAGTAGAAAACAAATTAGGAAACTAAAATACTAACTTTTTGACTAAGTTGACTTTGACCAATCTTTATCAACTTGAGCTCCAAATCAAGTTCCATATGCTTTTTAGGATGCCAAATAAGCTGATCATAAATTCTGACACGTTGCCCTTGCTTGGAGGAAAGAGAAAAAGCCAAATCATTAAAATACAGTAAAGCCAGCGGAAAATACAGTAAAAACCCGACCATTTTCTCTCTCATGCACACACCTCTTAAATGACCAGAAAATCTTCAGTCTTGACCAGCTCCCATGACTTCTTAGTGATATCAAGTGAATTCAAGAAGGTTTGAACCCATTTTTCGCTGTCCGAAATCCATAAATGCACCAAAATCGCTACCTGGATCCATATTGGCTTTCACCAATTGTATGCTCAAAACAGACCTTGTATCTTCCGGTATGGACAAGCCTTTTGAGAATGAATTACCCCCTAGATAAAGACAGAAAGGTTGTCCTTAAACCTTTTAGCTTGAGCCCTAGTGATCGGCTCGGTCTTCATCTGTATCAGGTAAGCACCCCAGCAGGTTGTTGGTTGTGCAGGTTTGGGCGGATTCGCATCATTTCCTTCCTCTTGAAAAGGATTTGTCCTCAAATCAAGATCATCACCTGCAGCCAAAGGAGATAAATCAGCAACATTAAATGTGGCACAAACTTTATACTCACCTATTAAATCAAGTTTGTAAGTATTCTCATTAATCCGCTCCAAAACTTGAAAATGTCCATCCACGCGTGGCATAAGCTTTGACTTTCTTTGTTTTTGAAACCGTTCCTTTCGTAAGTGCAACCAAATGAAATCTCCTAGGTCAAACACTATCACAACAAAATCTAAAAATACATGCTCATTATGGCAAAAATTACACTTTTTAAAGTTAGCAAATAATCTCTTCCTAATTTTCAAATTGCCACAAAGTAAAGCTCTCAAGAATGTAAATAAAGTTCTAAATAACAAAAGCATCTTTAAATAAGCATCTTTATAATTCATGACCAGAAATGGTTTCTTACTCAAGATAGCCTTATTAACATCCCCAAAACTCAAACAAAATTTTTTACATTTTCTCTCTTTTCTTTCTTTTCCTTTTTCTCTCTTGACCACCTCACATTCTTCTTTTCTCTCTGGTTTCTCACTAAGCCTCTCAGCTTTCTCTATTTTTTCACTCCACTTTCGGTTTTCTCATGATTTTTCCATTCAATTTGTGTTTTAGAATGCTTACCTTGGACAGCATGCTCGGACTTGCCTTCTTGGATGGATGGTGAAGCTATAGGTGCCATACTAGCTTTCTCTTTGAGCGTCATCGGCCTCCCTCCTTTGTTGTATTTGCAATTGGTCTCTATATACTTCCTTGTGAGTCAATGGCTCCAGCTTTACCTTCCTGCCTTTAAATCTAAAAACAATACAATTCTTTCAACCATAATGAGTAGCATCTTTATAAAATTACCATGGTCTACCTAATAGAATATGTCCGGCATGCATAGTACAACATCACACAAAACAACATCCATATATTTATCTATGCTAAATTTTATCTTGGCTTGTATATTTACTTTCATTTCACTACTATCATTAAGCCATTGTAATCTATATGGTTTGGGATGTTTAATAGTTGTTAAGCCTAATTTATCAACCATAATGTTACTAATTACATTTGTACAACTTTCACTATCAATAATCATACTACAAATCTTACCTTGGATTTCACATCGGGTGTGGAAGATGTTTTCTCTTTGAACTTGGTCCTCATCCTTGTATACAGCAAGTACTCTCCTAGAAACCAAGTTTAATTTGGCATTGGATGCATGGAATGTCTTGGTTTCATCTTCAAGTTCTTCCTCACCTTGTTCGGTTTCACACTCACTTTCTTCACTTTCTGATTTTAGCTGACCATTACCCTTTAACACCATGATTATTCTATTCGGGCATTGGCTAGCGATGTGTCCTCATCCCTGGCACTTAAAACAAATAATTTCTCTAGATCTTGAAGGTTTAGGATCAGATTTTACCTCATTCTTTGGTGCTTGGACAGATTCGGCATTGGACTCCCTTTTTGGCCGATTCGAACTTTCTTCTCCAACTTTCGGCTTTGGCTTGTTTTCAAAGGCAGGATTGTTTCTCCAACCACTTGGATTTGATCTTCCGCTGTTGGAAACTCCTCCAAACCATGAGCCTACACCCCTCCTCTTGAATTGATGCTCCAATTTAATAGCCACATGCAACATCTCCTCCAATTCCACCTATTGTTGCAATTCTAGTTGATTGGCTATTTCATTATTCAAACCACCAAGAAACCTAGCCATGGTTGCTTCTCTATCTTCATTCATACTTAGCCTCATCATACATATCTCCATCTCTTTGTAATAATCCTCCACGGACCTAGTTCCTTGAGATAAAGTTTGAAGTCTTTGATGCAGCAACCTATGATTCTGTGATGGTATGAACCGCTTCCTCATGGCTCCTTTCATTTGTCACCATGTAGTGATCAAGTCAACACCAACTCTCCTTCGGGTGTTTTACTCATTGTTTCACCATTGGAGGGCATAATGACCAAATTCCATTACTGCCAATTTCACCTTCTTAGCCTCCGAATAGTTGTGGCAATCAAAGATCATCTCCATATGCTCCTCCCATTCCAAGTAAGCCTCCGGATCACTTTTCCCCATGAAAGGTGGTATATGTATCTTAATGTTGCCAAAATCATCATCTACCTCCTCTCTCCTATGTCTCCCATGGCCTAGCCTCTCTTGGACAGCAATTGTTTCATCCATTCCATCCTTAAAATCATTTCCAAAATTTTCCTCTTCAAACTCCTCTCTAAGTCGTCCACGGCCTCCTCGACCTCGACCTCGACCTCCAAGGAACTCTTGCCTTAAATTTGGTCCACAATGAGATGTCTCTATTCTATCCATCCTTTGATTTATGTGGTCAAATTGAGCATTCATCCGCTGCAATTGTTCCAAGACAGCCCTCATGTCTATTTGCTCACCATTCCCTGTAGCTCGGGAATCACCATGGAATCCTATGGATTCCTTTTCATTAATTCTTAGTGGTGGATCTACTCTCCTCATCCTTGAATCTGCCAAGTTAGTATAAATAATGCAAAATAAAATAAATTCTCACCAAAAGTCACTCCCTCACGTGTTTCACTTAATCAAGGTCTCGACACTCGTGTTTTCACACTAGTTTCGGCTTTTACCCTCTTTTAAGCTCACACACTCTTGCCTTTTTCCACTCAATGAATTATCTCAAAGTTATGTTTAAAACACCCAAAAAATAGCAATTAGATCACAACTATGCTTTAATTAAACTTATCAACAAAATAGTAGTGAAAAGAAAACAATACCGAATGAATTAACAAAACCTAGTTTTCGGCTTTTCTAGGTAAAATAAGGCAAATCAACAATAAACTTTTGGAATTAATAAGAACTACACCAGATGGTAAGAAATTAAGTATTCAAGAATAAAAGTTTAGAAAAAGAATTTCAAACACGAACAAGAATCAATTCGAACAAAATTAAAGAATAGTGTTGGTTGTTGTTATTGTAATTCTAGTTTTGTATCAAATCCTTTAACTAATTTTAATCCAAATAATTTAAGCACCCAAAATTCAAATATCCAGCAATAGAAATAACTCTCCAGCAACTCCAAATATTGAACAAGTAATCAACAAAATAGCAGCTCCAAGAAATTTCCAGCAACAAATTTCAACACCGAATTCAACAAATCGAATTTTTTTTTTTTATTCAGCTTTTTCTTCTTCCTTTAATTTTTTTGTTTTTTTACTCACATAACACAACTGCAGCAGCAAAAATCAACACCAAAATTTCCATTCCAACACCAAATAATCACCAAACCCGTGACCTCCCAAACAAAATACAAATTGTGCAATTTTTTTTTTTTAATATCTGTTTGGCTTTTTTTTTTTTAATATCTGTTCAGCTTTTTTTTTTAATATATGAATACAAATATTTAAGACTAAAAAAGTAAATAAAAATCAACAAAATTGAAAATTAACAAGAACAATTATGAAAAACAACCAACAAACTAGTAAGCAACAATACGGTAAAACTAGGAAATCAAAATTCAACTAGGAATGAATTTTTTTTTTAAACAAAAAAAAAATGCAGAACGTCTATGATGATAGAAGCAACCTTAACCTAATACTAAAATTACAGATTAACACAAAAACAGATAAAGCAAATAAAGATAGATCAAACCTGAACAAAATTTAGCTCTGATACCAAATGATACGAACCTAGGACGACCTGCGCCTAAACCCGTATTATATTAGCCCGAATCTAATTATGTTCAAGTTCTAATGGTCACCTTGACCCCTAACTAACTTGTGATTAGAAATCTTGGTATCTAATGAGGGTGATGGAAGGCCTATTGATAAGTCAAACTAAAACACTCATTCACTAGCGGTGTTTTAGTTGTTCAAAAGAACAAAGAGAATTCAATCTCACAAATAATTTTCTGTATAAAATTCAAGCTTGAGTTCTCATTGAAAAATAATCCTTTAAATAGGCTTTCAATGAACAAAGTAAAACCCTAAAAGGATTAGGAAATTTCGGCCAACATAGAATCCAATTAGGAAATTGTCTAATTTCACACCCTTTCCTAATTTAATTTGGATTAATTAATTCCCTTATTTTGAATTAGGAATTAATTAATTTACAATGATAATAATAAAATAATAACTTTCCTAAACTTATTTGTCCAGTAAATAAATAAATAAAAATAAAAAATAGAAAACAAATTAGGAAACTAAAATACTAGCTTTTTGACTAAGTTGACTTTGATCAATCTTTATCAATTTGAGCTCCAAATCAAGTTCCATATGCTTTGCAGGATACCAAATAGGCTGATCATGAAGTCTGACACGTTACCCTTGCTTGGAGGAAAGAGAAAAAGCCAAATCATCAAAATACAGTAAAGCTAGCGGAAAATACAGCAAAAACCCGACCATTTTCTCTCTCATGCACACACCTCTTAAATGACCAGAAAATCTTCGGTCTTGACCAGCTCTCATGCCTTCTTAGTGATATAAAGTGAATTCAAGAAGATTTGAACCCATTTTCTGCTGCCCGGAGTCCATAAATGCACTAAAACCGCTAACCGGTTCCGTATCGGCTTTCACCAATTATATGCTCAAAACAGGCCTTGTATCTTCGGGTATGGACAAGCCCTTTTGAGAATGAATTACCCCCTAGATAAACGTAGCAAGGTTGTCCTTAAACCTCTTAGCTTGAGCCCTAGTCATTGGCCTGATCTTCATCCGTATCGGGTCAACACCCTAGTGGGTTATCGGTTGTGTGGGTTTGGGCGAATTCGCATCATGTTCTATCCCTCAGATAGGTTGTAATCCATAAGGAATTTTCTTGAAAAGACATCATCAAATTCCTGCAAAAGAGTAAAGATAGAACTTGGAAATTCAAGTTCTTTAGGATTAGCTTGATCATTTAAATAATTATCTTTATAAATCATGACTAGCAATGGTTTCTTACTCAAAATGGCTTTATTTATATCCTCAAAACTAAGATAAAAATTCTTATATTTTATCTCTTTTCTTTCTTTTCCTTCCTCCTCTCGGTTACCACACATTTGCCTCCACTCTTGGGTTTCTCACTATACCTCTCGGCCTTCTCAATTTTTCTCATTCCACTTTCGACTTTCTCATGATTTTTCCACTCAATTTGGGTTTTAGAATGCTTATCTTGTTGGTCTTGCACGGCTTGGACTCCTTAGATTGGTGTTGTTGCCGTGGGGGCCATGTTAGTTCTTTCCTTGAGCTTTTCGGCCTCCCTCCTTTGTTGTATTTGAAGTTGATCTCGAAATACCTCTTAAAATGGCTCCAGCTTGACCTTTTTATCTTTGAATCTAAATGTAATAGCATTCTCTCGACGATAATGTATAGTATCTTTAATTAAATTGCCATGGTCTACCAAGTAAAATATGAACCGCATGCATAGGCACAACATCACATAAAACAACATCCACATATTTATCAATGCTGAATTTTACTTTGACTTGTTTAGTTACTTTCATCTCTCCACTATCATTAAGCCATTGTAATCTCTATGGTTCTCGATGTTTAATTGTTGCTAAGCCTAATTTTTCAATCACAATATTACTCATCACATTAGCACAACTTCCACTATTAATAATCATGCTACAAATCTTACCACTATTAATAATCATGCTATAAATCTTACCTAGGATTACACATCGAGTGTGGAAGATATTCTCTCTTTGAAGTTTCTCCTCATCTTTGATCATGGCCAAGGCTCTTCTAGACACCAAACTCAATTTGGCATGTGAAGCATTCAAAGTCTTGGCCTCATCTTCAAGTTCTTCCTCTTCTTGCTTGGTTTCATCTCCACTTTCTTCACTTTCTGATTCCAGCTCACCATTACCCTTCAATACCATAATTCTCCTATTCGGACATTGGCTAGCGATGTGTCCTCATCCCTGGCACTTAAAACAAACAATTTCTCTAGATCTTGAAGGTGGATCAGATTTACCTTCAATTTTGTATGCTTGGACAGATTCTGTTCTAGCCTCTCTCTTTGGCGGATTTGAACTTTCTTCTCCAACTTTCGATTTTGACTTATTTTCATAGGAAGGATTGTTTCTCTAGCCACTTGGATTTGACCTCCCACTGTTGGAAACACCCCCAAACCGTTAGCTTATAACTCTCCTCTTGAATTGATGCTCAAGTTTAATAGCCACATGCAACATCTCCTCCAATTTCACATATTGTTGCAATTCTAGTTGCTTGGCTATCTCTCGATTCAATCCACCTAGAAACTGTGCCATGGTTGCTTCTCTTTCTTCATTCATGATCAATTTCATCATGAACATCTCCATCTCCTTGTAATAATCCTCCATGGAGCTATTTCCTTGAGACAAAGATTGTAACCTTTAATGTAGCAACCTATAGTAATGAGTCGGTACAAATCGCTTCCTCATGGCTCCTTTTATTTGTCGCCAAGTACTAATCAATTCATCACCTACTCTCCTTCGGGTATTTTTCTCATTAGTCCACCATTAGAGTGCATCATGTCCAAATTCCATTGCTGCCACTCTTTACCTTCTTAGTCTCCGAATAGTTGTGACAATCAAAGATCATCTCCATACGCTCCTCCCATTCCAAATAAGCTCCGGGTCACTTTTTTCCATGAAAGGTGGTATGTTAATCTTAATATTCCCAAGATCATCATCCTCATTCCTTGCTGGTCTCCCACGGATTGGCCTTCCTTGAGGTTCAAAAATTTCATCATACCCCTCATCCAAGTCATCTCCAAAATTGTCTTCTCCGAATTCTTCTCTAAATCGCCCTCAACCTCCTTAACCTCAATCTCGGCCTCCATAAGCATCAAACCTTGTATTTGGCCCTCCTTGTGATGTTTCTAACGTATCCATCCTTTGATTTATGTGATCAAATTGAGCATTCATCCATTGTAATCCCTCCAAGACAGCCCTTATGTCCGTGTGGTCATCTCCACTCCTTGAAGCTCAGGAATCTCCTTTGAATCCTATGTTCTCTTCTTCATTAATTCTCAATGGTGGATCTCCTTTTCTTACCCTTGAATCTGCCATGTTAGTGTGAATAACATAAAAATAAAATAGGACCTCACCAAATTCACTCCCTTACGTGTTTCTCTCCAACAAAGTCTCAACACTTGTGTTTGCACACTAGTTTCAGATTTTGACCATCTTTTAAGCTCACACACTTTTGAATAGTTGTTGGTTGTTGTTCTTTGTAATTCAAGTTTTTATATCAAATTCTTTTACTAATTTTTAATCCAATTAATTTAGCATCCAAAATTCAATATCCAGCAGCAAAAATAAATCTCCAGCAACTCTAAATATTGAATAAATAGTCAATAACTCAGCAGTTCAAAGAAATTTACAGCAAACAAATTTCAATACCAAATCCAACAAAACTGGCCTTTTTTTTTATTTGGCTTTTCTTCTTCTACTTCTTTTTTTTTTTATATATACTCATAGAATATCAACTCAACTACAGTAATAAGAATTAACACCCAACTTGCAATTCTAACAACAAAAACTCACCAAACCCAAGGCCTCCAACAACAGAAATACAAAGCTGCAATTTTTTTTTTTTGTAAATTTATATATAATGCCGCAATTCCTCTCTTTTTTTTTTTTTAATAAATGAATGCAAATATTTAAGATAAAAAATAGCAAAGAAAAATCAACAATAAACTAAATTAACAAGAACAATGATGAAATGCAACCAACAAACTAGGAAGCAAAAAAATACGGTAAAAGAAAGAAAACCTAATTTGACTAGGAATGAATTTTTTTTTTTTAAAAGATGTTGAACGTGTATGAGATTGATGCAACCTTAACCTAATACTAAAATTGCAGATTAACACAAAAACAAATAAAGCAAATAAAGATAGATCAGACCTGAACAAAATCTTGGCTCTGATATCAAATGATACAAACCTATGTCAACTCGCACTTAAACCCGTATTATATTAGCTCAGATCTCAATTAAGTTCAAGTTCTAATGGAAAAACCTTAACCCATAAAATCGACCAAGCTTCCTCCTATGCGCACACCACTTGCTTGATTGCCTTTGAAGCTGCCTTGACTTGATTCCATGACCTCTTGGAGATATGTATTGAATCCATGAAGTGCTGGAACCATTTCTTGTTACTCGGAGTCCATATTTACACGAAAACAGCTACTCGGGTCCATACTGGCCTCCACCACTTGGATGCTTAAAACGGATCTTGTATCTTTGGGTATTGACAAGCCCTTTTGAAAATTAATTACTCTCTGTATAAAGGCAGCTAGATTGTCCTTAAATCTCTTAGCTTGAGCCCTAGTGATCAGCCCGGTCTTCATCCGTATCGGGTCAGCACTCCAGTGGGTTGTCAATTGTGCGGGTTCGGGCAAATTCTCATCAGCTTGGTCCAGTCATGACAACACTAAGATTACACCTCAAGATCTAGGATTCAACCAAGTGTGGATAAAACTCCCCCTTTTGTTACACTTTATTGTAATCTTGACAATAATAAATAAATATATAAATAAAAGGCTACATGTATTCCTATATATTCCAAAGAAATATGAAAAAAAAAAATCTATTCTTCCAATTTTATCTCTATTGATAGTGGATATAGTAATGAAACTTGAAAACTAAATTGTTTGGAAAGGATAACTAAAAATAATATTTTATTTAATTGTTAAATTATTTGGAGATGTATCTCTTAGGTGATAAGTTTTAATTTAGGATTAAATACATTTTAGTATCATAAACTTTTAAAGTTGTATAATGATATGAACCTAGGACGACCTGCTTCTAAACCGGTATTATATTAGTCCGGATCTAATTATGTTCAAGTTCTAATGGTCACCTTGACCCCTAACCAACCTGTGATTAGAAACCTTGGTATATAGTGAAGACACCACAATAAGTGATGGAAGTCCTATTGATAAGTGAAAACTAAAACACTAACTCTCTAATGGTATTTTAGGTGTTCAAAAGAACAAAGAGAAATTCAATCTCACAAAATAATTTTTGAATGTTATTAATAGTGTGTTCTTCCTAAAAAACAAGCCCTTTTATAGGCTAAGAGAAAATAAAAATAAACCCTAATTACAATAGGTAAAACCGGCCATGACTTGTAGAATTTTATTATGGTCGAAAATCTACTTCTTTCCTAATCTAATTTGAATTAATTAATTCCTTTATTTTGAATTAGGAATTAATTAATTTACAATGAAAATAATAAAATAATAAATTTGCTAAACTTATTTTTTCAGCAAATAAATAAAAAGAATCCAAAAAGTAATGGTAATTTCCTAAAACAAAAAGTAGAATCGAATTAGGAAACTAAAATACTAGCTTTTTGACTAAGTTGATTTTGACCAATCTTTGACCACTTTGAGCTCTAAATCAGGTTCTATATGCTTTGTAGGATGCCAAATAAGCTGATCATGAAGTCCCACACGTTGCCCTTTCTTGGAAGAGAGAGAAAAAGCCAACTCAGCAAAATACAATAAAGCCAACACAAAATACAGTAAAACCCGGCAAATCTTGGACCCATGCGCACACCACCTGTTTGTTTGCCTTTGAAGTTGCCTTGAATTGATTCCATTACTTCTTAGACATATGAATTGAATCCATAAATATTTGGAACCATTTCATGCTTCCTGGACTCCAAAAATGTACCAAAACTGCTATCCAGGCCCATACTGGCTTCCACCACTTGTATGCACAGAATAGGTCTTGGTTCTTCGGGAATAGACAAGCCCTCTTGAGAATGAATAATGCCCTGGATAAATGCAGTAATGTAATCCATAAACCTCGTAGCTTGAGCTCTAGTGATTGGTCCGGTCTTCATCCGTATCGGGTTAACACCCTAGTGGGTTGTCAGTTGTGCAGGCTTGGGCAGAATCACATCATTTAAGCCTTTAATTTTAAAATTGTGTGATTTAGACCCAAAAATTTCTGTTCCAATTATTGATGAACCATTAGTGGTCATCCACATGCAACACATGTGACCTTTTTTAATTTCAATTTGGTGTCCTTAACTTCCAAATTTGTGATTTAGACTTTTAACTTTTAACGTACAATTTTTAATCCATCAACTTTTCAAATTGTGTAATTTAATTTTTCAAATTTTCAGATAATATAATTTATAAATAAAATAATACTTATTAAAAAATAATCAATAATAATTAAAATATCTATACTTTATTACAAGTTATAAGGAAAAAGTAATTTTCTTTTCTAAACTTCCTGAGGCAAAGAGAACAAATAATTATTTTCTACCATATATATATATATATATATATTCTTTCAATAAATTTACAAATATGTTCTCTTTTTCTTCATCTATTATTATTTTTTTTTTTACCCGAAAATGCTTTTATTGATTTTTTATTCTTATTCTTTTATGGTTAATTTTATTATATTATAAAATTTAACGTGAAAGTAAAAAATATTAATTTAAACTTATTCTTCAAAAAAATCTTTATTTATATTACTAATTTTTTCTTGAAAAAATATTTTTTTTCCTAAAATATTTTTAAGTAGAGTTTAAGCCTATTTATACATTTTGTACTATTTATTATTAATTATTTTTTAATAAGTATTATTTTATTTATAAATTTTATTTTTTGAAAATAATAAAGGAGATGATAATTTTTTAAGAGTGACTAAAATTTTCATTTTGGATTTTGGTTTTTTTCTTCCCTTCCTTTTTATGTACATTATATTGATATTTTTTATTTATTTATTCTTATTACATTACAGTGGCGTCTTCGAGCTTAATTGGGGTTTCAGCATGGCGCATTGGATTTTGTTTTTGCTCCTTTATTTGCTAATTTTAAAGTTGTCTAATGGCAAAGGATAATTTGTCTTCGCTGTTGAAGGTCCTTTTGTTAATGTCTCACACACTCTGTCTACAAATGTTTAGGATGTTGTTCTGTTAAAGTTTGGTATCGACACAGTCCTTGCTGGTGCATCTTTGAACACAAAGTCTGATACGAACCTAGGACGACCTGTTCCTAAACCCGTATTATATTAGCCCGGATCTAATTATGTTCAAGTTTTAATGGTCACCTTAACCCTTAACCAACCTGTGATTAGAAACCTTGGCATATCAAAGATGCCACAATAGGTGATGGATGTCCTATTGATAAGTCAAAACTAAACACTCATTCACTAATGATGTTTTTAGGTGTTCAAAGAGAACAATGAGAATTCAATTTCACAAATAATTTTCTATATAAAATTCAAGCTTAATTCTTATTGAAAAATAAGCCTTTAAACAGGCTACAAAGTCACAAATAAAACCCTAAAATTCTAGGGCAAAAATCGGCCAACATTAGGAAACAAAGGTGTTTGGCCGAAAATTGCATACTTTCCTAATCTAAATTGAATTAATTAATTCCCTTATTTTGAATTAGGAATTAATTAATTTAAAATAAAAATATTTAAATAATAACTTTCCTAAACTTATTTGTCCTGAAAATAAATAAATAAAACCCAAAAAGTAATGGTAATTTCCTAAAACAAAAAGTAAAATCAAATTAGAAAACTAAAATACTAGCTTTTTGATGAAGTTGACTTTGACCATTCTTTGACCAATTTAAGCTCCAAATCACCTTCAATATGCTTTTTAGGATGCCAAATAAGCTGACCATGAAGTTTGATACGAACCTAGGATGACCTGCTTCTAAACCCATATTATATTAGTCCTGATCTAATTATGTTCAAGTTCTAATGGTCACCTGACCCCTAACCAACCTGTGATTAGAAACCTTGGTATATAATGAAGACGTCACAATAGGTGATGGAAGGCCTATTGATAAGTTAAACTAAAATACTCATTCACTAATGGTGTTTTAGGTGTTCAAAAGAACAAAGAGAATTCAATCTCACAAATAATTTTCTGTATAAAATTCAAGCCTTTTCTCAATTATCAAATAAGGCTTTAAATAGGCTACAAAGTCACAAATAAAACCCTAAAAATCTAAGGTGAAAAATCCAGCCAACATTAGGAAACATAATCATGGTAACCGAATCTCACTACTTTCCTAAGTCTAATTTTCTAATTAATTAATTCCTTTATTTTGAAAATAGGAATTAATTAATTTACAAAAATATCAACTTTCCTAAACAATGAAAATAAAATAAAATATTAACTTTTCAAAATCAATTCGTCAAACCAATAAATAAATAAAAACAAGAAAAGAAAAGAAAGTCAATCGTAAATTAGGTAACGAGTTGACTTTGACATCTAGGCTGAATTATGTCTTCAACTGAGCTAACTCATGACCGAACTTGTCTTGCATCCAAGTTAGCTTGCGTGTGAACATGCCTTTCATCTGAGTTAGCTTGTGTTCGAACATACCTTTCATCCGAGTTAGCTTGTGTCCGAAATATATAGTGTCAACTAGCCGAGATAGCCAATGTTGTCTAAGAGTCAGATGTCCGAGATAGTTGGACAAGAGTAAGATGTCCGAGATAGTTGAACAAGAGTCAGATGTCCGAGATAGTTGATAGCCGAGGTAGAATGTTGCCCGAGGTATGAATGTGCTATTGATGTCCGAAGGAACTGGTGTTGTCCAAGACATGGATGACACTAGTGTTGTCCGAGACATGGATGGACTAATATTGTCCAAGGTAAAATTCTTTCCTAGGTGTGGATGTCCGCTGAGGTATCCGAGGTATGGTTGCCCTCCGAGGTATGGATGAGTGGGCATGAACAGAATCACATCATTTCCTTCCTCTTACAAATGATTTGTCCTCAAATCAAGAGCATCACCTGCAGCAAAAAGAGATAAGTCAGCAGCATTAAATGTAATACGAATATTATACTCACCCAGCAAATCAAACCAAATCAAATTTCCATCTCGATGAAGCATAAGCTTGGACTTCCTTTACTCGGGAAACCTTTCATTTCTTAGGTACAAATCTCCTGGATCAAACACTATCACAACAACGACTAAAAATACATGCTCATTATTGTAAAAATTACTTTCTTTAAAGTTAGCAAATAATCATTTCCAAATTTTCAAATTTCTACTAACTAAAGCTTTCAACAATGCAGTTAAAGTTCTATGCAATACTGACATCTTTAAATAAGTATCTTTAAAATTCATGGCCAGCAATGATTTCTTATTCATAAATACTTTATTGACATCACCAAAGCTAAGATAAAAATTTTTATTTTTCTTTTCTTTCCTTCCCTTCCTTTTCCTTTCTCACTCACGGCCATCTCAGCTTCCTCACTCTCAGCTTTTGCACCAAATTTCTCACTCTTGGTTTTATTAAAATTTTTCCACACAACCTGGGTATTAGAAGACTTACCTTGGACAGCAAGCTCACCTTTTCCCTCTTGATTGGATTGTGGACCTGTTGGTGCCATACTAGCCTTCTCCTTAAGCTTCTCCGCTTCCCTCATTTGTTGCGTTTGTAATTGGTCTCGAAAAACTTCCTTCGAGGTCAATGGTTCCAGCTTAACCTTCTTGCCACTAATCTTAAAAACAATAGAGTTCTCTCTCCCATAATATGGCATCTTTATCAAATTGACATGGCCTTCCCAACAATATATGACCAGCATGCATAGGCACAACATCACACAACATATCATCCACATATTTATCTATGTTGAATTTTACTTTGGCTTGTTTATTAACTTTCATCTCACCACTATCATTAAACCATTATAATCTATACGGTTCTGATGTTCAATAGTTGTTAAGCCTAATTTTTCAACTACCATGATACTAATTACATTTGCATAACTCCCACTATCTATGATCATACTACATATGTTACCTTGAATGTCACATCGGGTGTGGAAGATGTTGTCTTTTTGAATTTCATCCTTATCTTTGTATGTAGCCAGCACTCTCCTAGACCCAAGCTTAATTCGGCAGTGGTTGCATATAGTGTCTCGGCTTCTTCTTCAAGTTCTTCTTTTTCATGCTTGGCCTCAATTTTAGCTTCATCGCTATCAGATTCCAACTTGCCATCATCCTTCAACACCATGATTTTTTGATTTGGGCATTAGTTGGCAATATGTCCTCGACCCTGGCACTTAAAGCAAGCAAAATCTCTAGCCTTTAAAGGCTTAGGGTCAGATTTACCTTCAGATTTGTGTGCTTGAACAAGGTCGGCTTGATTTTCTTTCTTTAGCCGAGTAACACTTCCTTCATCTTGATTCGGTTTTATCTTTGGCTCAAACATTGGGTTGTTCCTCCAACTAGTTGAATGTGTCCACTCATTGTATGAAACCCCTCCAAACCGTGAGCTTGTATCCCTCCTCTTGAATTGGTTTTCAATTTTTATTGCCACATGAAGCATCTCCCCAATTCGACATATTGTTGACGTTCCACTTGGTTGGCTATATCACGATTCAATCCATCCAAAAACCTTGCCATGGTTGCTTCTCTATCCTCATTCATGTTTAATCTCATCATAGGCATCTCCATCTCCTTGTAATAATCCTCCACGAACTGACTTCCTTGAGATATGGATTGAAGCCTTTGATGCAGCAACCTATGATAATGTGATGGTACGAACCACTTCCTCATGGCTCCTTTCATTTGGTGCCATGTAGTAATCAAGTCATCACCAACTCTCCTTCGGGTATTTTTCTCATTGGTCCACCATTGGAGTGCATAATGGCCAAACTCCATTGCTGGCAATTTCACTTTCTTAGCCTCCGAATAATTATGACAATCAAAGATCATCTCTATTCTCTCTTCCCATTCCAAATATGCTTCCGGATCACTTTTACCCATGAATGGTAGGATGTTTACCTTGATGTTGCCAAGATCATCATCTACATCCTCTCTCCTATGCCTCACACGGCCTAGCCTCTCTTGGACAGCAAGTGTTTCATCCATTCCTTCTTCAAAGCCATCTCCGAAATTTTCCTCCTTTAACTCCTCTCTTGGTCGTCCTTGGCCTCCTCGACCTCTATCTCATCCTCCATGAGCATCCAATCATATATTCGGCCCTCTTTGTGATGTTTCTATCATGTCCATCCTTCAATCTATATTGTCAAATTGGGTATTCATCCGCTGCAGTTGCTTCAATATAGCCCTCATGTTCGTTTCCTCACCACTCTCCATAGCTTGGGAATCACCTTTAAGCTGACCATGAAGTTTGATACAAACCTAGGACGACCTGCTTCTAAACCCATATTATATTAGCCCTGATCTAATTATGTTCAAGATCTAATGATCACCTTGATCCCTAACCAATCTGTGATTAGAAACCTGGGTATATAATGAAGATGCCACAATAGGTGATGGAAGGCCTACTGATAAGTCAAACTAAAACACTCATTCACTAATGGTGTTTTAGGTGTTCAAAAGAACAAAGAGAATTCAATCTCACAAATAATTTTCTGTATAAAATTCAAGCTTCTTCTCAATGATCAAATAAGCCTTTAAATAGGTTACAAAGTCACAAATAAAACCCTAAAAATCTAAGGTGAAAAATGCAGCCAACATTAGGAAACATAATCATGGTAGCCGAATCTCACTACTTTCCTAAGTCTAATTTCTAATTAATTAATTCCTTTATTTTGAAAATGGGAATTAATTGATTTACAAAAATATCAACTTTCCTAAACAATGAAAATAAAATAAGATATTAACTTTTCTAAATCGATTCGTCCAACCAATAAATAAATAAAAACAAGAAAAAAAGAAAGTCAATCGTAAATTAGGTAACAAGTTGACTTTGACATCTAGGCTGAATTATGTCTTTGACCGAGCTAACTCATGACCAAACTTGTCTTCCATCCAAGTTAGCTTGTGTACGAACATGCCTTTCATCCGAGTTAGCTTGTGTCCGAAATATATAGTGTCAACTAGCCGAGATAGCCGATGTTGTCTAAGAGTCAGATGTCCGAGATAGTTGGACAAGAGTAAGATGTCCGAGATAGTTGAACAAGAGTCAAATGTCCGAGATAGTTGATAGCCGAGGTAGAATGTTGCCCGAGGTATGAATGTGCTATTGATGTCCGAAGGAACTGGTGTTGTCCGAGGCATGGATGACACCAGTGTTGTTCCAGACATGGATGGACTGATGTTGTCCGAGGTATCCGAGGTATGGTTGCCCTCTGAGGTATGGATGAGTGGGCACAGGAAGAATCACATCAAAGTTCCACACGTTGCCTTTGCTTGGAAGAAAGAGAAAAAGCCAACTCAACAAAATATAGTAAAGTCAACACAAAATACAGTAAAAACCGGCCAAACTTCATGCCATGTGCACAAGCCCTTTTTGTATTCCTTTGAAGCTATCTTGACTTGATTCCATGACCTCTTATACACATGTATTGAATCCATGAGGCATTGACTCATTTCATGCTGCTCGGATACCTTAAAAGTACCAAAACCGCTACCTCGGGCCCATATCGGCTTCCACCACTTGTATGCTCAAAACATTGCTTTTATTGATCACATTATTCCAAATTTTTTTTCAAAGGATGAAAATTTAATGCTGACTTATGTTCCTTCGAATAATGAAGTTAAGCTTAAGACTTTCCATTTGGATCCTTCGACGGCACCAAGTCTATATGGCTTTCCAGCTCGTTGGGTTTTCGTTTATGTGGACATTGTGGTTGCAGTTCATTTCTTTTTTACTTTTGATTTTATTCAACCCTATTTAAACTTAAATTACATGGTCCTCCTTCCTAAATTTCCTGTTTCTGATTCTAATATATAAATTTAGGCCTATTATTTTGGCCTAATTTTTATTTAAAATTATCTTGCGGATCTTGGAAGATAGATTGGCTATTTTTGCTTCCTCTATTATTTCAAATCAATAATTTGGTTTCATTCAAGAGAGGAATGTGGAGGATTTCATTGCTTTGGCTTCAGATGGTGTCCACCATTTGAACAATAAGATTTTCAATGGAAAATTTCCTTCAAAGCTTGATGTTAAAAGCTTTTTGGTTCACTCTATTGGCATTTATTATTGGTGGTTTTAGAGAGGTTTGGTTTTTCTCCAAAATGATGTTCTTGAATTATTTCCATACTAGATTTTGGCCACAATTTCAATTTTGGTAAATGGATTGTCAAAATGTTACTCCCAGTGTTCGAGAGGAGCTAGGCAATGAGATCTTTTATCTCCTCTTCTTTTTGGATTTATTAAAGAATTTTTGAGTTGGTATTTATGTAGTATGGTAGACTTAAGGAATCTTATTCCAATGTATTCTTCTCGAAGTTACGTTGCTTCCACTCATTCGTTATACCCTGATGACATTCTTCTTTTTTTATAGTGGTACTTTTACGAATATGAAAAATCTCTTGCAAGCTCTAAATTTCTATGGTTAGTTTTCTAGTGAAATTTTTAATCTTGACAAATGCTATATTTGGTTTGGGAAGTCGGTTTCTCACTCTTAGTAGATTATCTTGTTAGAAGAGGTGTCTATGAACCAAAAAGGGCTTTGCCTTTTACCTATCTTAGAGTTCTTTTATTCAAGGGTAAGCCTTCTGAAATTTATTTGAAGCCTATTGCATATCGTATTTTTGAAAAGGTCAATTCTTATCTTTTACTAGTAGATCGTGTCTTGTTAATTCTGTTGTCACATCTATATTTGTTCATATCTTCATAATTTATAAATGACCAGTGGATCTTCTCAAGTCTTTAAATCGAACCATTCAAAATTTCTTATGTTTAGTGTCAATTATCTTTGCTAAATCTGTTATGGTGCATTGGTTTGTTTGTTGCATTCCTATCAAGCTTAGGGGTCTTGGATCGAAGAATCTAATTAATTTTAACAATGTTTTACAATGTAAGATGGTTTGGAAGCTGCTATATGAGGATTCTTTTGTTTATTGTTTTTTTAGAGCTCATCTTATCAACAAACTGAATCCTTTTTATTATGTTTCTTCTTCTATGTCACTTGCTCTTAAAGACCAAAGATCATGGACATTTTTCTAGTTGATTGGTCATCATTTTGAAGTAATATTTTGATTTGATTATTGAATTGGTGCTTCAATTATAAATTTGTTTCATGTTCCTTTGGAGCTTTGTGATCAGGGTGTGCTTGTATGTTCTTTACTTAACTTGGTTGACTTCTTGGAATCTTCATGATATATTTTGTAGATCTTTTTCACGATTGATAGATCTAATTTTTTAGGTTGATGTTTCTCCTAAGTTTTATTAGTTGATTTAGTGTCATTCAATTTCGATTATATCACTTGTAGCGAAGCCTCTGTATATCTTATGAATTTTAATCTATAGTCAGAACCTTAGGTGAAGTATCTTTGTAAAAAATTCAACTTTCCATCTCGTTTAAATTTTTCATGGTGTCTTTTTTTGGGTGAGCTACCAACTGATGATATTCTTTATAGACGTAGTTTGCCTTTGGTTTCTGGATGCCACTTATGTTGTAATGCTTTGGAGTCAATTTCTCATATTTTTCTAAATTGTCCATATGCTTCTGCAATTTGGGATAGTTTAGATATTACTTTTGGTTTGCATTTTGATTTATGGTGAATTTCTTTTTATGAACAATGGTGGTTTCTATTAGTTCTCAAATTTTTAATCTTTGGTTGGTGGTTATTTTTTTGGGATTTGTAGATATTTTGTATCCTATGAATTAGCTGTTATTTAGTAATGTTTTGATTGCTAGTGTTCACTCCTTGACTTTTGTTTGGTCGGCTATGAGGGAGTTGAATTATTTACAAAATGGTCCATCTATAATTTTATTGCTAATTTACTTATTTTAAAGAAGTTAAGAGCTAATGGTAGGCCTCATAAAGCTCCAAAGATTCTTTTTGCTCAATGGTTCCACCCCTTACCTATTAGGATTAAGGTTAACACGTGTGGAGCTGTTTTGGATTCTCTAGGTAATGGTGGCTGTGGTTGCATATTTTTCATTGTTAGAGGATTAGTTAAAAGCAATTTTTTAGTGCATCCTGTTAATTGTTTTGCTTTTGAGAATGAATTATTGGCTACTTTATTACCATTGAATATGTAGAAAAGTTTCACTGGGTTCCTTTTCAGATGGAATGTGATTTAGATTTTGTAGTTCATTTGTTGAGGAGCTATTCGAAGTTGGTTCCTTGGAGCTTTAAATTTTGTTGGCTTAGATTCTTAGATGTTTTATGTGGACTAGCCATAATCATGTAACTTACTTACATTGCTTGTTTATGCCTATAACGAGACTTGCTTGCTTATTGACATTTTCATCTCACTTACATGGCTTGTTTATGCCTGTAACGAGACTTGCTTGCTTATTGACATTTTAGGTAGAGTAATACGAACCTAGGTTAAATCGCGCCTAAACCCGTATTATATTAGCCCAGATCAAAAAATTAAGTTCAAGTTCTTATGATCATCTCAACCCCAAATCAACCTGTGACTAGAAACTTTGGCATATGATGAAGACGCCACAATAGGTGATAGATGTTCTATTGATAAGTCAAACTAAAATACTCACTCTCTAATGGTGTTTTAGGTGTTCAAAGATAACTAAGAGAATTGTTTCTCATAAATAAATCTATGAATAATATGTAAGCTGATTTCTCATTGAAAATAAGCCTTTAAATAGGCTTTCAATGAACAAAATAAAACCTTAAAAGGATTAAGAAATTTTAGCAAACATGGAATCAAATTAGGAAATTGCCTAATTTCACACCATTTTCTAATCTAATTTGTACTAATTAATTCCTTAATTTTGAAAAAGGTAAAGGAATTATTTAATTTACAATCAAAATAATAAAATTCTAACTTTCCTAAAGTAATTTGTCCAGAAAATAAATAAATAAAACCAAAATAAAAGATAGTTTCCTAAAACAAAAAATCAAACTCAAATTAGGAAACTAGTTGACTAGTCTGACAACTAAGTTATCTTTGACCAATTTCCAGCTTGTAAATGCTCCAAATCAACTCCATTGTACTCAACCGGTAGGTCAAGTTAAGTTATCAACATTGAATGTAGCACTAACATTGTACTCAACCGGTAGGTCAAGTTTGTAGATATTTTCATTGATCCTTTCCGATACTTGAAAAGGTTCATCCCGCGCGGCATAAGCTTTAACTTTCTTTATTCAAGAAACCTCTCTTTTCTTAGATGCAACCAAATCCAATCTCCTGGGTTAAACACTATCACAACAAATCTTAGAAATACAAGTTTATTTTAGCAAAAATCAAGTTCATCAAATTCCTGCAAAAGAGAAAATATAGAACTTGGCAATATAAGCTCTTCATAATTAGTTAGATGTTTTAAATAAGCATCTTTATAAACAATGACTAGCATAGGCTTCTTACTCGTTAATGCCTTTTTAATCTCACCTAAGCTAAGACAAATTTTTTTTAATTTTCTTCTCTATCCACTCTTATTCTTTACTTCTCTCAGCCACCACTATTTTTTCCTCACTTTTGGCTTTCTCACCCTTTTTCTCTCTCTCATGTTTCTCACTACTCTTCCACTCAATTTCAGTTTCAGTAAGCTTACCTTGGTTGTGTGGCTCAGCCTTGCCCTCTTTGACAATTGGTGAAGCCATGGGTGCCATGCTTGCCTTCTTCTTGAGCCGTTTGGCCTTCCTCCTTTGTTGCATTTGAAGTTGATCTCTAAACACCTCATCTGGAGTTAATGGCTCTAGCTTAATCTTCTTTCTCTTAAATTTAAAAACAATAGAATTCTCTCTCCTATAGTGTATGGTATCCTTATCAAATTTCCATGGCCTCCCCAACAAAATATGACCAGCATGCATAGGCACAACATCACACAATACAGCATCCACATATTTATCAATGCTGAATTTTACTTTGGCTTGTTTGTTTACTTTCATCTCCACTATCATTAAGCCATTGTAGTTATATGGTTCTTAATGTTTAATGGTTGATAATCCTTATTTATCATACTACATATGTTACCTTGAATTTCACATAAGGTGTGGAAGATGTTCTTTCTTTAAATTTGATCCTCATCTTTGTATAGGGTTAGAACCCTTCTTACTACCAAGCTCAATTCAGCCCTTGAAACCTTGAGTATTTCGGATTCCTCTTGTTCTTCATCTCCAACTTCTTCATCATCAAATTTGGCTTCTCCTTTACTTCCTTCACTTTCAAGTTCTAATTCACCATTACCTTTAAGCACCATGATTATCCTATTCGAGCATTGATTGGCAATGTGTCCTCGTCACTGGCACTTAAGACAAACAATTTCACGAGTTCTAGAAGGTTTAGGATTAGATTTACCTTCGTTCTTTGGTGTTTGGACATATTCAGCCTTGGCTTCTATTTTTGGCCGCGTGGTGCTCTCATCACAAAGCTTCGGTTTTGGCTTGTTGTCATATGTGGGATTGCTTCTCCAAACACTTGGATTTGTCCTCCTGCTGCTTGTACCACCTCCAAACCTTGAACTTGTACCCCTCCTCTTGAATTGATTCTCAAGTTTGATAGCCACATTCAACATCTCTTCCAATTCCACATTTTGTTGTAATTCCAATTGATTGGCTATCTCTCGATTCAACCCATCTAGAAACCGTACCATGGTTGCTTCTATCTTCATTCATGTTCAATCTCATCATGAGCATCTCCATCTCATTATAGTATTCCTCCACGGTCCTACTTCATTGAGTTAATAATTAATAAAATATAAAATTCTATTAATTTACAATCAAAATAATAAAATTCTAGCTTTCCTAAAGTAATTTTTTTCAGAAAATAAATAAATAAAACCAAAATAAAAAGATAGTTTCCTAAAACAAAAAATCAAACTCAAATTAGGAAACTAGTTGACTAGTTTGACAACTAAGCTATCTTTGACAAGTTTTCAGCTTGTAAATACTCCAAATTAGCTCCAATATGACATGTAGGATGTCAAATAGGATTAATATCGATTCCCATACATTGCCCATTGATTGGAATAAGTCAAACTTGCTTGATCAACAAAAAAAGTCAAAGTCAGCACTTAAAGTGAGCATTTTTGGCCAAATTGAAGACTTATGTGCACAAGAAGCTTTTGATCAGCTTTAATTCAACTTTGACATGATTCCATGGTCTCTTGGTGATGTCAATTAAGTTCATAAAGTATTGAATTCATTCCTTACTGCTTGGAGTCCACAGATGCATCAAAATAGCTACCCGAGTCTACCTCAGCCTTCACTACTTGGATACATAAAACGAGCTTTGGTTCTTCGGGTATTAGCTTGCCCTCTTAAGATTTAATAACTTCTTGTATAAAGCCAGTAATTTGTCCTTAAATCTCTTAACTTGTGCCCTAATGATTGGCCCTATCTTCATTTATACAGTATCAGCACCCCAGTGGGTAGTCGGCTGTAAAGGTACCAATGGATTCTCATCATAGAGCCCTTAGGCACACACTCTTTATAATACTTTTATTGGCCCATTGGATTGAAGGACATGTTCTCTCTAAATGCCCAATTGGCTTATTCCCTATTTTTTATTATTATTATTATTATTATTATTTGATTTATTAATTATTTTGTATCTATATATAAATACATTTGGAATACGTCAACAGTGATATTATACGATAGATACAATTGAAATTAGGGTTTTGAGGTGTCTATGATGTTTATTAGGTGAAACCCTGAGGGAGAAAAGTTAGAGAGTATGTGTGTATTAAGCACTGCTTCTGTCACTTTGTTTTTTGTTTTGCATATCAAAAAATTTATTTTATTCATGATTCAATGGTTGCATTTAAAAAGTTAATAATTTAATCAAATACAGTTCTGTAATTATGTATAGATCCTGGGTTTACAATGCTACAATTGATATATGTTTAATTGTTCATATTTGGTAGCACTAACAGTTGGTATCAAAGCCTAAGACACACAAATCATTATATTGTATTTTATTTTATAGAAGCATTTCGGATTCTATTTTGATTGATATTGATTTGATCAAAATTAAATTTTGGATTTTATTAACAGACTTCTTTCGATTTTTTAGAGCCCTTTAATTGTATACATATATACATATTATGTTCATGTGAAACTCGTGGCTGAATATGTATTTTTTTCCCAAAAAAATTGAAAAATATTATTTTTCCATGAAATTGTGACTATTCTATGTGGAAAAATGATTTTCGAGATGAATGGAGTGATTTAGAGGTTTCAAGTTGGCCTGACACCATGTGAAATCCATAATCCATGGCGGACAAGCTTTTCTATTTGGGCATTAATCCACGGGCGGTAATTGGCTGAATTGAACAGTGGTGGAATAATTGGAAACAGAAGCCATACCAAATTAAATAATTTTCAATTAAATTACCCATTGAAAAGCTTTATGGTATATTTGACATAGTGGTGAGGATTGGCTAAGTGCTTGCCTGTTATAGGATTTGGTATGTCCAAACTATGAATTTAGGCTTAGTACCTAGCTGGCATAGTATTGTTGAATATTAAGTACTCACGCGTCGTTAGACTTTTATTTGTTTATATCATGAAATTGCCAATGTAATAAAAGTTGACATAGCAAATGTAATTTTTTGTACTCACCTATAGTGAGGTTTAATTTGTTTAATTATAGGTGTCAACTTGGAGTTGACATAGTGGATAGGATGCTAAGTATATACTTGTTGTAAAACTTAGCTTGCTTATTTCATAAAATTGCTAATGTAACGTATTCTCTCCCACTTATGAATCACAGTCCATACGGGTGATTAACTACCTTGTCAGTGGTTGAATTACTTGGTGGGAGGCTTGGAATGGCAGTGGAAATTGATTAAATACTATGAATTGCAGGTTCTGAGTTACCCTATCAGTGGCTTAGTTCACTGCATTTGTTATTTCACAGCTAAGAGCACCTCTAACACTCTACCTATGAATACCATAATAAAATTGAATAAATTAATTATCAAAAGCTGATAGAGATTCTAAAATAATGTTTGAACCTTATAAAGCTAGATTTAGCTTTATATCTTACTCCACCAGAGGTACCAAATATTTATGATACTACTGAGATTAAATGTTGTTTGAAGGACCTCAAGCACTTGTATAAGTGCTATGTGATGGTTATGGAGAATCATATGCATGTTTCTATATTTTAGGTATTATGTTTTACGAATGCTGCTCATAAACTGTTTGAGATTAGTAGGAAATTTATCAATTTTGATCAATTGAGAAAAACCACTATTTGGATTAAAAGAACTCTATTATGTATGATGGAGTTAATGGTGTGAATTAGCTTATCTTGAAACTTTCCTCTTATTATATCGATCTCATGGACCCTGATAAGGATTTTGGTAAGGAGTATCTCTTACCATAATGAGGAGTATTTTTTTTCATCTCCTTTGATAATATTGGGACAAGCATCATATGAAGTTTGGATATGTTTTGGGTAAGTTGACTGCTATTCTATCTGAGGAAGAGAATGGCATCAAGCTGAACAAGTTTAAAGCCCAAATAAGAATAATAGTTTGTTGCCAAATTTTATTGGTACAAAAGGTGATTTGTAATCAATAGGTGGAAAGAAAGAATCCTTTCGTAAATGGTGCAACTTTTGACTACAATTTGGTCATTTGTTAGAAATTGATGGCTTAACAGAAGATGACAAGGAATAGTAAGTCATTTGTGACTTTATGGGGCATTTTATGGTAAGGCTTATAAGTTGCTGCTTGTATTAATTTCCTTCTTTTGTTGTTGTTACTCCTATAGTTGCACCATTATGTATTAGAATTTGTAATAATTATTTAAGTATATATATAATAACTTATGTATATATATATATACATACCATCTGCTTTGAGAAGCTCTATATATTTTATTATCTACATTGATAACTTCTCCTATTATGAATATGTTGGGACTATTAGTGAGAAGGTAGACTTCTTGGTTAACCTTGACTTAGAGTTGCATATGATAGATGTCAAAAATGCTTTCTTAAATAGAAGTTTTGTATTCGAATATGTATATATATGGTCCATCCAGTTGGCTTCCAAGTAGTGGAGAATGAGAATTTTGTTTTGTAAGCTTAAGATGTTTATTTATGTTTTTAAGTAAGCCATATGGTAATGGTATCTCAATTTTGATGGAGTTGTCACCTAAAATGGTTTTAAGGAGAATATTGTTAATCTGTGCATATATTTGAGGGTTAGTGGGAGCAATTTAATATTTATAATATTGTATGTTAAAAATATACTGTTAGCTTCCTTTAATACTAATCTATTGACTAAGACAAAACTGTTGTTTTGTAGCCATTTTGATGTGAAGGATCTTAAAAAGGTTTCATTAATACTAGAAACAAATATTCTTCAAGATAAGGCTAATTATGTATTGTAATTGTCTTACTTAGAGTTTATGTTGATAAGAATGTGTTGAGATTTAATATGTACAACATTCTCCTAATATAGTATCGTTGGTATTGGTAATGAGCTCTCTAGAGATTTGTATCCCAAAAATGAGAGAGTGCTAAAAAAGGATTAATAGTCCAGTATTCTTTTGCATTTAGCAGTTTGTTGTTCGCTCAAGATTGCACACCATCTAATATTGTTTATGTTGTGGATGTGTTCTTGTAAATGCATGAGTAGTCCCAGTTATGTGTACTATGAAACAGTTATTTTTTGGTTTTGAGATTAGCACACCATTATTTTGATACAATGGGGTTTCGTGAGCTAATTATAATGACTATATATATATATATAGATATTTAAACATTTAACACTGGGAATATTATTTATCATGGAAGTAGAAGCTATTTTATGCATTAATGTTGGACAAACACTTTTAGCTTCATTGATTATAGAGGAAGGGTATATGGCATGTGTCAAGACTATGATACGTGCTTTTGGTTGCACTTTTGTAATATAGCCAATGATATTGTTGTGGTAATTCCACAACTATATCATTTTGGTTGAGGTCTGATTTTATTGTGAACATGGTGGCAAACTACCAACAAAGGCTAGCATATAGACTTGTTTGAGAAGTATATGTTTCTGTATGGGTGAGTAGCAATTTAGACTGCTATAGCTCTGTGGAAGTTTTTATAGTCTGTGATAATTTCCATGTTACAGAAGTAGCACTTTTGTGATATAGCCAATAATATTGTTGTGTTAATTCCACAACTGTATCATTTTGGTTGAGGTCTAATTTTGTTGTGTACATGCATATTACAACGTGGTGGCAGACCACTAACAAAGGCTTGCTAGCCTATAGACTTGTTTGAGAAGTATATGTTTCTATATGGGTGAGTAGCAGTTTAGATTGCTATAGTTTAGTGGAAGTTTTTATAGTCTATGATAATTTCCATATTGTATGTTGTAACTCATTGAGTATTGCCTTCTGAGCATTGCATGTATGTATGTGGATCATTATAATGT
The DNA here is from genome assembly GCF_031755915.1 of Ziziphus jujuba. Taxonomy (NCBI): domain Eukaryota; kingdom Viridiplantae; phylum Streptophyta; class Magnoliopsida; order Rosales; family Rhamnaceae; genus Ziziphus; species Ziziphus jujuba. The sequence continues at coordinate 18,377,826 of NC_083386.1, read as the reverse complement.
GATGTTTGTTACGCATGTTGTTTCTCCTTATGTTAGCAGGCCTGTTTGAGATTTTAATCTCTATATATATGTGTATGTTGATCCACAAGTACCATGGTGACTCCTTACTACTTAGTTTAAGTATGTTGTTTTACACTGCCAGTACGCAATAAAATAATATTTTATGTTGTGGGATTGCATGTGTTAAGGTAAATTTCTATTACCCAGACTAAGTTTATAGCTTGCAAAGTGCTCAGTTGAAATGATATTTAGTTTTGAGAGATTTATTAAGAAAATCCCTACTACCTAGTCTGGTATATTGTTGTGCCCTATTGGCATGCTATTTGCTTTGATGAAATGGTATTTTGTTTTCAAAGATTCTATTGTAAGTGAATTTGTTGTTATTTGTGATGATTATGCAGTCCGAGTGGGAAACTGTTAGATATTTTATGTAAACTAACCATAATCATGTAACTCACTTATAGGGCTTATTTATGTCAGTAATGGGATGTGCTTATTTATTAACCTTTTAAGTAGAGCCTTTGCACAAGATGAGCAAGCAATGTATTTGGCTTCCGCTGTACTTTGAGCCGTTGTGCTTTGCTTCTTTGCATTCCATGAGAAAGGACCACTCCCAAGTGAAAATAAGTAGCCCGAAGTACTCCTCATATCATCAATGCAGCCTGCCCAATCACTATCCGAATAGCCAACAAGCTTCAACCCATTCTTTGCTTCATACCAAACTCCATAATCACTAGTGCCCTTAAGATACCTAAGAACTCTTTTGGCACCTGCAGCCTGCCCAATCACTATCTGAATAGCCAACAAGCTTCAACCCATTCTTTGCTTCAACCAAACTCCATAATCACTAGTGCCCTTAAGATACCTAAGAACTCTTTTGGCACCTTTAAGATGAGTTTGGGTGGGTGCTTGGACGTATCTTGAAAGCACACACACGACATACATAATATCTGATCTAGATGAGCACACATAAAGTAAACTACCAATTAAAGATTGATAAAGAGTAAGATTTACCTTTGGTGTGGCATCCTTCTTTTGCTACTTCTCTCCTTGGATCATTGGAGTGCTCATTGGATTGCATTCTTCAAGATTAAATTTCTCCAAAACATCCTTGATGTACTTTTCTTGTGATATAAATATTCCTCTTTGGCATTGCATTACTTCCAAACCAAGGAAGTAATTCATGAGACCCAAGCTAGACATCTCAAACTCCTTCTCAAGTTCATATCTTAGCTTATTCACATTCCTTGGGTCCTTCCACTCTTTCTTCATAAAGGCTTCTTGCACACATGTGTGAGTGAACATGGAGAAAGCACATACTACCAAACACTTTAACATTCTCTAAAGATGGTTTCTCTCTAAACCACAACTCATAGGGTGTCTTACCTTCAATGGATTTGGTGAAGCATCGATTTTGAATGTAGGAACTAGTATAGATAGCCTCGGCCCAAAATTTCTTTGGCATTTTCTTTTCATGTATCATACACCTAGCCATCTCCATCAATGTCCTATTCTTCCTCTCACACACACCATTTTGTTGTGGTGTGTTTGTTGTGGTGTGTATGGTGTGGTAAATTGATGAATTATTCCATTTTCTTTGCAAAAATTTTCAAAAGCTAGGCTAGTATATTCACCACCATTGTCGGTCCTCAAGCACTTCAAAGTGGACCTACTTTGATTTTCAACCAACTTTTTGAATTCCATAAGTTTTTCTAGAACTTGTGACTTATGTGTGAGAAAATAAATCCAACACATCCTAGAGTAGTCATCAATAAAGGTAAGAAAGTATTTATGACCACTCAAGGAAGATACACTCATGGGACCACACACATTCGAATGAACAAGTTCTAACTTCTCCTTGGCTCTCCATGCACCAATTTTAGGAAATGGCAACCTAGTGGACTTTCTAAGTTGACAAACTTCACACACATTTTTCACATCATCAATCAAGGACATATCATTCACCAAAGCATTAGTATTCTTCATTGTACCATAACTAGAGTGACCAAGCCTTTTATACCAAAGTTAAGAAATGGACTCAACTTTGCCGTTCAAAGCTTGTTCACTATCTAGTAAATTCAACCTATAGCTTTTATCTTTTAAGGAAATTTTAAACACCTCATTTCCAAAAGCATCCGATATCAAACAACCATCACAACTAAAGTTCAAAACATATCCCTTTTCAACCAATTGTGCAACACTCAACAAGTTTTCGCACAATGAAGGCACATATAGAAAATTTTGGATAAGTTCTGTACCTTTATTGGTGTTCAATAAGATGTCTCATTTTCCTTCTACATCCATGAAGCTTCCATTCCTATTCTTTACCCTTGTCTTGTAGGATCAGTCAAGCTCCACAAAGTTGGTTTCTTCAAAAGTCATGTGGAGTGAACAACCACTATCTACTAACCAACCAAAACCACTACTTGTAGCTTTAAGGCCTGTAGCCACAAATAAGGTCTCGGCCTCCTCATTCACAACATTTGCTTGTTGTCTTCCTTGCTTGCATACTTTGCCAACATGTCCTCTTTGCCCACATTTGTCATAAGTTGTATCCGGTCTCCAAAAGCACTTATTTAGTGCATGTCCATACTTCTTGCAATGGGCGCATGGTGGATAAACCCCACGATTTTGTTGTTGTCCTTCTTGTTGTTGCCTTGCATTGTTGTTGTTGTTGGAATTGTTGTTGTTGTTGTTGTTGAAACCTCCATAACCGGTTCCTCCTTTATTCTTGTTGTTGTTCTTTTTATTCTTCTTTTTGCTTTGACTAGACATAAAAGCACTTTCCAAAGACTTCTCCTTTTTTATCACTCTTTTTTGTTCGGTTTCTTGGAGGGCATTGATAAGCTCACTCAAAGTAATCTTACTAAGATTCTTTGATTCCTCAAGGGAAGAAATCTTAGCTTCAGACTTTTCGGGTAAGCTCACCAATACCTTCTCTACAACCCTTTGGTCGGTTAATGGCTCTCCAAGGACTCTAATCTGGTTCACAACCTTTAGTAGTCTATCGGTGAAGTCCTTAACCAACTCATTTTCTTTCGTTCTAATTGTTTCAAACTCTCTTCTTAAGTTTAAAACTTGCATTTGTCTTGTTCTAGTGTTCCTTTGAAATTCTTCTTGCAACTTTAACCAAACTTCTCTAGCATTTGTACAAGACATGATTCTAGTGAAGATGGAGTCACTCACCGAAGAATGAAGGGCTGTCAAGGCCTTGAATCCTTTAGCTATCTCGGTCTCATGTGCAAGTCTTTGTGCTTGTGTGGCATTTGCTCTCAACTCCTCAACTTCATAACCTTCTTCCATCACATCCCAAAGTCCAAAGGCTTGTAGGTAGGCTTTCACCTTTATGCTCCAAATGGAGTAATTTTGGCCCTCAAATTTTGGTGGAGTGGGAGGTGCAAAACTTTGAGAAACCATGACACAAAATCGGATTTTTGAAGAAAATGGCTATTGGGTTGGATTTTTGGTGAGTTTTCTAGCTAGATTTTTGTACCACTTCAAACCAAAAATGAAAGGAATGAAATGGGGGGTTCTCTCACAAGAAAATAGGCTAGAAAGAAAGCTCACAAGGTCCCTCAATGGTTCAAACAAAGCTCTCATACCATGTTGGAGTTTGGTGTGGTTTTGGGTTCACTTGGCCAAGAGTGTTGTACACAAAGTGTTAGTCTTGTGCACAACCTTTGATCCGGTTTTTGGTTTGATGTTTGGGTGATTTTTGTGTTCGTTTTTTATATTTAAGATTGTTAGGGTTTTTTGTTTTGAATGAAGAAGATGAAGAAGAAGAGAAGATGTTAGAGTAGGTCACACAAAACTAGATAGCACACTAATTCATTTTTACTTTTTCATTCATTTGTTGCATATATAGATACAAAACTTGTCTCATATATGTGAGGTGTGTGTGGGACCAAATGAAAGTCTTTAAAATTCAAAATTTTACACATTTCCCACTCAAAATTATGATACATGACTGTTTAACCACCAGCTTCACATGTGAGTGCATAATCATGATAAGAGTTGGTGAGATTTTGAATTTCAAAAAACTGTCTCCACCTAATCCTGTACCACTACTTTGGCCAAATGAAAGGCTGGGATATCTTCATCTAAATTACTTAAATTTTGGCATGTGGTATGTTGAAATATCAAGGATGAAATCTAGAGAAGACCAAGTCCAAAAAAATTGGATAAGGCCTCCAATTCATCTCAAACCCGTGGGCCATAACTGCTAGAAATCTCAGCAGTTATGCAAATTTGCAACCTGCATATCTTGGGCTTCCCAAGGCCTTTTTGAGTCATTATTTTTTCTATATTTTCATTTACATGTCTACTACAACATATCCAAAAATCATAAACTCATTCTAAAAGCTCAGAGAACACCAGCCCCAATAATGGACCTATGTTGCTGGAAATACTATTTCCAACACATAGCCATTTTACAAAATAAAATCAATACCCAATAAAGAGACAATTCCTAAGCTAAATACAATAAAACTTAGGTATTCAAAAAACATTAAAAGGAACATAAAACATAGACATAAATATTGCATTAGGTAATTCAACAAAATATTTCTTTTAAAAAAAGAAAGAAGGTGCAAAACTTAGTGGATTTTGGTTTGCACAAGGTGGCAAGATTACCACATTTTCAACACCATCAATCCTTTTTCTTTTGGACGTGAGTCCCATCCAAACTATTTGGCATTATATATGCTTTAAAATATATTTTGTTAGATTTTTTTTTTTTTGTTTCCGATTATTTCTTTAATATGAATATTATTTATTTTATATTAAATAACACACAAAACTAAGACATTTTTATTTTTAGGAAACAAAGCCACAAAGTTAAGTTATGAATAATATTAAAGAAAAAAATTGTTGAATATTTGAAGAGGAAAACAAGTTGAACTATGAATATTATCCATGGATTCTCTAACTTGTATATAAAAGATCCCATAAACCTAGTGATGGATCTATCGCAAACATATATATATACACATAGGGATATTCTACGGTACAAACCGTCTGCATGTAGACCGCATCAAAAGCCGATGCTTTTTGAAAAAAAAAAAAAAAAAACATCGGCTTTGTTGTGTATGTGTACACAACGTATATAGCAAAGCCGACGCTTTTTCTTGAAAAACGTCGGCTTTTGATATGGTCCGTACTGTAAAACTACTCTATACATATGTATAACCAGACATATACAAAAACGATGGTTTTTGAAGAAATAATCATTAATATTTGTATTTGTGTGATAGTATTGACAACGATTTTTTCAAAAATTGCTGTTTTTATGGATGTCCGTATGATAAAAATATCCAGACATCCACACCATACTTTATATACATATACATATACATATATATATATATATATGAGTTCATGGAAGCTGGCAGATCCATAATCTATCACTTCGATGTGGTAAACAGCTTTGAATTTTCAAGTATATATACAATCTGCACTTATCAGATGACTGTCTAATTTAGTAAGAAGAAACAAAGAAAGAAAGCAAATTAGCTACATTGGGGTTGGTTGGAGCATTTACATTGAATTTGGTCCTCATTGAGAAGCTTGTTGATCTAATCCCACAAAGTGTGCAACCAGACAGAAATGCATGCATAATTAGAGAGAGGGAGAGAAAGAAAGAGAGAGAGAGAGATAGAGAGAGAGAGGGAAGTAGATCCATCTCTGAGCCATTGTTTAGTAGGATGTGCTTCCGTGTCTACAAGATTTGTATATTGTATCATTATGTGTAATTGTCGGATGGTCATGGCCATGTTGTTACACTAAGCGGATTCACATGCTTCCTTGATATTTTTTAACACACTCCCTACTGCCAAATCCCTAAACTGAAAATTGTAGTAGAAGTAATTTGTTATTTTTATAAATAACAATAAAGAGCAAAAAAAACAATTTAGTGTTTTATATTTTGCACAGGAGGTTGCTATTGTCTAACCGTTGTTGGCATACAGAGAAAATTTCATTGTAACCCAATATGTTTTGGATTTTTTTTTTTGGGGGGGGGCGAACAAATCCATTTCTATTTAGAAAATTTTCATTATAAACTTTTTATGTTTTATTTTTGTTTTACTTTACAGCCTTTTAAGTAATAGTGAAATTTTTTTCACAAAAAAAAAAAGGAAAGTAATAATGAAGTTTTTCAAAATAAAGATGTATATGTGCAAAAGATATCCAAAACAAAACAGACCGAAGTGAAAGTTACCCATTAAATATAAAAAGATACATAAACTATATTATATTAGGAAAAAATCGTGAGCTTCATTTGCATGAACATGTATCCTACATGGAGATGAATGTGACAGTTAAAGTTCTGTGCACTTAAAATGGCGCTAAAAATGCTGTTTGACTAATCCAAGTTACAGCCAAAAATCTGTTTTTTGATAACAATGTTGGAAAAATTACAAAATTCCTTTTTGAATTTTCATTCAAGTTTCAGTTGGCCTTGACATGGGGTTTTCACCATGCGAACTTCTCTTGAACATTCTTTTAGTTGTTTAAAACTTTCTTCTTGATATTATATTTCAATTTCTGTGTATAAAAAAGTTTTGGTTTAGACATATTTTAGTTATATAAACAAATAATCTAATTAACCAATCATTTTTTTGAATTCCAAAAAAAATAAAATAAAAAAAAATAAGAGGAGGGAAATTTCGCCTCATGCCAAAGTTTAAGGGGTAAATCGCTTTAAAAAAAAATCATTTATGAGGCAAATTGAAATTTGAATAAATTTACAAGGGGATATTTTGTAATTTTCTCAAAAATGATTAATCCTTAGATTAAAATTATCTGTAATTGCTCAAAAGATATTTCTTGAGACACATTTAAATGAGTTTTTACTATGTGCTGGTGCCCGTCGCTAACATCACACTTGATAATTGGATGTATATAATATTTTTGACTTTTAAAACCAAAAATCTAATATTAAAAAGATTTAAAAAGACAATAAATTAAATGTTATATGTTATATATGTGTGATGATTAATAATGATGAAAAATAATATTTTTTTATGTAAAATAAAATTTTATTTTGCAATAATACATTATATAATAGAAAATTTATTGTGGTAAAAAAATAGAAAATTAATTTTTTTTAAAAACAACTAAGCATATAAACCTAGAAATCGTGAGGGCAGCAGAATTTTTTGAACTTTATAATTTTTCTAAAGACAGTAGGACCCTTCAATAGAATCATTATGATATATATATATATATATATACATATATATATTTTGTCAAGGAATCATTATGATAATTAAGCGACAATAATCTGTCAGATGTTTACCAAAGGGATTAATTGTAAAAATTAAAATAATTAAAAAATTCTTTATGTAGCAACAAAGATTTCTACTTTTCAGGCTTTGACCCAATTTACCGTAGGAACAAAACCCCAAGTCTTTTTTTGGGCGACACAAAAGGAAGGCATTGCTTTACATACTTTGAATGCGCAAAATTCAATTAAATTAAATTACAAAACTTATGGGTTCTGTGTATTATGCAGAAACATGTTTTATTGTTATCCGGGAAAAGAAGTGGCGTGTCCCAGTCTTTGTATTTTGAGATTCGTGTCCTCCACTTCTAATTCACTTTCCCGCAACTCAATCTTCCATGTCTTATTTGACCCAAAAAAGAAACAAACAAAAGAAAAGAATAAGAAAATTCTTTCTTGCATTCCAACTAACACCATCATTAACCATATCACAATAATGAATCCAATGATATTTATGATACATCCATATATATAGTTGTATAGATACACAGTTGTCAAGTAAACAAACATGTTTTAATCAAAAAAAAAAAAAAAAAAAAAAGGGTAAACAAACATGTTATGCTATTCAAGCTAATGCTTGTCTACGTGTAAAATCATAAATATCTTAGAGGGAAAAACAAAAAAAACAAAAAAAACAAAAAAAAAAAAAAACTAACTAATACTTGGGGACGTCCATAACCCCACTACGGAAAGAACACTGATTAGCCTACTATTTTCCCCGCTTTTTTTTTTTTTTTTTTTTTTTTTACCTTCTAATGTTCTATAATCTAATCATATATAATTTAGGAATTATACTACAATTATGCGTAAACCACATATAGACATCCATAACAGTTATGGATAGAGATGTAAATGAGTCTAATGCGGCTTGAATATTAGTATTTTTAAACTTGGTTCATATAATTTTATGAGTATTTAAATTCATATTAAACTTACAAAATTTTCAAATAATTTGTTCAAGTTGGGCTCAATTCATCTCGTTCAAGAAAAGTTTAAGCATCACTTAATTCGATTCGTTACAATATAACCATATAAAAACTTAAAAAGCTTGAATATTTGTTTTTCTAAATTAAAAAATTTAACATTAGTTATTAATAAATTCTATTTATTCTATTAATTTTATTATAAAATTAATTTTTAAAAAATTATTATTTATGTATTATAAATATTTAATATGCTTAAATTTATAATATAATTTTTATATAAATAATAAATTAAAAATTTGAGCTACTAAACTCTTCACAAGCTTGATTTATTGCTTTAAATCAGCTCACAAGCTTCATTCTATATTTAAGCTCAACTCATTTTTTTTATAAGTTGATATCAAGAGAGCTAAAATTAAATCGAATTCGAACTGATTACGAACAACTCCAACATATTTACAACCCTAGTTGCGAATGTAAATAAGCTCTAAGTGGTTAAAATTGGTTAAGATTTAGCTCGTTCTCGAACAATAAATGAAGTTTGACAGTTGATTTTGAACAGTAAACAAAACTATGTGAGTAACTCGAGTTTGCTTTTTATATGTATCTATGAAGAATTATAATATTAATTTAAACATATTAAATACTTATAATATATAAATAAATTTTTATATTTAATTTTATAATCTTTTTTAGAAAATTAATTTTATAAAAATTACTAAAATGAATGAAATTTGTTAATAACTTAGTTTGAAAAATAAAATTAAATAAATATATATCAAATTTTTTATTTTTATATCATAATGCAGCTAGTTAAGTTAAATTCAATTTTTTTATGAATGGGCTAAGTGAATTTTAAACAATGTATTTCAAAATTTTATAAATTTGAACTAAACTTGAGCACATTTAAAATTTGTAAACCGAATTTGAGAATTCTAATATTTGGTTCAATTTGACTCGGCTCATTTATACCTTTAGACCTATTAAATAATTTTTATCTTTATTTTTTAGGAAAGATAATAATACTCGGCTCATTTCTACCTTTAGACCTATTAAATAATTTTTATATTTATTTTTTAAAAAAGATAATAATAATAATATATATTCACATATTAGTGGACGAGACTCAACTAATGGTTGGACAGACCAAGTCTCTATGAAATTGATTACGGGCCACCTACAAGCAAACCCATTTCAGGCTTTGCCGAGGGGGAACAAAAAGTGAAGGTTGGTATGAAAGTAATGGCTGCACCATACGTATTTGTAATCGTGGGCTAAGATGTCTCAGTTCTTTATCCACTCGAATTTTTTATTATTTATTTATTCATTTATTTTATCTTTGCAAATAAAACTTTCATGACAGAAAAGCTTCAAAACAGAGGCTTACAAACGAGATTTCCCCCAAAAGCATCTAAGGCGACTTGCCTTGCAATGCGGTCAGGTAGGGGTAATCAAAATTTGAGCCCCGCTTTGTTTCTCTAGTTTGTAGTGAAAGTTATAGATTTTTTAATTAGTTTTCAATTGCTTGGAAGTTTTATTTATATAAAAGAGATGTGAATCTCATTCGAAAACAATTCAAATTCCTCAAAAATATATGATATTCATGGTGTTTTAATTATTTTACATTTATTTATTATTTTTTCTTTGATAAAATTTATTACTTCTAAATCTCTAATTCCACAGTATGTTCTCAATGTTTAACTAAGCAATGATAATAGAAACAAAATTCTATGAAAACTGATTCTTCAAAACATAATCCCCAAGAAATCGATTTCATCAAATGTTTTTTCAACGAACCAAACGAAACTTACGGAAAAAAATAATTCGTTCTCAAACTTGTTAAGATCAATAACAACTGGAATAGAAAGGAACAAGCTCAAAAAAAAAAAAAAAAAAAAAAAAAAAAAAAGAGTGACTAGATATTCCTTTTGCCATAAGTACTTTCCAGCGAAAAATGCAACATAAAGAACGAACCCTTTGAAGTGGAATTTACTAATAGTAATTATCATATTATTAACAATCCGTTTTCGCGCAAATTTACAAGGATACACAATTTCTAGTGACGTGTAACAAATTACTTGCTCACAATTTATTTTTGCAATGACTAAATATTTAAACCATGCGTGTAAAATCCCTAATAATAAACCAAATATTTTGGCTGATACTGGGACATTTACGAGTACAAATATAAATTATTCGCTCACAGTACACAAAATATACACGAGCAACTTGTAATATACACAAAAAGTTATGAACCAATGAATGTCATGAATCAAGATTCACCTTAGCAGAAAGCTGTAGAGAATTGCTATCTTGATTCCCAATTTTCTCCAAAGAAATCTGCATGAAAATCCCAGAATCAAATGATAATTATATCAGTACAGCTGCAAGAAAAATTACTCTCAAGAACACTGTTTTTCCTCTTATTCTCTTGCTTCTTATTAACTATGTGCAGGAACAAGGAACGGAGAGCAAAGGAAAAAAAATAGAGAAAAGAGGGAAAATCAAAGAGGGAAGTTTGTTCATTATTCAAGAATAATGAGTGAATTGGTTGACCCTTCAGGAAATCAGCATAAATAAGCCCCAGGAAAATCAAACTTTTGACCATCTAACACGCAAGCATTATATTAGATTCAGCCATTCCTAACGTACGTTACCTACTAGAAGGGAGAGGGGAAAGAGGGGAACAACATTAGGCTAATGCCAATTTTCAACGAAGAGGATAATAACATTTGGGCTTGATGCCAATTTTAAATGAAGGTGCAGATATTGAGCAATTGGGGAGTCAATGGTTGCATCAGTTAGTATGATGGAATGATGGAATGGAAGTAACTTTGTATTCTGTATTGTTTCTACAACAAATAAAGCTGGCTTTACAGAATTTTATATCTACAATCTTTATGCTGGCTAAGAAAATCATCATATTTTACTTGAAAAATATGCAAGGGAAGGTTAAGGCTCAATTGGAATACCAAGAGAAGATCCTCGTCAGTACCAAAGCATTTGCGAGCTTCTTCTAGGCACTTTGATGAGACCTTCTCATGTTTCCTGCATAATTATCCATGTTTGTCCACCATTAGCCAAATGAAACAAAGAAATTGAAAGAAAAAAATAAATTATTTCACAAGAGTCATATAGTACCCAAAGAAAATGGCTATAAAGTTCATCAACCAAGTGCTCTAAGGTTGCAAATTTTAAATGATGTTCTGCAAACTATTGAAATAGAAAATCAAATATGTATGGCAACCAAGTTTAGGATTAGAAAGACTTATCATATCCATTATATTTGATTGTAGTATGATATATGAATCTTGTTAAGTATGGATAAGAATATTACCACACATAGCTATGTAGATTATTGAAACTTGTACAATAGCAGGAAACAGCAATTTTTAGTTGAGCTATATATGCATGCATACTGTCTGAGCTGTCATTGCAAGTTAACTGGTAATCTCAAGTAGACATTTAATCTTCAAATTTTGTCGGAACTTGCTTTAGACTACTATAAAGCACATAGTAGAACCGATAAAATAGCATCAAGTAAACCATACAAATCACGTTCAACTTTTTTGCTATTCACAGTATGAAGATGGAAGTATCGAATACTATAAACAATAAACTAACTTGTATGACTATAAAATAGCTGCTATAAAACCAGGGATATGGCCAGCTGGAAGAAACTTCATAACGCAATCAAAAGGCAGCACATAGAAGAACTGAGTCACATGAAAGTCTTGAACAATGTCAATGCAATGGCCCACAGACAATAAATAAGATGATAATAACCAAATTCTCCACAAATTTTCATGTAATGTCCTTAAATGATTAGGTTCTAAATAATAATAAGCAAAATTTTACCTAGAACTGGCAGGATCTCTAATCTCAAACTCATCTGTACCCATGTCATAGCCACATATGATGACATAATGACCTATATAAAAAGAAATCAAATAAGCAACTTATTCACATGAAGCACAACAATTGAATCCGAAAATATAGAACTGGTGCAAAATTCTTAATAAATGGTCTTGGACAATTTTATTAACAGGACATAGGTCTTTAAAGATGGGTTCAAAGTAAAAGGACCCTAACAATGTACAAATTCAGCTAAGAATAGGTCATGATTGTACAAAATGTTGTACAACGAAGATGGGAAATATCCAAGCAAAGAAAAAAAAAAAAAAAAAAAAAAAAGAAGATGGGAAATAATGTTGTAACGTTCTGAGAAGAAGCTTATAGAAAATTGACCAAATTGATCTTGGTTGCGCACTGTTATGTGTTTCAAGAAAGCAATTACTAAGTCTGACCAAAAGAGAGAAGAAACCACCTATAATAACTAGTGATCCTTGGAAACCAATCTAAGTTTCAATCGTGTGGAACCATGCTCATATTCTCTACAACAGTCTAGACTAAGATAAGCTCCATCTAGATCAAAGAACATCTGAATACAAGGTTTGATGTGACCTATTCCTTCTACCTTTATATGTCGTCATCATTTTCCTTCCTTTCCCATCTAGCATTCTTTGCTTGTCTATAGTTAGTACATGCAACCCAACAACAAAATTTCTTTACAAATCATTTCCTCTGTCAAAAATGATCAGACCAAAGAAGGAAAAACAACACATAACTAAATTACCCTATTGTAGGAGTGACAAACAAAAAGAAAAATCTTTTTCGGCCACATTGTTCAATCCTACTAATTACTATACCTTAACAAATAAACGAAAGTTTTTTTCTTACCAGTGTAACTGGAGTTCTTGGCATTAAAATCTGATATAAACACATCCTTCTGCCAAGAGCGACTGCAGCACAAAATTTTTGGATAAAACATTTAAGCTGGTAATCATTTTATATGTATGTGAAACGTTTCTCATTAAAGAAAATTGAAGATATAAAACAGGAATACAAAGAGAGGATATACCCAGGAAAATGTATGGGTAACCATGAACTAATAAACTTGGTGCAACTATATTTCTTATGTAAATGCCAAAAAATGTTGCAAAAACAAATGAAAAGGAGAAGATTGCAAGAAAAGTAAACCTCAATTTATACTGGTCAACTAATGCAATTGCAATATACTTTCCAGACAACATCCAGAGAGAAATTTCTTCTTCACTGATTGACCTACACTGCAAAGAAAGAGGTTCATTGCCCTGTTCTAGAGATCAGAAAAGTAAACCAGAGAATTACTGAATTAGGTCATAAATTGGGAAATAAGATAAACAAGAAATATATAATATAACTTTTATAACTTTTTGCAATTAATAAGCCACCGGACTCCTAACTTAACTATCCCCAAAAAAATAAATAAATAAATAATAAGACAATTCTCAAAAGCTAAGTGACCAAATATATGGTCAGTACCTGAATATTAAGTCCTGCATCCAGTGACCTCTGGAATAGCGTCTCCACTCGTACTAGATCTTTCGGTAATTGTTCCTGCACGGCAAGTGCCACAGTGATACAAAAAAAAGTGAATCAATTTCAAAAATGCAAGAACTATACCAAGTGAATAGCAACCTTTACTTGTAAACAATCAGTAGGGAACCCCGTAACATTGTAAAGAAATTAAAATTTTTCTTGATATCAAAGCAAATAATATAAAAGGCACCTATTTAGCTTGTAATAGATGGTACTTAGCTATTAATTTAAACTTTCAGAAGCATGTAAAAATCTACATTATTACAGGCCTATTCTTTGCAGTTTGAATGGAAAAAAGAGTCAGTTATTTGATGCAGGACTCGGAAAAGAGAAAGAAAGGGATGGAAACTAGGGGAGAGAAATATGTAGTCTACGCTTGATTCAATAAGCATGACAGTAAATTAGTAATCAACCTAAACCAGTGGGGTAAAACTGCCAATATCCTGACAATTTTTCATCAAGGCAAGATCTTTCATCAAGGAAAGATCTTTCTAACATCATACCACAGCATTTATTTATGCATGTCAAAGATATGCAAGAAAACATACTTGCAATACAAGAAGCAACTACTAGAAATAATTTATCATAGGCACTAAAAATGTATACAAACAAATTACGGTGAATTACCTTGTAAAATGTTTCATCAGAATAATTTGGGTTAGCTCCCAACGTTACTGTGTAGTAGGAAAAGCTAATGGAAAACTCGTGCAATAAGTATGCCAGATCAACAGTCCAAATGCTGCAAAGAAGGTGGTGGCAGTTAGATTTAAGGTAATTTGCACATAGAAGTCAGTATTAGATATGGGATAACAGCCTCAAGTATATACCAGAACGCAATGTCCCATAAAAGTTGTATCAAGCATTCATAAAATACTTCAGAACCCTCTGTAGCAACAGGACATGTACTTATACAACCAGTATAGGGGCCAAACAACAAGTTCATTCATCTTTTATGATTGATTCTATCAAGAAGAATGGTTCTACTTCTGCATGAACCTACAACAGCATCCTTAAGATATGGCATGGCACACCTGATATTCAACTAAGACTTTTAAACCTTTAAATAATCTGATTTTATTAGTTTGGACACCTACTTTATTATACTGCAGTGTGTTTTTTATTTTTTATTTATTAATTTTTTGTCTCCCTGATGTGACAATGGTCTAGATGCTTAAAGATAAGAAAGAAGACAGAAAAAGGAGAAATATAACTTCGGTCGAAGCTCTACCATCAAGGTACAAATCATGAATGTACTAAAATAACTATGCTATTTGACCACAGTTTTCTAATTAGCTTCTCATGAAATGCAATTAAATTCTTTCCTGTCATAATAATGAGTGGGATGGGAGACCTGAAGACTGTGAACGATCTTTCCACAGTGTAGCAAACAGACTCACACAAACACACATTAAAATCCCTGGCTTGCCATCACCATACCATATAATAGAGCAATCTCAACTCACACCACTTATTTCTGAGTTCAATATATGTAAAACCAAAAACAATAGGACACTCGGGTAAGCATTATGTTAAGCAAAGTAACACAAAATCTTTAAAATGTTCTACCCTCTCCCATTTTCTCTTTCAATATATATAAAACCCTGCTACAGTGAACGAAGTCCCCCATTGATTGGTGGGCAACAGCACACATCCCGCCAGATCTTTTGGGACATTAAACAAAGAATTTGCAGGACACAAACGTCCCACCAGAACTGATGGGATGTTTGTCACCCACAATACATAATTCCATAGCTTGATAGCTTTAGAGTCAAGCTATCAACTTTCAGGACTTTTATCCAACCGTGTCTACCACGTATACACAAGTATAATGTAATAAACATAGAAATGTCAGAATGTTGTTCCTTACCTCTCAAAATAAATTAGGTGCATTCATAAGACAGATAACACCAATAACTCAAGCCGTCCATAGGATGGATAATGCTAAAATATGTTATAAATCTAAGTTCAGATAAGGTCAACCATATAGACGCCTAACTTGCCTAAAATCCAATTTTAAGTTTAAAAAGCATTTAAGTTTCTTAAAAACATGAAAACTGGATAGAAATATAAAAATATCAGGATTAACTGAAACATGTCTGGAATTATTAATTAATCAAAGCAAAAAAAGTTACGGATCGAAGAATTTTCAACAATATATCAAAAGTCTTCTACAGTATCTTTCTCAACCAATCTCCAAACTTACTTCCTATAAAAAATAAATTATGCAAAGGAAAATTTAAAGCAAATTGCATAACATGGAATAGAAGGAACACCTATTCGTGCAACATAGCTCTGCCAAAGACTGAATGCTGTAGCTGTTGATGCCAACAGTTCTAAAAACCATCAGAACGCAAGCAAGGCCACAATCCCAGGAATACAGTTGATTTATGTGTGGAACCTATGAGCATCAGAAGACTTCATAAAATAAAACAAATATCATAAAAATATGTATCCTATTTTAAATCTGTATGTTAATGATACCAGACTAGTCTAGATGAAAATTTATCATCACAATCGAGTAACAACAAGAGAGGGATGAACCAAAACACAGAAGACTCACTTCAACAGAGTGTGACTGGGGCAATACCGCAACAGAGCATTTGCCATTAGTTGACGATTCGTGCGGATAGGACTTTACCAAGCTTGAATTCTCTCCTTTTGATACGTTTTCCTCTTCTGTCTTAAGACTCTTGTTGAAAAGGATATATAAAGGCCACATGAGTGAGCGACTTTACGATAAATTTTTGTAACAACATTAAATTCCGGGTCATATAAACACAGCCTCGGTAAGTATTTTAAACTCTAAGCATTTTCTTGTACTTTTCCAATCAAAACCTGTTTGAACAACCCCCAAAAAAAAAAAAAAAAAAATCGTTTCTGACATAAACATCGCAAAGGAACGAAAAAATAAAACAATTATATTGCCAAGAGACAAATAACTTCATGAGACACTGTTAGGCTTATAAAAAAGATTTAATAAAGCCAAGATGAAAAAAACATGGCAAAATGCATTCAAGATTTACACTGAAGACCATTTCATTATCAAAAAACGGAATAAGAGCTAATTACAGTTCATATTAACATAGCTCTCTGTAGCGGACAATTCCTAATTTCCATTTAAAAAAAAAAAAAAAACTGCAGAAATCAATTCAAAGCATATATCTAAATTAACATACTATAACAGTTTGAACGAAATTCAACAATATAAAGATCACCCAATTGAGCAACAAGCTCAAGCATTTTACACCTTCATAAGCCAAGATCATTTAAAATTTTAATAATTAGAGAGAATAAATAAAATGAGAGATGCCATTGGAAACATTTAAATTAAAAACACAAAAAATCAAAATCAAAATGAAAGCCATTAATCAAAATCTAAATAACCTACGTATAGCTTCGGATCAAAAACCAAAAGCTCAATTCTATATGTACGCACGTATAAATAAGAAGGAATAAAGGATAAGTATATACCTTCTAGAAAAAACGCCAACCATAAACGAAAAGAAAAAAGAGTAAGATCAGGTGTATAGCTTTTTTTCCATTTTTTGCTTTTCTTTTTTTTGACATGTGCTGGTGCTGCCGAGTGGCGGTTCGGATTTGGTCAATTATTGGATCTCCTGGTTGGCTAATCGAATTCTCGTACACGTCTTTCTTCTTTACGAAGCTTTCTGTTTACTTTCATGGATTGTTGTTTTTGTTTTTTTTTTTTTTTTTTTTTTTTTTTTTTTTTTTTTTTTTGTGTTTTTGGTGGGGGTGGGGTCGTTGGGGGAGGTTCCCTGTCCTTTCTGACCTTCTGTCGGTTTTAGGTCTGTAAAACTTAAATTTGGGTTTGGGATTTGGAGTTGGGTTTGAAGTTTTTGGACCAAAATTTATTTCACTGCATTTAATGCAGGCCCACAGTGCTTTCAACGACGCATTTCATGGTGGCTGTAATTGATATTCAATTTAATTTATTTTCTTCTTCTTTTTTTTTTTTTTTTTTTGGGGGGGGAATTTTTTGCATCGATTTCCCTTTAATTATGTTCTGTATTGCGAATTACGTTAATGAACTATGAAAAATTAGCAGCAATTCCTCTTGAACTTTCCAGCTAATGTAAGAGGACATTTGTTTGATTTTTTCTGTTCTTTAGTTGAGATTATAAACATTGGAGGAGAGTTGAAAACTGTGCATCTTGTTGAGATTAAAAGATCGCTAAAAGAGTTGAAAAATGTGCAATATTGACATTTTAACAAAATTATTTTAAAGTGTATTTAATTTAAAATTTGAAAGATTTTAAAAGTATTTAAAAATTTAGAAATATTTGATTTAGATTTTAAAAGAATTCATATAAGTTTAATAATATTCATTTCAGATTTTAATGGATTTTATAAAAATCTATTAAAATCTAAATGTATTCAATTAAGATTTTATAAAATTCTTTTAAAATCTAGTAATATTTAAAAAGCCATTGATTTTAAAAAATTTTAAAAAATGATGAATTTGAAAATATTTTAATAGTGAAATTGTGAAGAAAATTATCAATATAAAATTCAATATTAACCTAAAAATTTTGTTGAATTCTTATAAACTCTTATGAAATCCACAAACTTCCATAACAATCCATCAAATCCTTTAAAATCTATAACTCATTTTAAATTCATTAAATTATAAATTGAATACACCTTTTAATTTTCAACATTTTCTTCCCTAACGCCATAATTAGGAGGGGAAAAGGGAAAAAATAAATTAATGAAGTGTCTAAGATTTTTTTCTTTCCCAAAATACATTTGTTTCTAAATAAATATTGTTTTTAATAGTTTTTTTCCTTGTAACTATGGTTTTTTTATTTATTTATTTTATATTACGCTGAATGTATTGTATAATAAATACAGAAAAAGATAGCCCCATTAATAACTTTCTTATTTTTATTTTCACCGTTTTGCACATCGCACCTCAGCTTGAGAGAGCCCTTGTGTAAACAAGTTGAAGGATTTTCTTTTTAATGGTTCTTTATTGTAATGTGGTCAAATAATTTTATCAGTCCACAAAGTTATTGGCGATATAAAGTATTTGGAAAGTCTAAAGAGTATTCTTGCTAGTAGCATAACTCAAAAATAAAAATTTGCTTCAAAAATTATGTTAGTTCCGATTTGTTTTATTAAATTTTAACATAAAATTATATACTATATATTAGTGTAAAAATCTAGCGAAAACAACATTTACCCCCTCAACTATGCAACTCTGCATGTTCTCTGTATTACAAAATCTCTAATATTATTTCTTGAACTGTTACATTGTGGTTAGTTAAGTCCAATCTTGCATTTTCATAGATGAATTTAATGATATTAAACTCATAGAACTCACGTAGTTTTGTTTATAAAACTATTTTATTATGTTTTATTTTACCTTTTTAGATGGTATGCATGATCAATTTTGACTAATTTACTAGGAAAATTGTATGATTGAACCAAACTGTTGAGAAAATAATAGTCCAATGTAAAATATGAAAGATTTTTAAGTTTTGGAGCGCAGGCAGTATAGTTTTTTTTCTTCTTTTTTTTTTTTTTTTTTTTTTTTGTAAAAAGGAAATTCATTGCCACGAGCACAAAAAGCCTTCAAAGAGGAGGATTGCACGTTCTAGATCATCTAATTGTGCTGCAGATTTGCTTGCAAAAAAAGCCTTGCATGATAATTTGCTGTTTGAACGAGTAAAACGTATATCCCTATATGATTTAAAGAATTTGGAAAGAGTTTCCAAGTATGTTGATATCCAATCATTTTATGATAATATTTCTAATGGATTCGATATTGATAAGTTTTTGAATGTAATTAAAAAAAAAATGAAATAAATATCCGTTACAAATTATCCAACGGTGATAGATTTGGATTAGTTTTGATAATCACATTGTGTTGTATATAAAAAAAATGTTTTTTATTTAACATTATTATTTTTTTGATAAATTGGGAATGATGGATTTTAGCATCAAATTTTGAATGCACAATCTTTAAAAAAAAAAAAAAAATACTAGGGGGACTTTTTTATAGTTTCTAATCATGTGAAAAAATAAACAAAGCAATTGATATGGTTTAGGCTTTGTATTTAAATTTCTTAAGTTACAGATAAAAGTAAAATCAATTTCAAAACAAATACAAATACAAATATATTATCAAATAAAAAAATTAAAAAAATTATTAGCCTATAAAATGTACCCAGTAAGGGGGCAAAAAATATAAATTGAATGTTCAGTTTAGTGAGTCTTTTAGAAGTATAAAATCAATAATTCAGCCAACCCGATTGGATTTTAAAAAGCTGAATCCAACTTCAAAATACGCACCGATTGGAAAGGGATCTAGTAACATTTGATGGGTAGTTATGCGTTATGTTTTCCTTATATGTACATATATCTATATATATATAAAAGAAAATTTTACGGTGCGGATCAGTTTTCATACGAATTATATCTAAATTGATATTTTTTTAAAAAAAGCGATGGCTTTTGCTGTGTATATATGTGTACAACATACATAACAAAGTTGACGTTTTTTTTTAAAAATATATATATATATATATATCAGCTTAAATGTTATCTACACTATAAAACTACTTTTTATATATATATATATATATATATTATTTTTTTTCTCGTAGACCCAGAGTCCATGTCATAATGAAACAAATCAAAAAATTGTTTTTTTTTTTCAAATTTTTGGTTTTTGCATTATTACAACTAAATTGTGTCTTTTTTTATCGTTTATTATAACTTCGTATAGAATAATATATATATATATATATATGAGTTTTACAAACATGTAAATGAGCCAACCACAACTGAGATGAATATTATAATTCTCAAATACAGCTCTCAAAATTTGAAAATACTTTATTTAACATTGACTGAATTTAATCACCTCTTATGTCGATTCAGCTCATTATAAGAAATTCTATAAAATTTTATGAGTATAGATATTCAATTAGGATTTTAATTGACTTTTTAAGATTTTTTTAAAATTCAAAAGTCAAATAATATTTAAATACAATTTATTAAAAACTCCATAAAAGTTTAGGATATTTAGGAGGGTGTATTCAATCTAGAATTTGAAGGGTTTTAAAAGTATTTAAAAATTTAGAGGTATTCAATTTAGATTTTAAAAAAGTCTATAAAAGTCTAATGATATTCAATTCAGATTTTAATAGATTTTGCAAAAGTCCATTAAAATCCAGGTGTATTGAATTAGGACTTTGTAAAATTCTCTTAAAATCTAATGGTATTCAAAAAGTTATTAGTTTTAAAAGATTTTAAAAAATAATGGATTTTAATGGATTTGAAAAGATTTTAACAGTGAAATTGTAAAGAAAATTATCAATATGAAATACAGCCTTAATCCTAAAGATTTCATTGGATTCTTATAAATTTTTTATAAAATCTATCGAATTCCATTACAATCTATCGAATCTTTTAAAACCTATAATTCATTTAAATCTATTAAACTCTAGATTGAATATATCCCCTTTAATATTTAATTAAAATTTTCTAACAGTCTATAAAGTTAAGAGATATTTAATTAAAAATTTTCAAAAGTTTGTAAAAGTTATATAGTATTTAAAATATCAGTAATTTTTATTGAATTTTTAAAATTTATGATTTTTATTGACTTTTAAATCAAAAATATAAAAATTTATTTAAAATTCTTCACCCATTTACCAAAAATCTCTAAAAAAATTTAAAATGAATTCAACTAATTTATCCCATAATTCATTTTTGTAGCCCCTATCTAATTGAAAAAGAACTATACTATGTCTATAGGAATGGTAAAATGACCTAATTGCACTAATATTCATACAATTCGCCTTAATGAGGTGGGACAAAATGCCAGGGTGGGGATGGGCTAGGATCATGGAGTGTAAGTATAAATTTATTAATCAAAATACATATTTTATACTAGAAAAATAATATTATTTGAAAATTATTGAATATTATTTAAAAAAGTAGGAAAACAAGTTTCCTCATCCTGCCCCATTTCCCCTTCAGTAAATCCTTGCCCCCGCCCATGTTTCATCCTATTGCCATTTTTATATTTTTGGAGTATTCAGGCTTTATCCATTTGCAATCCAAACACTAAAAGAATTATCACAAATTGTACAAAGAAAAAAAAAACAAAAAAGAAAAATATAGAATATGAAAGTCATAACTTTAGTGATTTTTATGAATTTTTTTTTATTGAAATATGAAATATAATTTTGTTACTACAAAGTTTATAGTTATATTTAAAAATTAATAAAAAAATTATTAATGTCTATCAAAGTCTATCAATGCTTGTAAAAATCTATTAATATCTATCACAGTTTTTTAAAATAAAAGTCTATAAAAGTTTTATAAACTTCATAAAAGTCAATAGAAATATGTAAATTCTCCAAAAGTCAATTACTAAAAAAGCTCTACAAATGTCAATTAAAATCTCAGTTAACAACACATAAAAAACAATGAAAGGACGAATAGATAATATCATCAGAGTTAAAAGAAATCAATAATACATTAGCAATAGAATAATATATAAACAACAAAAATATCTAAATATGATGTATGTAATCTGCCAGCTAAAACCTAAGGGGATAATTAAAATACAAAACTATGAAACAAGTAAACCTCACAATAGCTTGGATGATAATGAATTTGTGTTGTGTCAACTGGTTATAAATTGAGTTTTGCTCATTCAAACACGATCCCATTAAGCTAACAGATGAGATATTCATATTTAAATTCATTCGCTATCTCTTAATACATTAAGTTTTTGAATTGAATATATGTTAACCATTAACATCCGTTTGACCAATATAATATATATAATATCCTATAAAATAATCTTATGAAAAAAAAATAAGCAAAGAGAAAAGTTAAAAAAAAAAAATAGCTATCAAAATATATTTAAACTCCAATGGATAATATTAAATTGCACCTGAAACAATTAAATGATTAAACAAACACAAATTATAATAATTTGTTGCAAACTAAAAATGGGGAAATTAGAAATACAAATTGTCCAAAACCAATTAACCATAATCATGAACTTTTCATAAACTCTCTTTAATTCACCAAGCTTTTTAAACTCTTGCTCCATAAAGATAAAATGCTCCTAAAATCAAAATTTGAAATAAAAAAGTTAGAGAAAGCTATGCGGACAAAGATTAAGTTGTTTTCATTGTAAATTTAACTACCTCATTCATCATTAAGGGAAATAGAGTTGGAGCATTGTCCTGATTATGCTTCACCCATAATCATTTTGAAGATGTCTTCACAAATATCTTCCAAATTGATTTTGTCTTCATGTAAAGCTTCAAAGTTAAAGAAAATTAGAACTTTACATATTTTTCAAAGAAAAAGTTAGCTTTAAAATAAATACCACATAAAATTTACCTTTTTTGCCAAAAAGCTACTCTCTTATATATAGTAAAGCTTGTACAACTTTATGCAATAGTGAAGCCCAATATTGAAACTCTACTACCAGTATTAAAAGTTGATTTTGAAGCATTATTGAAATAGGAATTGCTAACACATCACGAGCCAAATGAGAAAGAATAGGGTAACGAAGTAGCTTTCCTTTCCACCAATTAAGAACATCCAATTCTTGCTTCCCATCCAATCTTTCCCTCATTAAAATATTTATCTATTTCATTTTTATTTTTTTCTGCTTTAAGAAGTACCTTGTATGTAATAATATCAAAGTCCTATCACATAAAAAAGAAATCAAACCATATTAATAATTCAAAGGCATTCATAAACTTAATTTTATTAATATAAAAACCAAAGTAGACTTAAACTTTACCTCAAAAATATTATCTCCCTTTTCCACTTAGCTAGAAGTGTCATTTACATTGTTGCTTGTCTTGATAAGATGAGAAAACTCTTTCGAATACACATTAAAGAGAGAAGTCATAGTGTCTCAAACACGTTTCAACTCATAAAAATCCTTACCATAAGCTTTGTATAAGTCCATTCAACAAATTGAATTTTATAACTAGGATCTGAAAGTTTCCACTCATAAGAATCCTTACCATAAGCTTTGTATAAGTCCATTCAACAAATTGAATTTTATAACCAGGATCTGAAATCATAGCTATTGTAAGAATCAAATTATATTCAGATCAATACTTCTCAAATTTCAAACTCATATAAGTCCCCATCTTTCTCAAAAAGCTATCATTCCCTTCCACAGCTATCTTGATATTAAGTTGAGCGATAAGCACCTTAGGAAAAACAAGTTTGATGTATGGTATTTTGTTCTAGAAAATAAACAAGTGACCTCATAAAAGTTTCCCAAAAATTTAGAAATCTTCTCTATTTTTTCCCATTCTTCTAATACAGGACAACATTTAAAACTAGAATCTGACTAAATTGATGAATACATGATGATAGAGAATTCCACTATCAAGCACAAGATAGGTTGAGTTCCATCTGGTAGGCACATATTGTCTTAACCCCCTCCTACTACCCACAATTCCCACTTGTGCAACACTGTCATAGAATATTTTTTTCCTTCATGACGACCTTTTAATGTATTTTGTGCGCTCTCAAACCTTTACCACTGATTCATCAATTTCCTTGAGTCCATCTTGGATAATCAAGTTCAAAATATGAGCACAACATCATACATGAAAGAACTCACCATTCAACACTAACACACCTCTAAAATTCAATAGATTTTTCAAAATCTCAATGAAACAATCATTTGTAGAAGCATTATCCAGAGTAATAGAAAACAACTTTCTCTAAATCCCAGAGTAATAGAAAACAACTTTTTCTAAATCCCCCCATTACTCAACAGTGAATTAATTTTATTAGACAATGCAACACTAGTGTGTAAAGGGGGCATATGACAAAAATTCAAGACTTTCTTATTCAACTTTTACTCTTGGTCGATAAAGTAATCGTGGGTGAAAGATATCAACCAATGGTGACAGAGGTCCATGGATCTGAATCAACAAGCTTTAAAGCTTTTTCTTTTTATTTTTATACATCCTTAACACATAAGTTTTAGCAGTATTTCTATAAGGTAATTTAAGATATGGAGAAATATACTCAAACATAGTCTTAATACCCTTATATTTAACAAAGCTAAATGATAAATTATGCTTGATATTAGGACCCTCCCAGAGTTACCTATCGGAACCCTAAGATGGTCTCGATAAAGGAAAATCACATCGAAAATTTTATAAAAAATCCGGCAGCATCTCCCTTGTAAATTAGACTCTCTTAGTTATCTTCTACACAAAAAACTTACTCCGAAAATATACATCGCTTTTTTTCTCGTACCTTGTTATAAGTTTCCACAAATTTGTAGGACTTTAGTAATAATAACATAGGATTATGGATACAAGAAATAATTAGTAAACCGCAAATACCTTTATGGGTGTCAGGGCCTTTTTCCAGAACTTACTACCTATACTCGAGATGGTCCCAACTCTTCCCAAGTTTTTAAACAACACTGGAAATATGTACTTTTATAAATTATGGCCTCCCACTCCTCCCATTTATTACAGTCTCTCTTTTCTACAGCACTTCATGAGTATATCAAACACATAAATGCAGGAAGAAAAATAATAATGGTAGTAATAAATTGTACTGCTATAATCAATAAATTGTAAGACAACTTCTAATAAAATAAATTACATTTAAAAAAATGTATACAACGGAACAATATTTTAAATTGAAAAATTGAGGCCTTAACGAAAACCCTGATAACATCATCACTATACAGAACCAATGTAAATATTTATATATATATATATATATATATTCTCTACATATATATCAGAACCCATCCAAGATCTCTTACTATCCGATCCTAGTGAAATCCAACCGAACCGTCTTATGAAAAATCTGACAGAATCTCTCCTAAGGGTTGAGCATGCCTCAAAACTTTCCTGCACAAAAACATACTCTGATATCACACCACCTTATTCTTCCCATTTTACTACAAGAGATTCCACAAATATTCACGACTTCTATAAAAATAATACAGGGATATAGTTGCAAGGAATAATTTTAATAAAAATAAATATTTTTATAATTTATGTTTGCCCCACACCATCTACTTCGTACAGTCCTACATTTCTATACCACTTATGAACACATCAATGCATAATGTAGATAGAAGGGTAATAAAACAATAATAATAATAGTAATATTAATAACAATAATAGTACAACTTACTCAAAGATTTTTACACTTGTTCGAAGGCTATTGTACTTGTTCAAAAACTACGATACTTGTCTAAGGGTTACCGTATCATAATAATAATAATAATAAATGATAATAACAATAACAATAAAACAATCATGATAAATAATAATAATAAATACAATAATAATTAGCAATAGTGATAATAATAATTATAAGAAAAATAATGACAATTAATAACGGCAAATAATAATAACAATTACAATAATAATTTAAAACAATATCAATGATAAATAATAATAATAATAATAATAATAATAACAATAACAATATTAATGACAATAATAATAGTCACAATAATTAATAATAACTACTATAATAATTAACAATAACATCAATGATAAATAAAAGCAATGATAAAAATAGTGATGATACTAATAATAATAAATATAATAATCATAATAACAATAATAATAATGATATTAATAACAATAACAATGATGAATAGTAATAATAATAAAAATAATAATAAATAGTAATTAACGACAAATAATAATAATTCCAAACAATTAATAATAATAATAATAATAAAATAAAAATAATAATAACAAATAAGGGTAATAATGGAAATTCATAATTATGAATAGATAAGATAAAATAAAATAAAATAAGGTAAAATAAAATTTTAAAATTTATAAACATACTACGAAATATGCACACTTGTCGTAGAGGTACATAAGATCAAAGTTCAAAAAATCGGTATCTACGGAAATATCGAAAGTTCAAAATGCGGAAATTTCGATAGAAATATCGGAAAATATCGAACATCGATAAAAAATTATAAAAAAATAATAAAAATTTATTTTAAAAAAACAGAAATTTTTATTGAAACTTTAGAATTAGCTTATTTAATTTATTAATTATCAAATTGATTATAAAATTTTCTAAAATATTGAATGAATGTTATATTTTTTTTAGTCAATTGATTTATAATAAACATTAATAACCATAGATAAATTATTAGTAATAAAAATATGCCAAAAATACATATTTAATGAAATTATTTATTAATTAAAATATATAAAAAGATTACTACAATTACATTGTATTTATCTAAAATTAAATACAACATTTTAAACACATTAGCATAATTTAATAATATAAATATAAATAACATGTTAAATCTAAATTTCATGGAATAATTACAATTAAACATAACAAATATACCCATAAAAATCCATAAGAATATATTGACACATTCAGTTAATATAAACTCCTCAATTAATCCAATGTTTACTTTTAAATATTTTTATTATAACCAAAAATAGATGTTAAAAGTATACCACTTGTTATACAAAGTTTATATAAGCCGTAAATATACATATGTATATATATATGTGTGTGTGTGTGTGTATGTGTGTGTGCATACATACATATATATATATATATATATACAAACATAATCTTGAAAACAATATAAAACTCATTAATCCAAAGTCAATAGCAAATATTTAATAACACACATACTAAGTGGTATGTCCAAATTTAAACAATTATAAATGAATAAATAGATAAATAAATAAACAAATTAACTAAATAATTAAATTGGCAAATAAATGGACAAAATATTATTATTCCTTTCATTTCATTATAACTCAAGATTGGGTCTTATTAAGCAAAACACATATTTTGTAACCCTCACTACAACTAGTTTATATTATTTCAGTACAACTTGGCAAACGTTATCATAATCAGTCATAATTTGCAACCTACTTTCATTACATATATACATGTAAATGCAATATCTTCTATGTCAAATTTCACATCGGTTGGAAATGGAAACGAAGAATGGCTTATAAGCGTGTGGATACCTTTTTCTTGTAGACACGTTTTAAACCTGTGAGGGCTGGATTGTAAGAGGATTCTCTAGACCCAAAGCGGACAATATCTACATGCGGGTGGTCTAGGCTGTTACAGATGGTATCAGAGCCAGTACCCGAATCGGTGTGCCAGCAAGGACGCTGGGCCCCAAGGGGAAAGGATTGTCAAGTTCACATCGGTTGGAAAGGGGAACGAAGCATGGCTTATAAGTGTGTGGATATCTTTCCCTTGTAGACGCATTTTAAACCTGTGAGGGCCGGATTGTAAGAGGATTCCCCAGGCCCAAAGCCGACAATATCTACATGCGGGTGGTCTGGGCTGTTACATTCTAAAAACAAATATACATATGTGTGTCTATGTATACACACACATAAGTATATAAACAGATATATATATATATAAACACGAGCACAAATATATCTATATATATATATATATATATCTAAACACAAGCATATACATACATATATGTATACATAAACATACCAAAATCATGATATCAAATACCATAAAATTTCCAAAATTCCATAATAATAAACATTTGACCATGCTCCCCAAGTATTTTATATAATCACTATAAAGGGAATAAGAATCATGGAAACTCATATTGGAAAGGAAAACCAAGCAATTGTTTTGATCCAAGCACATTTAATATATAAATGTTAAATCTCTCTCCATATATATATATATATATATTTCAAAGATTGTTATAAGCCAAAAGAACTCAATACATAAACAAAATAGTTAAATTAATTTCTTTTAGATTCAAAAATGGCAATTTTCCAAATACAGCACCATAATTCATAAATAAGGTACCAATGGAAAGCTAAAAGGATGAAGAACATTAAATTAACCCTTCTTAAGCTCAATGCCATCAGTGGTGGTCAAATAATAGTAGGGAAGTTTCGACAAAACTTCAAACCATTATATTTCTTCAACCATTTGGAATTTGGAAAAATGGAGATCATATTTAGATTTAGGGAGTCAAAATTAAGGGGAAAGACCAACCTTGTGGTCAGGAACCACCGAAAAACCAATAAACTAGGCGACATCAATCGCCAGCATTCAAATGGCAATCTCAGCGTTTCTGTCGGCCAAATGGCCAGGGATTTGGCGATCGATGTCCGACCATGGGCTTCCACACTAGCCAGCCTGCGTCGGCATCTAGTGGTCAAAGCACGACCAATCAAGCAGGGCTGGGAGAGAGAGAGAGAGAGAGAGAGAGAGAGTCGTTTATATGTGTGCATACGGAGGAGGAGAGGGAGAAAGATGGAAAAGAAAGAAAAAGAAAAAGTCAATAGTGGAATCCACCTGCTCAATCTTGGTCAACCCTTGTCAAATTTTAAAAAAAAGGTTAAATTCAGAGCGCTATTTTGGTCGTGATGTTACACTTGATAATTGCCTCTACCATTAAATTGCGTAATATATTATTATCAAAGTTAGGTGAACATGCTACAAGATTCCCTTCTTGAGTATTCGATAAAGCATTTGCTTTAAATCATGACGTTTGTTTTTAGGACAATTTTGCATGTGATTCAACATATTACTTTTTCCATGACTACTCTCACATATGTGATATATTCCATATTGCCTAAACCTAGCATATCTTTTTTTATCATCACTAGTTCACATTAATTCAAACAACGTCCGAGCACATGGTCTTAGTTTATGATTACCTTTGTCTACTTGCAATGGTTTAACTTTTTTCCTTGCTAGATTTGTATCCTTATTAGTTACATTTTCAATATCATCTTCAACAGAAATGTCCACAAAACAATCACTAGCTTTGATTGAATCCATCTACATATATCCAAAAATATATATATATATATATATATATATAAATATTCATCAAACTAATTTCCAAAAAAATATATTTGCAACAAATTAATGCCCAACAAAAAAACACAATTGAATAATAAAAACAACATACTTGTTCACTCATTTTAGTTGATCTTTATGTCGATGATATGCTTTTATAATCTTTCAGTTTGTTCAAAGGGGCTATAAATCTTGTAGTCCAAATATACTAGCTAACTTCTTTTTCCTTAACTTGCAAAGAGCTTATGAATGCATCTGCCATATTAAAACAAATAAAGCACCCATCTTCGCCACCTACATAATTACATTCATGCTGCCATAGAGCGCCACCGCAGTGACATTTAATTTGTTAGTTTTCTTGTTTTCTTTTTCTTTTTCTTTTTCTTTTCTTTTTTTTTTCCTATAGAAATTTGTTAGTTTTCCACCATCTATTTTTTCAAAAACATAAAAATAAAAATAAAAAACTTGACGTCCTATTAAAATCCTTAAAAGATGATTTAGACATTTTTTTTTTAATTCAAATTTGTAGAAAAGTTGTATATCTATGGTTAAGGACAAAAAATGGAAAAGATTACCCTTTAAATTCCAAAATAATCTTTTACCAAAAATGTTATTACTCAAAAATTAGAGCATAAGATCAAGAAACATGATCTGTAGCCCTCAATACTTTTCAACATGGCCATAAGAATCAGAGTTAAAAAGAACCATGACTCCAATAAACCTAAAAGAATATGACTCAGAATTTTTGAGAAACAAAGCAATAGAAAAAGAGAAACAACAAATTTTGATTTTCAAGTATCCTCTTTGAATTGTTTCCATTATTTTATCTCACATATATAAAAGAAGTCTTCTATTATAATAGAACCAAATGAATGTATAAGACCATGTAAAATAATAGCATGTTAATGGTGCATAAAGAAAGAAAATTTTAAAATCTTACAACTTTTCCATTTCTGAATTGAATTTTATTAACACCAAAACAAAGTAAGAAGTAAAGTGAGGAAAACTTTGATTCCTACGGAAACTTAAAAAGCACAGTTAGCTAGATTGGCAAAAATTTCAAAAAATTCAAGAAAGCAAAGAACCAAAGTTATAAGACAAAGAGAAAAAATTACCAGAGGAAGTTCAGAAGCTTCTCCAACAAATAATAGACCAAATTCACTACCAAATTAAATGTTTCCGGACTAGGGTTTTCAAATTGAAAGAAAATGAAGAAATTTTCATGTACTTTGATCCAACATGTAGTAAACAAGAAAACCCCCAAAAAAAAAAAAGAAAAAAAGAAAAATATCTAACATCTACAGCTAAAGAAGCCACATTAAAATTTATATCTCAGAACTTAGATTCCTAACAAGAAGCATGAACATATAATTTAAAAAACAGTTATACATAAAATTAAAAAAAAAAAAAAAGGAAAAGTGAAACAATAAAATAACTTGAACTTTTTGATGAGGATGGCCTAGAGCAATAGAGTTGTGAACTAGTTCCTTTGTGCCTAGATGTGCTCCTTCAAGTTCTTGATATGGTGGATTTGCCCATGCTTTATCAGCCACATTCATGAGAAGGCTTCAAAGTAAAAGATTTGGGATGTGTCAACTGCTTGTTCTCCTTTGATCTTTCCTGATCTAGGGCACAATGTCAATGAGAAGAAAGAAGAAGAATGAAAATGACAATGAGATAATAGTGAGTGATACGAACCTAGGACGACCTGTTCCTAAATCCCGTATTATATTAGTCCGGATCTAATTATGTTCAAGTTCTACTGGTCACCTTGACTCTTAACCAACCTGTGATTAGAAACTTTGGTATATAATAAAGACGCCATAATAGGTGATGAAAGTCATATTGATAAGTCAAACTAAAACACTCACTCCCTAATGGTGTTTTAGGTGTTCAAAAGAACATGGAAAAATTCAATCTGACAAAATAAATTTTGAATATTATTAATGGTGTGTTCATCCTAAAAAACAAGTCCTTTTATAGGCTAAGAGAAAACAAAAAGGAAAAACCGGCCATGCAATGAAGAATCCTAATATGGCCGAAAGTCTCTTCCTTTCCTAATCTAATTTGGATTAATTAATTCCTTTATTTTGAATTAGGAATTAATTAATTTACAATGAAAATAATAAAATAATAACTTTCCTAACTTATTTTTCCAGCAAATAAATAAGTACAAATAAAAAAGTAATGGTAGTTTCCTAAAACAAAAAGTAGAATCAAATTAGGAAACTAACATACTAGCTTGTTGACTAAGTTGACTTTGATCAATTTTTGACCAATTTGAGCTCCAAATCAGCTTCAATATGCTTTTTAGGATGCCAAATAAGCTTATTATGGAGTCCCACACGTTGTCCTTGCTTGAAAGAAAGAGAAAAAACCAACTCAGCAAAATATAGTAAAGCCAGCGAGAAAACAGCAAAATTCGGTGACTTCTTCAACCCATGCACACAACCCCTTTTTGGATGGGTTTGAATATGCCTCTACTTGATTCCATATCCTATTAGACATATTCATTGAATCCATGAAGCACTGGAACCATTTCATGCTGCCAGGACTCCTTAAAAGTACCGGCTTCCATCACTTATATGCTCAAAACTGGTCTTGGATCTTCAGGTATGGAAAAGCCCTATTGAGAATGAATTACTCCCTGGATAAAGGCAACAAGATTGTTCCTAAACCTTTTGACTTGAGCTCTAGTGATCGGCCCAGTTTTCATCCGAATCGGGTCGGCACCCCAGCGGGTTGTCAGTTGTGTGGGTTCGGGTGGATTTGCATCAGGGGATGAAAATTTTGAAGGAGGATGTAGAGGAGATGTTTTGTTGGTATGCACTCTTGGTAAAGTAAAAGGTGCATCAATTTGAGTTAGTCAAATTTAAGACCAATTATAGCCATTGGATTCAAAACCATAGATACAAATGGTTTAGATTTAAAATTCTCTTGCGTGAGAAAAATTATCAAAATTTCCTTCCCGCTTAATACCAAGAATCCTGCTTAATACTAATTGAAGCACTTTTGGCAGCAAGAACAAAAAAAAAATAAATAAATAGAATAGTAAGGTTCATTTCTTGCTTTTGGCAACAAGAACAAAAAGAAAAGAAAAAAAAAATCACAGCCAACAGTAAGAACACCGCGGAATTCTTCTCAGCATGAACAAGGTACCTAAAACTAGAGCATATATTAAAATAAATTATACTTTCTAGTTCTCACATATTGATCAAATCTATCTCATTCTAACTCTTGCAATGCCTTGATGAATGCATCCTTAATCAGGTGGTTTGAAGCTACTACTATTTGAGATGTGATATGAAAGTCCTTACCAGATCTCAACCAAATCAACCACCTCAATTTCTTCACAATGTTTAAACTGTACTTTGTACAATAAATACTAACTTGATAGGAATAATATAAAATCATACCAAGGACCCCCAAATCCAAGTTTGTAAAAGAGATCAAGCCCCCCGCATGCAATTCCACAGAGATTCAATGCACAGGAGCCACTCATTTGAAGAGATCTCACTTGAGAAGAAGAGAATCTAACATGAACTTTACTATTTGGACACATGAACTTAACCTCAGTAGACAAAAGAATCATTAACTTAACCTTGGTAGACAAAAGAATCTGGTTTTACCTTATAAAATAAGCTATTAATTCTGTTTGTAGTAGCATCTATTGTCAACTTATTGCATTTTGTTCCAGCCTGCTCTTGTAAGAGATTAAAACTATTAGTTTTCTGCATGTTTTCAAAAAATAAAAAAATAAAATATAGGTTTTTGGCAATGGTTTTCTGAAAACTATCGCCAAAGGGAGAAAAGCTAACTCTTTTTATAAAAGCTTCGGCTATTATAAACATTTTTAATTATGCATTTTTAAAAAGCATTGCTAAAAACCTATACAATAGCCGACATTTTTGTGTAAAAGTGTTGGCTTTTCTCCTTTTTGGTGACGATTTTTCAAAAAACCAATGCTAAAAACCTATTTTTTATTTTTATATTTTTGTATTTTTGTATTTTTTATTTGTTGGACGCCTGCAGTTCATCAAGTTGGATGATTTTTCATCATGCTACCTCCTCATTCAAAATTGGACTTTACATGTGGGTTCCATTTATTTATATGAGGAAGATGTCTATGTCCATGATTACTTACTAATTTTGTTCCAGTGGATATGTTAATGGTTCTCAGGAAGTGTCCAATTGCTTATATCATCATCTCTTTTTTTCACTTGAACAAAATTAGATTCGGACTAATATAATATGGGTTTAGGTGCAGGTCGTCCTAGGTTCGTATCATTTGGTATCAGAGCCAAGATTTTGTTCAGATTTGATCTATCTTTATTTGCTTTATTTGTTTTTGTGTTATTCTAAAATTTTAGCATTATTTAAGGTTGCATCCATCTCATACACATTCGGCATCTAAAAAAAAAAAAAACATTCCTAGTCAAATTAGGTTTCCTTATTTTACTGTATTTTTACTTCCTAGTTTGTTGGTTGTTTGCATCTTTGTTCTCAGTAATTTTGTTTATTGTGGATTTTTCTTTGCTGTTTTAATCTTAAATATTTGCATTCATATATTCCAAAAAAAAAAAAAAAAAAAGGAAGAGGAATTGCGGCAACATATAAAAATTTACAAAAAATTACAAATTTGTATTTTGTTGTTGGTGGTCACGGGTTTGGTGGTTATTTGGTGTTAGAATTGCAATTTTGGTGTTGATTCTTGCTATTGCAGTTGTTTATGTTCTGTGAGTTTAAAAAAAAAAAAAAAGAAAAGAAGAAAAGCCAAATAAGAAAAAAATTAGTTTGTTGAAATTTGTTGCTGGAAATTTCTTGGAACTGCTGATTTGTTGACTATTTTTTCAATATTTGGAGTTGCTAGAGAATTATTTTTATTACTGGATATTTGAATTTTGGTGCTTAAATTATTTGGATTAAAATTAGTTAAAGGATTTGATACAAAACTAGATTACAAGAACAACAACTAATACTATTCTTTAATTTTGTTCGAATTGATTCTTGTTTGTCTTTGAAATTCTTTTTCTAAACTTTTATTCTTGAATCCTTAATTTCTTACCATCTGGTCTAGTTCTTATTGATTCCAAAATTTTCTTGTAATTTGCCTTATTTTTTCCTAGAAAAGCCGAAGTTTAGGTAATTTAAATTCATTCGGTATTACTTATTTTTTTGCTACTGTTTCGTTGATAAGTTTAATTAAAACATACTTATGATCTAATTGCTGTTTTGTGAGTGTTTTAATTAGAACTTTGAGATGATTTTGAGGAATGAATGATGAAATGTTTGTTGTCCAAGAAAGGCTAGGCCATGGGAGGCATAGGAGAGAGGAGGCAGATGATGATCTTGGCAATATCATGGTAAACATTCCACCTTTCATGGGAAAAGGTGACCCAGAAGCTTATTTGGAGTGAAAGGAGTTTATGAAGATGATTTTTGATTGCCATAACTATTCGGAGGCTAGGAAGGTGAAATTGGCAGCAATGGAATTTGGCCATTATGCACTCTAATGGTGACTAACAAGCAAAACACCCGAAGGAGAGTAGGTGATTACTTGATCACTACAAGGCAACAAATGAAAGGAGCCATAAGGAAGTGATTCATACCATCACACTATCATAGGTCGCTGCATTAAAGACTTCAATCTTTATCTCAAAGAAGTAGGTTCATGGAGGATTATTACAAGGAGATGGAGATACTCATGATGAGGATAAACATGAATGAAGATAGAGAAGCAACCATGGTAAGGTTTCTTGGTGGGTTGAATCATGAAATAGCCAATCAACTAGAATTGCAACAATATGTGGAATTGGAAGAGATGTTCCATGTGGCTATTAAATTAGAACACCAATTCAAGAGGGGTGTAGGCTCATAGCTTGGGGGTGCTTCCAAAAGTGGAAGATCAAATCCAAGTGTTTGGAGAAGCAATCCCACCTTTAAAGTAAGAAAGAAACTGAAGCTATGTGAAGAGAGCTCCAATCGGCCTAGGAAGGATCTATCAAAGCACCAAAGAATGAGGTAAAATCTGATCCTAAACCTTCAAGATCTATAGAAATTATTTGTTTTAAGTGCTAGGGATGAGGACACATCGCTAGCCAATGCCCAAATAGAAGAATTATGGTGTTAAAGGGTGATGGTGAGTTAGAATCAGAAAGTGAAGAAAGTGGATATGAAATCGAGCAAGGAGAGGAAGACTTTAAGGATGAAGCCGAAACCTTGCATGCATCCAATGCCAAATTAAATTTGGTTTCTAGGAGAGCGTTGGCTGTGTACAAGGATGAGAATAAAGTTCAAAGAGAAAACATCTTCCACACCCGATGTGAAATCCAAGGTAAGATTTGTAGTATGATTATTGATATTAGAAGTTGTATAAATGTAATTAGTAACATTGTGGTTAATAATTTAAGCTTAACAAATATTAAACATCCAGAACCATATACATTGCAATGACTTAATGATAGTGGTGAGATAAAAGTAAAATTTAGCATAGATAAATATGTAGATGTTGTTTTGTGTGATGTTGTGCCTATGCATACTGGACATATTTTATTAGGTAGACCATGGAAATTTGATAAAGATGCTACTCATTATAGTTGAGAAAATTGTATTGTTTTTAGATTTAAAGGTAAGAATGTCAAGCTAGAGCCATAGACTTCCAAGGAAGTATATAAAGACCAATTACAAATACAATAAAAGACGTAGGCCAAAAAGCTCAGAGAAAAAGCTAGTATGGCCCCTATGGCTTTGCCATCCATCCAAGAAGGTAAGTCTGAGTTTGCTGCCCAAGGTAAGCATTCTAAAACACAAGTTGAGTGGAAAAACCATGAGAAAATCGGAAGTGGAGTGAGAAAAATAGAGAAAGTCGAGAGTCAAGTTGAGAACTTGAGAAAGAGAGAAAAAGAGAGAGAATGTGTGGTGGCCGAGAGAGAGAAAGGAAAAGAAAGAACAGAAAGGAAAAACAAAAATTTTTATTTGAGTTTTGGGGATGTAAATAAGGCTATATTGATTAAAAAACCATTCCTGGTCATGATTTATAAAGATAATTATTTTAATGATCAAGCTAACTTTGAAGAACTTGAATTGCCAAGTTCAACTATTTCTCTTTTGCAAAATTTTGAAGATGTCTTTCTGGATGAAATTCTAAATGGATTACCACCTATTAGAGGGATTGAACATCACATTGACTTTGTTCGAGGGGCTGCCATACCAAATAGACCTGCATATAGAAGTAATCCCAAAGAAACAAAGGAGGTACAAAGGCAGGTAAATGAGTTACTTGATAAAGGTTACATTCATGAGAGGATGAGTCCATGTGCTATTCCTATTTTATTAGTGCCTAAAAAAGATGTTTCTTAGAGAATGTGTGTTGATTGTAGGGCTATAAATAATATCACCATCAAATATAGCCATCCAATTCCTAGATTAGATGATATGCTTGATGAATTGCATGGTGCTTGTATGTTTTCTAAAACTGATTTTAGGAGTAGGTACCATCAAATTAGGATGAAAGAAGGTAATGAATGGAAGACCGCATTTAAGACAAAATATGGACTGTATGAATGGTTAGTTGATACTAACCTAGGATTTAAAACTGCGCCTAAACCCGTATTATATTAGCCAGGATCTAATTATGTTCAAGTTCTAATGGTCACCTTGACCCCTAACCAACTTGTGATTAGAAACCTTAATATAATGAAGATGCCACAATAGGTGATGGATTTCCTATTGATAAGTCAAACTAAAACACTCACTCACTAATGGTGTTTTAGGTGTTCAAAGAGAACAAAGAGAATTCAATCTCACAAATAGTTTTCTATAGGAATAATGTACTGAATATTATTGATAAAACAAGCCCTTAAATAGGCTAAAAAGTTATAAAATAAAACCCTAAATAACTAGGTAAAACTGCCACCAAAAAATAGGAAGCCTATCTTGGCTGAAATTCACCTCCTTTCTTTATCTAATTTGGATTAATTAATTTATTTATTTTGAATTAGTAATTAATTAATTTACAATGAAAATAATAAAATAATAGCTTTCCTAAGTTGATTTGTCCAGAAAATAAATAAATACAAACCAAATAAAAGACTAATTTCCTAAAACAAAAAGTCAAAATCAAATTAGGAAACTAGTTGACTATTTTGACTACTAAGGTATCTTTGATCAATCTCCAGGTTGTTTGGGCTCTAAATCAGCTTCCATATGCAATGTAGGATGCCAAGTATGATTAAAAATGATTCCCACACATTGCCCCTTGATTAGGATAAGTCAAACATGAAGAAAAATCAAAGCCAGAGGCTAAACAATACATTTTCGGCCAAATTGAGATGCTGTTTGTACAAGTCCTTTTTAGATGCTTTTGATTCTACCTTGGCTAGATTCCATGTCCACTTAATTATATTCATTGAGTTCATAAAATTTTGGAACCATTCTTTGCTGCCCGGAGTCTATATTTGTATGAAAACAGCTATCTAGGTCCGTATCGACCTCCTCCACTTGGATACTTAAAACGGATATGGTATCTTCGGGTATGGACAAGCCCTTTTAATAATGAATTATCCCAAGCCCTTTTACGAATGAATTATCCCTTATAAAAAGGCAGCAAGGTTGTCCTTAAACCTCTTAGCTTAAGCCCTAGTGATCAGCTCGGTCTTAATCCGTATCGGGTCAGCACTCCAGTGGGTTGTCGATTATGCGGGTGCAAAATGATTCTCATCATTCCCCTCTTCTTGAAAAGAATTTATCCTCAAATCAAGATCATCTTTGGTGAGGGCTTTTGAAACGTGGCAGCACTATCTCATGCCAAAGGAATTTATGATTCATACGGATCGTGAATCTTTGAAACACATTAAAGGTCAGGGAAAGCTCAACAGAAGGCATTTCAAGTGAATTGAATTCATTGAGACTTTTTCATATGTGATCCGTTACAAGAAAGGTAAGGAAAATGTGGTTGCCGATGTATTATCCCGAAGGTATGTACTCTTTTCTACCTTAGATGCTAGATTGCTTAAATTTGAATAATTGAAAGAATTTTGTGAGCATGATACTGACTTTGGAGAAATATTTACAACCTATTTGAAACATGGATTTAATAAATTTTACATATTTGAGGGGTATTTGTTTAGGGAAAACAAACATTGTGTACTTAATTGCAGCATTAGGGAATTACTAGTTCGGGAAAGTCATGGGTGGTTTAATGGTTCATTTTGGTATTTTTAAAACTTTATCCTTGCTGCAAAAACATTTTTATTGGCCTAATATGGAGAAAGATGTGAGAGAATATGTGAAAGATGCTTGAAATGCCGAAAGACCAAGTCCACATTGAAACCCCATGAGTTGTACCATCCATTGCTGATTCCTTCCTATCCTTGGGTAGATTTGTCTATGGATTTTATTCTTGGTTTGCCTAGGTCAAGGACAGGTAAGGATTCAATATTTTTTGTTGTGAATAAACTTTCTAAGATGTCATATTTTATTACATGTAATAAAACTAATCATGCATCTAATGTTGCTAATTTATTTTTCATAGAAATTGTGAGATTACATAGAATGCCTAGGATTATTGTTTCGGATAGGGATGCTAAGTTCTTAAGTTTTTTTTTTGGAAAACTTTGTGGGCTAATGTAGGTACTAAGTTTTTATTTTCAACTACTTGTCATCCACAAACTGATAGACAAACCGAAGTAGGGAATAGAACTTCGTCTGCATTGTTGAGGCATTAATTAATAGAAATTTAAGAACTTTGGAGGATTGTTTGCTACATGTTGAATTTGGTTATTATAGGTCTTTGCATTCAGATACTAAATTTACTCTTTTTGAAATTGTTTATGGTTTTAATCTTTTGACTCCATTAGATTTAACACATTTACCTTTAAGTGAGCGTGTTGATCTAGATGAAAAAGAAAAAAAAAAAACTCATTTTGTGAAGCAGATTTATGAAAAGACTAAGGCAAATATTGAGAAGATGACAGAGCAATATGCAAAGAATGCTAATCGAGGTTGAAAACAAGTTCTCTTTAAATCTGGAGATTGGGTTTGGTTGCACCTAAGAAAGGAGAGGTTTCCTAAGCAAAGGACATCCAAGTTTATGACGTGTGGAGATGGACTTTTTTAAGTTTTAGAGCTGATAAATGACAATGCTTACAAACTGGATTTGTCGAGTGAGTATAATGTTAGTGCTACATTTAGTATTGCTGATTTATCTCCTTTTCCTGTAGGTGATGACTTTGATTTGAGGAAAAATCATTTTCAAGAGGAGGGGAATGATATGAATCCGTCCAAACCAGCACAACCAACAACCCGCTGGGGTGCTAACCCAATATAGATGAAGACCGGGCCAATCACTTGGGTTCAACCTAAAAGGTTTAAGAAAAACTTTGATGTCTTTATCTAGGGGTAATTAATTCTCAAAAGGGCTTGTCCACACCCGAAGATATAAGGCCTGTTTTGAGCAAACAAGTGGTAGAAGCCGATATGGACCCGGGTAGCAGTTTTGGTGCATTTATGGAGTCCGAGTAGCATGAAATGGTTCCAATGCATCATGGATTCAATACATATGTTTTAGAGGTCATGAAATCAAGTCAAGGCAGTTTCAAATTCAACCAAAAAGGGGCTGTGAACATGGCATGAAAATTTGGCTGGTTTTACTGTTTTTCTTGCTGGCTTTACTGTATTTTGCTAAGTTAGATTTTTCTCTTTCCTCCAAGCAAGGGCAACGTTCAGGACTTCATGGTCAACCTATTTGGCATCTTACAAGGCATATGGAAGTTGATTTGGAGCTTAAATTGGTCAAATTCAACTTAGTCAAAAAGATAGTATTTTAGTTTCCTAATTTGAATTCTACTTTTTGTTTTAGGAAATTACCTTCACTTTTGGTTTTTATTTATTTATTTACTGGACAAATAAGTTTAGGAAAGTTATTATCTTATTCTCTTCATTGTAAATTAATTAATTTGTAATTCAAAATAAAGAAATTAATTAATTAAAATTAGATTAGGAAATGAGAGAGAAAATTCAGCCACATTAGGAAACATCAAGGTATGGCCGATTTTTGCTTTAGTTTTTAGGGTTTTATTTTGTTTCTCTTAGCCTATATAAGGGCTTGTTTTTAAGGAAGAACACACCATTAATAATATTGAGAATTTATTTTGTGAGATTGAATTTCTCTTTGGTCTTTTGAACACCTAAAACACTATTAGTGAATGAGTGTTTGAGTTTTGACTTATCAATAGGATATCCATCACTTATTGTGGCGTCCTCATTATACCAAGGTTTCTAATCATAGGTTGGTTAAGGGTCAAGGTGACCATTAGAATTGAACATAATTAGATCTGGGCTAATATAATATGGGTTTCGGCACAAGTCGCTCTAGGTTCGTATCACTTTCCTTAAGGATCATTTAGCAAAACTTCTTTAGGTAAGACCATGCATGACTCCTAGCAGGGTTCCTATGGCAAATCTTGTCACTGCCTCCATAGGAATCAGTCTAAGACCACAATTTAGTCTTGTCTCTAGTCCTTATATTGGTCAAACTAAGTTTAGAGATCATAAACCAAAGTACTAATTCATAATCAATCACAATCCATATCCATAGCCCTCTAATCAACCATTATATTTCAATAACCATTTCAAAATATGTTTTCAAAACTAAGGCCAATGCATATTTCTAAAATCACTTTAGAAAACAGTTTCCATAAAAACAATTCATTAGATATGCAATGTGATGAATGATGTGATATATGCATATATAACCTTATACGTTTACATACATAACATTCAACCCAGTAATTCCAAATATAATAATACAAATTGTAAATCAGAAAGCATATAATCAAACTAATAAAATCTAATATCATACTTACTATATGCAGCACTCATGAATGGATGAAAACAATTATGCCTAACAGTATACATATATACAAGGAAAATAAATAGGGTTTAGAAAAGTTCCAACCAACAATACATTTCCACCAATTCCTACCTTTAACAAGACCTTTTGTCCAGTTTTATGACGATGCTCCCTTATCTAGTTTAAGACCAATGCCTAAGTAGTAACCAATCCAAAATTCCATAATCCAAAATACATACTGACTTAAAATACAAAAGGAGTGGAGAACTGTACAAAATATTACTTCCATTGCTAGTTTGTAAAGCTTAACCTTAGGACAGTATGCCATTCCCACTACAGTTTCCCTTCCTACCAAATTTTCCAAACTAATAAGTTTGGTACTTTCCAACCACTCCAAACAATCATCACCAACTACAAACCAATCACTTAGCAATCACTTAAAAAGCAACTTAAACTACTCATGTCCAACAAATCATAACAATAGAAATTAAATAACTTATATCTTAAGTAACAAATCTTAACGTCAAAGAAAATTTATAAGTCTAAAAAAAATATAATCAACACAAAACTTAACCTTGGCAATATTCAATTCAAAATAGATTAGAAAGTTCCATAGAATACAAAATAAGTCCAATTATCATTAGCTTAGGAAAAATCCAATTCTTAACCTAAAAATTAAAGTAAGCAAAGTCCAAAAGTTAAGAACAAATTTTATGTAAACATATAAAATTAAAATAATTTTAATCCAACAATATTCCAATAAGTATGAAAATTACACTTAACCTCTAAAATTTCAAATCCTTTATAACATAAATAAGTTAAAACCAAATTCTTTCAATTAACTTGGTCCATTCAGCCATGCTTCTAAATTAAAGACTCAAACTCCATTTCAAAAGCAAAAATCCAAAATTTCCAAATTTCAATTACATCAATAAATTTTAGGTTCAAAATTCTTAAATTGTTCCTATTATTAACCATCCAAAACCAACAATCCAAACATGAGATCAAATATAAAACTAATAACTATTAACAATTTCTCAACCTCAAAAGCTAAAAATTTAGCAATAAACATTGCATACATAATTTAACCAATTTTCCAAGACTCATTAAACATCAAAGCCATGGCCAAACCAACATTAAGCAACACATTATCTCTAACATGTGCAAATTGAACTTACAATCATTCAAACCAATCAAAGTTTCCACATTATCATTAATTCCAAACTATAGTTATCCAA
The DNA here is from genome assembly GCF_031755915.1 of Ziziphus jujuba. Classification (NCBI taxonomy): domain Eukaryota; kingdom Viridiplantae; phylum Streptophyta; class Magnoliopsida; order Rosales; family Rhamnaceae; genus Ziziphus; species Ziziphus jujuba. Next base: position 18,335,253 of record NC_083386.1, on the reverse strand, counting down.
ATTCCACAATTTCCATCATCCAACATAAAACTCCAAGCTTAATCACCTTGATTCTTCATGATTCTCCACAAACAAAGTCAACAAACTTTAAAGTACTCAAGTACCTAAACAAATAATATTTTGAATTCAAAACTTTACAAAAATTAGAAGAAAAACATTAAAAAATTTCTTATGTTACTTCTCCATCTTAAACATACCAAACACTACAAAAAAGGTTTAGTGCTCCTTAAAAATTCAATATGTAACCATTCATCTCAAAGCAAAAATTTAGATATTCAACATATACATCAAACTATAAGAAAAACAAAGATTATAAAGAGGAAATAGTTCAAATATGTAGGCCATCCTTTTGATTTAGCCAAGATTACAAATCCAAGACATTTTTATAAAAGCTAACGAACATCAATGTACAATAACAAACTAATCTCAAAACTTGGGAATCCCTAACATGCACTAATTATGAAAGAACACTTTAAACAAAACCAAAAGAAATTTCATTAAGAATAAAATTTACCAAACCCAGTTTTGAAAGAATAAGGGAAATAAGAGAAATTTTCATCTACAAACTCCATGTACTTCACATGCAAAGCGAGATAAGAACATTAGACACAAATACCTAAAACATGGTACAAGATCAAACTTAGAATTTTAAGAAAACCAAAAGAAATAGTAAGCTCTCGATTTCAAAGGTTTAATAGGAACCCAAAATTTCTTTCACCTAAAATTTCTTTCACATAACTTCATCCTCGTCACATGTCACCCAAGATCAAAGTTAGAAATTAACTTACATAGGTTTGAAACAACAACCAAACCAAAATTATGAAAATCAACATACAAAATTGTACACACACACACACACAAATACTCTTAGCTCTGAAGGAGTTCAAAGTTAAACAAATATTTGTTTTGAAAACTTAAGGATCCACTACATGCAAGATAATAACCAAAGTTAAAAATCAAACCTACTAAGAATTTTAAAGAAAATCAAACCAAAATTGATGAAAAAACTTGGAAGGCTTTCAATTTTGAAGGAGACCAAAAGATAACACAAATTTTGCTCTAAAAACTCATAGATTATCACATGCAAGGAAATATCAACATTCCAACAACACTTAGTCACCATAAAAACTTTAGATCCAAAAGAGAATCAAAAGAAAGCCAAAAGAAAACCAAAAGAAAAACATGTTTGGAACACCATCACTTCATGGTTTTACAAGATCGCCATACACATGCATCTCATTTCAACTAGTTCCACAAAACTCAATGTACAATAAGATCAAAACATTAGAAACTATAGTTAAAGCATTAAAACATAATTGAAGTAAAGATTATAAAAAATCACCCTTGAATCCCCGTCACCTTTCTTTTTCAATAATAGTATAAAGGCAAGTTCAAGTTAATAAAACAAGGAAATGGAGCTTGTAAGAGAGATGCCATGGTTCAAGCTTTAGAGAAGAAGAAAATGGTGCAAAATAAAAGTTGAAGAATTGTTGTGTTTTGGCCTTGAAGAAGAAGAAGAGACGAACGAGAAGAAAATATTAGAGACAGTTAGAGAGAGAGAGAGAGAAAGAGAAGGAGTCTTAGATTTAGAAGGAATAGATGAGACAAATCAGTAAAATAAGTGTAGTTTGGATTTATATAGACAAGGCAAGAAAGGTAAAATGGTAATCTTCTAAGTTTTTAAGAAGAAATTCAAAAATGATCTCACCAACTCAAGTATTCATCTCCAAGTCTCAAATTAAAATTTAATATAAAACAATTTTCCAAAACACAAAAAATTTAATACAAACAATTATTCAATCTTGCAATTTATGAGGATACAAGTAAGCATAAACAAGGTACAAGTAACTTCTAAAAATTATAAAATAACAAGAACAATAATTTAATACAAAAATTTACATTTGACAACATAATAAAAAAACATTATTTAGACAACAAATGGAAAACAAGTACAAGTTTGCAATTTTTTAAAAGAAGCATAACTTTGAAAAAATTCCCCACTATTTTATAAAGGGGCAAAAAAGAAATTCAAATTACACATACAAACACCATAAGATTTCTTAAAATTTAAGAAATAGAAAATTTAAAGTTTTGAGGTGTTGCACTAAGTCTTGTAGGTTGCACCTCAACCATGCAATCACTTATGACATGTGTACATAAGTTTTAAAATTTAGTTTATATATTTATATTTGTCCATTTGGCTTCTTTCTTCATTTTGAAGTCTAATTTTTATCCCCTTATGTTTTACTCTTTCTCTATCTGTTTAATAAGTTGACAAATGAACAATGGATTTAGTTAGATACTAATCAATAGATTTTTTTTTTTTTAACCAAACCATTTGATTTCAGCTCCAGACGACATGAAAGAAGACACTTAACATATGTCCAAGTGATTTTCTTCACGCAAATCCATTAACACATGAAAATGACATCATGTGTTCAATCGATTCATCAACACCATTATATATGGTATTTGGTTGTAGTTAAAACTTGGGTAGTAATGGTGCACATAGAATCTCCTCAATGAATGGTGATTCTATTTTGTCAACTTCTGATTCCATTAGTTTGAAAGCAGCATTGAAATTAAAGCTTCTCTTCTGCTCATTCAACTGTTTCACATCTTCCTCTATCTTTTTTAATTAATTGTCTTTAGTAGAATAACCAGTAAAAGATCTTTAAAATCTGCCAAATTGACCATGATGCTTCATCTTTAAATGATGGCATAGGTCAAATCTGGCCATCCATCATTATGTTCTAGTTAACTAGACAAATTTCGATTGTTTCTTTAGGTAGTATGGGGGGTCAGTGCTTTCTCCCTCACTATTTAGAACTTTTTCATCCTACTTATTTCCAATAGAAAGTGTTTTTTCTCGATAAAGATTGATGTGTTTAAGTAGAACCTTCACATTCTGGTCGAGATCTCCAATGTGGTTCTTTAGTGTTGAAGTGAGATAACCGTGCTCTAGTGTTTTCTTCTTTATGGCTAGTGGAAGATTAGGACTTCTTGTTCTTTTCCTCATAGCCCTCAACCAAGCAAGAAGAAGGGACAAGTCTATAGTTTTACCAGAATTAATGTTAAAATGAACATCATCATCAAATTCTAAATATCCTATTGTGAACTCATCATAGAACCATGTTACATTGGAATAAATTGACCTTCTTTCTAGCGCTAAATGTTGATGGAAAAAATAAAACCCCCAGTATTTCCTTCAAATTGTCTACTTCATCAATTATTAATTGCTAAATTTGAGACCAAAACAGAGTTAATCCCTTATGGTACCAGTGTAATGATAGTCAAAGGCACTTTGACACAAATCAGAAATGAGTTACAGTGTTTAATACGGAGATAATAGAGGGAATTTTAGACAGTACCATTCTAATAGAACTGAGATCTATTTATAGGAGTGTCTAGGCATTTAAAGATGGTGATGCCTTTTTGGACTAGATTGTTATCTGATCTTGTTTCATAACATAAAGAAATCATGGGATTTTATCAAATATCCATAATTATCACCTTATTCAAACAATTGATAATTAATTCATGATGTAACCAAAATTTTATCTCGGTCATTGTGAATTTAATAGCTAATTCTTGATCAAGTAGATGAAACCAAATTCCTAGTTTATTTGATTAATAGTCAACTAATTTTCTCGGTTATAACCACTAATTTTTAGTCATTACTACCAAAATTAGCAGTTTTGAAAATAAATAATTATGATTGCACTGTGTGTTTTTAGGCTTATCTCTCCCCACAACAATAGGGAATATTCACCAACAGCCCCTAACAAAAAGTATAATTCTAAAGTTCACCTATAGTTTTTTGAAATTTCATTAACACCCCTTACAAAGTTAACTATTAGTGTTAATCACTGGAAATCTGGCTGTAAAGACCATTACGCCCTTTGAATGGATTAAAGTAATATTAAATTTTGAAATGGAGTAAAACTTTATAAGGCTCAAACTTCAAAATAGTTAACCATTATAAACCAACAATCATAAAGCCAAGAAAGTTTATTTATAAAACAAACTCCTATTGTTAGATTTTGACCCCCCTTTCATGTAGTTTCAAAGCCTTATCAATTTGAAATTTAATCACTATCTCTTATATTCTACTCCATTTTTATAACTTAGATGCACCACCTATTATTTGCAATTTATAAACATTCTAGAAATCATCCATTGATAGCGAAAGTTAATGGAAAATGCAATACTCAATGCTAGCAGTGACATCAATAGAGACACGATCAAGTTCAAGAATAAATGGTGTTATTGTGGAAATAAGGATGATATATTAGAGTTACAAAACAATCTATCCAAATTGTATTTTGACCATTTACAAAGGAAATACAAGTATTATAGTTTTTGGACTCTTGATAATGAGGAGTTTAACAATGAGAAGATGCAAACAGTGGAAAAATGCCAAGAGAATACAATGAGGCAAGTCAAATGCAAATGCAAAAGAAGATTAAAACACTAGAAGCAAAGGTGAAAATATGGAAGCAGTGCATGAGGTAATGAAGATAATAACACTATTTTTTTCGTATCGTAATTATTGTAATTCCATATGCAATTAAAAATATCTAAAACGTTTATGAAAATAACATGCAAAATGGATGTATGGAAATAATGCATAGTCTTAGATTTCATTAAATTTCAGCATGTGAATATTTTAGGTACAACCTATATTTGTCAATAAATTTAGGGATGCAACTCCAATAGTCATTATAGTATGTCTATGAATGTAGTTGTGTCTTCATAAATCAGGAGTGACACAACTCTATCCATAAAGTTAGAGTTACTTATTAGTATGTCATTACAATATACCTATTAATGTTACTACGTCTACAAAAATAAGGAGAGACATAGCTGTTCACATGTACATCCAATGTGTGGTTTGCCATAGCTCTAAACATATACACCAAAAACTATACATGATTAAAAATATGGCTCAAAACAAGTTAGTTGCTAATCGTAGCCCATTAACATTCCATTTACAGCCTAAATTGCATCTACATAACTAATTAACATTAATAGTCACCAATAACATAACTGTCAATAAACATAAAATAACCCTAAATATATATTTCAAGCGATATCATACCCATTTCCATTCACTTGCTGACAAAAGTAAGAAGTCATGCATGCATGCTACAGCTGCTACTACTCTCCAGTCCTTATTATCAATCAAAGAAAAGATTTAAAAAAAAACAAAAACTCATAAGATAGAATATTTGAATGTAATTTAATCACAAGTTCAAAAAAATTAAAGAAAATCAAATGTATAATGAATTAAATGCTTGTAAAGAATGTCTTGGTTATTGCTACTGATATGCAATCCCTATTGCCAATAAAAAAAAAATCTAATAATGTGATGTAACCACAAGATTTAATATACTAAAGTAAATTTAAAGTGTAATGCATTGCTTGGTTGTGTAGAATGTCTTGGATTGGAGTTGGAGGTTGAGACCCTATTATATTCACCATTTCCATGCTGCAAGAACACACATGCATAAGGTTAATTAGATTTGTTATTCAAAAAGTAAATATTATAAAGGAAATAAACAGTAAACGAATAATCTGATTAGTCCTTTATCTTTTTTTGTTGTTGATATTCAATGCACAAGTTCTTTTATTATGACTAAGGCCTTTGCATAAGGCACATTTTAAGGTGAATGACGTTTTTTCCTTTGCTAGCTTATCTTGCTATCTCTTCCTAGCCACCTTGACCTACTAAGAATCCTTCTCCTCTCTAGTGGTAGTACCTTTTTCAATTACATTGTCACATGTCTGTAAGTATGCTGCCTTCTTCAAGCTGCTCTAGACATAGTTAATAAGATCGCATCTCATGCTTGCAAAGGATGCCATTGATTTTCCAATCTTCACATTAACATAGTACTTTATCAAAGTCAATTATGGATATCTATGTCACATCAATCACATTAAATTCAACTTATGTAGCCCAAATCACCTTTAATTATCTAGCATCTCTCTAAATAGCTTCCATCTCAATCATAACAACCGGAGAAACTTTAAGTAGTCCATTGTAAAGCTTTTTGCTTCATCTTGTGGAGCTTTTTCATCATCTTCCTCCTAATATTCTCAAGCAAGGATAAAAGTGGCTCACCTTTATACTAATTAAAGAGAATATTATATGGTTCATCATGTTATTGGTAACATAATTATTTTCACAGATTTATCAAATTGATGCCTACTCTAATGATAAGTTTTGGAATTTGTTGGGACCACTTAAATGCTTTTTGGCCAATGTTTCCATATGATCCATTTTAAATCAAAGTCTCAAGCATCTGTAGCCCTAGCAACTGCCTAAAATAAACTTTTCACCTTTACGCCAAGAAATTTAGCCATAAAATTTGTATAAATATGCCGAGCACAATATCTAATATTAGAATTTAGGAAGTAGGTAGACATAGCTCCCAAAATCCTCTTTTATGTATCTTTCATAAAAATGATAATCCTTATGTCTTCTTCCCCTACATACCAGTATAATAATTTATAGGACCAAATTTAATTATCCAAATTCTTACCTTCACATATAGCCATAGCTCATGGGAACAATCGACTGTTTGCATCTAATGCAATTATAGTCAATAGCACACCACCATATGCACCTCTAAAATGGCGCCCATCTAAATCAATAAATGGTCAATAACCATTCAAAAATCTTGATTTTTGTGCTAAAAAGCTTTAAAAGAACCTCTGAAAGTTGCAGTTCTCAAAATAATCCTAATACATTTGATAATTGACATTGTCCTATGATTCATCAACCTCAACATGTTGGCAAACTTGTACAACTTATCATAGCAGCTAACATGGTCACCACTCACCTTGGCTAATGCAATCTTTTAACCCTCGATAACTTCCACTTCTTGCATTTAACCCCATACAAAGTTCTCAACTTCTTGGCAATGGTTCTAATGTTTACATCAGGATTGGTTATGAAATCATCCTCTAACTTCTATGCAATCCAACCACATGTTACCTCAATATTCTATCATTCTTGTACAAGTGTACTTAGGATTATAAGTCTTCAACTTAAATGCACTATTATCAGGTAAAAGGGATGCATGTGCCCTCCACTCATGACATGGTTATTTGCAATCAACAATGATGCATGTAGTTCTCTCATTTTTCAACCTCAATAACTTCAAACTCCTTTCTATTGTAAACTTTCTCAACTCTTCACGATAATGATTAAAACTTTCAAATATCATCCCCTGCTCAAAATGAACTTTCCCTTCCTTATTAGTTTCATATAGCTTCACTTTCACTTGCTTGGACATCCTTGCCATTGGATCCTTATCCTTTGAGTCAGCTCCAATGGAACCATCATTGTGATCATATTGGTCCTATAGACTCTCCACTGTCCATACCATTATTCACAATTCCATTAGAATCTTCCACTACATCATCATACATGGCATCATCATCATTCTCACTTCCATCAAAAATCTTCATTCCATGCAAACTATTCATTCAGATCAAACTCATCATCACTAGTTTCATTTTGGGATGGATTGGGATTGAGTTCAATTTAGGAATTAGTTTCATTAGAATTAAGACTTTGTGATGGATTGAATCAATTTCTAAGTCAATGGGATTATCATTGACATATTCATTGGGATAGGTACAATTTTGAATTCCATTATTATCACTATCAACCCATGCCTCTTTATCAAAGATTTACAATTTTGAATTCCATTATTATCACTATCAACCCATGCCTCTTTATCAAAGATTGGATAATAGTCATTAAATAATGACAAATATGTTGTCATTATTTTGTTGGGAATCTTAGGTTTCAAATTAAGAAATTAGATGAGTGTGATTAGGATCATCATTAGGTTGGGTGTATCTTTATTCTAATTGTGTAGATATAATTTCATTCAGCCAAATATTTTGCAATGGCAGTAAAGTGGCCTTAATGTAAATTTTACTTAGACCTCTTTCCTCAAACATCCTAAATAACTACATCAACTCTATATCATTTCCTATCTCTACTTTTTCGTCGTTCCTCCATGAGAACCTTGCTTCAACTTTCATCCTATCATCTAGCCTAATTTTTACACCACGTGTCATTATCATAGCATCATGACACAAGCATATTAAACTATACTCATCAACATCTATAATGGTGGCTCAAATACAATGCCTAAAAAGTCTACAACAATTTGGAATTTGATGATTCTAGAAATAACATAAAGGAAAAAAAAGAAAAAAAGAAAAAAGCAATTCAACAATACCTATAACTACATGTACAAGCAAGTAAACATATATGCAATTTTTTTTTACCAAAAAGTATTAAAAAAAAGCCCCCCAAAAAAATAAAAAGGCAAAACATACATGCATTGTATACATATTATAGCATGCTGGAATTAAATAAAATGAATATTAGAGCAAAAAAAAAAAAAAAAGCATACTCTGTCATTATGCATTGATACAGATGTATACCATAACATCATAACGTTGAACAAACATTAATGAAAAATCATCTTCACTCCATGCATATTGAGTCTCTCTCCTACATGCAACACTCATCCCTTTCATTAAATTGCTGCAATAGGTAATAAATATATATCTTAAAAAGAAACCAGCAACATATCAACTAAAAATCTAGAATAATTAACAAGTAGATGCATAGCAATCACTTTATTATCAGATAGAGAGAAGAAACAATATAAACATCATCATTTTTCTTTTTCCTTTTTACATAGACCTTAAGCGAAATTATTTAACTTAATTTGAAGCCAAATAAAAGAATTATATATAGCATTCATGAAACATCATAGAGAGAAGAGTCATTGCAAACATCATCATTTTTCATCCCAACATGCTATTTATTTTCTATGTAAAGGTTCAAATAAGATTATAACATTATTCAAGCCACTTACCTTGTTGAAAAGTGGCCTTCTCCAATCTTGATTTTTACTCTTAGTCCTTGTTTGGTTTGAATCTATAAACACGAGTTAAAAAAAAAAAAAAAAAACTCATAAATTAAATGGTATTAACCATAAACCTAAAAACCAAGCTTCAAAAGCTTAACCACAAAACCATCACCCTAAATTTTTTTACAAACTGAAGACCCTAGCCAAAACCCAATTTACAATGAAAAAAGAAAGTCCAACACCATACAAACAAGAAACCAACAAAATCGAAAACCAATAAAAAGAAAAAATAAACCCAAACAATAAAAAAACCCAGAAATTAGCAATGCAATAAATACCCACTAAACAAACCTAGAAACCAATAATGAATTTTATCTACTTTCTTTGTCTTAAAACCTGTTCAGTTGATCTATCATTATAGGCATAATTTCTACCTCATTTCTCTTTTTCTCAAAACCAGTTATAAGCAAATAGCCTTTTACTAAACCATTTTCTTCCATTTTTTAAGTATTCTTTGATTTCTCTCAAAATTGTTTATTTATGGTAAAAGATAACACTATGTAGAAAGGATTTTGTGGAAGTCATACTGCTTAGGCTAAGCTAAACTGAAAGGAAGATTTAGCCCATTTTTCTTAGCATCCTCTATATATCACTTTAAATCCGTCTATTTAGGTGATATTGAAGGGATGAAGCTTTTGAAGGAAGCTACAATACACTGCCCAATATGTTTTAGATAGAAATACGTAAAACTTGGTTTAAGTTTTTTTATTATTTTACCCATTTGTCATTTAGTTTAATAGATTTGCACTAATGGTAGGATACATTTATGAAACTTTTAAAACCATGGGGTCGAATGTGGAATTATACTAAACCTCAAGGGATGTTTATGAAATTATCCCTATAACAATATGGATCGCTAGAGGTATTAAACTTGTTTTAGAAAAATAGCTTGTTTTGCTTTTGAAATTTGTTTTTCTTGGAAAAGAAATTCCCAAGGTCAAAATTGTAATTATCAATAGGGTTGTGTCTTTGATTGAACTAAAGGAAAATTTTCTTTTACACCCTTTCAATTTCATCATTATTTTACTTAGACCCCATATTTTTTAAAAATCATCATTTACCTCCATCTAATTTTCTAAAATTATCAAAAGAGACAAATATAACAATTTTTGCCAATTAAATTTAATAGTTTAAAGCCAAAATTATATTTTGATAATATTATTCAATCATAAAATACAGAGTTTTAGCTTCTTTCTTAATTTAACTATTAAAATTAATTGACAAAAAATGATAAATAGATCTATATATATACATAAATATATAACTAAAGGAAGGTTAATGATGATTTTTCAAAAAGCATAGGGTCTAAGTTAAATAATAGTAAAATTGAAAGGATGTAAATGAACAATCTAAAGAAGTATAGGATTTTTACGACTTTTAACCTAATTTGATAGGAAATGATCCCACAAATTATACCAGATCCCACAATGAAATTTCATCATTTAGGTCTCCAAAAAGTCAATATTTTTTATTATATTTGATTTACTGATATCTCAGTCTAGGAATGTCCAAATTAAGTTTCATCAATTGCTCATTAATCTCTGGGTTATGAACTTTAATTATATTTTCAATTCAGCCAAATTTCTAATTTTAGCAAATTTCATATTTATTGTAATTTCAATAATTAACAAAGCATTAGGGTTTCTTTTAGTCTTTACTATTTAACTTTCATTTGATAATTGTAATGGTAGAATTTGCTTAATAAAATTTCTAAGATTATTCTCTTCTTTCTTTCAATTCTTTGCATGTGTGTGTGAATCAATAACACTTGAATTATCGTTGCTCATATTTAATTAGTTCTCCTTTTTTCTCAATAAGCTCCCACTTCATCATTAACTTAATTGATTAAAGAAGAGCTAGATAGAGCTCCCATTAGGTATACGTTAATGCAATAGAGTGAAAGAGAAAAAATTTATATTATTAATAAATAAAAGGTAATATGCCTTTAATATGATCCATATGTAACATCCAAAACTTTGAAACTTTGACCGAGTCTGACCAATTGGACCATTTGTAGGTCCCAACTTTAACTTTTTACATGGTCAATATTTTAGTTTGACCAGTATACCAGTGTAGAGCATGTTAATATGAGTTCATGAAAAGGCATCACATCAAATTTCAAGTTATGGATAAAAAGTTATGGCTTTGAAAAGTTTTAAACATTAGTATTTTATCAATATCCAAACTAGTTACGAATTTTTGTTTACTAGTACTCAAAGCCCTATATAAGTGTTGGGAAGTGTGCCCAACAGTGAACATATTTCAAAATATCCCATTTTGTCCCCCAACCTTGAGAAACCTCTCCACAAACCCATGAGTCCAAACCGACTTAACCCAAGTTTGAGCACCAACCAGGTCAAGCCGATTTTGATCATTTTCCAGCCATCATAATGCCACATACACCGACCACCATGCAGGCCCACCTTCGGTTGACCAAGTTGGTAAAATTTCTGGCCAAAGACCGATGCACCAGGATCGGCTATTTGAAGCAAAAAGTGGATTGGCCATCATAGCTTGACCCATATCCCTAACCTATGATTATTGGACCCTTTGTACTCGAATATGGCCTCCATATGTCAAAATTTCTCACGATTTTAGAGATATATTAAAATCGAGTTTGCCAAGTTTTTTGATGAGTTTTCTGACCACCTATGATATTTTGGATCAAGGTGAATTTAGATTCTTGTTACCCATTCCACAAGCTTATGCGAATCCATCCGTGCCCGCACAACCGACAACTTGCTGGGTTGCTGACCCAATACGGATGAAGATCGGGCTGATTACTAGGGCTCAAGCTAAGAGGTTTAGGAAAAAATTTGCTGCCTTTATCCAGGGGGCAATTAATTCTCAAGATCACTTGTCCATACCCGAAGATCCAAGACCTGTTTTGGGCATACAAGTGGTGGAAGCCGATACGGATCCGGGTAGCGGTTTTGGTGCATTTATGAAGTCCCGGCAGCAAGAAATGGTTCCCACTCTTTATGGATTCAATAAATATCACTAAGAGGTCATGGAAACAAGTCAAGGTAGAAGTAAAACCAACTTGTACGGACTTGTACGGACAGGTTCAAAATTTGGCCGAAAATGTGCTATTTTGCCACTGACTTTGACTTTTTTTCTTGTTTGATTTATTCCAATCAAGGGGCAACATGTGGGAATCATTATTAATCATATTTGGCATCCTACATAGCATATAGCAGCTGATTTGGAACCTAAACAAGCTGGAGATTGGTCAACAATACCTTAGTAGTCAACTAGTTTCCTAATTTGATTTTGACTTTTTGTTTTAGGAAATTAGTCTTTTATTTTATTTCTATTTATTTAGTTTCTGGAAAAATCAACTCAGAAAATTTATTATTTATTATTTTCATTGTAAATTAATTAATTTCTAAGTCAAAATAAATGAATTAATTAATCAAAATTAGATTAGAAAAGGAGGTGAATTTCGGCCAAGTTAGGTTTCCTATTCTTTGGTGGCCAGTTTTACCTATTGTAATTAGGGTTTATTTTGTTTTCTCTTAGCCTATATAAGGGTTTATTTTTTAGGAAGAACACACCATTAATAATATTCAGAATTTATTTTGTGAGATTGAATTTTTCTTTATTCTTTTGAACACCTAAAACACCATTAGCGAGTGAGTGTTTTAGTTTAATTTATCAATAGGAAATCCATCACCTATTGTACATCCTCATTATATACCAAGGTTTCTAATCACAGGTTGGTTAGGGATGAAGGTGACCATTTGAACTTGAACATAATTAGATTCGGGCTAATATAATACGAGTTTAGGAGCAGGCCATCCTAGGTTCGTATCACTAACTTTCCATTGATATAAAATTTCTAAATTTTGAATATTGTTTGATAATTTTTCTATTTACAGGTCAATTAGTTAAATGCAGGGTAAAAATTAAATTTTGTTTGGATAAAAATTGGTTAAATTGGACAACATTGAAGTTGAATCAGTGTAGTTAGATATTAATAGGTCCCATTAGGAGGTTCAATCATGTAAAACTGGTTTTTGGGTAAAAAAACTCCCATTTTGAGCACCAAGTCCTAAGGGTTTGCGACATAATTGGACCATTCGATGTCCAATTTATGTAATTTTATAGTTGTATAAGTTATTTTAAGACATTCGGTATACATCAATATCTTTAGTTTACTTGTTAGAGCTCAAATAATATTTTATTATATTGCAGGCACCCTATTAAGCCTGAAGATGATCCTGTAAAAGAGCAGGAATGCTCATCATCTGTATTTGTGAATGATTATGTTTTTAAATAATTTTAGCCATGCTAATACAATATATATGGTTTTGATATTTTATATATTTATATATATGGTTTGATTTAAATGTTTATTTTATGTATATATGAATATTGGTTGTCACATATATGTGTTATCATTTCATGTGACTTTTGATAAGGTTTTTTATGGTTTCAAATTCTAATGAGTTCATAATGAACTTGTGAATATTTGTATTAAAATATTTTGGTAATTTAATTGATATTTTAGTCCTTTTGGAAAAAATAGTTGATTTTGAGAAAGCGAATTGGAAATTATATATTTTAAGTATGTTTAAGTGTTTTATAATTTTAAATGCTTAAAAATGACTTATAGTGATATATATTTCACTGTTGGTATTTATGTTTTTGCATAAAAGGGTGATTTGGAATTTTTGGAGTATTTAAATAAATTGTTGGATTTGAATATTAAATTATGTTTTATGGTACAATATTGTTGGAAAAATGGAAAAATGGAAAAGTATGATCTTGAAAAGATTGTTTTGTAAATATCGTACTGTTGTTTTTAATTAATAAACCATATAGTACTAGTATTTTAGTTTAATATTATATTATAGTGGGCAGGTTTGATATGAAGCATGTAATATGCTAAGGATCGTGAGGTTGGGTTCATTCCATAAGTTTATTATTGCTAAAATACCTTTTGTACACTACGGATAGTGAGGTGAATTCATCCCATAAGATTGTGAGGTGAGCTCATCCCATAGTTTTCTTTTCTTTTACTATTCGGTAGTGTTATAGGACGGCGTGCACCATTTGGAAACACTAGTTATATCGTATGGTACATTGTTTATATTTTTGAATACATTGTTGATTTTTCTAATACTTATGGTTTTATTGCACTTTTATAATTATTTTGTAAAATTATGTTTATACTATTTTATACTCAATATTTATATTGATTTGTTTGTTTTATGCATCTATTTTATGATATCAATTTGAGGTACAAGTTGGGTTTCGTAAAATTATTTTTAAATAGGGAACCTTTCAAAAAAGTGGAACGGGAGATCTTGAAAGAAAGAATTATCAAAATAAAATATTATTTTTTTATTATATTATGCCACTCACTATAATATCTTTTTCTCACAGTTTATTTGTTTTTAAATTCATTCCCTTAGGTCCAACCAATAAGCTGACAATTTATTTTATGCATTGCCTACTGTCCCATGTTTCCCACGGTAACAGCAGTATTTATTCTTACCTATTTATCTTTTTTTGTCTAGATTTATTCAAATAAGTTTTATTTTTAAATTTTACAAACACTCTTAGAATGCTTTAACCTAAATATTAGATACGGTTGTGGCCCTATTATGTATGTGTAATTATAGCCTATATTATGACAGACTGTAGTTGTGAACCATCATTGTGGACTTGCATGCTGTTATGGTTCCATCGTTATATTTTGAGGTATTATTTAATATTTCTTATGTTTGTTTGTCCACAGTTTAAGTGAGATCTCATTGGATATTTTCTAGAAATTGTCCAATGAGACTTTACTAGACAGGATCATCCGAGAGATCATGGGGGATTCCCAAATATATATAACATGGCAGATCTTATCACCACACCTATATATATAGATATATATGGTATGGGGTGCATGTTTCTCACATGATTTCTCACATTGTCTATAGTAAATTTATCAAATGGAACTATATATATTCATCCCCAAAAAAATTGAACTATTAATATGAAAAAAAGATAAAGTTTTAGCTAGTTTGTTGTATTAATTCTAATATGCATTACATATCACATATGGTTTATATCACATACTGCAAGTCATATATTTATCATTATTTAATTGAAAAAGTTTGTTTAATTGATATGTCATCCACACCACACTTAGAAAGTTATGAATTCAAGACATTGAGTTAGAAGAAAATTATTGTTAATGATAAAGAAAAAAATCTTAATATAACCTAAATAATCAAAGTTCTTAATAATTTTCTTGGTAAATTCTCGTACATGATAAATATTATATATATCAAAATATCATGAAATTGTTAAGAAAAAATTTAAAAAGAAAATAAATAAATAAAACCAAGAAAATGCAGTTCTTAAATAATTTTAAAAAAATGGTACAACTAATATAGATCCAAACAAATAACGCTCTATAAAACATAATAAAACAAAACAAATTATATATATTCACAAATGACAATTACAAATTTTTTTAAAAGGTAAAAAAAATAAAAATAAAAAAAACCTAAAATGTCTTCAAATAAATAATCAATGGCAACATAATACAGATGGAAATTTTTTTAAAAGTTCTGTAAAAGAGAGTTCTTTGTTTCAAAATAAATTTATAAACAATTCACTAAATCTAAGGGTTAATATTTTAATCTTTGTTTGAGATTTACTGAAATGTTCATAAATCTATTTTGAAATTTTTGAAAAAGCTTTTACCTTTTAAAATATCCATAGGTTTTTTTTTTATGATTAATTATTAATTTATAAGTGTCTAAAAGGGCTTTTCTTTAGTTTTTAATTTCAATTCCATATTTTTAATCAATAGCAACAAATCTTTGTGGAAAGCTCGAAATCCTTACAGGCAAGACCATTACTTTAAGCCGAGAGTTTTGAGAAAGACAGAGAGAGTGAGAATCCCACCTTCCATAGGTCAAAGATATAGCAGTGACCTTTGTGAGGAGGGACAGAAGTGTAACACCTCAAATTTTCAAATTTTCCTATTTATTTTTATTCAAGAAAATTTTAACGGTGCTTGTATATTTTTACTTCTCTTTATAAATTTTTCCAAGAAAAAATAGTGTTGAATTTTTTTTCAAACTTATTTTTGGGATCAAAAAATTTATTTCAATAAAATGTGTCTTTATGATCTAATGTGTGTGTGTATATTCGCACGCGCATGCGTGTATGTGGCTATCAAATTACAAAAATTGACTATATTTACCTTAACTAATCAATATGTAGCAAGTATTAATAGTCATAAATATATTATTATCAATAAAAAATATATATATTTGATAAATATTTATTAATAAAGATATATAAAACAATTATTATAATTATATTATATTTCATACAATGCAATCACAATATCATATAAAATTTTTGGATAATTAAAAATTGTTGGTATCTTTTTTATTTCATTTTAAGATGTAAAATATGAAAAGCAATTATTAAATTTATATCTCCTTGGTAATTTTGTATGAAATTGTTAATATGTTAACTATATAAATTTTGTATTAATGTGGCTGTACTTATTAGTAATTATTATATGATATTAGTTGACTGTATGCAAATTTATTATTCTATGATAGTTGTATTTGAAATAGTACCTACGAGTTACTTCTTGACAATATTTCATAAACTTCTATCAACATTCCAACACTTCATTTAGCTACATTTGCATTGAATCTATTAGTTGCACATATTTATAATATTTATCTACTTTATAATACTTATAATATAATATTTATCATTATTTTGCATGCATATTTGTCTTTTTGTTGATATTATAATCTATCTCTATACTTTATAATAATATTAAATTTATTTTGGTAAAAAAAAAAAAAAAAAGGTAGCTAGTTAGATAGTTATACATCAATAATATTTATTAATGTTTTGATTAAAAAAAAGTAAAAATTAAATTTAATAGAAATTTCTATAGAATTTTGTATTTTCATGAAAATTTCAAACATTTCAAGAAAATTATGAATTTTTTGACAAAATTATTAAAAAAAAAATTATATGAATATTAGACGAAAATTTCAATAAAAATTATAGAAATATGATTGATTTTTATAAAAATTTTAAAAATTTTATCCTTTTTCCATTCAAAATCAAGATTTTCTATCAACCCATTGAAAATATAGAAATTTCGGTGAAATTTCACCTATTTTTCAATATTTTAGTCGTTGTATACAATTTATGGTTAGGGAAAATGTACTTTGTCTTTTACCAAGGACATTTTGAAGAATAATTCATCGAAAGGATACAAAAATGATTAAATTGAAAGGCAAAATTCAATATTTCCTTTATTTTTACTCATAGTTGTTTTTGGTTTTTGATTTTTCAATTTTTACTTTTTTTGGCTCATTGAAGAGGATGAATTACAAGTTGATGATATATGAGGAAGATAATAAAATAATCCAAATTAAACCTCCGCTAAATTTAACCGAAAAATAACAATAACCCTTACTAATCTGGTTATTATCAAAATCTAATGGATTTTTAAGTGAGATCTGGTGGACTTTTATTGTGCAATTATGTTTTGTTTTTATTTGACAAATAATCATCTTATTGGGTACAATATAATTTCAAAACTGTAATACTATAAAAAAACAAACTCAATCAATTCTTACATCAAAAAAAAAAATTATGCTTAATCACATAAGTCTAATCTTCTTCTTGTTATAATTTTTTTCTTCTTTTTTATCTTTCTGTTTGGTGCCGTAAGAGTTCAGAATAAATTTTTTAAATTAGTCAAAAGGTAAAATAGGAAATTCTAATGATCAACAATGGAAAGAGAAAAAAGAAAAAATTCCAAACATAATTAGAGAGAAGAGGGGAAAAGGGGAATAAGAAATTTCCAAACATTTTCAAAGAGGAAAAAAATTTTCAAACACAAAGAGAAGAGGAAGAGAGAAGAATAAAAATTGCCATATACTTTGCAGAGGAAGAAAAATCCAAATAGAGAGAGAGAGAGAGAGAGAGAGAGAGAGAGAGAGAGAGAGAGAGAGAGAGAGAAATAAGAGAGAGGAGAGGGAGAGAGAGGAACCCAGCGAAATGTCTCTGAGTTTTTTGTGATTGTGATATGGTTTCCTATATATATATATATATTAAAACAAAAAAAACAAAAAAACTAACAAACAAAAGGTAAGTAAATAAATGTTGAGTGGAGATGTAGAAAAAAATATATACAAAAAAAAAATATATATATATATATATATATATTTGTGATTGTAAATATAAAAAACCATTAAACATCATATATTTGTGATTGTAAATATAAAAAACCATTAAACATCATATATTTGTGATTGTAAATATAAAAAACCATTAAACATCTGGTTGGAAATATATAAATGAATCAAATTATACCAACTGCAATGGAAAGAGTAATTTTAAAATACCAAATTACCTCAAAAAAAAGACCAGCCGGAGTTTTTCTTCCCAAATCAAAATTAAAGCCATAGGCTCTTTTATTACAGTTAATCGATATATTGTATGAGCTAGGGTCTGATCTTAACTGTTTATTAAAAAAACTATCCCTTTTATCTCATGAAACAACATAAAGCAATTTTTTTTATTTTAAAAATAAAAAATAAAAAACATAACGCAACAGATTCATAAACATTACTAAACTAAAGTTTAGTAATGTCCATTTTGATAACTAATATTAGAGGTATCTAACAAGTTTATTAAAATATATAACAAATGTCATGAGTAAATATATTATAGGAATATTTTATTTTACACTTCCAAGGTTTGAGATAAATAAAGAGCATCCCTATGATCTCTAATAAATCATCCACTTTTCTTGTGGAAAACTACATTATCCTTATACGTTTAGTAAAATTAAATTACCTTGAAATGCATTTATTATTATTATTATTATTATTATTTTACAAAATCTACTTTTTTTAATGATTTGGCAAAGATTAATTTAAAGAGTTGAAAGTTTTTCTAATATATATTTTTAATTAATTTTATTTAAACTATGCAAATAGTTTTTCAATTAAAAAAACTATATGACGATTTCAATCATATAATCATTTTTAAGTAACTGATAGTTTGTCAAATATATTTGGATAAATATATTATAATTATCAAATATATTTAACTAAATATATTGTCATTTTCAAATATATTTTACTAAAAGGTATTTGTTAAATATATAAGTTACTTGGAAAAACTTATGTGATTAAAATTATCATATATTTAAAAAAAAATGATTACAAATATTAAATAAAATTTAATTAAAAACAAAGAAAAAAATTTAAAAGTTTCTAAATTAATTATTGTAAAAAAATAAAAAGAAACAAAAAGAATTTAAAAATTATTTAACTTTAGAAAGGTATAAAAGTAGATTTAAACTATTCAAAATGTATAAACCCTAAACCCTAAACCCTAAACCCTAAACCCTAAACCCTAAATTTTTTCAAAACTTGGAGGATATTTTTTTTATTTAACCCAATTTGAGTGTAAATAAAATATTTTTATATTTTATTAATTAACATATTAATATAATCTAATTATAGATAAATATTTGTTAAAATACGTGTAGCTAAATATAAATCAAACAATTGATATATGATAGTTAATATTTATGTTGGTTTTGATGGAGAAAAATCAATGTACAGACTAATGAAACAATCAATCCAATCCAATTTTAATTGGATTTGATCTTCCATTGATACAATTTGATTTTTTTGAAAAAATAATCATAGCTGAATTGGTTGAGTTATTGTAAAAAGCTACCTGATTTTTGAGATGAACATCCAAACATATTAACATATTATCAAATAAATTTTATAAAAAAAAAAAAGAAAAGAAAATGGGCTCCTGATATCGGCTCTTAAAATTTGAATAGTTATAGGTAATCAAGGCCGGCCCATAACTCAAAAATGGATTGGCTTGAAAGTGGTCCATGCCAAGTGTTAAAAGCAGCGAATTTCTCGGTCTGCACCGTCTCCTCACGTGTAATTGAAGAGTCTCTTTTGAATTTGGGAGCCTTTTTCCGTTCCAATCCCTTGAACTAAAAAACAAGTTCGCGTTTTCAAATTATAGCTGACTTAATAATTAATTGACGGTGACGTGCATTATTTGCGGATTTATTGGGTTGATAGAGCTATTCTATCTCTCGCTTTATATATAAACTTTTGTCATAAGAAATATACATATATGAAAAATGGTTTTTTCCCAAAGCAAACAAATTAAAAAACCATTCTCTTTTTATTTTCTTTGAAAAAAAAAAAAAAGGGTGAGGAAAAGTATCAAAGACTGACATCCTGTACAGATTCAATATGTTTTACATTAGCAGTCCGCCTATAAAATGATATATGTTTGATAAATTTGAATTAAAACCCAACAACCATTTTCTCATAATATTGTAAGTTCTCTGTTTAATAATATAAAAATTAACAATAATAAAAGTTTCATATTTGAGTGCAACACAATGACTAGGAAATTATGTGTAAATTATATATATATATATATATATAATATCCAGGTGGAACATTTAGATATGAAAGTGTAAAATTCGAATTAGAAAGGAGGGAAGAGAATGTAGGAAAAATGAACATTGGAAAAGCAGCCAGCCACCAGGCAGGCATAAAAAAGTCAAGAAGCATTGTTACTTTTGCCGTCACAAAACGGCTATAAAACACGACTTTCGTCCTTTTCTTTTTCCTTTATCTTTCTTTTGGATAACATTTTTTTTTTTTTTTTTCGTTTGTGGCAGTGACTTTTTCAGCACAGTTTTGAAGCAGTTGGGAGTGCCTTTTGGATTTACCTTTTTTTATGATGGAATAGTTGTGGGGTTGGATTTCTGTTCAACATAATGGACTAGAACCAGAATGGAAGTGAAAAAAAGAAGGAAAAAAGAAACTATTAAAATAATTTTAAAACAACATAAAAGTCACAGTCCCACAAAGAAGAACAAGAGTACATATCTGAAAACTAACCCCAGCTGCCATTATTAATTTTCATGTACGTTGTCAAAATTATATCATTAACCTGTCTTTTTTTTTTAACCACAAATTCCACTTAACTTATTCATTACCAAAAAAAATTCCAGTTAACTTATTGGTTAATAGCTGTGAATGAATTTTTTTTTTTTATATTTTTTTATTGAAACACTGTGAATGAAAAGTTTAAAGTAATCCAAACACTTTAATTAGGCATCTTTTTTTTTTTTTTTAACACTTATCACTTATTTTTACTTATTTTATTTAAGATATAAAATATTTTAATTTTGTTTTTGTTTTTCCCCACTTAACACTTATCATTTATTTTAACTTATTTTATTTAACATATAAGATATTTTAATTTTGTTTTTTTTTTTTCACTTAACACTTAATATAAGATATTTTTATCTTATTCTAAAAAGTGAAATTTTTTCACTTATGTCTTAAATAGAAAGCCTCCTATAGTGTTACTCAAATTTGTTTTCCAAAATTTTCCTAATCAAAATCCCAAATATTACCCTCCGATTACAATATTTATAAATATCCAAAATATTTTATTAATGATGGGTAATTCAATCTTTTTAAATATTAACACTACTTATATCTCAAAAAGAAAAGACCAACTAAATGTCTAATGATTTATGGCAAAGGTCTATCTAGATCTAAGATACACTTATGTCTATTAACATATCAGTGTAAAAAACAAACAGGTCCAACTGGTTACTTCATTCATGTCTATATTGTTAAAATTGAAAATAACTATATATAGCTAATATTTACATTTAAACTTTGTGGGCAGGACCAATATCTAATAGTAATGATTTATCAAATTTATTATAGGTTTAATCTATTATTCACTTCCTCTAACATTTGATTTAAATACATTTTAATTTTTTATTTCAAAAATATCATCAACTTTTCATTTGGTTTCAATAACCAGATCCATTCCATTTCCTATTTGTTTCATTTACACCTTTTGATTAATATAAAATCAAGCCATGCATGCTCCTAATAAAGGTCTAAGTCTTAGTAATCACTCTAAAGTTACATCTAACATTTTTGTAATTAGAGCAATACCTCAGGGTGTATTTGAAAGTAACGCTTTAATATTATATTATAAAATAGTAATTTAAAATATAAATTAGGTCTACGTGTAAAATGAAGCCAATTAATATTCAGCAGGCATATAAAAAAAATAGCATTTTAGAGTGTTAGGTTTCTCACTTTTAGCCAAAAATGTTACTCAAAAGCCCCCAAAGGCACTGCTCTCAAGCAACAGAGGTCGATTAGAGGGTAGAAATAAAAATGGAATTACATGTTCCTTTTGTGAAGCAATAACCAACAGATTTCGTCCTATGCCTCCTAAAACGGCTATGTTACCGAATCCCAAAATCTAAATCTACTTTAAATCAAGTGAAATCCAATTACCTTAATGCTCTTTTCGTTTTGCACCATTCCAAGCTCTTTCTAATTAGCTTAATCATTTCCTTTATTTTGGACAACATACCCTCCACATGATTAAATTTCTTCTTTAATTTATCTGCTTCGCAGTTGCCAGAGAAGTCCTGCAAAACATATTTGGCAAATACAATGATTCTTAGCCACAAAAATTTTAAGACAACAAGTACTTAATAGTTATAGACGTAAGCATGACCACCAGTATTTGAATAATAGTGGTTTTTTTTTTATGATAAAACAATAATAGTGGCTTCATCAGCTTAATGCACGACAAACAAATTAAAGAATTTTAATGATCATATTAGGAGTGTTTAATATATAAATAATGGTCCTAAAAAAAAATAAAAAAATAAAAAATGATATTTGTCCTCATTATTGACCATTATTAATTGGATTCATACTTATTGTTAATAGTTAATAATTTTTATTTAGAAATTTAGTTTTTTAAAATGTGAAAACGGATTTGAACGTAAGCAACTACTAATTAGTCAATAATAGTAATAAATAGCAGTGCTAAAAAATATACGTGGTCATACCTATTAACAGTTTATTTTTGCCAATTTTGAGTTTTATTATCAATCTATCAACAAGGTTTTTATGGCTTTAAATTATTAATTTTTGTTTTTGTTTTTGTTTTTTGTTTTTTGTTTTTTGTTTTTTGTTTTTTTTTTTTTTTGTTTTTAACAAACAAGAATATTTATTGAATGCAAAAAACAAATACACCATTTAAAATATGAACAAAATCAATAGGTAATCTAATATACCATCCTCGAAACAAAAACTAATTTCTTGTTAATTTGGCCACCCAATCCACAACAAAGTAGTAATTCTTATAAGCTTCTTCGAGTCATCTTCAAAAATAACATTCTCATAAATTGGTTATAAATCTCCAAGACAAAAATCAGCAAATAGCAAATAGAAGCATCAAACATGTCAAGGCAGATGGAAATTAAATGCCTATAAAAGGACGACAAAACAGGAAGAGCAAACAATTAAAGAGCCGAAAAAAAAAAAAAAAAACGTTTGAAGGTAAAACCATCAAACAACTAGGGTTAAGCTAAAATCTTACAAAAACGGAAATTAAAATTAAAGCAGTTATTATTGCATGGAGTAAGTTTCCATTTGGTATAACACTTTTTTTTTTTTTTCTTTTTTCCCTTTTTTTGTTTCAAAAACTTTACTTGAAGCATGAAAGCTCTTTTTGAGGGGGAAACCATAAGAAAAAAAAAACAAAGCATTTAGTTATGATCCATAAGCACTTGTTGAAAACAAAAAACTTTTTTAAGTGGTTTGATAGAAGTCAAAGGACCACTTATGCAATTCTAAAATTTTGTGAACTTGAAATGGACCTTTGTTTTTTTTGGGTTAGTCTGCCACTTCAACCTGGGCAGAGAAGGTAGATAGCGGCCTTGCCACTCTGCCACTTCGAACTTGGGCAGGGATAGTAAAGAAGCCAGGCCTTAGTCAGTTCAGATGCGACCGCAGCCGCAACTGGAACTTGAGTACTCATAAAATTATATGAGCCAACTTTGAAAAATCTAATACCCTGCACGATTTGGTTCATTTACACCCCTAATAAAATATTAAATATGTCCAAATTAAACTCTATACTTATCAATTGCCAAAACCGTTTTGGCTCCTTACCAGATTATTTTCTTTTATTTTCTAAACAATTTTTTTATTTTTTATTTTTTACACATAAAGACCTAAACATAAAATGAAAAATGTAACAAATAACATTAAAATAATATAATTTATAAACAAACAACAACATTTATTACATTAATTTTTAAAGATGTTATATTGTTTTCAATAAACATTACATTATATGAAGAAATTATGGTAATATTGTAAACATTTAAGTCAAAAGCACTTTTACAATTGTGTTACCAAGCATTCAATTCAATATTTCTAATATTTTTTTAATTAATAACCAAACAGTTATCTTGTTAATAAAAGCTAATCTTTAAAAATGATCAACTATAATAAGAAATATTAGAAATATTAGAAAATATTAAAAATGATCAACTGTATATTAATTGTTATTTGCACTTTAATACTTTTATTGGGAGAATTACAGTTTTGGCTTTCAAGTTTAAAGCATTGTAATTTGGATTCTCAAATTTTGATTTGTTACATTTTGATTCAATTAAATTTTTTAACTGATAATTTCCAATGATTACGTCCCTACTAATATTAAAATACAATTTGATTTAATTTGTTGCAATTTGAAACATTGCACTTTGGACTTGTAAGTTTCAATTTGTTATATATTTTGATTCAATTGATTTTTTTTTTTTTGACTAATAATGGTTAATGGTTCCCTCCCACCGCACTAATATTAAAGTACAATTCGATTTAGTTTGTTACAATTTAGATTTTTCAATTTAAATATATTGCATTTTAAATTCTCTAATTTTGGAATTTGTTCTTTAACACCTCTAATTTAAATATATGTTAGTTAAAGTTAGTCAAAAAAAAATATTAAAATTAAAATATAACAAAATTGAAACTTAGAAATTTGAATTGCGATGTCTTAATGGCCCAAAATGCAAATTTCTCAAATTTCCAGAGTAATAGATTGCAAGTAATCCTTACCAAACATGCAAATAAATGTAATTAGATACACTATAAAATAGATGTATAGATTCCATTGGAGCTAGTTGGGATCTATAATATATAGCTAAGTAATAGAGTGCATTCACTATTAAACCCCACTCATTCAATGATTTGGATGACTTAAAAGTATCAAATACAAATCCCAGGCATTAAATTTATTTTAAAGGTCATAATATCCAACCTTAACCTAACTCATCTGTTCAATTTATGTGCACAACTCTTTTTGATTTATCATTTTCCCTTGTTTCTTTTTCCTGCCACATAAAACATAGCTAACCAATTGACTAAAAACAAATTATGGTTTTTATTGCAAAATACATGATATTTAAACGAACAGTATAATAGGTAGAAGAACGACTACAAACTTTGACATTAGCAAAAAGTTTTTTTTTTTTTTTTTGACAATTATTTCAAAATTCAAAAACACGCCAAAGTTAGCAAGAGATATTTTCTCACCTGTTGGCCTTCTTGCTTCCAAAGAAGTTTTGTTCTTCTTTTGACAAAGAAAAAAGTTTTATTTTGTTTTTTTAAAATAGAATCAAATTCATAGTACGTACCGCTACCCAAAAAAAAAAAAAAAAAATTCACAGAACGTTCTAGTTTTTAAACCTGGAAAAATATCAAATAAATATTGGAAAAATATAACATTTTATCAATATATCTATATGTACATATATCTCTACATATATATTTAAATTGAGGAGGGTAAAATTGTAATTTCAAATTGACACATCCGTACTCCATCTACTTAGCCTTATTATATTAATTTTTTTGAACGTATACTGTACTCAGTATGTGAGAGTGAGAGAGAGACGTTGGCATGGCATGTGGTAATTTGGCAGTTACCCTTCTGCTTTCTGCTTTCAAAATCAAATTTTTAGAGAGAGAGAGAGAGAGAGAGAGAGAGTAAACGTCATAAGAAAGAGCCACATTTTTCTGAGAGTCAAGATTCTTCCTTTTGTAGCCAATTCTATCATGAGCAGCTTAAGCAGACCCTTCATAGAATCCTCCATTAACCCAACTCACAAATTCTTGTGAACTTTTTTCCCATATGACATTCTAACAAACCCAAAAGCCATGCTTGAACTTTGACACACTTATAAAAACAGAATCTTAGCTAAACGCTGGCTCATTTCATTTGCTGGTCGTCTGGTTTTCAAACATTTTTGAAATTTCGAATGGAAGCTTTAGTCAAGAAAAGAGAGAGTCTTCAAAAACGGAAAAGTGGTTTTGAAGTTTTGGGTGGTAATGGTGTTGTAACTGAGTCGCTCACCGATTCAAGCGCTGAGTCTAGACAGAGCAGTTCAAGCGGATTGAGCTCGGATTTATCGGCTGAGGATTCAAATGCAAAAGCGAAAGCTTCAGCTTCACCTTTGGGTTGGCCTATTCGTAAAGCTGAGCTTTGCAAGAGCTCAGCTGCTAAAGTGGGTGAAAATGAACAGAAAACCCATGTGGATGATTCAAAGTTTATTAACATGGATTCGAAAATTTCAGGTTCTTTCTTCTCTTTTCTTTGAGCAAGTTCTTGTTAATTTTAGTTTCCTCAACTTCAAATCTCATTTGATAGTGAAAAAAATCTTTCTTAGAATTTTTTAAATTTTGATATGTGTTCCACTAAACAAAGCTGGTTGCTCTGAAAACCACAAGAAGTTGTAATTTTTTTTGAAATTTTATCTTCGTTTCTCTTATGATGAACCGAACTAAAGATTTCAGAATTTCATTACATGAACTTCTCTTTTGGAAAACATAGAAATTTTGTCAATTCTAATATTTCTTTTTTTCCCTCTTATGTGGAAAATCATTCAGAGATGGATATGATGAAAGAGAGGTTTTCCAAATTGTTGCTTGGTGAAGACATGTCCGGGTCTGGAAAAGGGGTTTGCACAGCTTTGGCCATTTCAAACGCCATTACCAATCTTTGTGGTATGTCTCTCAGTTTGTGGCTAATTTTTTAGTTTTTGATTCAGTTACTTAACAATAATTTTTTTCTTCAACTGATTCGTTTTGCCTACAATGTAAAAGCTACCGTTTTCGGGCAACTTTGGAGATTGGAACCTTTACCCCTTGAAAAGAAACAATTGTGGCGAAGAGAGATGGAATGGCTTCTTTGTGTTAGCGATCACATTGTTGAACTAAAACCTTCTCTGCAAACATTTCCCGATGGAAAGAAACTTGAGGTAATTCTTGTTGTCCTAATTTTTGTGAGTCAGAATTTTAAGCATCCCATTTTAGCATATTTCACTATATGTCAACCTGTGAAAAATACGACTCCTATTGAACTGTGGGGAGTTTGGGATGTTTTGCTTCTGTTTCGGTTTGCCAGTACCAAATTTAGCAACCCCTTTCCTTATTTGTAATTAACTTGCGCTGATGGCTTTGATTGTTTATTTCAAATTTTACTCATTGGTAAGATTGATTGGTAAACCAACGGACTGGTAAACCAACGGACAAATCCCAAATCGAAAATTTTCTAAACATATAATTGGGACAATCAATTTTATGTTACTAGTTTCTCATCAGTTGTGCATTTTTCAGGTAATGACTTGCAGGCCCAGATCAGATCTGTTTATCAATCTCCCAGCTCTGCGCAAACTAGATAACATGCTTCTTGTAAGTTCTTAGGTTGTTATTATATTATGTACTGTTGTGAATTAGGAATGTCATTCTAAATACGCGAGTCCTTTATTAATATGTAGGAAATATTAGATAGCTTCGTCAACACGGAGTTTTGGTATATCGATCAAGGAGTTGTAGCCCCTGATGCAGATGGCTCAGCCTCTTTTCGTAGAACAACCCAGAGGCAAGAGGAGAAGTGGTGGCTACCTGTTCCCCGTGTCCCCGCTGGTGGCTTGAGTGAAAATTCCAGAAAGCAATTGCATCATACCAGGGAATGCACAAATCAAATACTGAAAGCTTCAATGGCTATCAACAGTATAGCATTATCAGAAATGGAAGTTCCTGAGCCATACATGGAAGCCCTTCCAAAGGTGTGAAAACTTTTATTGTTGAATGATATAACTAAACGTCTTTTGGGAAGCCAAGGATATACTCCATAGATAGCAAATGAGTATGCAAATTAATATACTGTTCTTGACATATATCAGAACGGAAGAGCCTGCCTTGGGGATATTATTTACCGCTATGTTACGTCGGATCAATTCTCTTCTGAATGCCTGCTCGACTGTCTCGACCTGTCCTCTGAGCATGTTGCTCTCGAGGTTGCAAACCGTGTTGAAGCCTCAGTGTATGTATGGCGTCGAAGATCTCACCCAAAGCCCCCAACTCATCCGAACCGTTCCACTACAAAGTCATCATGGAACATGGTCAAGGACCTAATGATTGATGGAGATAAGAGGGAATTGCTTGCAGAAAGAGCTGAAAGCCTCCTGCTTAGCTTGAAGCAGAGGTATCCTTGTCTCACTCAAACTGCCTTAGACACCAGCAAGATCCAATACAACAAGGTTAAATCTTCTTCTTCAAAAGTGTAATTATTTTTTTTTCCCTTAAATAGTTTGTTCATATGTAATATGGTTGAACTTTTGTTTTTTTTGCCACCTTGAACTTCTCAGGATGTTGGAAAGTCCATTCTTGAAAGCTACTCAAGAGTTTTGGAGAGCCTTGCATTCAATATCGTGGCTCGAATTGATGACCTACTATACGTGGATGACTTATCTAAACAATCTGAAAAATTGTCATCGGTTCCAAAAGTCAGTGTCATTTCTCATAAGAAGGTTTCCGTCCCTTTTTCTGTGCCTGTCTCAGGCACTCCATACAAAACAGCTTCTACACCAACTTATTCGCCTGCACCGCTGATTAGCCCGGCCAGGGGAGAGAGAACTCCTTTTCTCCACAATAACGTCAACAACAACAACAACAACAAACCACACCGTCGCGGTTTTGGAGTAAAAAGAGTTTTGACTAATTATCTTGGTGTTGATACAAAACCAAAGGTTTGTTGTAATGCAACTAATGGCGCTGCTTCCATTCCAAGCACACATTCGACAGAAACATCCAGTCATAGAAAAGAGTAATCAGCCCCACAAACCAGCCCTACATTACGGGGAAATGATAGTTGATGATGACACAATTAGAGAAGTAAAGAGATACATGAGAGCAACCATGGGAATTTAATGTATTGGTTAAATTCGTAGTTTCGTGCTTTGTATGCAATTTTTTTATTTCTTTTGGACATATTTTGCATGGGTTTGAATGTAGTTAAAATTGGAAAAGAAAAAAAAAATATAAATGTGAGATTGTTCAACTGATGGGTCTGCTTTTCCATTCCAAGTACACATTCGGCGGAAACTTCTAGTCGCCCAAAGGAGTCATCAGCCCCACAAAATGACACCAAATTACGATGAAATGATAGTTGATGATGACACAATTATTAGGGATGTAAAGAGATCCATATGATTGAAACCTTGGAGGTATTGGTTAAATTAGTTCATGTTTTGTGCCAACTAGATCTGAAAGTGAGTCTGTTCAAAGATTTGTGCAAACTAGTTCATGTATTCACACCCCACACCGCCAAAATGTAATCTTGGAGGGGCATTCCGAGAATTGAACTCGGGACCTCTCGCACCCTAAGCGAGAATCATACCACTAGACCAAATGCCCAATTTTTCATGGGACTCTGAAGTTAAAACTATTTTAAAGTCAGTCTTTCGCATTCAAAACACACATTTTTGGCATGTTCTATTCGGCATCAATCAACTTTCGAGCGTAACAATAGCCCAAGCAAGGACGATTATCACTCATATAATCACTTGAAACCAAGTATTAATCTCCAGACAAATATCTATGGTGCTTCACAGACATTTAATCCTTATTAAGGAAATATAAACAATTTGTACAACATATTAAGTGAAATGGGTTATGCTCCTAAATTAAAATTTTTTATTATATTAATTTCAATTTATACAAGTTTTATTTTGGAATGACAAGTTATAATCACAATAATTGTAATCAAAATATGACCCATAAATTTTTTTTAAGTTACTAAATCCTTTATACTTAACTATAAAATGTTTGTTTTTAGTTAATTTTTAAGTGGTTTTCTAGTATAATGATATAAAATACAAATGGTTGTTTGTTACATATAAAGTGTCTGTAATTTGCCTTTCTTTACTTATTTTGAACTAAATGGAAAATGATATGAACCTAGGACGACCTGCTTTTAAACCTGTATTATATTAACTCGGATCTAATTATGTTCAAGTTCTAATGGTTACCTTAATCCCAAATCAACCTGTGATTTGAAACCTTGGTATAATTTTCTGTATAAAATTCAAGCTTTATTCTTATTGAAAAATAAACTTTTAAATAGGCTACAAAGTCATAAAATAAACCTTAAAAACAAAAGGGAAAAACCGGCCATACAAAGTGGTTTTCTATGGTGGTCGAAATTCTCACTCCTTTCCTATTCTAATTTGGATTAATTAATTCATTTATTTTGAATTAGAAATTAATTAATTTACAATGAAAATAATAAAATAATAACTTTCGTAAACTTATTTTTCCAGCAAATAAATAAATAAAAACTAAAAAGTAATGGTAATTTCCTAAAACAAAAAGTAGAATCAAATTAGGAAACTAAAATACTAGCTTTTTGACTAAGTTGACTTTGACCAATCTTTGACCACTTTGAGCTCCAAATCAGCTTCTAGCTTTGTAGGATGCCAAATAAGCTTATTATGAAGTCCCACACATTGCCCTTGCTTGGAAGAAAAAGAAAAAGCCAACTCAGCACAATACAGTAAAATCAGCACAAAATACAGCAAAAACCGGCCAAATTTACTAACTGTCTGTACAACCCCTTTTTGGACGACTTGGAAGATGCTTTGATTTGATTCCATGTCCTCTTAGACATATTTATTAAATCCATGAAACATTGGAACCATTTCATGCTTTCTGGACTCAAAAAATGTACCAAAACCGCTACCTGGACTTGTACCGGCTTCCACTACTTGTATGCTCAGAACTGTCTTGGATCTTCGAGTATGGATAAGTCCTCTTGAGAATGAATAACCTTCTGGATAAAGGCAGCAAGTTTGACCTTAAATCTCTTAGTTTGAGCCTTAGTGATCGGTCCGGTCTTATCCGTATCGGGTCAGCACCCCAGCGGATTGTCGGTTGTACATGTTCGGACGGAATCACATCAGAAAGATAACAAAACAAAAGATATATTTGATTCTTAAAGGGAATAATGATAATTCTATGTTTGCATATGGTATATAGAATAACTATTCCTTTAAAAATAGGAATAACTATTTATGAAAATAGAAAATGGAATGAATGATAATTTCTATTTATATGTTTGGTAAAAATATTGACTTAAAATAAAGTTTTAGTCTTTATAAATAATTTTTTTTACAAAAATATCCAAATTTGCTAAAAATTAATTAAAACTTAAATTATTTATTTATTTATATATTTTTAGTATGTGATAATAAATGTAAATCTAAATATAGTAAGAATATTCTAAAATTTATCCATATTAAAATATAAAAATAGGAATTCTGAAGTTTTAAAAAGGAATTGCTATTCTTTTTAATGGAGGTATATCTAGTCTTATTGAATAGTTATTGCCAAATTCAAAAATTTAGCAAACATAGGAAAAAAAATGAAATCTATGGTATTGGTGTTTTATTCCTATATTTATTCATAAACCAAATATACTCTAAGAGTTTTAATTAATTTCAGTATACTAAATGTATTAATACTAAGCCAATATATAGACTATAAATTACACGTTATTTTACCTCAATGAAAGGAATCTTAATTAAACTCCATGACTTCCACTATTTCAATAATTTAAGGGATTGCATTGACCTTATCCTAGACTAATTCAAGGAAAAACTATTATAATAAAAAAATAAATAATTAAATAACATAACTTTGTTTCTATTAGTTTTTTTTTGGTTGATTAGTTTCCTCTGGTTGTTGTATAATGCATATATATATATATATATATATACCCCATTTATCCTTAATTATGAATTTGGACGGAAAGACAAACTTTTGTGGAACCGGCTATTAGCTCATACTATCATTTAAGATTTTCAGCAGGTAATAGGCATAATTTATTCTAGCGAAAAATGGAAAAAATCTTTAATACGTGTATATATATATGTATATATAAATCTAAGAAAAACAACTTTTAACCTCAGTCCAAACAATTTTGGGAAAGAGAAAAATGCTTTGTTTATCTCCCATACAATGAAGGTTGGAAGATACCACATCAGACTTCCTCACATCCTAGAATGTCAAATGATGAGCAGTTATGCAAAAAGGTGAGTGATGCCCTCTTAGCTCTGGGATTAATCAGAAAATCTAGACCTCAATGGGCAAGCTCAGCATTTTATGTCAATAAACATTTAGAACGAGGAAAGAAAAGGCTGGTCATTACAGAAAGCTTAATGAATGCCTTCAAGATATAAGGTATATGATGTGTAAAATCAACTCCAAGTGCATGAATCGTTTTCAAATAATAAAGTAAAAAAAATAGAGTTGTCGTACCCAAATGATTAAGAGTTAAGTATTAAATATAATTAGGTTTTGGTAATATTTGAACTAGCAATTTAAATGGCAATTTAAAATTAGTTAAATTAAAATTAAATAAAAGCAACCAATTAAAACTAAACGTATTTCATGTAAGAGAGTGAATTTAATAATTATGAAACTAAAACATTTGATTTCACCACTAAATATTCCAATTTAATTACTTAAATATGTGGATTTAATTAACAAGTAATTTTGTTAACCACACTTAATCACAAAATTAATCAAAAGTAGTTTCCATTCTTAATTGATAATATTCACATAACCTAATTTACTCCTTCTGGCCTATAAATTAAATCTTGCAAATTCATTTAACATAGATTAAGCAAGTAATATAGCATGAGATATAATTATTTTCCAATCAATTATGTATTCTTGTAAATCATTGCAGATCCATAATATTATCCTTTTCCAAGCTTAAATATTATTAAAATCATTCATTCATTCCGTCAATGAAAGCATTAAGTATACCAGTGATTTAGTAACAAAATATATTACTAATTAAATAAAATTAAACATATATTAAAGTAACTAAACCTCCATAGTTAGAGCTACATCATAGCTAGCTATGAAAATTAGTTCATCGCAAAAATAAATTTAACATCCATAATTATTAAAAACAAAGCTCACTATTAAAAAGATAAAAGAAGGGAATAAAAACTAATGAAGAAATCTTCCAAAAGCTCTCCAAGCCATGACCTTCTTCTCCAAGTAAATCCATGTCTCTGCCTTCTCCAAGCTCGCCAATTGATCTTCCAAAACTCTAAAACCCTAAAATCTTAAAAAGCTTAAGAGAAATTAAGAAACTCCTAAAATTTGGTCTATTTCCATAGAACCCTCTTAAAAGCTCTTAAATAACACTCTAAACTTGTATATTTTCCTTCAATTAAATGGAGGCTATGTATATAGGGCTTTGGGAACCTTTCTCTCTCTTTGTTTCAAATGTGGCACTTTTGCAAGATACCTTTTTTAAGCTATCAAAAGGATAGGACGAATTTCATGTGTAAGAAAGAAATTTGATATTACCTACTCCCTATAACTTTTCTTTTCTCTAATTCCTTATAGAAAAATTATTAATTAGTCTAATTTATCCTTAATGAGGCATATGACATGGCATGTGTCTCATTAATGATGAAGTAATCAATTATCACCACTTGTCCTAATCTTGGCCCTTAGATTGTCTTGCTTCTCTCTCTTAATCAATACTGAAGATTTAACTAGAATATTTTTTTTTATAAATTTTAAACTTCAAATGATGATATCTTTTTACTCGCACCTCTATATCCAAAAATAATATGATATTTGAAATCGTCATATCGTGAAGATTCATATGACATTCACTTCCATTATAAAATTCTCAACTGGAATTTTATGGAATTTTCATGTAATCTTCTTGGAATCTTTTTAATGCTTAGCCCGTTTGAGCTTTATTCTTGGTTCCCATCATAATTTGACTCAAGGAATCCATTTTATGGTTGTTTTCTTAAAATTCTTCCTCCTTCATCCAGATTAAAAAAATACATAATTAACTATCTTTCCATAGCAAATTAACACAAACTAATAAATATTAAACTATAAATATAATATAAAATCATCAATATTTTAGCCTTAACAAATACCTCAAACTTAAGATTTTTGAGTCCTTAGCAAAGAAAAAGAATAAGAAAATGAATCTTTATAAAGAAAATAAGATACTTTAATAGGGTGCCTCAAAGATTGCATAACATATCAAGTTTTAAATGGCTTCAAAATAATTATGTAACTCAATACCTTATCTTCCATCTAACATATATGATACTTCCAATGCATGTGTGTGGAAATCAATTTATACACTCAATATCGTGCATTTGAATAAATTTACAAGAATTAGAGATCAATAATAAAGTATAAACTACCATATACTTCACTTAATTATCACTCTCCACTAATGTAAACTAACGCACCACTTGGAATTATTAAGACTTCATGACTTCTATTATTAAGGCTAATGTGTATGGCTAAAAGTAAAAAAAAAAAAAAAAAAAAAAAAGATATAGGATATAATAAATCAAAAAAAGAAAGCCAAAATTAAATATCAATGCTCATAAAATTTGTTTCTTTTTTAGAACTTCTTTTCTTCTTTTCTTCCTTTAACTTCACATAACTCTCAACATAAGTTCAGAAAGCTCCTATTTCTCCTTTCTATTGTATTATTATTATTATTTTTTTTTTTACCACAATTGCTTTGCTTTTTCTTTCTTTTCTTTCTTTTTTATTTTTTTGGTTACACATTCAAAACCTCTAATTTACACAAAAATACATGCTAAATCCGAATTCACCCAATACTTAATCTCCAAACTTCTCCTTTCTTTCTTTTTCCTTTTTTTTTTTCCCCAACACTTAAAAAAACTAACAAGCATATATTCATATCAATTCAATTAAAGCTCTCTTTATAGTATGATCAAGATAGGAAAAACAAATATAAGGCTCATAAAGGGAAAGTAAATATGGTTTAATGAACAAAAGGCTCTAATATGCATATTTATGCATCCTAAAGGCTCAAATAAGATAGTCTGGAAAATAATGTCTTAGGTAGGCTTAAGAGGATCAAACTTAAACAAAGATGACCTAAATAATGATCTTAGTAATGCTTTTACCTAGGATTTCTACTCAAGCAATAATTAAGCAAGCTCTAGAATTTAATTAATAATGAAGCACTTTAATTTATGCAAACCTTCTTCAAAACATAATATAAATCATGCATTATTGATAATGTGCTAATAGTTTTCTTGAAAGTAACAATGTATGAATATAACTTCAGGTATTTAAGCATACACAAAAATAAATTCACTATCTAAAAACCAATTTATTTTCAATCATTGTCTTACGATTGACTTATTAAAGTACTTAAGAAAACCACATAAAAACAAAAATTTTCTTTTTTTTTTTTTAAAACAATAATAATCAGGAAAACCACAAACAAACACTAAAGTAAAAATATTTTTGGATTTTTCAAAACTTTTATGAAGGATAATAAAAACAAAAACTAACATGCATAAAAACTAACAAAAACATTTAAAAAACAAGATTTAAAAAATGCAAAGCATGCTTTTCACCCCCGAACTTAAAATGAACAATGTTGTCATTGTGGAAAAATATAAAATAAAACAAAATTAAATAAAAGGTAAAGAATACTCTCCATTTAAGACATGGAATGTGCCTTACATTATGAACACTTAGGAAAAATGCACTATATGGCCAAAAAGAAGGGTATGTGCCCATGCAAGTTGATGCACTCTACTGTATTCCAAAAATCTAGCTTGAGCTTTAAAACCCATCTTTTGCTCTTTTGTACCTAGGAATGTCACCGGACCAGGATGGGATCGGTTTTTAAAATCTCATCCCCATCCCCACGGTTTTTCCCATTTCTTTAAAAGCGGAACAGGGATGGGGATTTCCCAATCGGGGATGAGACATGGCAGTTTTTTCCCTTTTTTTTTTATAATTGATATAATTTTTTTTTTGAAAAATTTATATAAAATATTTCTTTTATGAACAAAATATAAACAAAGTTACAAAAATGCAATAAAAATACAATAAAATATATCAAAGTCCAAATTTACAATCATAATAAAATACTTCACTAAAAAATACAATACAATATAGTCCAAATACATAAACATAAAGTTTATAAAAATACATATACACACATAATAAAGTTTTACTTCTCATTTCCTTAAGTCTCCATGGAAGAATGTTCCGTAAGAGTTGATTGCACCAAAAAAAAAAAATAATAATAATAATAATACCAATAATTTTTTTAACAATTTAATATACACATTTTTTGTAATAAATAAATTCAATTTACCTCCTCATCGATTTCTATGTCACTCATAGTAGAAGAACAAGCTCCAACATATGGTGAAAAAGATGAAGCTAACAAAAATAAGACTAATTAGTTAACAATAAATACAAAAAATATTGAAGATAAAAAAAAAATTTAAAATTTAATCTTTCATACCATTAACTTCAGCCCATAACCAATCTTGTGCACACATAAACGCTTCCAAGATTTTATGATGAAATCTACTTCGATGTGGACTCACGAATGTTCCACTAGTACTGAATGCAGACTCAGATGCAGCAGTAGATACTGGAATGGCTAAAATATCTCTTGCAATATTATGCAAAATAGGATATTTCATTGCATTTACTTTCCACCATGCCAATATGTCAAAGTCATTAGATCTAGGCAAAATCAGACTCCACGTAATGATCAAGTTAAGATTTAACATGATCAATATGCAACAGTAGATACTGGAATGGTTAAAATATCTTTTGCAATATGATGCAAAGTAGGATACTTCATTGCATTTACTTTCCATCATGCCAATATGTCAAAGTCATTAGATCTAGGTAAAATCGGCTCCTCCAAGTAATGATCAAGTTCATATTTAACATGATCAATATTAGTAATGCTAGAAACAAATAAATCAAATTTTGCCAAACGATCTTTTTTCCAGATGGAAGCACATTGGGTTAGGAAGATGAAACATTTAGAACATTTGCACTCAAATTGCTCTTTGATTGATATTCTTTCATCAAATCACAGCAAATTTGACGTACAATAGCTATCTTATGCACACCTTCATCTCCATAAATCAAAGGAAAATAATACTTTATCACTTTCATTTTATACCTTGGATCTAAAAGAGTTGCTACAACCATTATATATGTGTTTCACTCCAATATTTTTCAAATTTAGATATCATACCCAAGGCCGTCAATCTAATTTCCTCACAAGAAGATGTTAGCCAATCACAAATTGACATCCTAATCTCACAAATGTGTGGAAGAAAAGATTAGCTATAGGATACTTTGTTCCTGACTATATTTCAGTCACTTCATAAAATAACTCTAGCCTTTTACAAATCTTTTTGGCTAAATCCCAATCTTGATCACTAGGCAAACATTTATATAGCGACTCTCGTTGTTTCAAACGAGGAAAAACAGTCTTATATTTCAAAGCAGTAGCAAGCATCAAATATGCAGAATTCCACCTCATTTTACAATCAAGTACCAACTTCTTATCACAAGAAATTTTCAATTGACGAGCACATTTTAAGAAATTTTCCTCTCTCTGTTGTGTTGATGTCCAAAAATAAACACTTTCACAAATTTTTTCAATACTTCCACAAATTATTTCCAAACCATCTTTCAAAATCAAATTCAATATATGTGCACATACCGCATATGAAAAAATTGACCATTTTACAAAAGTGAAGAATTAGGAAGCTTATCCAAAAGAAGATTGACCAAAGCATCATTTGTGCTACAATTGTCTAAGGTCAAAGTGGAAAGCTTACCATCTATATTCCAATCCAATATGCAATCCATAAAAACATTACAAAGAACCTTGAGAGAATGTGGACAAGTCACATATACAAACCTACAAAAAATAATAATACATAGTTATAATAAACTAAACTAATTTGACTTAAATATATAAAATAACCTAATAAATATGAAATTTAATGTATAAAGTTATAAAGTACCTTATAATTCAACTTTGAAGTGTACAATTATCATCGATGAAATGTGACGTAATAAGCCATGAAGACTTTATTTTAGTTAGATGTCCACATATTCGTAGTAATTGCAACTCTACCATAATTCTTCTTTAACAATTACATTGTTCTGGATTTCTCGTAATCATATAATTTAAATATATCACTCCTAATTGTGTTACGAGATACCACTTTAAACAATGGTTGAACCGTATTCATAAACCTCCTAAATCCATAATGCTCAACTATTGAAAGAGGATACTCATGCAAAACTATCATGTTTGCAAGTTCCTTTTTAGAACTTGATACGAACCTAGAGTGACCTGCCTCTAAACCCATAACAAAGATTGAATTAGACCGTCTAATTATAAGTTATCAATGGAAGACCTTGACCCGTTACCTATATTTAAAGTAAGAACCTTGGTATGGTGAAGACGCCATAATAGGGTGCAGAATAACCTATTGATAAGTTGACTTTGAACTCCACAAACAAAGCTTGAAAAAGTTCGATGTAGTTCTTAGAGAATCAAGAGAATCACTCTCACTTTGAATCACTTTGAATCAAAATTGTAACCTCCTCTTTATTCATGACTTGTGTGCCTTTAAATAGGCAAAATAAATTACAAAGCTTTCCTAAATTTGCTAAAAGTAAAGGTGGAATAATAATGGATGAAAATTAGGTTTAGGAAACCTAATTTTGATAGGTTTAGGAAACCTAATGTGATTAGGTTTAGGAAGCCTAATGTGGTTAGGTTTAGGAAACCTAATTTAGCTCCTAGTTTCCTAATTTGAATGGCCTTTAATTCTTTGATCAATTCCAACTCTAATAAAATTAGGAAAGTAATTTAAAAACCTAATAAAAACTAAATTAGGAAAGTAAATAGGCAACATGCCAAAATCCAATCAAAACATAAATACAAATTAATATTTTCCTAATTATAAAATTTGGCCAAGCTTAGTTGGATGCCATGTCACCATATGATGCCACATCACCATGTTATAGAAGTCCATGCGTTAAACTCTCTTTCACGTTGGCATCCACCATCCTAATCATATGGACCAATTTTAGCTCATCTTCACTAATGAACTTTCTTCCTTGGGTTGTAAACACCTCATGGATTAAACCATTTAGTGCATCTTTCAATCTCTTTG
This sequence comes from Ziziphus jujuba, assembly GCF_031755915.1. Classification (NCBI taxonomy): domain Eukaryota; kingdom Viridiplantae; phylum Streptophyta; class Magnoliopsida; order Rosales; family Rhamnaceae; genus Ziziphus; species Ziziphus jujuba. The sequence continues at coordinate 18,296,001 of NC_083386.1, read as the reverse complement.
CTCGTGCTCAGGTTATGGGTCCTGTAGACATTTGAAGTGGATCTGGTCTCCATCTTGAATGGCTCTTAGTCATGTCTTCATCATTCCCCTCCTCTTGAAAAAGATTTATCCTCAAATTGTCACCTGCATAAAAAGGAGATAAATTAGTGGCATTAAAAGTAGCACTTACATTATACTCACCTCGAAGATCTAATTTGTAAGCATTGTCATTAAGTCTCTCTAATACTTGGAAAGGACCATCTCCACGTGGCATGAGTTTAGACTTTCATTGTGCCGAAAATCTTTCCTTTCTCAAATGCAACCAAACCCAATCTCCAGGCTCAAAAACAACTTGTTGGCGCCCTTTGTTTGCTTGCTTCATGTATTGTTCGGTTCTCCTCTCAATGTTAGCTTTGGCCTTCTCATGTAGTTGCCTAACAAAATCAGTTTTCTTTTTCCCATCTAAATTAGCACACTTGCTCAAAGGTAAAGGTGTTAAATCCAATGGAGTTAAAAGATTAAAACCATATGCAATTTCAAAAGGTGAAAATTTAGTGGCTGAATGTACAGATCTATTGTAAGCAAATTCAACATGAGGTAAACATTCTTCCTAAGTTTTGATATTCTTACTTATCAATACACGCAACAAAGTAGACAAAGTTATATTTACTACCTCTGTTTGTCCGTCAGTTTGTGGATGACAAGTAGTAGAAAACAACAATTTAGTACCCAACTTAGCCCACAATGTTTTTCGAAAGTAACTTAAGAATTTTGCATCTCTATCAGACACTATTGTTCTAGGCATTCCATGCAACCTAACAATTTCTTTAAAGAACAAATCACCAATATGAGATGCATCATCGATTTTATGACATGCAATAAAATGTACCATTTTAGAAAACCTATCCACAATCACAAAAATCGAATCCCTACATTTCCTTATTCTAGGCAACCCTAAAACAAAATCCATAGAAATATCTATCCAAGGGTGGTTAGGTATAGGAAGTGTCATGTACAACCCATGTGGTCGTAGCTGTGATTTAGATTGCTTACATTTAAAACATCTATCACAAATTCTTTCTACATCTTTTTTCATATGTGGCCAATAAAAATGCTTTTGTAGAACAGCTAAGGTTTTAGCTATTCCAAAGTGTCCCATTAATCCCCCCACCATGAGATTCTCTAACAAGTAAATCACGCAAAGAACAACTTGGCACACAAAGTTTATTTTCCCTAAACAAGAATCCTTCAAATCTATAAAACTTTCCCTCAGCATGCCTTTCACAAAGTTTGTAAATTTCACCAAAGTCATGATCTAAAGCATATAATTCTTTAATTTGTTCAAAACCAAGTAATTTAGCATCCAAAGTAGAAAGTAATACATACCTGCGGGATAATGCATCAGCTACAATATTTTCCTTACCTTGCTTGTAGCGAATAACATAGGGAAATGTTTCAATCAATTCCATCCACTTGCCATGGCGCCTATTAAGCTTTTCTTGTCCCTTTATGTGCTTCAAAGACTCATGATTTGTGTGAATCATAAACTCTTTAGGCCATAAGTAGTGCTTCCATGTCTCTAATGCTCTAACCAATGCATATAGCTCTTTATCATAAGTTGGGTAGTTTAAGGTGGCCCCACTTAGCTTTTCACTGAAATAAGCAATTTGTTTTGCCCTCCTGCATCAAAACAGCACCTATACCTATTCCTGATGCATCACATTCAATCTCAAAAGTTTTGGAAAAGTTAGGCAACACCAATAAAGGAGCATTTGTTAGTTTTTCTTTTAACAAATTAAAAGACCTTTCTTGAGCTTTTCCCCATTGAAAACCTACACTCTTCTTAATAACCTTTGTCAAAGGTGCAGCACTAGTACTAAAATCTTTAACAAACCTTCGATAGAAACTAGCCAAACCACAGAAGCTTCTAACTTGGGTGATACTAGTTGGCGTGGGCCACTCTTGAATGGCTTTCACCTTCTCTTGATAAACTTTGATACCTGCAGCACTAATCACAAAGCCTAGAAACACAAGCTCAGATTTACAAAAGTCACACTTTTTAGATTGGCATAAAATCTTTCTTTCCTAAGAACATCTAAAACTAACTTAAGATGCCTTACATGATCTTTTAAACTCCTACTATATACAAGGATATCATCAAAGTACACAACCATAAATTTTCCAATGTAAGCACGCAAAACATGATTCATAAGTCTCATGAAAGTACTAGGGGCATTAGTTAACCCAAATGGCATAACCAACCACTTATACAAACCATGCTTTGTTTTAAATGCTGTTTTCCATTCATCACCTTCCTTCATGCGAATTTGATGATAACCACTCTTAAGATCAATTTTTGAAAACATGCATGCACCATATAATTCATCAAGCATATCATTTAACCTAGGAATATGGTGACGATATTTGACAGTTATATTGTTAATAGCCTTACAATCTACACACATTCTCCATGTTCCATCTTTCTTAGAGACTAATAACATAGGTACAGCACATGGACTCATGCTCTCTCTAACATACCCCTTTTCAAGCAATTCACTTACTTGCCTTTGAAGTTCCTTTGTCTCCTCTGGATTACTCCTATAAGCCGGCCGGTTTGGAATTGTTGTTCCTGTAACAAAATCAATTTGATGTTCGATCCTCTAATCGATGGTAACCCACTTGGAATCTCCTCGGAAAAGACATCATCGAACTGCTACAAAAGAGAAACAATAGAACTAGGCAAAACAGATTCATTAGGGTTAGTTAAATGATTCATATATGCTTCTTTGTACATCGTTACAATCATAGGCTTTCTACAACAAAAAAGCTTCTTTATCTCACTTTGTTTTGCATGAAAACTCTCTTTTTTCTTTCCACTATTTTTCTTTTCTTTTTCACTCACACTCTCATCCTCACCACTCTTTTTCTTCTCTTGGTGGTTAGATACAGTTTGATTGTGTTGTTGTTCAGCTTCTCTCCGCCTTTGTAAAGCCAATTGATCATCAAAAACTTGTTTAGGAGTCATCAGCATAAACACCACTCGTTTACCCTTGAAATTGAAGACAACCTTATTAGTTCGACCATGATGATTAGTATCTCTATCAAATTGCCATGGACGTCCTAAAACTAAATGACCATCTTGGATTGGTACCACATCACAAATAACCTCATCTTCATAATCACCAATAGAGAATGCAATCTTCACTTACCTATTCACCTTTAACTCTCCACAATCATTAAGCCATTGTAGCTTATATGGTTTTGGATGCTTCATAGTGGGTAAACCTAGCTTTTCAACCATAGTAAGACTAGCAACATTAGTACAACTTCCTCCATCAATAATCATACTACATACCTTATTCTTGACTTTGCACCTAGTATGAAAGATGTTCTCTCGTTGCACTTCCTTCTCATCTTTATACACAGTTAAAGCTCTTCTAGCAACCAATGACAAGTCCCCTCCAACTGGATACTTGTAATCTTCTTCATCTTCATCACCAACGTCCTTCAATGGTGGCATGGATTCATTGTCCGACTCTTCTTCTTCAGTTTCAATGTCTCCACTTTCCTGAATCACCATGACCCTCTTATTAGGACATTGACTTGCAATATGACCCCTGCCTTGACATTTAAAGCACATGATATCTTTATTTCTAGTTGAAGATGAATCAGATTTACTTACTTGCTTAGATGAGGATGGTTCGGCCTTAACTTCGAATTTAGGCCGTGTGGTGGCTTTATCTTCAAACTTGGGCTGATTTGGTTTCCATGTGGATGGGCTTGCTTTCCAAGTGTGTTGAGCAATACTAGGTCTTGTGGTACTCCTCCTCTTGAGTTGTTGCTCTACTTTGATGGCCATGTGTAGCATCTCCTCAATCTCCACATAATGGTGCAAGTCCACTTGATTTGCTATTTCCCTATTCAATCTAGCCAAGAAATGTGCCATTGTAGCCTCCCTATCGTCCTCAACATTAGCCCTCATCATAAGGATTTCCATCTCCTTATAATAGTCCTCCACACTTCTATTTCCTTGAGACAAGGTTTGTAATTTCTGAAAAATGCTCCTATAGTAATGGCTAGGTACAAAACGCTTCCTCATCAAAGCCTTCATTTCCTCCCATGTATCTATAGGTCTTTGTCCTGCTCGCCTCCTAGAAAGTGTCTCTTTGTCCCACCATCCAATAGCACAGTCCGTGAATTCAACAGCAGCTAATTTCACCTTTTTTACCTTGGAGTAGTTCTGACAATCAAATACCATCTCAATCCTCTTCTCCCACTCAAGATATGCTTCTGGATCATTTTTACCTTGGAATGATGGTATTTTTATCTTAATTCCTCCATAGTCACTACCTTGGTCTAACCTCTCTCTCCCACAGAATTGGTTGGTTCTCAAACCAATGTCTTCCTCTTCTTCCTCATAGTCATCTCCCACACGTTTCCAATCTTCCCTTCTTGGGGCATTTCTTCCTCTACCATGTCCATAAGCAAACCTTTGTGGAGGTTGTGGCTGCGATGTTTGGATTGATGATTTCATCCTATCCAACCTATCATGGATATGCCCCATCTCCAACTGTAGTGCTCTTTGAAGTTCTCCCACTATGGCTTGAATGTATAACTTCGGATCAGCCACACCTGGAGTTTCATCCATGCTTTCTTTGCTTTTGTCTTGTGACATGATTTTTCTGCAAAATTTGTTAGTAAAAAAGAAAAGCCTCACAACACTCCCTCACGTGTCTCGCTCAAATTCAAGGTCACTTGTGTTTGTACTCTAGTTATAGTTCGACTTTTACACTCTATAATTCTCACCTTTCTTGCCTTTTACCACTTTAGTAATTCTATTTGGTTCCTTGCAAACTAATTTCAAACTAAAACAAACTAGCAAGTAACAATCCAAATAGACCTACCAAGCAGTTATGAAAATAAGGCTAAAAAGAAAGATAGAATGAAAAGTAACAAGAAAAAGGCAACGATGAAAGCTCAACAAGAAATTTAGCAAGAAGAAAAGAAACTAGAATGTGAGGAACAAATTGGAATGAGATTTGCAAAATGGAATTAGTGAATATTCAACAAACCTTATCTTTGGTTTTGATTTTGGCTTGTTTTTGGTGCTCCTCAAATCAACTAAAAAATTTCACTACCTAGTTTCTCTTGAAATCTCAATAATTTAATGCCACAAACCACAAGAACAATATTTATTTATTTATTAACTTTTTTTTTTTTTTTTGCGTTCAACAAAAAGAACAAGCTTTATAAAACGAAAGAAACCTCAATCGCACAAAACTTTAATGAAAATAGACCAATTCGTTGTCCTCAAGGGTTTGAAAACAAATTCGGTTTCTTTTTTTTTTTTTTCTTTTTTTTTGGTTTATGACCGTTCGATTTGGTATGATTAGATGAGTGAAGAATGAAGAAGAACAAAAAAAAGAAAAGATGCAAAGAAGAACGCAATGACCAAACAGATGAGACAAAAAAAAAAAAATCAAAGAAAACGAAGAATAAAGAACAAAATTAGACAACAAAGATAGATGGATCAAACCTGTAATTAGAAACTAGCCCTGATACCAAGTTGATACGAACCTAGAGCGACATGCCTCTAAACCCGTAACAAAGATTGAATTAGACCGTCTAATTACAAGTTATCAATGGAAGACCACAACCCGTTACCTATATTTAAGGTAAGAACCTTGGTATGATGAAGACGCCACAATAGGGTGCAGAATAACCTATTGATAAGTCGACTTTGAACTCCACAAGAAAAGCTTGAAAAAGTTCGATATAGTTCTTAGAGAACCAAGAGAATCACTCTCACTTTGAATTAAAATTGTAATCTCCTCTTTATTCATGACTTATGTGTCTTTAAATAGGCAAAATAAATTACAAAGCTTTCCTAAATTTGCTAAAACTAAAGGTGGAATAATAATGGACAAAAATTAGGTTTAGAAAACCTAATTTTGATAGTTTTAGGAAACCTAATTTGGTTAGGTTTAGGAAACCTAATTTAGCTCCTAATTTCCTAATTTGAATGGACTTTAATTCTTTGACCAATTCCAACTCTAATAAAATTAGGAAATTAATTTAAAAACCTAATAAAAACTAAATTATGAAAGTAAATAGGCAACATGCCAAACTCCAATCAAAACATAAATAAAAATTAATATTTTCCTAATTATAAAATTTGGCCAAGCTTAGTTGGATGCCATGTCACCATATGATGCCACATCACCATGTTGTAGAAGTCCATGCGTTAAACTCTCTTTCACGTTGGCATCCACCGTCCCAATCATATGGACCAATTTTAGCTCATCTTCACCAATGAACTTGCTTCCTTGGGTTGTAAACACCTCCTGGATTAAACCATTTAGTGCCTCTTTCAATCTCTTTGCTCGTGCTCGGGTTATGGGTCCTGTAGACATTTGAAGTGGATCCGGGCTCCATCTTGAAGGGCTCTTGGTCATGTCCTCATCAGAACTCTCTTGGTCAAAAGTGTATATACCAACTTTAACTTTTCCACGGGCATTTTTAGTAGGATTTAGTATTGATTGCCTAATATCCTTTTGTGTTCGAAGAGGACACCTTTTAAAATGATCATGTAAATGTCTTGTTCCATTTCTACTATTTCCTCCTAGTTTCTTACTACAATAGTTGCATACGGCCTTATCCACCCTATCTATCTTTACCTTTTTAAAAATGATTCCACACAACCAAAATCAATTTTCTTTTTCCATTTATATCTTCTATCTATTTTCTTACAAATTTTTGAATGGGAGCACATTACTATTCATAGAAGAATATAAATTGCTAATGAATAATTATGAAAAAAGTTCACTTTTTCTATATGTCAAAAGCAATATAGCAAAAAGTGAGTTTTCACCTCGTGTAAAAATTGAGAGAAAATTGAGCTTGAAATTGAGCTTGAGTTAAAGCGGTCAGAGAAATAGAACTCCAAAGCCAAAATTGAGCTTGAAATTTCTTGAGTAATGGGAAAACTAAGGAATGGAGCTTTTCTTTTTCCAGAAAGCCTACTATCGAAACAAGTAGAGTAAGAAAATTTGTATGAAATGTAGTCCAACAACCAAATCATATACCATTTAGAAGGAAATAGGATGAAGACTGTGCATGAGCAAAGAGAAGAAGATTTCTTAAACTTCTTGAACTCCTTCAAGTGGAGAATAGTGAAGCAAACTGAATGCCAAAGTGATCGGAGAAGCGATCGGAGAAACTAAATGATCGAAGAGAGTTGGCGAAAAGAAGTTCAGGCCGGTTAGTTTTGCATACATAAAATTATAAAATATATATACATATATATATCGGGCTGGGTTTGGGCCGGGGTATTTATTCCTTGCCCTAGCCCATCCTCGATTCGGGTTTTAAGTATTTACCCTAAGCCCAACCCGTAAACCCAATTTTTCGGGAAAAACCGCCCCGTTAGAAGAGGTGCACCGTGGGTATTGGGTCATAGGGGGCAAATTGCCATTCCTATATGTACCTAAGTATATTAAAACCTTGCAAAAACTCAAATAAAGTACATCAAAACATCCTAAAAACAAGAAAACAACTAAAATAAATAAATAAATAAAAGTAAAGAAAGAAATTTAGGTTGTCTCCTATGGTCCATTCCATTGATCTTAATTTACCTGGAAACAATCTTAGTCTAGAGTTATAAAGAAGTACCTTTTGTCCAACATAAAGTTCTTCTTTTCAATCATCTTGTCATGCCATCTCTTTGTCTTCTCTTTATAAATCTTTGCATTCTCAAAAGCATCCATCCTAAATTCTTCAAGTTCATCCAATTGTAAAAGCCTATTCTTACACGCAACCTCTTAATCAAAATTAAGAAACTTGCCTGCCTAATATGCTTTATGCTCCAATTCCATAGGAAGATGACATTCCTTATTGAAGACCAACTTATAGGAGAAGTACCAATGGGGTCTTGTAGGCAGTCCAGTATTACCAAAGTGCATCCTCTAACTTTAAGCTCCAATCCTTCCTTGAAGCATTGACCGTCTTCTCCAAAATCCTCTTTATTTCCGTATTTGAAATTTCTACTTGCCCATTAGTTTGTGGGTGGTAAGACATAGCAATTTTATGTTTAAGACCATATTTAGCAAGTAAGGATTCAAATTATTTGTTACAAAAATGAGTGCCACCATTACTATTGATTGCTCGAGGTTTCCAAAATTTAGTAAAAATGTATTTTTTTTTTAAATTTCACTACAACCTATACATCATTAATAGGTAGTGCACTAGTTCAACTCACTTAGAAATATAATCCACAGCAACTAAAATATATTTCTTACCATAAGAAGAAGGAAAAGGACCCATGAAATCAATACCCCAAACATCAAACAATTCTACTTCAAGGATATTCTTCAAAGGCATCTCATTCTTCCTTGATATGTTCTTGGTTCTTTGGCACCTATCACACCCTTGCACATAAATATTAGTATCTTTAAACATAGATGGCCAATAAAATCTAGAATTAAAAATTTTTGGTATGGTTATTTTAGTCCCAAAATGCCCCCCATACTTACTAGAATGACAACTCTTAATAGTGGACATAGTTTCTACTCTAGGAACACACCTCCTAAGTCCACAATTTGCACACTTCTTAAAAAGATAAGAGTTATCCAAAAAATAATACCTTATTTCCTTAAGAAACTTAGGCTTTTCATATGATTTTTCCAAACTAGGCTGCATAACATTAGTAACTAAATAATTAACAATATCATCATACCAAGGTACATCAAACACACCATAAACCTTAAACACTTTCTCATTTGGAAACCACTCTTATATGTCTCATTCTTCTTTTTCCTCACTTAATTCCAACTTAGACAATTGATCAATTACTAGGTTTTCTACTCCTTTTTTTATCCAAATTTTCTAAATCAAACTCTTCAACCCATCTAATTAACCTTGGTTTAAACTCTTTCGTACTCATGTGATACTTAATTGCATATGGTTGTATAGAAAATGGTCTTAAAACCTAACAAAGATGCTTTAAAGACAATGGTAAGCATCTCTTTCTTGGTAGTAGCATAATTAAGTTGACCATCCTTTAAAGCTCTAGAAGTATAATAAATGACATGCAGTTTTTTTTATCCTTCCTTTGTCCTAAAACAGCCCATATAGTATAATCACTAGCATTAAACAAAATTTCAAAAGGTAGATTCCAATTTGGAGTACACATAATGGGATCACATATTAATTTTTCTTTCAAAAGATTAAAAGCATTCACACATTCATCATAAAAAACAAACATAACATCTTTATTCAACAAGTTACAAAGAGCTTTAGTTATCTTGGAAAAATCCTTCATAAATCTTCTATAAAAACTCGCAAGCCTAAGAAAACTCTTAATACCTTTTACTGAAGTCGGTGGAGGTTATTTCTCTATAACTTCTATTTTTACTTTATCTATCTCAATTCCCCTTTTCAAAACCTTATGACCTAAAACTATGCCCTCTTAAACTATAAAGTGACATTTTTTCCAATTAAACACAAGATTATTTTCTTTACACCTTCGGAGAACTTTGGACAAAATTTTCAATTAAGAAGTAAAAGAATCACCAAACACAGTAAAATTATTCATAAAAATTTAAATGACATCTTCTACCATATCCAAAAAGATAGACATCATACATTTTTGAAAAGTCACAGGGGCATTGCATAAACCAAAAGGCATCCTTCTATAGACAAAATTTCCATAAGGACAAGTAAAAGTAGTCTTTTCTTAATCATCGGGGGCAATAACTATTTGATTGTAACCGCTATAACCATCTAGAAAACAATAATATTCTTTAGCAGCTAACCTTTTTAACATTTGATCAATGAATGACAAAGGAAAGTAATCTTTTCTAGTGGCCTTATTAAGCTTTCTGTAATCAATGCACATTCTACATGTAGTAACCAACCTAATGGGAATAAGCTTATTTTTGTCATTCTCTTGCATAGGCATCCCACATTTTTTAGGAAATACTTGAATAGGATTTACCCAATTACTCTCTGAAATAAGATAAATAATCTCGGCATCTAAAAGTTTCAAAATCTCACCACAAACTACTTTCTTAAGGTTAGGATTAAGCCTCTTTTGGTGTTTTATAGTCGGTTTATGGTCTTCCTTTATAAGTATTTTGTGTATACAAATAGAGGGGCTAATACCCTTAATATCAACTATAGTCCAACCTAGTGCAGTTTTTATGTTCTCTTAAGACTTCTAAAATTTTGGCTTCTTGGTCCTCATAAAAGGCAGACGAAATTATTACCATAAAGGTATTGTTAAATCCTATAAAAGCATATTTTAAATGACTAGGTAATGGTTTTAAATCAATTATAGATGGGTGCTCCACACTTGATATCTTTTTAGGTCCACTTTCACTTAAATCCTTAAACTTTCTAACATAATCTACCTCATAGTGGGTGGCTATATCTATGATGTTACACTCTTGTTTTGCTCTCATCTTCACATGGTCCAAATAACTCACTCAATCCTAAGGGATCCAAATTACTTTCCTTTGTCATATCATTTACCAATTCATCACATGCATCAACAAGAAAGCAAAAAGAAAATTCATCATCAAGATTAGGAAATTTAACAATAGTAGGGATTTGAAAACTTATCTCCTCATTGAGTACTCTAAGGGTTACTTGCCTTTGATGTACATCAATGAGGGCACGCCCAGTTGCTAGAAACAGTTTTCCAAGAATGATTGGAATATTGTCATCTTCCTCCATATCAATGATCACAAAGTCCGCAGAAAATATGAACTTGTATACTTTTACAAGTACATCTTCCAATATTCCCTTTGGCTTGTTGATGCATCGATCTGCTATTTAAACAGTCATTGTGGTAGACTTCACATCTTCCACTCCAAGCTTCCTATAAATGCTATATGGCATCAAATTAATACTAGCACCTAAATTACAAAGAGCTATAAAATTATAATGTCCATTGTTACACGGGATATCAAAACTTCCTGGATCCTTTAACTTAGGTGAAATCCTATGGTGTAACCTAGCACTACTCTCCTTACTAAAAGCAACTAACTTATAAATCTCCCACCTCCTCTTGTTGATAATTTCTCCTTCAACAGCTTAACATAGGAAAGCATTTATTCTGAGGCATTTATGAAAGGGATATTTATATGCAATTACTTAAATACATCAAGAAACTTCTTAAATTGATTATCTAACTTGGCATTCCTAAACCTAGATGGAAAAGGTGGAGGTGGGATCTTCTTGTAGGCTTGATTCTTCTCCTCATCTTTGTCATGCTTGTCTATAGGTTTGCTTATGTAAGGTGTGGGTTCAACTTTCTTTGGTTTAATTGGTGAGCTTTCAGCCTCTCTTGCATGTGGTGGAATGTACTTTGCAAGCATAGACTTTATGGCATCACTTGAACATTCATTTTTTCTCCTATTGGCCTTATTATGCTCCACATTTGATTTTTAGTTGTCATGTGTGGCCAAGTGTGATGTTGAGTCATGGGGCTCTCCTCGTCTTCATCATCAAGAATCACTATCCTTTCATCACTTTCTTTAGGCATGCTTACTTACTTTCCACTTCTTAATGTAATGGCTTGAACATGCTCCTTTGAGTTCTTCTCCATTTGGCTTGGCAAAGTTCCTTGACTTCTTTGGAATTGAGTTGCTAATTAACCTATTTAATTTTCCAAGCCTTTGATTGTAGCGATTTGGTTGATGAACATTTGACTATGGTTTGTCAATTGTTGCTCAGTTATCTGCATGAAAGATGTAGTTTTATTAGATAACTCTGTCAATGATTGTTCAAGTAAAGAAATTTAAGTTTGAGCTTGAAAAGAATTTTGATTTTGATTTTGATGTGCAGGTGGTGGCTTTTTGTAGAATTGAGGTTAGAATTGTAGTCTTTTGAAACCCTCCACCTTATCCTTGATTATATCCTTACTGGTTGTTGCTAGACCATGAAAAATTTGGATGGTTCCTCCATCCTCGATTATATGTGTTAGAATATAGATTGTTTTGTCGCTTTTGAAAGTTTCCTACAAAATTAACATGATCAGAAGCAAACGTATTTCCAACTTGGCAATCCATACTATTATGATGATAAGCACCACATAAATAAAAAAATAAAATACTATTAGTAGACTGGATAGAATTCACCTTTGTTTGACCAAATTGAGTGTTCAAGGTCTTCATGAATTGTTTTGCAAGTTCAGCTCCTAAGTTGTTATTATCAACCTCTTCCACGGCTTTTACTTGACTTCTTCTAGTTAGTCTCCTCTTGCTTGGATAGTGGTACTTATTATGGGTCATCTCTTCAATCAATTCAAATGCTTCAGATTGCCTTTTCTGCATTAAAGAACCTTGTGCAGCTGCATCTACCAATTGTTTGTTACCATAATCTAAACCATTTTAAATTTTTTTTACCTGCATCCATGTTGGAAATCCATGGTGTGGCATCTTCTTAATAGTTCCTTTGATGTGATTCTGCCCGTGCTCGTTCAATCGACTACCCGCTGGGGTATAGGTCTTATACAAATGAAGATGAGGCCACTCACTAGGGCACAAGTTAAGAGATTTAAGGAAACTTGGCTGGCTTTATTCATGGAGTGATTCAATCTCAAGAGGGCATGACAATACCTAAAGATACAAGGCCCGTTTTAAGCCTTCAAGTGGTGGAGATCGATACGGATCCAAGTAGCTATTTTTATGCAAATTTGGACTCCGAGAAGCAAGGAATGGTTCTAACACTTCATGAACTCAATGAATATCATTAAGAGGACATGTAATCCAGCCAAGGTAGAATCAAAAGCATCTAAAAAGGACTTGCACGGATAGCCTCTCAATTTGGCCGAAAATGTGCTGTTTAGCCGCTGGCTTTGACTTTTCTTCTTGTTTGACTTATTCCAATCAAGGGGCAATGTGTGGGAATCATTATTAATCATATTTTGCATCCTACATGGCATATGGAAGCTGATTTAGAGCTCAAACAAGATGAAAATTGGTCAAAGATACCTTAGTAGTCAAACTAGTCAACTGGTTTCCTAATTTAATTTTGACTTTTCGTTTTAGGAAATTAGTCTTTTATTTTGATGTTTATTTATTTATTTGCTAGAAAAATAAGTTTAGAAAAGTTATTATTTTAGTATTTCAATGTAAATTAATTAATTCCTATTTCAAAATAAAGGGATTAATTAATTCAAATTAGTTTAGGAAACTAAGAAAAATTAGGCACTTTCCTTTTCTCTACTTTCCTTTTCTTTACTTTCTTTTTCTCAACATTTTGTGTCCGATTTTGAATCAACTTTTTAGGGCTTTTGCTTTGTAATCTTAGCCTATTTAAAGGCTTATTTTCAATGAGAAACCAAGCTTGAATTTTATACAGAAAATTATTTATGAGATTGAATTCTCTTTGTTCTTTTGAACACCTAAAACACCATTAGTGAATGAGTGTTTTAGTTTGACTTATCAATAGGCCTTCCAATATCTATTGTGGCATCTTCATTATATATCAAGGTTTCTAATTACAGGTTGTTAAGGGTTCAAGGTGACCATTAGAACTTAAACATATTTAGATCCAGGCTAATCTAATACAGGTTTAGGAGTAGGTTGTCCTAGGTTCGTATTATCCTTGAAGTGCTCCCATGCATCATAAAAAGTCTCTTGGTCCCATTGTCAAAAATTATTTATACCGCTTTTCAACTTGGAAGTCTTCGATGGAGGAAAAGTTTTTTCTAGGAATTTTGCCTTTATGGCATTCCATGTAGTGATAGTATCTGTAGGTAAAGAATTCAACCACACTTTTACCTTGTCTTTAAGAGACCAAAGAAAAAGTCTTAATCGAAAAGCATTTCGAAAAGCATCATCAGAAATGCCATTTTATTTAAACATATCACACAATTGAAGAAAACTAGAAATAAGAAAGTTAGGATCTTTATGAAGTAAACCACTAAATTGAACATTATTGATAGATGCTTCAATTTTAAAATTGTTTGCTTCAATGGGTGGCCTCTTTATACCACACAAATCACCAACTTTCTTATGAGCAGCATACTCGCATATGGGTAAGTCATCTTCTCTTTGGTTGGCCATTGCACATTCTTGAGTTCCTTTGGTTTATATGTACCTAAGTACCCCTTATGGCTTGTTTTCTAAGTGTTGGTTTGTTCGCCAATTCAACTTCCTCCTCGAACTCTTGATCACCAACCATAGAAACTCGACTTTGAATGCTTGAATGAGCTTTCTTTTCCCCTCTCTTTTGTCTCCTCAAAGTCCTTTTAAGTACGCCAATATCGATATTTAAGAGTAATTCCGAATTACTATGACTTATGAAAAGCACTTAATACCTAAAAGGAGAGTAACGAAAACAAATTAGAAAGGAAATTAGAAAATTAAACAAGAAAATAAAAATTAAAATTCTAATGTTGCTAATTAATCCAACAAGTAAAACCAATTAGCAATAAAGAAAACAAACTAACACTAACTACAAGATAAGTAAAAATAACTTCAGGAAATAAAAAACCAAACAAAAAGAAAAGAATGCAAAATTAAACCCTTGTGTGCAGCTATGCTATCAAAGTAAACAATTATGCAAAACTGAAATTTCAACTAAAAGTAAGCTAAACCTAATCTTATTCAACCAAACAATTAAAAAAAAAATAAAACTCCTAATTATGCTATACTTGTAATCTTGACACCTAAAAATTAAAAACACAATGTTGGTATCAAGTACCATAAAATAAGTATTAAAATTCAAAGCAAGTTGGCCAAACAGGCAAAGAATTAAAACCCTATATGCACACTCAAACCAAAATTAAGAAATAAAGATAAAAATTTAAAATAAGAAAAACAATGTTGAAGTACTACTAAACTCAATCCGAATTAATGTTAACGCTTAATCCCCGACAACGGCGCCAAAAACTTAATGTGTAAAATTGACTCGCAAGTGCACAAATCGTTTCCAAGTAGGAAAGTAGAAAAATATGGTGGTCGTACCCAAGGGATTAAGAGTTAAGTACTAAAAATAATTAGGTTTCGGTAATATTTGAACTAGCAATTTAAATGGCAATTGAAAATTAATTAACTTAAAACTAAACAAAAAAAAAAAATCAATTAAAACTAAATCTATTTCAAGTAAGAGAGTGAATTTAATAGTTATAAATATAAGTGCATGTGATTTCACCACTAGATATTCCAATATAATTATTTAAATATGTGAAGTTAATTAACTAGTAATTTTATTAACCACATTTAATCATAAAACTAATCAAAAGTAGTTTCCACTCACAATTGATAATATTCACATAATCTAATTTATTCATTCTGGCCTATAAATTAAATTATTCAAATTCATTTAGCATAGATTAAGCAAATAATATGGCATGAGACATAACTATTTTCTAATCAATTATGCATTCATATAAATCATTGTAGATCCATAATATTATCTTTTTAGCTCAAATATTGCTAAAATCATTCACTCCTTTCAGCTTATAAAAGCATTAAGATACCAATGAATTATTAACAAAATATATTACTAATTAAATAAAACTCAACATATATTAAAGTAATTAAACCTTTATAGGATGGGCTACATCATAAGCCTAGCTATGAAATTAGTTCATCGCAAAAATAAATTCAACATCCATAATTATTAAAAATAAGGTTTACAATTAAAGAGATAATAGAAGAGAATAAAAATTATTAAAGAAAATGCACGTCTCTATCTTCTACAAGCTCTCCATTGATCTTTCAAAACTCTAAATCCTTTAAATCTTATAATCCTTAAGAGAATTTAAAAAACTCTCAAAATTTGGTCTGTTTCTATTCAAGTCTCCTAAAAACTCTTAAAAAATTCTCTAAACTTGTATACTTTCCTTCAGTGAGGTGGAGGCTATATAGACAGGACCTTAAAAACCTTTTTCTCTCTTTGTTTTCAATGTGGGACACATTGTTTAGGCTATCGAGAGGGTTGGACGAATTTCATGTGTAAAAAAGAAACTTGATTTACTTGCTTCCCATTAATTTTCTTTTCTTTAATTCCTTCTAGAAAAATTGTTAATTAGTCTAATTTATCCTCAATGAAGCATGTGACATGACATGTGTCTGATTAATGATAAATTAATCAATTATCATCACTTGTCCTAATCTTGGCCCTAAGATTGACTTGATTCGCTCTTTTAATCAATGATGGATATTTAACTAGAATATTCTTTCTATAAATTCCAAAATTCAAATGATGATATCTTTTCATTCGCATATCAAAATTAAAAAATAATTTGATATTTGAAATCATCAGATCGTGAGAAATCATATGATATCCACTTCCACTGTAAAATTTTCAATGGAAATTTTATGGAATCTTCAAAAGATCTTTTTAATACTTGGTCGGTTTGAACTCTATTTTTGGTTCCCATCATAGTTTAATCCAAGGAATCCATTTTTATACTTGTTTTCTTTATATTATTCCTCCTTCACCTAGATAAGAAAAATACACAATTAAGTATCTTTCTGTAACAAATTAACATAAATTAACAAATATTAAACTATAAATATGACATATAATCATCAATATTTTAGCCCTAACAGTTTCCATTACCAAGAAGAGATAAGCTTTTTAAGAGAATGAATGGAGCTAAGATCTTCTCAAAATTTGACATGAAATCAGAATTCTGATAGATAGGCACTGTAGAAGAAGACAGGCACAAAATAGCCTTCATAGTTTCTCATGGACATTATGAATGGAATGTTATGCTATTCGGATTAAAGAATGCTCCATCAAAGTTTCAATATCATGTGGATGACGTTTATGCTCCACTTAAAGAGCATTGTTTAGTGTACATAGATGATGTTCTTATTTTCAGCAAAAGTGTAGAAAAGCCAAACAGTTCTTGGATGAATTGAAAGGAAGAAAGTAGATTCAACAATTTCTGGGAATAATCAATTATGCTTCAATTATGCTTCTGTCCTGATATTGCTTATTCCATGTTGCAGCTTATACATTACCCTGAAGCCCGAAGACCGCAAAGTGAAGGTGCCTGTGATGTATAGAGTTGTTTGTCATGGTTGCACAAAGTGCAGTGAAGATTTAACTTTGTAGTTTGTTCTTCTATCTATTTTACTCTTTCATCCAGACACCTGAAATCTAAATAAATGGCTGGTTATGTTATCGAGGATTTGTTTCCATGAAACAAAAAAGAAGAATTAATAAAATTTCTGTAGCCCAACTCTGTGGTGATGAATCAATCATTTTACTTGATAAGATTTCAACTGGTGTCCCTAACAATTTGGTAAGTAACTCCATAAAATCTTGGGTGGTAGTTCTGCAGAAAAAAGTCTCATATAAATTTTGATTAGAAAGAAAGAATCTGCTCAAGAACATCTAGGTTTATAAATTATGAATGACTATATAGTAGTCTTAGAATTAGCAAAGAGGTTCTGGAGGGACAAAAAATGGAAGGTCGGTTGTAGATCCTAATGAAAGAAAACTATAACTTTCTGACATTTAGAACTCAAGAAAGGACTAAGAGAACCTTGTAAGTGACTTAAATAGACGGGAACGTGATCCTGCCGGCCTCATTTTCTAACATACACATATCTGCAGGCTACAGTAGTGACAGCTCTCACAACCTTTGCACAAGCACAAATAGTGGAGGATTTCCTTACCTACAAAAGAAATTTCAAGAATGATAAAACAAATCCTAAAAATAATTAACATCTCATAAAACATTGGTTAAAAATGTCAAATTATGGCATAAAACACTCTTTTGTTCCAGATAAAATCTCATGAAACATTGACGAAGACTGTCAAATTATGGCATAAAACATACTCTTTCCGAATAAAACTTAAGATGAATATTCAATAAAATAGCAATAATGCTAGGCACAAAAAATCATTTACCAATGTGTTTTTTTAAATAATATGGCACTATATTATTGACTTATATTGGGTTATATTTATCCTTCACTGGGGATGGCAATGGGCTGGACGTGGCCGTGGTGGCCTTCTCCATTTCTTGCCCTATTTATTTTTCCCTGCCCCATTCCCCATTTATTTTGAACTAAGGCGGGGCAGGGCAATGATTCCCCATTTACCTAGCAGAACCCAAAAAAATAAAATAAAATAAAATTCAATTTTGACATATATTTTTAATTTTTTAACAACAAAAATATATATTTTATACAAATATATTGTAAAAAATCAAATATATCATATAAATATAATATTTAATGAAACAATTTTATAAAAAAGTATAAAAATATATTTAAAATAGAATAAAAAAAATATATATATATATACATGGGCCGGGGAGTACAATACCTTCTTTGCTCTGGGATAAGCAAGCTTGCCTTGTTCCCCAATGAATTTGGAAATTTTACCCCATTAGGGTAGGTTCCTGCTGGATCGGGTTAAATAGGGATTTTTACCATTTCTATCCTTCACTCATTTATATGTAGATTATATTATTCGTCGACTAATAAAATATAATAACATATAATTTTTACCATATTATTTGATAAAGAAATTAGTAAACTATTTGGTTTTTGTAATTAAATTGCTAGTCATCAAATCTTTCACCAAATTTTTGTTTACCAAATAGTATATGACAATATATTATTGGGTTCAATTTTCATGAAGGAGTAATTCTAAGGTATCAAATAAATCTACCAAAATGTATAGCAGGTGGTCTATGTATTTTATTTGCTTATATTTAGTTACACTTATCATTTTTAAAGGTTTTTTTTTTTATCTATAAATAGGTTATATAAATATGTTAATAAAAAACATATTGACATATGGCACTTGGTTTCGTCTTGGTAAATTTATTTAGTACCTTTAGCATTATTTTTTGACAATGCTTCTCTCCGATGGCGACAACCTAACTCCTACCTAGATTTCTCCATTGGCATAACCTGCAAAAAGGGCCCTTAAGTTAGATTTGGATGGTCCAATTTGTGGCCATTTCAAAGATTAAGTTAGAGTTGGTATTTGCCAGTTAGTTTTTTATGCAGAGGATTATTATCACATACTTCCCATGAAGCATATGCTTATATATATATAGGCTCTTCCTCTCTCTAATCAGTTTTTGATAACTGTCCTCTTCTTAAGCTCTATCCTATCCTATCTTTTCTCCTTTTTATGTGCTACTAATTACTTCAAACCTAAAATCCCCTTTCATTATGGCACATCTTATCTTGCATGAATGGCCATTGCCAACCCCTACTCTCATCTTGACCTGTTGTATTATGAAATGTATGGGAAAATAGTGTGTTTTCCTTAGGCTACTAATGTCTTCCCCCTTTTGAGCTTGTTACTAGCTCGGGTTGGGCTAGCTTGTATCACTAGCCTCTAGGTGAAGGGATATCATTGGTTTATTCATCAAGACCCTAGATTGCTCCACCTCAGCATGCACACTTCCTGTGAGCCATAATTCATCTATATAGTGCATTATATCTTCGGTTCGTCTTCACGCCAATCCGGATTTTCCTTGCATCTCTAGCCATCTTTAGGACACAACGATCCATAACTCTTGCTTTTCTAACCTTTCGAGTATTTAAGGAGTCTTTTGCTTAAAATGGGTTACGTATTTGAGGTTACCAACTCGTAAAATAGCAATGATATTGATCAAAAAGACTTTCTTGAGTGAGATCGTGAGTTAGAACTCCTGCCGACTCTTTTGAGGTAATGGATGCTTTTTTGGCTCCATCGTGAAGGCTTAGTCAGTTACAAAGGGGCCTTGTAGGAAAGTTCATTTGCTTTTTTCATAGGCAATCTTTTCCTCCATTATCATTTAGTAGAAGGCGAAGGATATTCAATCTTCCTTTTACACCCCCCGGAACAATTATTTTATTAGTTCCATCATGGGCAATATTGTCAGTTATCCTCTTTCTGGATTCTTTGTAGTATACTTAGAGTCACTAAAGTTTGGTTTGCCACCTCCTTTCTAGTCTAGATTTAGCCCCTTAGCAGTTGCCTTCTAATAGTTGGCCATGTTGATTGGCATCTACTTTCTATAGAAGCTTCATGAACTCTCTGATCCTTCTATCATTGAGTTCATGGCAATCGTCGAATTGGCCGGCATACTGTGGGATTCTATTTTTTCTTTCCTTCAAAAGTCATGTGTTAGAATTCCTTCCTCAATCCATGGTCCTAATTGGTTTCTTCACTAGGTATTTTTCAGAGAGACCCTATTGACCTCAGAGACTCAAGCCTCTTCTTTCCCATTATTTTCGAATCCCTCACTACTTGTAAGTTTCTATTACACTACCCTTCTTGACTTGGCCTTATATTATTATTCATCATATGTGCTTCACTTTTATTTGTTTTCTTTTATGATTTTTCCTCACGGCTATGCCATTTTCTTAGCTCAAATACTCCTCCTTGGAGCTTTGAGATTATCCATTAGGTGCAAACTCGCCTTGCTCAAGTAATCCAATCTCCTTGGCTAGATCACAGCCTCAACTTACTTTTATCTGAAGAATGCCTTTTTACTTTGGTCGGTATTCCTACTTTTTTTTTTTTTTTTTTCTTATAGCTCTTGATCTCATCTTCACCCTACCTGAATTCTTAAAGGAGTCCTTTTTTGACTTTGTTGAGCTCGAAAACTTTGACTAGCCAGAATGTCACCACTGAAGGATGATGAACTTATCTCAAATTTCTTTCTATTTTAGTCTTAATTTAGCATATAATCTTGGATGTTTTTTCTTTGTATTTTTGTGTTGTACTTTTAACCTTAGATATATCCTATTCTAGACATCTAGGTCATAGATTTGTAATATCAAAACTTATTATTTTGACTATCGTGGATGATTACATGTTTACTATCATTATATACCTATTTGCTTTTAAGGTTTTTCCTTTTTCCTATATTTATTTATTTATTTTTAAAGTGCTTGGGGAGTATGGTGTGGCTCCCCTTATAATTCACTACTTAGGGAGGTAGGGGATAATAAGAAAGGTGGTATACTGATGTTTGACTGGCTAGGTTTATTGTATGGCTTGGGTCATAAGATAGAAGGGCCTTCCAAGGAATTGATTGCTATCTGCTCTTCCTTTATCTTTAAAAATGTTGGAGTTGCCTGTCTATTTTTTATTTTTACTTTTTTTTTTATAGTAGCATTGTATTGTTATATATTTTCATTTGAGGTACTGGAATGTGAACAAATGATTTGTTATAATGCTTAATGCTTTTATTAATAAATGGTTTACCTTTGAAATTAGATGTTGAAAGCTTTGCTCTCATTATGTTGCTTCAATTGGATTTTGTTTGATAAACTCACTCTCTTGTTTGCTGTTTTGTTTGATATTATGTGGTTAATAGTAAAGAAAAAAATTATTATGAGTTAATAATAAGCATTATTCCCTTATTTAGGGTTTAACAACAAGTTGAGTGTCACAAATGGTGATAAGCTAAGTGCCACAAATGGACTTGCAATAAGCATGTTTATTTTGTTTAGGGTTTAGCGATAAACCAAGTGCCACAAACGAGCTTGCAATAAGCATATAGAAGTTAATAGGGTACGATGGATTAAGAAAGCATGAAGATCCCTTGTATTGTTGGTGGAAAGCAAGGAAGATAGTTGTCCAAAACTATATGCTAAAAACTATAAATAAACATTAAAAAAAAAAACTATTTTATTATTATAACATACATGAAAACTACTAGTGATATATGATCAAGTGCTATGCAATCCATGAATGTATGATGGCCTATCTGTTTAAAGCTTCCAAGTGGTGAGTAGCTGGTGGAATAACCTTGATTATTTTATACAGACCCTCCTAATTAGGTCCAACACCCTTTGATTTAGATCTTTTACGTTAGGCATTATCCTTTGTAACACAAGATCACCTACTATAAACACCTTTTCACTTTGGAGTTATAAAACCTTAATTTTCTTTGTTGTGTTGCTATATTTCATAGGTATGTATCACATTGTTTTTCTTCAAGACCATTTAAATTCTCCTGAACCTTATCCTCATTATGGGATTCTTTGAAACCTAACACTTGTAACTTGGTAAACCTACCTCTACTAGCACTAAAACTTATAGTACAAAGGTAAAGGAGAAAGGGTTTTCATTAGTTGTTGATTAAAGTATAGTGCCGTAAGCCTATTATGCTTGAGGTAACTCTTCCAACCATAAAGATTTCTTTTCTTTTAGCTTGGTCGATTGAGCTTGATTAGTCGATGTATTACCTTGACTTAGCCATTAACCTAATGATGGGTCAATGAAGTGAAATAATTTTTGATATTGAATTTAGCACACCAGTCTTTGAAACTGAAAATTTCTCCCATTTTGGCCACTTCTTTTTTGACACTGCCCATACCATTGAGTTTCCCACCTTTCGATCTAACTCCCCACAAATTTTCATGGCCAGTGGCAATCGGACGCGACAGCGGTGGAGGCGTTTTTTGATGACCACAGTGGCTTACTAGAAATCTTAGTTCCTACAAGTTTCTGACGACACCAACCTTTTCCACTAATTTGACCTTTCTAAACCCAAATTTGAGGTCCTCTTCCTCTAAATCTCAACTGATTGGAAGATTTTAGGACATTTATTTCCAATCCTTCCTGGTTAGGTTTTGACCACCATAGGTCCGATGTTTGAGAGGTAAGACCCAATATGTAATCCTCATGTTACAAGCTTCGTTTTGATATCATTTGTATATTTTGAACAATGTTCGTGTCAGCTTCCCTAGATACCCATGTATATCATACCTGATTAAAATATTATTTTAATCGATCTTGTGTGATATTGATATTTTAGGAGCACTTGTGAATCTTGGGACCAATCCTGTGGAGGATCTTGATTGATTCATGCACTTGAGGTGAGTGATCCTCCTTCAAAACTATTTTTTGGGTTGTTAAAATATATATATATATATATATATTGTGTTAATTGAATTTTAAAAAAATAAGTTATATGTGTTTGATTTTTAAGAAAATTCCTATTTGAATTTATGATGCCAAATTAAGATGAAATAAAAATATATGTTGCATCACAAATTATATTTTGATTTTTAAGATATTATGGATTTAAATTTTGTTACGTAAACGTTAAATTTTATTGTTGAATTATTGGGCAAATTAAAAAGTTTTCATGTGAATTTAAATATAAATATATATATATTTATATATATATATATGAATTTTCATGTGATTTTAAATAATGTTTTGTATAAATAAATTTTATGAATTTAGAAAAATATTTGTATTAAATTATGGAGTTCAAAATGTATTCATGCAATTTAAACATTTGTGGATTTGATTTTATGTTGCTGAAAAATTGGCATATTTGTATTATTGGATTTATGATGATGGACTAAAAGTAAAGGTGAAATTTTATGGGTTTAAGTGATGTACTAAACCTGTTGTTTTCATTAAATTTTGGTATTTCTAAGATACATGATTTATGGTTTTAGATACATCATACAGTATTGATGTTCTATACTATAATTGTTATATGTTGTTAAGCGCATAAGTTTGTATAGTCATTCTGTGGGATGCCGTGGACTTGAAAGTTGACAAGTATTATACAGTGAGCATAAGCTACCCCCTTCCATGTTCAGGATGATTGTTATAAGCATCAATGCCATTGGGATGTCAAGGCGATCGTTTACATGTTTCTTTCTTTAGCCTCACTGTCAGAGTGGTATTTGAGATACTAAATACTGCTTGGCATCACTAATATATGATGTGATGCGTCAAGTTGTTTCATGAAATGATTTTCAAAACAATAAAATGTATTTAAATAAAAAATGTATGTAATAACATTTTTATTATTTATTTTAAATTAATGTTTTATCATTTTTTATTAATTAATTTGATTAGTATTTCTAAATAAATCTTATTATATTCTATAACTTATTTCAATGGATGTTTTGAACTAATTAAACATTTCTTTTATTATTTAATTGGTTTACTAAATTAAAATTTTATATTGAAATTAATTTGCTTTTATACCAAGTTTCCCTAATACAAATTTAAATTTATTATATTTTATTTGCATTTTATTTACTTAATTATTTCCTTGATTTTGGGGTATAAAAATGGTGGGTTTTGTAAAAATTATTTTGAAAGGGGAACCTTTCAATTTGAGTGAAATTGTAAGGGTTTTGAGAGAAAATGTAAATTTTACTTATTTACTATTATTTATTTATTATTAATCTGTCAAGTTTATTTTATATTGTTATATTGTCGTTAATTATGTAGTAGTTAGGGTCACTCATTGGGATGATTAGCATATCACATTTTTAAATCCATTCCCTTAGGCCTAGATTGGTAAGCGTTGATTGTTTGCGGGCCAGCTCAACATCTTTGTTCATTTTCAAAGTCCAAGAAGTCTTTTTCTTTCTTTTATTTCTATATTATAATATTTCTCTCTATCCTATGTTGTATTATTTTATACTTAATTGTAACCCTATGATGCTCTGTATACTGTGTTGGATATTTATTTAATTAATATTGCACTTATTTTCTATTTGCTATTTGAAGTGCTGAAATTTGTGGTAATTATTTATAGTAAGGCGGGAGGAATAAGGTGGTGCTTTTAGAAGTGTGTTTTCTATATAGAGAAAATTTTGGGGCATGTCCAACCCCTAGGGGAGATGTTACTGGATTTTCCGTTGAAAGGTACGGTAGGGTTTCCTTAGGATAAAAGCTTATCTAGGATTCTGATAAGAGATTTTGGATGGATCCTGACACCTTATCCCAATTGTTTTCTATTAAACTATAAGTCTCTGGAGTTGCACTCTTTATTTGGTGGCTTGAACATGTTTTGTGATGTTGGTCATTATAATGCTTCATGTTATTTGTAGAAGTTACAATCCTATGTATGGCTTCCATGCCCTCAACCATTTGACCCATTTGAGCTTGGAGAGATTCTATAAGGCTTTGGCTTTAGATTTTCTCTAAGCCTATGATGTTGGTGAAATTTTGTTTTGTTTTTCTTACTATAAACAATTCCATGTTTTTCATTAGCATTTAACTCTTATAGAGGTCCTATAAAGGCTTTGGTCTTGGATATTCTGTAAGCTTAAGATAGTGGTGAAATTAATTCTCTAATGTTTTTGACCTGGCATTTTTCTTCAATCCTACATTCGTATAAGTTAAAAATTAAAATGAACCAAAATGAGCCTCTCAAAAGGTTTCTTTTTCTATTTTTATTATATATATAGATATATTATTTTTATAATGCACCTCAAAGAAAGGAAATTTTTTGATCCATAATTTATATGTTCCATAACTTCTAAAAAGAAAAAAAAAATCTGAAACTTATTTTAAAAAATGGTTTCTTAATCTGTGTTCAACATACAAAGAGAGCTAATTTGTCTTAAATAAATTGTTAAAGATAAATAAAAGATAATAAATTAAATTTCCACAACAATTACAATATTGTTATATTCTCTGTCAAAAAAATATAAACCAATATCTTTTTCTAGTTAATTGGAAAGTTATAAAAAATAATTCAACGAAAATTAAGTTGGCAAAATCATTAAAGTTGTCGTTTTCTTTAAACTTCTAAAATGTTTAAATCTAATTAATCTTTGGAGTGTTTATAAAATACAGAGATCTCCATCGAGAATAAAATAAACTCTGAGGATGAGTAAATCAATTTTGTTCTTAGTAAATCGTTGTTCCACTTAATTGCCTATCCTATTCCAAATTCCAGGTTTTAGAGTTGTCGTTTTCTTATTAGAATACAAGTGTAAGTGTTTTGTTATTGAACTTAATACAATCTTTATTAGATAGTTATTTTAACTAATTGGGTTATGAATGGATTATTGAAGACTGTTAATTTAAATATCAATTGCCTTTCAACCCTTCAAAATAATAGATAGCTAATTAAATTAAATTTGGTATAAAATAAAATCAAATGCCAAATTAATATTTTAGGAAAAGTGACACCATTGCATCCCAAAACAAATTTTTTTTGATACTTTACACCTAAAATTATACAAATCTTGCACTGTTAGTCTATTTATTAAAAAACCAAATGGAATGGAAGCACATGTGATGCTCATACAAGGGTAAGTAAAATCATTTCACATTTATCTAAAAATATAACCAAAAAAAAAAAAAAAGAATGATGATAGAAATCAAGCTCCGAAACTTCTGGTCCAAATCCATTCCATTATCAACAAGATTAAGAAGAAAAATGCAATGAATGGCATTGGAATGATTGCCCATTCCAGTAAAACCAATGCCCCATCCATTGCCATCCTCAATAAAAAAATTCATCAAAGAGAATATCACGCGTAGAAATCCAAATCCGTTTAGCAACGAATCAACAAGGCCGTATGCCATTTTTGCAAATTCTAGTGAATCCGAAACGGATCAAATTGAGAAAACCCAACCTAGAATGAAGTGATTGAACCAATTCAAAAGAACAAGCGATCACCTGTGCCACCTGCTTGATGGAACGAGCCTGTCAATGCAACCCTTTGTGTCATTCATAAAAGGCATTGGAAATTTGATCTGGAAGCACCACACCACTTCCTCCACGCCTAGTGTGATGGTCCGCACCTTTGGATTGGCCTAGTGGTATTTTTGTAAATATTTGAAGGTCGGGATCCTCGATCCCGGACCATGGGAATCTCTCAAGAATGTAACTAGGATGGTGCATGTCAAATGGCGGGCTAAGATATGAAGATTTGCTACAGAAAACCCCATTATGATTCCTCGCACAAAGTGATATCTGTTGTTGCCAGAAAGGAAATTGCTAAATAAGCTCTTTAGGGGGGTGGTCAGTGTCTGGCTCTCCAAGGCCCCCGGCTTCGGCTTTGAGATTGGGCTAAGTGAGCCTCCCATGGGCGACGGCAAGCTATGGGGTGGGCATAAAGTGCCATGGAGGTGGTCTTATGTCTCCAAGGAACAGGGAGTCCCAAGGACAGTACCGGTAGGCGCTACGAGCTGGTATTGCGTGTCACTCTTATGCCAGAGGCTGAGTGTAGCATTTGCTAAGCTGTTTTCCTATTGGCTATGCCAAGAACACATGTAGGCCTTTGTTACAAGACTGTGGCAAATGTGCCATTGAGCGGGGGCTCAGGTTCTACCTCGCTCAAGGGGGGTCGGAAGCTAAGTGTGCACGGACAGGGCGATACCATGCCATCGGGTGGCACTCGCATGTGGGCTTCCGATCTTGTGTTGCTAGTGGGGGGTGGCATGTTAGCATGATGCTAGTGTGCATGTTCCAGGGTCATATGCTATTTGGGATGCGCATGGACCAAGGCCCGAATGGAGAGCTGGGTTGCTGGCTAGATCTTGGCACAAGGTCGAGCTACAAGCTGCCGAGTGGGCGTGAGGCCATCGGGCTAGCTTGTTGGGCGGCATGAGCCTTGATGACTATGAGAACCTATAGATGGGGCGAACGTCTAGGCTAATAGCCGTGATGCATGGAGGCAATCATAGTCGCCTATGCGCAAGACTCGCTAGAGTAGTTCTCATCGGTGAACCTCAGGGGTGTACAATTGGTATCAGATGGATTGATACATGAATTCGGATAGTGAGAAGGCTGGCCTTGACTAGAGAGTCTTGGCACCACAAGGTCTATTCCGCTGCATAAAATGTAGGACCGTGACACGTAGCATATGAAAATGGATCCCTCTTCCCTAAAGTTTTTCCCTCATCAATTGTATATACTATCTTCCAATAATTTGGGGTTTTATACTTGTAATTAAAAAATTGTTAATTAATTCAATCATATTTCATTTGTAATTATGTTCATTATCTCGATGAACACAAGAAATTCCTTGCTGATATGGTTTGGGTGCACAAAGAGGTCAGGATTTTTGTACTTTTGCTCTTTTTGTTTGCTCCATGAACATTCTAGTTGCTTCAACAAGAAAATCCTTGTTTCTCCATCATCTTCTCTTTCTATCATCATTTTGATGCTTTTTTTTTCCCTATTTTTTTAATAGATGAAAGTGAAAAGACCTTATTTAGTTTGAATAAGCGTCATATGAATGTCATGTGACCTATTCTATTTAGTTTTTTAA
This sequence comes from Ziziphus jujuba, assembly GCF_031755915.1. Taxonomy (NCBI): domain Eukaryota; kingdom Viridiplantae; phylum Streptophyta; class Magnoliopsida; order Rosales; family Rhamnaceae; genus Ziziphus; species Ziziphus jujuba. The sequence continues at coordinate 18,268,045 of NC_083386.1, read as the reverse complement.
TAGGAACTAATGGTGTAATGTTTACAGTGTTCAAGTACAAAGGGCCATAAAAAAATATTTAAAGTGCAAAGTGCGAACTTCAATATAAGTGTGCCAATTTTCCAATATTTTAATAGTATAATAAATTTATATGGATATTCAAATATTTTTAACAGTCCAAAGGAGCTTTTAAAATTAATAATCGTACCAAATGAATGACTATTAAATAAATCCTTCCCCAATAAAATTTAATTAATAAATGAACAATTGAATTAAAATGAAATGAAAACTATGAATTTATGATTTGACATTTAATTCAACAAAATTAAGAGTAGTTAGATAATAAATTTAGCAAACTAAAATTATTTAACTATATTCCAAAAATTAAAAATAGCTAAGTAAAAGCTAAGGATATTTACGTATAATTGAGATTTTGAGGGTTCAACCACATTGGGTTATTCTTGTGATGCATAAGTCACTTAGCTTATGAAAAGATGACTAGATAGAAGAAATGTTAGTATCCGTACAAAATCCTTCACCGAAATCCTAGACAAGCCCTAATCTTAGAAAAAACCCTATTGGACCTTCCAATGAAAAATTCAGTAGCATCTTCCCTAAGGGTAGGATTTACCATAAAGTTCCTTGCACAAAAAACACACTTCGAAAAATGACTAGGATTTACCATAAAATTCCTTGCATGAAAAACACACTTGTAAAAATGACTCATTATTCCTCCGTTCTTACTACAATTTACTCTACAAGTTTATAGCACTTCAAAATAATAATCAGAAAATCAGTGCAATATGACATAAATAAATATCCAATATGACAGTATAGAACACTAATACTATATGGTGCATCTAAAACCAATAAAATTATATATTTTAAAAATATCAAAATCTCACAAACACCATTGGATCTAACTTATCATTTCAAATCCATTAATCCACATTTTCTTTAAACCATCATCATAATTCAATCACTTAAAATCCATCATTTTAAATATACCGATTTTTCAACACCATAAAACCAGATCAATAAATATTTAAATGCATAAATATATTTTTGAAGCATAATAATTTAAAACAATATTTTTCTCAATTCCTCAAAATCCAATTTAAATTAAACATACCGTTAAAACCACATAAACTTTCATGCATAATTAAATTCCACAATTCATCAATCCCATAAAATAAATTTTACAATTATTTCAATGCATAATAAATTTAAATAATTATTTTTCTTCCAATCCATAAAACCAATCCATACCAAAAATAATATTAAAACCTCATAAAATTCATATATTTTTAAAATCATATAAACACATTTATTATGCATCATAAATTCAACATTAAACTTAACAATAATTTATTAAAAAACTTAAACCATAATTTCTTAAAAGTCAAGATATGATTTTTATGCAACATATATTTTTGTTTTATCCCAAATTGGCATTATAAGTTCAATAGAATTTTTATCCAAAGTCCAACACATAAAACATTTTTTTTCTAAATAATCAATTAACACAAAATATATATAATTTAACATCCCAAAATAATTTTGAAGGTGGGTCACTCACCTCGAGCACGCGTAAAAATCAAGATCCTCAACAGGATCGGTACCACCACTCACACATGCTCCTAAAATATCAACAGTATGCAAGATCAAATAAATTAATATTTTTTTAAGATATTTTACATACGGGTCCCCAGGGAAGCTAACATAAACGATATCAAAATTCACAAATGATATACCGAAACAAAGCTTACAATGCGAGGACTTGTGGTGGCCGGAATCTCATTGGAAAGCTCTTGGCATTAATGTCCTCGGATCTCACAAACCATCACGAATTGAAGGAAACCAAACTCTCATTTGGATTCAAGGAGGTCAAATTAGTGGGAAAGGGCAGGTAGGATAACCGGGAAGTTGTCGGAGTGAGATTTCAAGGTGAACAGCCATGCCCACAGGAGAAACTCGCAGCCGGTGGCGCCAAGTTTCACGGTCGATTGATGGCAACGCGTTGGGATCGAATAGATTTTTAGCAATGGTGCCACCTACTTCGCCGATTGATTTCTCTCAAGTCGGCCACCCATTTAAGGATTTGAGAAAAATATTTGTTTTTAAATTATTATGCTCAAAATTATATTTATGAATTTAAATATTTATGGATTTGGTTTCATTGTGATAAAAACTGATATATTTAAAGTGATGGATTTATGGCAATGGTTTAAAAGGAAATGTGAGATTTATGATTTTATGGTTCTAGATGCACCATACAGTATTGGTGTTCTATACTGTATCTATTGTTAGTGTGCAAGTATGTATGGTCATTCTATAGGAGCATGGATCTGAAGGTTGGCAGGTATAAGAAATAATGAGCATCAACTGATGAGAATCCACTCGAACCCGCACAATCGACAACTCGCTGGGGTGCTGACCCGATACAAATGAAGACCAGATTGATCACTAGGGCTCAAGCTAAGAGATTCAAGGAAAACCTAGCTTGTTTTATCTAGGGGGTAATTGATTGTCAAAGGGGCTTGTCAATACTCGAAGATACAAGACCCGCTTTAAGCATCCAAGTCGTGAAGGCCGATAGGGACCCGGGTAGTTGTTTTCCTACAAATATGGACTCCGAGCAACAAGAAATGGTTCCAACACTTCATAAATTCAATATATATATTTAAGAAGTCATGGAATCAAGTCAAGGTAGCTTCAAAGGCAACCAAAAAGGGCTTGTGTGCATGAGAGAGAAAGTTGTTCGGTTTTGCTGTATTTTTTGCTGGCTTTACTGTATTTTATTGAGTTGGACTTTTCTCTTTGATCCAAGCAAGGGAAACATGTGGAACTCCATGATAATTCTATTTGGAATCCTAAAAGGCATATGGAAGCTGATTTGGAGTTTAAATTTGTCAAAGATTGGTAAAAGACAACTTAGTCAAAATGATAGTATTTTAGTTTCCTAATATGATTTCTACTTTTTGTTTTAGGAAATTAGTCTTCTATTTGGTTTTTATTTATTTGCTGGAAAAATCAACTTATAAATTTATTATTTTATTATTTTCATTGTAAATTAATTAATTCCTAATTCAAAATAAAGGAATTAATTAATCCAAATTAGATTAGGAAATGAGAGAGAAAATTCGGCCACCTTTAGGAAACAACATGTTTGGCCAGTTTTTGCTTTAGTTTTTAGGGTTTTATTGTTCATGACTCTAGCATATTTAAGGGCTTATTTTTGAGGAAGAACACGCCTTCAATGATATTCAAAATTTATTTTGTGAGATTGAATTTCTCTTTGCTCTCTTTAAACACCTAAAACACCATTAGAGAGTGAGTGTTTTAGTTTTGACTAATCCATTGGATATCCATCACCTTTTTTGGTGTTTTCATTATACGAAGGTTTCTAATCATAGGTTGGTTAGGGGTTAAGGTTTTTCCATAAAAACTTGAGCTTAATTGAGATCTAGGCTAGAATAATATGAGTTTAGGCATGTGTCGACTTAGGTTTGTATCATTTGGTATCAGAGAAAAAATTTGATCAGGTTTGATATATCTTTGTTTGTTTATTTGTTTTTATGTTAATCTACAATTTTAGCATTAGTTTAAGGTTTCTTCTATCATCATAGATGTTCTGTATATTAAAAAAAAAAAATTATTCCTAGTCAAATTAGATTTTCCTTATTTTACCGTATCTTTGTTTCCTAGTTTTTTGGTTGTTTTCCATCATTGTTCTTAATAATTTAGTTATTGTTGATTTTTTCTTTTCTATTTTGATCTTAAATATTTGCCTTCATATATTCAAAAAAAAAAAAAAGTGTGTTTGCTGCAACCTATATAGATTTACACAAAAAAAAAAAAAAAATTGTAAATTTGTATTTTGTTGTTGGAGGTCACGAGTTTGGTGGATTTTTGGTGTGGAATTGCTATTTTTGATGTCTACTGGAGTTTTTTTACATTCTGTGAGTTAAAAAAAAAAAAAAAAACAAAAAAAAGAAGAAGAAAAGCAGAATAAAAAAAAATTGGTTTGTTGAATTTGGTGTTTACTGAAAATTTCTTTGAACTGCTGAATTGTTGACTATTTATTCAATATTTGGAGTTGCTGGAGATTTTTTTTTTGCTGCTGGATATTTGAATTTTTTGCGCTAGAAATATTGGATTAAAATTAGTTAAAGGATTTGATACAAAAACTTGAATTACAAAGGACGGCAACCAACAACTATTCCTTATTTTTGTTCAATTTGATTCTTATTCGAGTTTGAATTTCTTTTTCTAAATTTTATTCTTGAATTCTTAATTTCTTACCATCTGGTCTAGTTCTTATTTATTCCAAAATATACTTAACTAAATTGCCTTATTTTTGTTTAGAAAAGATGAGAATTAGGTGTTTAAAATTCACTCGGTATTGCTTGCTTTTTGCTAATTTTTTGTTGATAAGTCTAATTAAAACATACTTGTGATTTAATTTCTATTTTGTGGGTGTTCTATTTAGAACTTTAAGATAATTCTTTGAGTGGAAAAAGGCAAGAGTGTGTGAGCGTAAAAGAAGGTAAAAGCCAAAACTAGTGTGTAAACACGAGTGTCAAGATCATGTTTGAGTAAAACACGTGAGGTAGTGAATTTGGTGGGTCGTATTTTATTTTTGTGTTATTCATACTAACATGGCAGATTCAAGGGTGAGAAGAGGAGATCCACCATTGAGAATTAATGAAGAAGAGTACGTAAGTTGTAGAGCTATAAATAATATTACCATTTAAGATAGGCATCGAATTCGTTAGTTAGACGATATGTTAGATGAATTACATGGTGCATGCATTTATACTAAAATTGATCTTAGGAGTGCGTATCATTAAATAAGAATGAAAGAGGGTGATGAATGGAAAACTGCATTTAAAATTAAGTATGAATTGTATGAGTGATTAGTAATGCCTTTTGGTTTAACTAATGCACCTAGTACTCTCATGAGGTTAATGAATCATGTTATGCAACCATTCATTGGAAAATTTGTTGTTATTTATTTTGATAATATTCTAGTATATAGTAAGCATCTAGATGAGCATGTAGGACATCTTAGGCAAGTTTTAAATATTCTTAGGAAGGAAAGGTTGTTTGCTAACTTGAAAAAGTGTGATTTTTGTAAAGATGAGTTGGTTTTCGTAGGATTTGTAGTAAGTTCTGCTGGTATAAAAGTTAATCAATCCAAGGTAGAAGCAATCCAAGAGTGGCCGAAACCTACCTCCATTACCCAAGTAAGGAGCTTTCATGGTTTGGCTAGTTTCTACCAACGATTTGTGAAGGATTTTAGCACCATCACAGTGCCTTTGACCGAAGTTGTGAAGAAGAATGTTGGCATTAAATGGGGGGAAGCACAAGATAAATCTTTTAATTTGTTGAAAGAAAAATTATATAATGCACCTTTACTAGTTTTGCCTAACTTTGACAAAATATTTGAAATTGAATTTGATGCTTCAGGTGTAGGTATTGGAGCTATTTTAATGCAAGAAGGAAGACCCATAGCCTACTTTAGTGAGAAATTAAATGGAGATGCACTAAACTATCCGACTTATGACAAATAAATATATGCTTTGGTGAGGGCTTTGGAAACGTGGCAGCATTACCTCATGCCAAAAGAATTTGTGATTCATACAAATCATGAGTCTTTGAAGCATATTAAAGGCCAAGGGAAGCTTAACCGAAGGCATGCCAAGTGGATTGAATTCATTGAGATGTTTCCGTATATGATTTGCTACAAGAAAGGTAAGGAAAATATGGTCACCAATGCATTATCCCAAACGTATGTCCTCTTTTCTACCTTAGATGCTAGATTGCTTGGATTTGAACAAATAAAATAACTTTATGAGCATGATAATGACTTTGGAGAAATATTTAGGACCTATTCAAAACATGGTTTTAATAAATTTTACATCTTTAAGGGGTATTTGTTTAGGAAAAATAAACTTTGTGTCCTAATTGTAGCATTAAGGAGTTACAAGTTGGGGAATGTCGTGGGGGTGGTTTAATGGGTCATTTTGGTGTTTTAAAGACTTTATTTTGCTGCAAGAACATTTTTATTGGCCTAAAATGAAAGGAGATGCTTCAAATGCCGAAAAGCCAAATCTAAATTGATGCCGGATGGTCTTTACATGCCATTGCCAATTCCTTCCTTTCCTTGGGTGGTTTTATCTATGGATTTTATTCTTGGTTTGTCTAGGTCAAGGACAGGTAAGGATTCAATATTTGTTGTTGTGGATAAATTTTCTAAGATGGCACATTTTATTGCATGTAATAAAACTGATAATGCATCTAATGTTGCTAACTTATTCTTTAAGGAAATTGTTAGATTACATGGTATGCCTAGAATGATTGTTTCGGATAGGGATGCTAAGTTTCTAAGTTATTTTTGGAAAACTTTATGGGATAAGTTAGGAACTAAACTTTTGTTTTCAATGACTTGTCATCCATAAACTGATGAGCAAACTGAAGTAGTAAATAGGAGTTTGTCTACATTGTTACGGGCTTTAATTAGTAGAAACTTAAGAATATGAGAAGAATGTTTGCCACATGTTGAATTTGCTTATAGTAGGTCATTGCATTCAGCCACTAAATATACACCATTTGAGATTGTTTATGGTTTTAATCCTATGACTCCATTATATTTAACACCTTTACCTTTAAGTGAACGTGCTAATCTAAATGGAAAATAAAAAGCTGATTTTGTAAAGCAGATTCATGAGAAAACAAAGGTAAATATTAAGCGGAGGACAGAGCAATATGCAAGGAGTGCTAATCAAGGCCCAAAAAAAGTTGTCTTTGAACCTGGAGATTAGGTTTGGTTGCACCTAAGAAAGGGAACAAAGGAAATGCTTACAAACTTGATTTACCTGGTGAGTATAATATTAGTGCTACATTTAATGTCGCTGACTTGTCTCATTTCAAAATCGTGCAACCGACAACCAGCTGGGATGCTGACTTGGTACGGATGAAGACCGGGCCGATTATTAGGGCTCAAGCTATGAGATTTAAGGACAATCTGGCTGTTTTTATCTAGGGAGTAATTAATTCTCAAAGGGGTTTTCACTACCCGAAGACATAAGACCCGTTTTAAGCATCCAAGTGGTGAAGGCCGATACGGACCTTGAGTAGCTGTTTTCGTGCAAATATGGATTCCGGACAGTAAGAAATGTTTCCAACACTACATGGATTTGATACATATCTTTAAGAGGTCATGGAATCAAGTCAAGGAAGCTTCAAAGGCAATCAAAAAGGGCTTGAGCACATGAGAGAGAAAGTTGGCTGGTTTTGCTGTATTTTGATGAATTGGACTTTTCTCTTTGATCCAAGCAAGGGAAATGTGTGGAAATCCTATTTGGCATCCAACAAGGCATACGGAAGCTGATTTGGAGCTTAAATTGGTCAAAGATTGGTCAAAGATAGCTTAGTCAAAGAGATAGTGTTTTAGTTTTCTAATTTGATTTCTATTTTTTGTTTTAGGCAATTAGTCTTCTATTTGGTTTTTATTTATTTATTTGCTGGACAAATCAACTTAGGAAATTTATTATTTTATTATTTTCATTGCAAATTAATTAATTCCTAATTCAAAATAAAGGAATTAATTAATCCAAATTAGGTTAGGAAATGAAAGAGAAAATTCGGCCACCTTTAGGAAACAACATGTTTGGCCGGTTTTTGCTTTAGTTTTTTGGGATTTTATTGTTTGTGAATCTTGCCTATTTAAGGGCTCATTTTTTAGGAAGAACACACTTTCAATAATATTCAAAATTTATTTTGTGAGATTAAATTTGTTTTTGTTCTCTTTGAGCACCTAAAACACCATTAGAGAGTAGTGTTTCAGTTTTGACATATCAATAGGATATCCATCACCTATTGTGGTGTCTTTATTATACCAAGGTTTCTAATCATAGGTTGATTAGGGATTAAGGTTTTTCCATAACAACTTGAACTTACTTGAGATCCGGACTAATATAATATGGGTTAAGGCGTGTGCCGACCTAAGTTCATATCATCAGCTACCCCCTCCATGGCAAGGATGACTGTTGTTAGCATTGGCATCATTGAGACATCAAGGCAACCATTTGCATGTTTCTCTCTTGAATCTCCCCGTCAGAGTGGTCCTTGGGATGTTGGGTACCACTCGACACCACTTGATACAAATCTAGGTCGACTTTAGGAATGTCAACGGGGCGGGACGGGGCCGGTTTTTATAATTCCATCCCCATCCCCGCGGGGAATTTACCATCCCATCCTCGAAGTTTTCCCCATTTCTTTAGATGCGGGGCAGGGATGGGGATTCCCCTATCGGGGATGGGATGAGACGATTTTTTCCTACTTTTTTTATAATTGATATAAAAGAATTTTCTTGTAAATGAAAAATAAATAAAGTGATTAAAATGCAATAAAATTACAATAAAATGCATCAAGGTCTAAAATAAAAATACAAAAGAATACATAAAAGTCCAAATTTACAATTATAATAAAATACATTCTTAAAAAAATACAATGCAATATATAAACATAAAGTTTATAAAAAACCACACACAAAATAAAATTTTACTTTTTATTTCCTTAAGTCTCCATGGAAGAATGTTCCGTAAGAGTTGATTACTACAAAAATAAACAAAAGTATTAAATAATATCAATAATTTTTTTAACAATTAAATGTAAACACTTTTTGTAATAAATAAATCCAATATACCTCCTCATTAATTTCTATGTCACTTATAGTAGAAGAACAAGGTTTAACATATGATGAAGCTAACAAAAATAAGACAAATTAGTTAACAATAAATACAAAAAATATTTAAGATGAAAAAATATAAAATTTAATTTTTCATACCATTAACTTCAGCCCATAACCAATCTTGTGCACACATAAAAGCTTCCACAGTTTTAGGATGAAGTCTACTTCGATGTGGACTTACAAATCTTCCACCAGTACTGAATGTAGACTCAGATGCAATAGTAGATACTGGAATAGCTAAAATATCTCTTGCAATATTATGCAAAGTAGGATACTTCATTGCATTTACTTTCTGCTATGCCAGTATATGAAAGTCATTAAATCTAGGCAAAACCGACTTCTCCAAGTAATGGTCAATTTCAGATTTAACATGATCAACATTAGTGGTACTTGAAACAACTAAATCAAATTTTGCCAAATGATCTTTTTTTTTCAGATAGAAGCACATTGGGTTGGGAAGATGAAACACTTGGAACATTTGCACTCAAATTGCTCTTTGATTGATATTCTTTCACCAAATCATAGTAAATTTGACGTACAATAGATATTTTATGCACACCTTCATCCCCATAGATCAAAGGAAAATAATATTCTATCATTTTCATTTTATACCTTGGATCTAACAGAGTTGCTATAGCCATTATTCCATGTGTTTCACTCCTATATTTTTCAAATTTAGATATCATACCCGAGGCCATCAATATAATTTCCTCATAAGAAGATGTTAGCCAATCACAAATTGACATCCTAATCTCACAAATATGTGAAGAAAAAAGATTAGCTGTAGGATACTTTGTTCCTGAAAATATTTTAGTCACTTCATAAAACAATTCTAGCCTTTCACAAATCTCTTTGGCTAAATCCTAATCTTGATCACTAGGCAAATATTTATATAGTGACTCTCGTTGTTTCAAACGAGGAAAACAGTCCTATATTTCAAAGTAGTAGCAAGCATCAAATATGTAGAATTTCATCTAGTTTTACAATCAAGTACCAACTTATTATCACAATAAATTTTCAATTGACAAACACATTCTGAGAATTTTTCCTCTCTTTTTTGTGTTGCTATCCAAAAATAAACACTTTCATGAATTTTTTCAATACTTCCACAAATTATTTCCAAACCATCTTTCACAATCAAATTCAATATATGTTCACCATACCGTATATGGAAAAATTGACCACTTAACAAAAGTGAAGAATTAGGAAGCTTATCTGAAAGAAGATTGACCAAAGCATCATTTGTGCTACAATTGTCTAAGGTCAAAGTGGAAAGCTTACTATCTATATTCCAATCTAACATGCAATCCATAAAAACATCACAAAGAACCTCGAAAGTATGTGGACAAGGCACATATACAAACCTACAAAAAATAATAGTAGATAGTTATAATAAACTAAACTAATTTGACTTATATGTATAAAACAATCTAATAAATATGAAATCTAATATATAAACTTTTAATGTACCTTATAATTTGACTTTGAAGTGTCAAATTATCACCAATGAAATGTGCGATAGTAGCCATGAAGCCTATATTTTGTTGCATGTCCACATATCCATAGTAATTACAACTTTACTATAATTCTTCTCTAAGAATTCCATTGTTTTGGATTTTTCATAATCATATCATTTAAAGATATCATTCCTAATTGTGGTATGAGAAACCACTTTAAACAATGATTGAACCGTATTCATAAACCTCCTAAATCCATACTGCTCAACTATTGAAAGAGGATACTCATGCAAAACTATCATGTTTGCAACTCTTTACTAGAACTCTCTTGGTCAAAAGTCTATGTGCCAACTTTAACTATCCCACCGGCATCTTTAGTAGGATTCAATATTGATTGCCTAATATCCTTTTGTGTTCGAAGAGGACGCCTTTTAAAATGATCATGTAAATGTCTTGTTCCATTTCTACTCTCTCCTCTTAGTTTCTTGCTACAATAATTACATACGGCCTTATCCACCCTATCTATCTTTACCTTGTTAAAATGATTCCACACAACCGAAATCAATTTTTTTTCCCAATTACTTGACTATTATCCTCATCACATACCTCTATTGGAGTTTGCTCTTCTTGACTAGGTATTTCTTGAGGAGTATTAATTGGAGTCGAACTGTTGCTAACATGTGTTGATGATGCTTGATCCTTGTCATGTGGATTGCTTCCAATTGAAGGTGGATTGACATTTGCTGTCGAACCACTAACTTCGGCCATAATTTACCTTTAAAAAAAATTAGCATAATGAGTAAATATGCAATAGACTGGATGAAAATGGCTTGCTCTACTTGTTCTTAAAGAAAATTCTTTTTCCTTTTTTTTTTTTAATTTTTATATTTTTATTGATAAACACTCCACGAAGATGGGCCTTGAGAGTTCCACACTCTTGTAAGTTGGGTCACATATGTTTGGGTCAAACATTAATTTCATAGTTTGGTGATAGTAAAGGTAAAGAGTTCTAGACTTCTGTATAATGAGTAAATATGCAACAAACCAGATGAAAATGGCTTGCTCAACTTTTTCTGAAAGAAAACTCTTTTTCTTTTATTTATTTATTTTTAACTTTTATATTTTTATTGATAAACACTTTGGTAAAGATGGGCCTCAAGAGTTTCGGAATTTTAGTGGCGGCAAAGGTAAAGAACTTCTATATACATAAAGAACTAAGAATACCCATCTATGGTATGAAAATGAAGAATAATAAACTAAAATCAAAGCCAAATAGAGAATTATCTATGCAACCATGATGGCATCGTAAAGAGGAAATTTAATGAATTTGAAAAAAAAAAACATAAAGTTTATTCATTTTAATTACTCAATCATTTTAAGCAGAAAGTCATATTAATTATTCACACATATTTATTAATTTCTTTTTCACATTTGTTCTCATGCCTGACTTCTAAGAAAGTTTTTGGGTGGGGTCAGGATCAACCAGGAATTGAGGTTGTGGCGAACAGAGAAGTTGCTTGGGAAGCCCCACCTTAGGGGTGGTTGAAGATAGACACTGATGCAGGGATTCGTGGTGGATATTCAGCCCCGGCAATGGTGGTATGTGAATATGAAGAGAGGCTTGTTTTTTTGAAGTCCTGCTTGGGTTCTAAATCATCTCCGAAGTTAGCTGAGCTCAATGCTTTAACTTGGGAGGTTGAGATGGCTTATGAACTAAATTGGGAAAGGATTATTTGGTATAGTGATGCTAAGAACGTAGTTGCTGACATTTTTGGCAAAGGAAGACCCATGCAAGTGGGAGAGTAGAAACAGAATTATTTTGTTTAGTTTAGAACCATATATTGGAAAGCAGACAGTGGAAGATTAAGTGGGTACCCATACCTATAGAAGCTAATGGTCTTGTAGATTTAAATTTTATATTGGTGCGGTAGTCCAAATAACGCATTCTAAAAAAATTATATAGCAAAAATAAGAACCAAGAAAGCAAACCTCAATTGATAGAAGAAGAAGAAGAACCAAGAAAGCAAACCTCACTTGGATTTGAACCACTAAGTCGCAAGAAACAGAGTGCAAGCTTGTGAAGTAGAGAAATGCCATTGATACAAGCGACAAGTAAGCTTGGCAGTAGCTTGGTGGCACCGGCAGCTGCTTGGTGAATGGATTGGTGTGGCAGCAGCTTTTTGTCTTTGTACGGTGAAGGTGATGGCAAAAGGAAGGGAATGACATAAGGGCTGTTTTTTTGTTAGGGTTTAATGAAACCATATGAAAAATAAATATATATATATATATATATATCTATATATATCGGGTCGGGGCTTTTATTCCCCGAGCCCGGTCCGGCCTCAATTCAGGTTTTAAATAATAGACTTGAACCCACCCCGCAACCCCGATTTGTCATGGAAAAACTGCCTCATTAGGGGTAGTGCACTGCGGGTTACAGTTTGTGTAGGTCAAATTGCCATTCCTAGTCGACTTGCTCCTAAACCCATATTAAATTAATCTGGATTGAAATTAAGTTCAGATTCTAATGGCCACCTTGACCCCTAATCAACTTGTTAATAGAAACCTTGGTATATTTTCTAAAGGAACAAAAGTAGTACCATTTATTGAGAAAATAAGCCTTTAAATAGGCTGAAGTTACAAGGAAATAAAACCTTAAAAACAATAGGTAAAACCGGCCAATATAGTTAAAAAGAACGATGTGGCCGATTCTCACATGTCTTTCCTAATCTAATTTGTATTAATTAATTCCTTAATTTCTAAACAGGAATTAATTAATTTAAAATCAGAAATATTAAAATTCAACATTCCTAAATTAATTTTTCCATCAAATAATTAAATTAAAAAAAAAGATTATTTCCTAAAACAAAAGTCAAATTTCAGATTTGGAAAGAAGTTGACTAGTTTTCCCAATAAGCTGTCATTGTCGAATCTCTAGCTAATTTAAGCTCCAAATCTGATCCAACATGCCACATAGAATGCCCAATAGGATTAGAACTGGTCCCCACAGGTTTCCATTGATTGGAATGATCAAAGCTTACTTGGAATGCAAGTAAACTCCTTCCCCGTGCCAAACAGCTTCCTGGGTCCATTTCTGCCTTCACAAGTTGGATGCTCAACATAGGCTTAGAATCTTCAGATATTAATACACTTGAGATTTAATTACATTTTGTATGAAGCTAACAAGATTATCCTTAAATATGAACCTAGGTCGACACGCACCTAAACCTGTATTATATTAGCCCGGATCTCAATTAAGTTCAGATTTTAATGGAATGACCTCAACCCCTAACCAACTTGTGATTAAAAGTCTTGGTATAATGAAGATGCCACAATAGGTTATGAAAGTCCTATTGATAAGTCAAAACAAAAACACCCACTCTTTAATGGTGTTTTAGGTGCTTAAAGAGAACAAAGAGAATTCTATCTCATAATTAATTTTCCGAATAATATTAAAGGTCTAGAGAAATTGTATGTTTTAAGTGCCAGGGATGAGTAAGCATTGCTAGCCAATGCCCGAATAGAAGATCATGGTGTTAAAGGGTAATGGTGAGCTAGAATCAAAAAGTGAGGAAAGTGGAGATGAAACCGAGCAAGAAGAAGAAGACCTTGAGGATGAAGCCGAGACTCTACATGCACCCAATATCGAATTAAATTTGGTTTCTAGGAGAGTTTTGGCTGTATACAAGGATGACGATCAAGTTCAAAGGGAAAATATCTTCCACACCCAATGTGAAATCCAATGTTAGATTTGTAGTATGATAATTGATAGTGGAAGTTGTACAAATGTAACTAGTAACATTGTGGTTAATAAATTAGGCTTAGCAACAATTAAACATCTCAAACCTTATAAATTACAATGGCTTAATGATAGTGGTGAGATGAAAGTGAATAAACAAGTTAAAGTAAAATTTAGCATAGATAAACATGTGGATGTTGTTTTGTGTGATGTAGTGCCTATGCATGCCGGACATATTCTATTAGGTAGACCATGGCAATTTGATAAAGATGCTATTCATTATGGTCGAGAAAATTCTATTGTTTTTAAGGGAAAGAAGGTCAACCTAGAGCCATTGACTCCTAAGGATGTATACAGAGATCAATTACAAATACAACAAAGGAAGGAACCCAAAAAGCTCAAAGAGAAAGCTAGTATGGCACCTACGGCTTCACCATCAATCCAAGAAGATATGTCAGAGCTTGCTATTCAAGGTAAGCATTCTAAGACTCAAATTGAATGGAAAAACCATGAAAAGGCTGAGAGCAGAGTGAGAGAGGGAGAGAAACCCAAGAGTGTGAGTAAGATTGAAAAAGCTGAGAGTGAGGGCCAAACTGAGAGAAAGAAAGAAAGAGACAGAAAAGAGAGGAAAAATAAAAAATTTTATATTAGTCTTGGTGATGTAAATAAAGCTATTTTAACTAAACAACCATTGATGGTTATGATTTTTAAAGAAGCTTATTTAAATGATCAAGCTAACCTTGAAGAACTTGAATTTCCAAGTTCAACTTTTTCTCTCTTGAAAGATTTTGAAGATGTCTTTCCGGAAGAGATTCCAAATGGATTACCACCTATTAGAGGGGTTGAACATCAAATTAACTTTGTCCTAGGGGCTGCCATACCAAATAGACTTGCATATAGAAGTAATCCCGAGGAGACAAAGGAGTTACAAAGGCAGGTAAGTGAGTTGCTTGATCAAGGATACATTCGTGAGAGTATGAGTCCATGTGCTGTCCCTGTTTTGTTAGTACTTAAGAAAGATGGTTCATGGTATATATGTGTAGATTGTAGAGTTATAAATAATACTACCATTAAATATAGGCATCCAATTCCTAGGTTAAATGATATGTTAGATGAATTACATGGTGCATTCATGTTTACTAAAATTGATCATAGGAGTGGATATCATCAAATTACAATGAAAGAGGGTGATAAATGAAAAATCTCATTTAAAACTAAGTATGGATTGTATGAGTGGTTCGTAATGCCTTTTGGTTGAACTAATGCACCTAGTACCTTCATGAGATTAATGAATCATGTTATGCGACCATTCATTGGAAAATTTGTTGTTGTTTATTTTGATAATACAAATGTAGTAGGCATCTAGATGCGCATGTAGAATATCTAAGGCAAGTGTTAAATATTATTAGGAAGGAAAGGTTGTTCGCTAACTTGAAAAAGTGTGACTTTGTAAAGATAAGTTGGTTTTTGTAGGATTTGTAGTAAGTGCTGCAGGTATAAAAGTTGATTAATCCAAGGTGCAAGCAATCTAAGAGTGGCTGAAACTTACCTCCATTACCCAAGTGAGGAGCTTTCATGGTTTGGCTAGGTGCTACTGATGATTTGTCAAGGATTTTAGAATCATTGCAGTGCCTTTGATGACAGTTGTGAAGACGAATATTGGCTATAAATGGGGGGAAGCGCAAGATAAATCTTTTAATTTGTTGAGAGAAAAATTACCTAATGCACCTTTACTAATTTTGCCTAACTTTGAAGAAATTTTTGAAATTGAATGTAATGCTTTGGGTGTAGGTATTGGAGCTGTCTTAATGCAAGAAGGAAGACCTATAGCCTACTTTAGTGAGAAATTAAATGGAGCTGTACTAAGCTATCCGACTAACAACAAAGAGATGTATGCTATGGTGAGGGCTTTAGAAACGTGGCAGCATTATCTCATGCCAGAAGAATTTGTGATTCATACGGATCATAAATCTTTCAAGCACATTAAAGGCCAAGGGAAGCTTAACTGAAGGCATGCTAAGTGGATTGAATTCATTAAAACATTTCCTTATGCCATCCACTACAAAAAGGGTAAGGAAAATGTGGTCGCCGATCCATTATCCTAAAGGTATGTACTATTTTCTACTTTAGATGCTAGATTGCTTGGATTTGAACAATTAAAAGAATTTTATGAGCATGATAATGACTTTGGAGAAATATTTAAGACCTGTTCAAAACATGGTTTTAATAAATTTTACATCATTGAGGGGTATTTGTTTAGGAAAAATAAATTTTGTGTGCCTAATTGTAGTATTAGGGAGTTACTAGCTTGAGAAGGCCATGGGGGTGGTTTAATGGGTCATTTTGGTGTTTTAAAGACTTTATCCTTGCTGAAAGAACATTTTTATTGGTCTAACATGAAAGGAGATGTAGAGAGAATATGTGAAAGATGCTTTCCGTCCTTTCCTTGGGTGGATTTATCTATGGATTTTATTCTTGGTTTACCTAGGTCAAGGACAGGTAAAGATTCAATTTTTGTTGTTGTGGATAGATTTTCTAAGATGGCACATTTTATTGCATGTAATAAAATTGATGATGCATCTAATGTTGCTAACTTATTCTTTAAGGAAATTGTTAGGTTGCATAGTATGCCTAGAACAATTGTTTTGGAAAACTTTGTGGGATAAGTTAGGAACTAAACTTTTGTTTTCAACTACTTGTCATCCACAAATTGATGGACAAACTGAAGTAGTAAATAGAACTTTGTCTATATTGTTACGAGCTTTAATTAGTAGAAACTTAAGAACATGAAAGATTGTTTGCCACATGCTGAATTTGCTTATAATAGATCTTTGCATTCAACCACTAAACATTCACCATTTGAGACTATTTATGGTTAAAATCCTTTGACTCCATTAGATTTAACACCTTTACCTCTAAGTGAACATGCTAATCTAGATGGGAAACAAAAAGCCAATTTAGTGAAGCAGATTCATGCGAAGAATAAAGCAAACATTGAGAGGAGGATCGAGCAATATGCAAGGAGTGCTAATCAAGGTAAAAAAGCAAGTGGTCTTTGAGCCTGGTGATTGGACCTTTTTAAGTTTTGGAGCAGATTAATTAAAATGCCTACAAACTTGACTTACCGAGTGAGTATAATGTTAATGCTACATTTAATGTTGCTGACTTATCTCCTGTTGCTGTAGGTGATAAATTTGATTTGAGGGTAAATCCTTATCAAGACGAGGGGAATGATGAGAATCCACCAGTGACTGCACAACTGACAACCCACTGGGGTGCTGACTTGATACGAATGAAGATCGGTCCGATCACTAGGGCTTAAGCTAAGATATTAAGGATAACCTGGCTTCTTTTATCTACGGTGTAATTAATTCTCAAAGGGGCCTGTCAGTACCCGAAGATATAGGTCCCATTTTAAGCATCCAAGTGGTGAAGGCCAATACTGACTCGGATAGCTGTTTTCATGTAAATATGGACTCCAGGCAGCAAGAAATGGTTCCAACACTTCATGGGTTCAATACATATCTCTAAGAGGTCATGGAAGCAACTCAAAGCAGCTTCAAAGGCAATAAACAAGGGCTTGTTCACATGAGAGAGAAAGTTTGCCAGTTTTACTGTATTGTTTGCTGGCTTTACTGTATTTTCCTAAGTTAAATAACTTAGTAAAAAAGATAGTATTTTAGTTTCCTACTTTAATTTTAACTTTTTGTTTTAGAAAATTAGTCTTATATTTGGTTTCTATTTATTTGTATGCTGGAAAAATGAACTTAGGAAAGTTATTATTTTATTATTTTCATTGTAAATTAATTAATTCCTAATTCAACATAGAGAAATTAATTTAGCCAAATTACCTTAGGAAAGTAGGTGAATTTTGGCCAACATGTTTCCTTTTCTCTTTGGTGGTCAATTTTAACCTAAATTTGTAGGGTTTATTGTTTTGTGACTCTAGCATATTTAAGGGGTTATTTTTTAGGAAGAACACACCTTTAGTAATATTCAGAAAATTATTTGTGAGATAGAATTATCTTTGTTCTCTTTGTACACCTAAAACGCCATTAGAGAGTGAGTATTTTAGTTTTGAGATCTGGGCTAATATAATACAGGTTTAGGCGTGAGTCGATGTAGGTTCATATCATAAACATCTTAGCTTGAGCTCTAGTAATTGGCCTGATCTTCAATTGCATAAGATTAGCACCTTAGCAAGTAATTGACTGTACTGGTATGGTCGGGTTCTCATCATTCACCTCCTCTTGAAGGTGTCACCTATAGAAAAAAGAAGATAAATCAGAAACATTAAAAGGAACACTTAGATTATACTCACCTTGCAAATCAAGCTTATAGGCATTCTCATCGACTCTTTCCATAACTTGAAAAGGTCTATCTCCTCGTGGAAGAAACTTTAACTTACGTTGTTTAGAAAAGGTTTCTTTTCCCAAATGAAACCAAACCAATCTCTTGGTTTGAACACTGCCTTGATTTGGCCTTGATTAGTTACATTAGCATACTGCTCACTCTTCCTTTCAATGTTTGCTTTAGTCTTTTTATGAATTTGCTTAACAAACTCTACTTTCCGTCTACCATCTAGATTAGCACATTCACTTAAAGGCAAAGGTGTTAAATCTAATGGAGTTAAAGGATTAAAACCATAAACAATTTCAAATGGTGAATATTTAGTAGTAAATGTATGGTTCTATTATAAGCAAACTCAATATGTAGCACACATTCTTCCCAAGTTCTCAGATTTCTACTAATTAATGCTATTAATAATGCAGACAAATTTCTATTCATTACTTCAGTTTGGCCATCAGTTTATGAGTCACAAGTAGTGGAAAATAAAAGTTTAGTGCCTAACTTTGCTCACAATGTTTTCCAAAAATAACTTAAGAACTTAGCATCCCTATCTGAAACAATAGTACTAGGCATGCCATGAAGTCTCACCACTTCCTCAAAGAACAAATTAGCTACATGAGAGGCATCATCGGTCTTATTACATGCTATGAAATGTTCTATCTTAGAAAATCTATCAACAACCACAAAAGTAGAGTCCTTACCCGTCCTTGACCTAGGTAATCCCAATACAAAATCAATAGATAAATCTCTCTAAGGATGAGAAGGAATAAGTAATCTCATATACAAACCATGTGGTTTTAGCTAAGATTTTGATTTTCTACATGTGAGACACCTCTCACAAATCCTCTCTACACCTCTCCTTATGCTCAACTAATAAAAATGTTCTTGTAATATGGAAAAAGTCTTTGCTACACCAAAGTGTCCAACTAAACCTCCACCATGACCTTCCCTAACAAGTAATTCCCTAATGTTACAACGAGGCACACAAAGTTGACTTTCCCGAAACAAGTATCCATCAAATATGTAGAATTTGTTATAACCATGTTTAACACAATTTCTATATATTTCACCAAAGTCACATCATGCTAAAAAATTTCTTTTAATTATTCAAAACCAAGCACTCTAGCATATAAGGTTGAAAATAAAACATACCTTTGGTATAAAGTATTAGCTACCACATTTTATTTACCTTTCTTGTAGCGTATGGCATAAGAAAAAGTCTCGATGAATTTAATCCACCTTCCATGCCATTGGTTAAGCTTCCCTTGGCCTTTGATATGCTTCAAAGATTCATGATCCATGTGAATTACAAATTTCTTCAGCATCAAATGATGTTGCCGTGTCTCTAAAACTCGAACTAAAGCATACATCTCTTTGTCATAGGTTGGATAATTTAATGCCGCTCTATTCAATTTCTCGCTAAAGTATGTTATAGGTCTTCCTTCTTGCATCAACATCAGTCTAATACCTACACTTGAAGCATCACATTCAGTCTCAAAAGTCTTAGAAAAATTAGGTAAAACCAATAATGGAGCATTAGTTAATTTTTTTTTTCAACAAGTGAAGAGACTTCTCTTGTGCTTCTCCCCATTGGAATCCCATGCTCTTCTGGACTATTTCGGTAAGTGATGCTGCAATAGTACTGAAATCTTTGACAAATCTCCTATAGAAACTAGGCAAACTATGAAAACTTCTTACCTAGGTAATAATAGTAGGTTTCGGCCACTCTTAGATTGATTTAAAATTGGATTGGTCAACCTTAATTCCTGCAACACTCACAACAAATCATAAAAATACAAGCTCATCTTGACAAAAATCACACTTTTTAAGATTCGCAAACATGCTCCTAAGTACTTCTAAAACTAACCTAAGATGTCCTACATGCTCCTGAGTACTTCTAAAAACAATTTAAGATGTCCTACATGCTCATCTAAATTCCTACTATATACAAGAATATCATCAAAATAAACAACCACAAATTTCCCAATGAATGGATGCATGACATGGTTCATTAGTCTCATGAAAGTGCTAGGTGCATTAGTTAATCCAAAAGGCATTACTAACCACTCATATAAACCATATTTTGTCTTAAATGCAGTCTTCCACTCATCACATTCTTTCGTTCTAATTTGATGATACCCACTTCTAAGGTTAATCTTTGAAAACATGCATACACCATTTAATTCATTAAGCATATCATCTAATCTAGGAATAGGATGCCTATACTTGACAGTTATGGTATTAATAGCCCTACAATCTACATACATTCTCCAAGATGTTGAAATGTAGTGATCTTGCCACAATGTGCAAGGTAGTTCGGTTACACTTGCACTCTTTGTTTTGCAACATCAAAGACCAAACATTGTTTATGTTTATGCATTTTATTTTATCTTGTAATTTTCAAGAACAATATCCTTTTTGTAATGCCCTAAGCTCATTATCTAGCTTAAGGTCTTTTTTGTCTAGTTGTTGGAATTGTATTTCCAGCAACATAAGTCCACTTCCTTGGATGCCGTTTGAAGTAGGTTTGGTATTTGGATCTGAATTTTGGATATGATACACTAGATATGCAGAGGAAGTATCAGCTAAAAGAATGGCCCAATTTGGAGCTGGGAAGGCTGAGTTAAGCCCAAAACAATTTGACCCTTGTGCAGTGTTGTTGCCCAGAAAACTGGACAAAACTGCCTCTGGTTGGATTACTTTTGAATGGGTAAATGGACTTTGTTTTATCTGGTTTTTGGGTAGAACATAGTTTAATATTCAAAAAGGCTTCCCTCCAATTTTCAAGTCAAATGGAGTTGGTTTTCAAATTCAAATGCCTTAGACAAGCTGAACTGCCCATTAAAGAAGGTTTCTTGCATGCCCAGCACATTGATTAGAGTTAGTTGAGGTAGTTTGGCTTGGTTGGTTACTTTTAATGCTTTTGTATTTATTGATCAATATGGCAGCATGCCTTATTATCTTTTTGATGTATTTAAAAGTATGAAAATTGTAATGAAAAACGTTGAGAAAGAAAATATTCAAAAACAGATTTTGAAAAACAACATTTTTGGCTCTCTCTCTCTCAACTACTACATTTTTGGTTTCTTCTTCTTCCCAAAA
Source organism: Ziziphus jujuba (assembly GCF_031755915.1). Classification (NCBI taxonomy): domain Eukaryota; kingdom Viridiplantae; phylum Streptophyta; class Magnoliopsida; order Rosales; family Rhamnaceae; genus Ziziphus; species Ziziphus jujuba. The sequence goes on along the minus strand of NC_083386.1, from coordinate 18,246,660 downwards.
GCTAACAACCTTCTCAAGAACCTTAAACCTCCATTAAAACCAGAAACAAAACCTAAACAAACCCAAAAAAAAAACAAAATCAAGAACCAAGAACCAAGAACCAACAACAATCATTCTTGACTAACACCTTGAATGATTGTGCGCTAGGGTATAACAACATAAACCTACACCAAATTCCATCATGGTATTAGAGCATAGTGTAATTTCTTAGGACCTTGTGAGCTTTCAACCTAGACCATTTTATTTGTGAGAGGATCCCCCACCTAAAGCCTTCCAACCGAAACCAAAACCTCCCAAAAAGACTAGTTGAAACTCATCAAAACACCACCACCCAAGAGCTTGTTCTTGTGTCCAGTTTTCAAAACTTTTCAAAAACCATTTTTTCAAATGGCCTCACAATCCTTTGCAACCCCAACACCACCTAAGTTTGAAGGCCAAAACTATTCCATTTGGAGTATAAAAATGAAAGCCTACCTTCAAGCCTTTGGTTTATGGGAAGTCATAGAAGAAGGTTATGTAGTGGAGGAGTTGAGAGCTAATGCAACCCAAGCACAAAGAAATGCACATGAGGCCGAAGTTGCCAAGGGGTTCAAGGCCCTCACTGCTTTGCACTGCTCCATGAGTGATTCCATTTTTACAAGGATAATGTCATGCACAAGTGCTAGAGAGGTTTGGATAAAGTTTCAAGAGGAGTTCCATGGAAATACTAGAACTTGGCAAATGCAAGTTTTAAACCTAAGAAGAGAGTTTGAGACCTTGAAGATGAAGGAGAATGAGCTTGTCAAGGATTTCATGGAAAGGATGCTCAAAGTGGTAAATCAAATTCGGGTCCTTGGTGAGCAATTGACTGATCAAAGGGTAGTAGAGAAAGTATTGGTGAGCTTACTCGAAAGGTTTGAAGCTAAGATTTCCTCCCTTGAAGAATCTAGAAATCTTAGTGAAATAACCTTGAGTGAGCTCATCAATGCTCTTTAAGCAACCGAATAAAGGAGAGCCATTAGAAAGGAGGAGACCATAGAGAGTGCATTCTATGGTGGCCACGACAACAAAAAGAAGAATAAAGGAAGGAAGAGTAACAACACCAACCAAACCGGTTTTACAACCAACAACAACAAAAATGGATGGAATCAACAACAACAACAACAAAGCCATCAAAATCGAGGAGGGCATCCACCTTGCCCTCATTGCAAGAAGCTTGGACATCCACCATCCAAGTGTTTTTGGAGGCCGGATGCATCTTGTGAAAGATGTGGAGGAAAAGGCCACATTGCCAAAGTATGCAAGCAAAGGAGACAACAAGCCAATTTGGTTAATGAAGAAGCCGAGAACCTATTTGCGGCCACATGCCTTAAAGTCACAAGTAATGGTCTCGGTTGGCTTGTGGATAGTGGTTGCGCATACCACATGAGTTTCCAAAAGGATGGCTTTGTGGAGCTTGACCGAAACTACAAAACCAAAGTGAAGATTGGTGATGGCCGGTTCATGAAAGTAGAAGGCAAAGGAGATGTGTGCTTGAACACCAAGGAAGGTACCAAAATTATAAAAGATGTGCTATATGTTCTTAGTTTATGTGAAAACTTGCTTAGTGTAGCACAATTGGTAGAAAGAGGCTTTGCTTTAAATTTTACAAAAGATGGATGTATCATATATGATGCTTGTGGTAATGAGTTGTTTAAGGTACTATTGAAGGAAAAAAGCTATAGATTGGACCTAGTTAAGAATGAACAAGCCTTAAAAACCAAAGTGGAGTCCATTTCTCAACTTTGGCATAAAAGGCTTGGGCATTCTAGCTATGCTGCCATGAAAAACACCAATGCCATTGTGAAGGACATGCCAAAGATTGAGGAGATGAAAAGCCTATGTGATGTATGCCAACTAGGGAAATCCACACGGCTTCCATTCCCTAAAGTCGGTTCATGGAGAGCTAAGGAGAAGCTTGAGCTAGTCCATTCGGATGTGTGTGGACCGATGAGTTTTTCATCAATTGGAGGATGTAAGTACTTCCTAACCTTCATTGATGACTACTCAAGGATGTGTTGGGTATATTTTCTAACAACCACGTCACAAGTGCTTGAGAAGTTCATGGAATTCAAGAAGATGGTGGAAACCCAAAGCAATGCAAAGATGAAGTGCTTGAGAACCGACAATGGTAGAGAATATACAAGCTTGGCTATGGAGGATTTTTGCAAAGAAAATGGAATGGTGCATCAATTCACAACACCATACACACCACAACAAAATGGTGTTTTTGAGAGGAAAAATAGGACCTTGATGGAGATGGCAAGGTGCATGATACATGAGAAGAACATGATAAAGAAGTTTTGGGCCGAAGCCATATACACGGCTAGCTACATCCAAAACCGAGCATACACCAAAGCCAATGAGTCCAAGACACCCTATGAGATATGGTATGGAGAAAAACCATCTTTGGACAACATAAAAATCTTTGGAAGTGTTTGTTTTCTCCATGTTCATCCACACATGAGAGACAAGCTTGACAAAAGGGCAAATGTGGGCATCTTGGTTGGCTTTAGTGAGGTTACCAAAGGTTTTAGGGTTTTCAACTTGGAAACCAAGAAACTTATGGTAACAAGGGATGTGAGGATTGATGAAGATGCTGTTTGGGATTGGACAAAGGAGGACCTTCTTGTCCATGAAGGTAATGCTCGGTTGGATGATGGAGAAGAAGAAACCAATGACAATGACAATGAAGAAAATGAAGATGATGAGGAGGATGCACTTGAGACCATTGGAGAATTGGAGATTGGAGATGGTGTTAGAGGAGAAAGGCCATTGCTTGAAATATATGAAAGGTGCAATGTTACCTTGAGTGATCCTACCAATGCTCAAGAAGCTATGCAAAAGAAAGAGTGGATGGAGGCCATGCAAACCGAAATGGATATGATAGAAAAGAATGAAACTTGGTCTTTGGTTTCTAAACCTAAAAACAAGAAACCAATTGGTGTAAAGTGGATCTTTAGGACCAAGTTCAACCAGGATGGAACAATATGCAAGCACAAGGCAAGGCTTGTGGCAAAAGGCTATGCACAACAAGCGGGTGTATATTATGGAGAGACGTTTGCACCGGTTGCAAGAATGGAGACCATAAGGCTCATCCTATCCATCTTGGCCTCAATGTCATGGAAGGTGTACCACCTTGATGTAAAGTCGGCTTTTTTGAATGGTGTGCTTCAAGAGGAGGTTTATGTCAAGCAACCCGAGGGCTTCATTGTTCAAGGACATGAGGACAAAGTCTACCATCTACACAAGGCACTTTACGGGTTAAAGCAAGCACCTAAGGCTTGGTATGGCAAGATTGATGGTTACTTGACCTACCAAGGCTTTAGGAGGAGTCTAAATGAGTCAACACTATACATAAGGAATGAAGAAGGCATGATTGTTATCTCACTCTATGTGGATGATTTGTTGGTCACGGGTGAAAATGAAAAGAATGTGGAAGTTTTGAAAAATGAACTTGAAAAGGAGTTTGACATGTCAAGCCTTGGTGAAATGAATTACTTCCTTGGAGTGGAAGTGATGCAATGCTCTAGGGGTATTTTCATATCTCAAGAGGAATACATCAAAGATCTTTTGAAAAAGTTCAACCTTGATGAATGCAAGCCAATGTCAACACCAATGAGCCAAGGAGACAAATACAAGGAGGATGGCACACCAAAGGTAAACCTGACCCTATATAGAAGCATGATAGGAAGTTTGCTCTATGTATGTTCATCAAGACCGGATATTATGCATGCCACATGTGTTTTGTCTAGATATATGCAAGCACCATCCCAAAACCATTTTGTAGGTGCCAAAAGAATTCTTAGATACTTAAAAGGAACACAAGATTTTGGAGTTTGGTATGATAGGCAAGATGTGATGAGATTAAGGGCCTACTCGGATAGTGATTGGGCTGGATGCTTGGATGATATGAAGAGCACTTCGGGGTATCTTTTCTCACTTGGTGGTGGACCATTCTCATGGAATGCAAAGAAGCAAGCAACAACCGCTCAAAGCACCGCCGAAGCCGAGTACATTGCTTGCTCTTCATGTGCAAATCAATGCATTTGGCTTAGGAAATTATTGGAGGACCTTGGTTATCCTCAAGAGGGTTCAACCATCATCAAATGTGACAACATTTCAGCCATATCAATAGCCAAGAACCCCGTTCAACATGGAAGGACAAAACACATACCGGTGAAGTATCACTCTTTGAGGGAGTTTGAAGAAAATGGAGAAGTAAGCTTGGAATATATCAAGACCGAAGATAACCTTGCAGATTTCTTCACCAAGCCACTTCCAAAAGCAAGATTTGAGACCTTGAGGAAGCTTCTAAATATTTCAAGCAAGAACACCAAGGAGGAGTGTTGAAATGTGGTGATCTTGCCACAATGTGCAAGGTAGTTCGGTTACACTTGCACTCTTTGTTTTGCAACATCAAAGACCAAACATTGTTTATATTTATGCATTTTATTTTATCTTGTAATGTTCAAGAACAATATCCTTTTTGTAATGCCCTAAGCTCATTATCTAGCTTAAGGCCTTTTTTGTCTAGTTGCTGGAATTGTATTTCCAGCAACATAAGTCCACTTCCTTGGATTCCGTTTGAAGTAGGTTTGGTATTTGGACTTGAATTTTGGATATGATACACTAGATATGCAGAGGAAGTATCAGCGAAAAGAATGGCCCAATGTGGAGCTGGGAAGGCTGGGTTAAGCCCAAAACAATCTGACCCTTGTGCAGTGTTGTTGCCCAGAAAACTGGGCAAAACTGCCTCGAGTTTGATTACTTTTGAATGGGTAAATGGACTTTGTTTTATCTAGTTTTTGGGTAGAACATAGTTTAATATTCATAAAGACTTCCCTCCAATTTTCAAGTCAAATGGAGGTGGTTTTCAAATTCAAATGCCTTAGACAATCTGAATTGCCCATTAAAGAAGATTTCTTGCATGCCCAGCACATTGATTAGAGCTAGTTGAGGTAGTTTGGCTTGGTTGGTTACTTTTAATGCTTTTGTATTTATTGCTCAATATGGCAGCATGCCTTATTGTCTTTTTGATGTATTTAAAAGTATGAAAATTGTAATGAAAAATGTTGAGAAAGAAAATATTCAAAAACAGATTTTGAAAAACAACATTTTTGGCTCTCTCTCTCTCAACTACTATATTTTTGGTTTCTTCTTTTTCCCAAAAGCTAAAAACCTTCTCAAGAACCCTAAACCTCCATTAAAACCAGAAACAAAACCTAAACAAACCAAAAAAAAAACAACAAAATCAAGAACCAAGAACCAAGAACCAACAACAATCAGTCTTGACTAACACCTTGAATGATTGTGCTCTAGGGTACAACAACATAAACCTACACCAAATTCCATCATAAGATCCATCTTTCTTAGGTACTAACAACACAGATACAACACATGGACTCATGCATTCTCTAATGTAACCTTTTTCAAGCAATTCATTTATCTGACATTGAAGCTCTTTTGTCTCATTGGAATTACTTTTATATGCATGCCTATAAGGAATTGCAGCTCTGGGGATGAAATCTATTTGGTGTTCAATTCCTCGAATAGGTGGTAAACCACTAGGAACTTTTTTTGGAAAAATGTCATCAAACTCCTGCAAAAGAGAAGAAATAGAGCTCAGTAATGCATGCTCTTTAGGGTTAGCTAGATGATTTAAAAATGCATCTTTATAGATCATGATCAGCATAGGTTTCTTATTTAAAAATTCCTTTTTAACATCACCTTGACTAAGATAAAGTTGGTCTTTTTCTTCTCTCCTTTTTTTTTTCTCACTCTCGGGTTCAGAAAACTTACCTGAATGGTGTGGCTCAGCCTTGCCTACTTGTTTGCTTGTTGAAGTCATGGGTGGCATGATGGTTTCCTCCTTTTGCTGTTCGACCTCTTTCCTTTATTGTATTTGCATTTACATTTGATCTCTAAACACCTCCTTTGGTGTCAATGGCTCAACTTTAATCTTCTTTCCTTTAAATCAGAACATAATGGAATTTTCCCAACCATAGTGTATGGTATTCTTATTAAATTGCCCTGGACTTCCTGAAAAAAATATATTTAGCGTGCATAGGTACAACATCATACAAAACCACATCCACATAGTTATCAATACTAAATTTTACCTTGGCTTGTTTATTTATCTTCATCTCTCCGCTATCATTAAGCCATTGAAGCCTATATGGTTCTAGATGTTTAATTATTGTTAACCCTAATTTTACCACCACAACAGTGTTAATAACATTGGTATAACTCCCACTATCTACGATCATACTATAACCTTGGATGTCACATCGAGTGTGGAAGATGTTTCCCTTTGCACTTGCTCTTCATCCTTATACACGGTCAAGACTCTGTGTGCCACCAAACTTAACTCGGCCTTTGAAGCTTTTTGAGTTTTGGGTACATCATGTCTTTCATCTTCGGATTCTCCTTCATCATGCTCAATTTTGACTTCTGACTCCTCACTATCGGATTCCAACTCTCCATTATCCTTTAGCACCATAATTCTTCTATTTGGGCATTGGTTGGCAATGTGTCATTGCCTTGATATTTAAAACACACAATATCTCGAGCTACAGATGGTTTAGGATCATCTTTACCCTTCGGATTTAGTGCTTATACATGTTTAGTCTGGTTGTCTCTCCTCGGTTGAATGACACTTTCTTCCTTTTGCTTTGGCTTTGGTCTTGGCTCAAATGTGGGATTGCTTGCCCAACTAGTTGAACCAGTTCTCCAACTACCGGAAGATCCTCTAAGTCATGTATTACTACCTCTCCTCTTGAGTTGGTGCTCAACTTTGATCGCTACATGCAGCATCTCTTCCAACTCTACATATTGCTGTAGATCCACTTGGTTTGCAATCTTTTGGTTAAGCCCTCTAAGAAACCTAGCCATTGTTGCCTCTCGGTCTTTATTCAAACTTAAGCTCATCATGAGAATCTCCATCTCTTTACAATAATCATCTATCGACCTATTTCCTTGAGATAAAGAATGTAATCTCTGATGCAACATCCTATTATAATGGCTTGGTATGTATCTTTTCCTCATGGCTCCTTTTGTGTCCAAGTGGTTATTTACTTGTCACCAACTTTGCTTCAGGTATTTTGCTCATTATTTCACCACTGTAGAGCATAATGTCTAAATTCCAAAGTTGCCATCTTAACCTTTTTTGCCTCTGAATAGGTATGCAATCAATAATCATCTCCATGCGTTCCTCCCATTCCAAGTAAGCCTCTGGATTACTTTTCCCCAAAAATGGTGGTATACTAACCTTGATATTTCCTAAATCATCATCTTCATCTTGTTGTTGCCGACTTTGGCATTGCCTTCCCTGGACTGCAAATATGTCCTCGTACTCCTCCTCAAAATTGTCTCTAAAATCCCTTTCTTCAATTTCTTCTCAAAACCATCCATAGCCTCCTCTACCGTGACTATGTCCTCCTTTTGGTTTCATCCTAAGGTTCGACCTTCTCGGTGTTCTCTCAAACTGGTCTGTCCTTTCATCGATTTTATCAAATCTAGCATTCATTCTTTACAATTGCTCCAACACCGCCTGCATGTCAGTAGGTTCGGCTAAACTCCCTGATGCTCTAGATTCTCCTTTGAATCCCATAGAATCCTCTCCAAGTTCTCTTATTGAATCACCTCCTCTTCTTATTCTTGGATTTTTCATGTTTATGGAATGATGCAGGAAACCTCACCAAGTTCACTCCCTCAAACAAGGTCTCGTTCACTCGTGTTTTCACACCAGTTTTGACTTTTAACCCTCTTTTAAGCTCACACTTTTTTACATTTTTCCACTCTAAAGATTATCTCAAATTTCTATTAAAATAGACCTAAAATAGTAGCTAGATCATAAATATGTTCTAATTAAACCTATTGGTGTGTAAAATCAATCGCAAGTACACGAATCATTTCAAGTAATAAATTGGAGAAAATAGGATTGTCGTATCCAAGGGATTAAGAATTAAGTACTAAAGATAATTAGGTTTTGGTAATATTTGCACTAAAAATTAAGATGGAAATTGAAAATAAATAAATAAACTAAATTAAACAAAAATAAGCAATTAAAATTAGATCAATTTCAAGTAAGAGAGTGAATTTAATAATTATGAATACCAGGGCATTTGATTTCACCACTAAATATTCCAATTTAATTACTTAGTTATGTGAATTTAATTAACTAGTAATTTTGTCAACCGTACTTAATCACAAAATTAATCAAAAGTAGTTTCCATTAACAATTGATAATATTCACATGACCTAACTCATTTATTCCAGTGTATAAATTAAATGATGGAAATTCATTAAGCATAGATTAAGCAAATAATATGGCACGAGACATAACTATTTTCCAATCAATTATGCATTCATCTAAATCATTGTAAATCCATAATATTAACCATTTTTTATAAGCTCAAATTAAAATCATTCATACCTTCTGGCCTATGAAAGCATTAAGCATACCAATGATTTATTAACAAAATATTTTGTTAATTAAATGAAACTCAACATATATTAAAATAATTAAACCTTCATAATTACAGCTACATCATAGCCCTAGCTATGAGAATTAGTTCATGGAAACAATAAATTCAACATCCATAATTATTAAAAATAATAAAACTCACAATTAAAACGAAAAGAGAAGAGAATAAAAACTATTGAAGAAATACTCCTCCAAGAGCTCTCCAAATCGCAGCCTTCTTCTCTAGAAGCCCACATCGCTATGCTTCTTCCAAGCTCTCCAATTGATCTCCCAAAATCTTAAAATTTAAAACCTTACAACCCTTAATAGAACTTAAAAAACTACAAAATTTTGGTTTCTTTCTACTTAAGCCTCCTAAAAACTCTTAAATAACTTTCTAAACTTGTATATTTTCCTTCAATGTGGTGGGGGCTATATATATAGGATCTTGGGAACCTTTTTCCCTCTTCATTTTCAATGTGGAACTCTTACAAGATACCTTTGTTAAGCCATCAAGAGGGTTGGATGAATTTTATATGTGAAAAGGAAACTTGATATTACTTGCTCTCCAATACTATCCTTTTCTCTAATTCCTTTTAAAAAAATAGTTAATTAGTATAAGTTACCCTTAATGAAGCATGTGACATGACATATGCCTCATTAATGATAAATTAATCAATTATTTCCACTTGTCTTTATCTTGGCCCTTGAATTGCCTTGATTCCCTCTTTTGATCAATGGTGGAGATTTAACTAGAATATTCATTTTTATAAATTCCAAACTTTAAATGATGAGAACTTTTTGCTCGCACCTCGAAATCTAAAAATAACGAGACATTTGAGATCGTCAAATTATGAGGATTAATATGACATCCAGTTCCACCATAAAGTTCATGATAGAATCTTTAAGGTATCTTTTCAATGCTTGGTCTGTTTGAGTAGTATTCTTGCTTACCACAATAATTTGACCTAAGGAATCTATTTTTATGGTTTTCTTTCTTGAAATTCTTCCTCCTTAACTTAGATTAAGAAAAATACATAATTAAGTATTTTTTTCAAATTAAATTAACTCAAACTAACAAATATTAAGTTATAAATATGGCATAAACTCATCAATATTTTAGACCTAACAAATACCCCCAATCTTAAGATTTGCTAGTCCCCAGCAAAGAAAGAAGAATAGAAAAATCAATCTTTTAAAGAACATAAGATATACTTTAATGGGGTGCCTAAAAAAATGTATAACATATGAGTTTTCAAATGTTTTCAAAGTAATTATGTAACTCAGTACCTTATCTTCCATCCAACATATATGGTACTTCCAATGTATGTGTGTGGAAATCAATTTATACAATCAATATCATGCATTTGAATAAATTTAAAGGAATTGGAGATTGGTAATGAAGTATGAACTACCATATGCTTGAGTTAATTATCACTCTCCACTAATATAGGTTAATGCACCATCTTAAATCATTAGGACTTCATGTCTTTTATTGTTAAGGCTAAAAGGGCATGGCTTAAAAGAAAGAAAATGATAAGATATAATAATCAATGAAAGAAAGCTAAAATTAAATATCAATGAATAAATTACTTGTAAAAATTTCTTTTCTTTCTTAGATTTTTTTTTCTTCTCTTCTTCTTTTAACTTTCAATATAAACTCACAAATCTCCTATTTCCCCTTTTCATTGTATATATGTTTTTTTTTCTTTTCACATCACATATATTTTTTTCAATTGTTTTCCCTTTTCTTTTCTTTCCACTAAACCACCCAAACTCAATTTTCTTCTTATTACACATTCAAACCTCCAATTTACACAAAAATACATATTAAAGCCAAATTCACCAAATACTTAACCTCCAAACTTCACTTTTTCCTTTTCTTCAACACTCCCACTAGTACTCACAACCATATATTCATATCAATTCAATTAAAGCTCTCTTTATAGTATGCTTAAAGTAGGAAAAATAAATTTAAGGCTAAAAAAGGGTAAGTAAATGTGTTTTAATGAACAAAAGGCTCTAATATATCTTTATGCATTTTAAAGGCTCAAATAAGGTACAAGTGGAAAATAATGTTTTAGTAGGCTTGAAAGGCTCAAACTTAAACAAAGGTGGCCTAAATCATGTTCTTAGTAATGCATTCACTTAGGATTTCGCCTCAAGCAATAATAAAGTACTCTAATTCATGCAACTTCAAAAACACAATCTAAATCATGCATTATTAATTATGTCCTCAAAATGTATTGAAAGAAACAATATGTGAATATAACTTCAAGCATTTAAGCATACACAAAAAACTAATCCACTATCTAAAAACAAATTTTTTTTTTTCAATCATATTTTTATCATTGGCTCATTAAAGTACTTAAGAAAACACCACAAATGCAATTTTTTTTTTTAATAATGAAGGAAAATAAAAACTAAAACTAACATGTTTGAAAACTAATAAAAACCCTAAATGACAAGATTTAAAAGATGCAAAGCATGCTTTTCACCCTCAAACTTAAAATGAACAATGTCCTCAATGTGAAAAACATAAAATAAAGCAAAAGTAAATAAAAGGTAAAGATTACTCCCCTTTAAAGACTTGGAATGTTCCTCGCAACGTAAAAACTTGGGAAAATCCTACATGATGCATTTTCCCTATACACCATGTGACCAAAGAGAAAGGCATGTGCCCATGCAAGTTGATGCAATCCAACACATATTAAAGCAGGTTGTACTCCAAAAATATAGCTTACATCTTAAAATTCTTAAAACCCATGTTTTGCTCTTTTATACTTAAACATCTTAAAACCTTGCAAGACACATCAAAACATCCTAAAATAAGAAAACAACTAAAATAAATAGATAAATAAATGGTAAAGAAAGAAACTTGGGTTGCCTCTCAAGAGTGCTTGTTTAAAGTCATTAGCTTGACTCCTTCTTTTAAATTTAATTTGGATCACCCAAGTAGAGGCTAGTCTCAAGCATTCCACCATCATAATATGGCTTCAACCGCTACACGTTCACCTTAAAACTTTCATGTCCCAATTTGGTGATTTCAACTGCTCCATTTGGAAAAATTTGTACAATCTCATATGGTCCACTCCATCTTGATCTTGATTTACCTGGAAACAACTTAAGTTTAGAGTTATAAAGTACCTTTTGTCCAACATGAATGTTCCTCTTTTTAATCATCTTGTCATGCCATCTCTTTGTCTTTTCTTCATAAATCTTTGCATTCTCAAAAGCATCCATCCTAAATTCTTCAAGTTCATCCAATTGCAAAAGCTTATTCTTACCCGCGGCCTCGTGATCAAAATTGAGAAACTTGGTTGCCTAATATGCTTTATCCTCCAATTCAATGGGAAGATGACATTCCTTACCAAAAACCAATTTATAGGAAGAAGTACCAATAGGGGTCTTGTAGGCGGTCCGGTATGCCTAAAGTGCATCATCTAGCTTTAAGCTCTAATCCTTTTTTGAAGCATTGATCATCTTCTCCAAAATCCTCTTTATTTCCCTGTTTGAAATTTCTACTTATCCATTAGTTTGTGGGTGGTAAGGAGTAATAATTTTATGTTTAACACCATATTTAGCAAGTAGGGATTCAAATTGTTTGTTACAAAAATGAGTGCCACCATCACTAATGATTGCTCGGGGAGTACCAAAACTAGTAAAAATGTATTTTTTAAAAAATTTCACTACAACCCGTGCATCATTGTTAGATAGTACACTAGCTTCAACCCATTTAGAAACATAATCCACAACAACTAAAATATATTTACTACCACAAGAAGAAGGAAAAGGACTCATGAAATCAATATCCCAAACATCAAACAATTCTACCTCAAGGATATTCTTCAAAGGCATCTCATTTTTGCTTGATATGTTTCTGATTCTTTGTCACCAATCACACTCTTGCACATAAATATTAGTATCTTTATACATAGAGGGCCAATAAAGCCCAGAATTCAAAATTTTTGGTATGGTTTTTCTAGTTGCAAAATGCCCCCCATACTCACTAGAATGACAACTCTTAATAATGGATATAGTTTCTTCTCTAGGAACACACCTTCTAATTAAACCACTTGCACACTTCTTAAAAAGATAAGGATCATCCCAGAAATAATACCTAATTTCCTTAAGAAACTTATACTTTTCATATGGTTTTTCCAAACTAGGTGGCATAACATTAGTAACTAAATAATTAACAATGTTAGAATACCAAGGTACATCAAACACACCATCAACCCTAAACACTTTCTCATCCAGAAAACACTCTTCTATGTCTCTTTCTTCTCTTTCCTCATTTAATTCCAACCTAGACAAGTGATCAGCTACTAGGTTTTCTACTCCTTTTTATCCAAAATTTCTAAATCAAACTCTTGAAGTAATATTTTATAAATGAATAAATGTAGTACCATTTATTGAGAAAATAAGCCTTTAGAAACCCTAAAAACAATAGGTAAAATCAGCCAATGTAGTTAAAAACAATGATGTGGCTGATTCTCACATGTCTTTCCTAATCTAATTTGTATTAATTAATTCTTTAATTTCTAAAGAGAAATTAATTAATTTACAATCAAAAATATTAAAATTAAACCTTCCTAAATTAATTTGTCTTACAAATAATTAATTAAAAACCAAAAATAAAAGATTACTTTTTAAAACAAAAGTCAAATTTCAGATTTGGAAAGTAGTTGACTAGTTTTCCAAATAAACTGTCCTTATCCAATCTCTAGCTAATTTAGGCTCCAAATCTGATCCAACATGCCACGTAGGAGTATAACTAGTCCTCACAAGTTTCCATTGATTGGAATGGTCAAAACTTGCTTGGAATTCAAGTAAACTCCTTTCTAATGCCAAACTAGCTCAATCCGGCCAATGTGGAAGCTTGGACACTAATGACATACTTAGGCACCCTTGCTTCAGCCTTGGCATGATTTCATGGCTTCTTAGTGAGCTTGAAAACGTTCATAGGCCAACAAACTCGCCTCTTGCTGTCAGAGTCCTTAAATGCAACAAAATAGCTTCCCGGGTCAATTTATGCCTTTACAACTTAGATGCTCAGCACGGACTTAGAATCTTCTGATATTAATACACCTTCTTGAGATTTATTTACTCTTTGTATGAAGCTAATAAGATGGTCCGTAAACCTTTTAGCTTGAGCTCTAGTAATTGGCTCGGTCCTCAGTTACATAGGATTAGCACCCTAGCAAGTAGTTGGTTGTACGAGTATGGGTAGGTTCTCATCACCACTGGTATATAATATGGTGCGTCAAGTGGTTCTCTCGATACGATTTAAAAAAAAAATATTTTAAGGTGTATTTAATTATGTTTTTATCATTTATTTCGATTGATGTTTTAAATGTGTTTTACTATATTTTTATCGTTTATTTTATTTTTCTAAAATTGATGGTTTAAATTGTATTTTAGCATATTTTTATCATTTATTTCAAGTTGATGTTTTAAAATGCATTTTATCATATTTTTATTATTTATTTTAAATTGATGTTTTAAAAGGCATTTTATCATGTTTTTATTATTTATTTTAATTTTAGATTTTAACATAAATTTTATTTTATTTTATTATCGATTTCAAATTGAGGTTTTAAATTAATTAAAATATTTCTTTTATTATTTCATTGATTTAATTAATCAAATTTTATAAATTATATATTGAGGTTAATTTTGTTTTTATACCAGGTTTTTCTAGTACAAATTTTATTTATGAATTTATTTTACCTTATGATATTTTATTCTATGTCTAATAATTTGTTATTAAATTATTTTTAATGTTAATTTTTATTTTCAAATTATTTGTATTTTATTTACTTATTTATTTCCTTGATATTTGGGGTATAAAAATAATGGGTTGTGTAAAAATAGTTTTAAAAAGAGGAATAACTGAGTGGAATTGTGAGATTTTGAGTGAAAATCCTTAAGTTTACTTGTTTCCCATTTTAACTATTTATTTATTTATTATAACCATCTTAATTTTATATTATTATTATTATTATTATTTATGTACTGGAATGATTGGCATTTCATATTTTTAAATTCGTTCCTCTAAGCTTAGGTTAGTAGGCGTTGATCATTCGGGAGCGTGCTCGATGTCTTTTGTCTGTGCAGAATCCCAAAAATTCCCTTTTCTTTTTCTTGCTTCCTTGTAATAGTTTTTTTCTTTATTCCTTTGTGTTGTAACTATGTATTCATTTATAAACCCTATGATGCTCTATGTATTGTGTTGGATATTTATTTAACTAATATTATGCATGTTCCCTGTATTGTATTATTATGAAGTGCTGAAATTTGTGTAATTATTTGTAGTAAGGTGGGAGGAATAAGGTGGTGCTTTCAAAATTGTGTTTTTTTTATGCAACGATTTTTATGGCTTATCCAGTCTAGGAGAGATGCTGCTGAATTTTTCATTGAAAGGTTCAATAGGGTTTTATTGGAATTAGAGCTTGTTTATGGTTCAGTAAATGATTTTGGATGCATCCTAACACCATGTTATCCACCCTCTGATCTACTTTCCCACCAAATTTCACAGCCAAAGGCCACTGAACATGCCACCACTGATGACGTTCATCAGTGACCACGGCGGCTCATCAAAACCTTTAGTTCTGGCAAGTTTTTAATGACTCTAGCCACCTATCCCCCCTATTTTGACCTCCCTAAATCCAAATCCAAGGTTCATTTCCTCCAAATCGCAACGAATTGGAAGATTCAAGGACATTTATTTCTTGTCCTCCTGGGTTAGATTTCGGCCACCACTGGTTCGGTCTTCAAGAGGCATGTGTAAATCGTGGAACTGATCCAGTGGAGGATCTCAACCGATCCATGAATTTGAGGTAAGTGATCCTCTTTCAAAACTATTTTGGGGATGTGGAAATATATATATATATATATATATATTATGCTATTTGAATTTTTGAAAAATATTATGTGTTTAATATTTAAGTAAAATTGCTATTTAAATTTATGATGTCAAATTATGTTGATTTAAATATGTGTTGCATCAAATTTGTATTTGGTTTTAAAGAAATTATGGTTTTAAATTATTGTTAAATTTTTATTATTGAATTTATTGTGCATAATAAAATGTATTTATGTGGATATAAGTATATGTGAACTTTACGTGATTTTTGTATAAAATCAAATTTAAGTATTTGAGAAAAATATTTATTTTAAATTATTATGCTTAAAAGTATATTAGTGTATTTAAATATATATGGATTTGGTTTCATTGTGGTAAAAAAAAAAAAAATTAATATATTTAAATTGATGGATTTATGGCGATTGTTTGAAAGGAAATGTGAGGTTTTATGGGTTTAAAAAGCTTGTACTACACCCATTGCATTTTATAAGATTTATGATTTTATAGTTTTAGATGCACCATACAGTACTAGTGTTCTGTATTGTATCTGTTGTTAGCATGTAAGTATGTATAGTCGTCCTGTGGAAGTCATAGACCTGAGGGTTGACAAATATATTTGCACAATAAGCATTAACTAACTCCTCCATGGCCAAGATGATTGTTTATCAGTATTGGCAACGTTGAGATGCTAAGGCAACCATTTGCAAGTTTTTTTCTTTAACCTCCACGTTAGAATGGTACTTGGGATGCTGGAAACTATCAAACATTACTGGTATATAGCGTAGTACGTCAAGTGGTTTTCTCAATACGGTTTTCAAAACCAAATGTTTTAAAATGTAATTTTTCATTATTTATTTTAAATTGTGGTTTTTTAAAATGCGTTTTCTCATGTTTCATTATTTTTTTTTCAATTTTATGTTTTAAAATGCATTTTATCATATTTTTACCATTTATTTCAAATGGATGTTTTACAATGTATTTTATCATGATTTTAATATTGAGTTTCAATAGATGTTTTAAAATTTTAGTTTATCATGTTGTTATGATTTATTTCAATTTGAGATTTTAACTTGAATTTTATTGTATTGTATTATCTATTTCAAATTAAGGTTTTGAATTAATTAAAATATTTCTTTTATTATTTAATTGATTTATTTAATCAAAATTTTATAAATTTTATATTGAGGTTAATTTTGCTCTATACCAAAATTTTCTAATACAAATTTTATTTATTTATGATTTTATTTTCCTTATAATATTTTATCATAAAGTTAATTATTTGTTATTAATTTTTTTTCAATGTCAAATTTAAATTTTAAGTTGTTTGTATTTTATTTGTTTATTTATTTCATTAATTTTCAGGGAGTATAAAATATTGGGTTTTGTAAAAATACTTTTAAAAGGGGAATTGTTCCAATTGAGTGAAATGGTTATGGTTTTGAGAGAAAGCTATCATTTTTATGTAGTCATTATTTTCAACTACTTATGACTTATTTATTTACTATTATTAATCGTCTTTATTTATATATACATATATATATATATATATATAGACATTATTATTAATTTATGCATTGTTGGGGCCATTCACCAGGATGATTAGCATCTCATATTTATAAATCCATTCCCCTAAGCCTAGGTTAGTTGCTGTTGACCGTTCGGGGATGAGCTTGACATCCTTTTTTCATGCAGAATCTTAAGGAGTCCTTTTTCTTTTTTCTTTTTCCTTCTTCATTGTAATATTTCTTCTTTATCTCTTTTTTGTTTATCGCTTCATTGTACTAAACTCTGTATTCATTGTAAACCATAGTATGCTCAGTATACTATGTTGGATATTTATCTATTTAGTATTATACTTGTTCTAATACGAACCTATGTCTACTTGCTGCTAAACGCGTATTATATTTGTTCGGATCGAAAATTAAGTTCAAACATTTTAATATCATATTGATAAGTCAAACTAAAATACTTAATTTCTATTAAGTGTTTTAGGTGTTCAAAAATAACAAAGAGAATTCTTTCTCACAAATAAATTTCTAAATAATATCTAACCTACTTTGTCATTGAAAAATATGCCTTTAAATAGGCTTTGAATGAATAAAATAAAACCCTAAAAAGTTAGGTAAAACCAGCCAAGTGTTCAGGAAACTAAGGTGTGGCTGAATTTTTTACCTCATTTTCCTTAATTTTGAAATATGAATTAATTAATTTACAATCAAATAATAAAGTATCAAATTTCCTAAATTAATTTTTCCAGCAAATAATCAAATAGAAACAAAATAAAAGACTATTTTTTGAAACAAAAGTCAAATGTTCAAATTAGGAAACTAGTTGACTATTTTGACAACTAAGCTGTTTTTATCCAATCACTAGCTAGTTTAGGCTCCAAATCAGCTCCATATGCCATTTAGGATGCCAAATATGATTAATATTGGTTCAGTACATTGCTCTTGATTGAAACAAAAAGAAATTGCTTGAACAAGAAGAAAAAGCAAAGTCAGCTCTAAAATGGATGATTTTCGGCCAAAAGGGGTCTTATGTGCAAATGCCTTATTTGACTGCTTCGATTGTACCTTGGGATGATTTCATGGTCCCTTAGTGAGTTTAATCATGTTGACAAGTTAACAAAGTAATTCCTTGCTACCTGGAACCCGTAGATGCACCTAAACAGCTTTCCGGGTACATTTCCGCCTTTATAGCTTGGAAGCATTAAACGGGCTTTAGATCTTCGAGTATTGTTATGCCCTCTTAAGAATTAATAAAACTCTGTATGAGGCTAATCAGGTTTTCCTTAAATCTCTTAGCTTGTGCCCGTGTGATTGTCATTGTCTTCAATTGTACAGGATTAGCATCCTAATGGGTAGTCGTTTGTATGGGTATGGGCGAATTCTCATCATTCCCCTCATCTTGAAAAGGATTTGCCCTTAAATCAAAATCATCACCTGCAGCCAATGGAGATAAATCAACAACATTAAAAGTAGCATGCACATTGTACTCACCTGGTAAGTCAAGGTTGCAAGCATTTTTATTAACCCTCTCCAAAACTTGAAAATGTCCATTTCCACAAAGCATAAGCTTTGAATTTCGTTGTTCTGGAAACCTCTCCTTTTTTAGGTGCAACCAAACTCAATCTCCTGGGTTAAACACTATTACAACAAATCCTAGAAATACAAGCTCATTTTGGCAAAAATCATACTTTTTAATGTTAGCAAACAATCTTTCCTTCCTAAGTACCTCTAAAACTAATCTAAGATGTCCTACATGATCATCTAAGTTTCCATGGTATACAAGAATATCGTCAAAGTAAACAACCACAAAATTTTTAATGAATGGATGCATAACATGGTTCATTAGTCTTATGAAAGTGCTATGTGCATTAGTTAAAGCAAAAGGCATTACAATTCACTCATACAAACCATATTTAGTTTTAAATGCAGTTTTCCATTAATCCCCCTCTTTCATTCTAATTTGATGATACCACTTCTAAAATCAATTTTTGAAAACATGCATGCACCATATAATTCATCAGGCATATCATCTAAACTAGGAATATGATGTCTATACTTAATGGTTATATTATTTATGGCCCTATAATCTACACACATGGGCTATGATCTATCTTTCTTAGGTACTAGTAAAATAAGAACAACACATGGACTCATGCTTTCATGAATATAACCCTTTTTTCAAGCAATTCACTTACTTGGCTTTGTAGCTCTTTTGTCTCCTCAGGATTGCCTTTATATGCAGGGCTATCAGGAATTGCAGCTCCAAAAATAAAGTTAGTTTGATGTTCAATCCTTCGAATATGTGGTAAACCACTGGGAATTTATTCGGAAAAGACATCATCAAATTCCTGCAAAAGAGAAGATATAGAACTTGGCAATTCAAGCTCTTCAAGCTTAGCTTGATGATTTAAATAATCATAATTATAAATCATAACCAGCATAGGTTTCTTACTAAAAATGCTTTATTAATATGACCTAAACTAAGATAAATTTTTCAATTTTTCTTCTCTTTCCTCCCTTTTTCATTACTTCTATCTGCCACTTCTAGTTTTCCCTCACTCTCAACTTTCTCACCATTTTTCTCTCTCTCGGGTTCATCTATCTTTTTCCCCTCAGATTCAATTTTACAAGACTTACCTTAGATGAGTGGATTGGCCTTACCTTCTTTTACGATGGGTGAAGCCATGGGGCCACACTTGCCTTCTCTTTTATCCATTCATCCTCCCTCTTTTGTTGCATTTGTAGTTGGTCTTTGAACACCTCTTTTAGAGTTAATGGATCAAGCTTAATCTTCTTATCTTTGAATCAATATACAATGGCATTCTCTCAACCATAATGTATGGTGTTTTTATCAAATTGCCATAGCTTTCCCAACAAAATATGACCAGCATGCATAAGAACAATATCACATAATACAACATCCACATAAGTATCAATGCTAAACTTTACCTTGCCTTGTTTGTTTACTTTCTCATTGAAAAATAATCCTTTTAAATAGGCTTTGAGTGAACAAAATAAAACCCTAAAAGACTAGGTAAAATCGGTCAAGTGTTTAGGAAACTAAGGTGTGGCCGAAATTTTTTACCTCCTTTTCTAATCTAATTTAGTTTAATTAATTTCTTAATTTTGAAATAGGAATTACTTAATTTATAATCAAATAATAAAGTATAAACTCTCCTAAGTTAATTTTTCCAGAAAATAATCAAATAAACTATTTCGTAAAACAAAAGTTAAATGTTTAAATTAGGAAACTAGTTGACTAGTTGACAACTAAGTTGTTCTTATCCAATCACCAGCTAGTTTAGGCTTCAAATCAGCTCCCATATGCCATGTAGGATGCCAAATAGGATTAATATTGGTTCCTATACATTTCCCTTGATTGAAACAAAAAGAAATTGCTTGAAGAAGAAGAAAAAGCAAAGTCAGCGCTAAAATGGGTGATTTTCGGCCAAATGGAGTCTTGTGCGCAGTTGCCTCATTTTAATGGCTTCAATTTTTCCTTGGGATGATTCCATGGTCCCTTAATGAGTTTAATCATGTTCACAAGTTAACAAAGTAATTCCTTACTGCTTGAAACCCATAGATGCACCAAAATAGCTTTCTGAATCCATTTCTACCTTCATAGCTTAGATGCATAAAACAGGCTTTGGATATTCTGGTATTGTCATACCCTCTTAAGAATTGATAATACCTTGTATGAAGCTAACCAGGTTCTCCTTAAATTTCTTAGGTTGTGTCCGTGTGATTGGCCCCATCTTCAATTGTACAAGATCAGCACCATAGCGAATAGTCGGTTGTACAGGTATGGGCGGATTCTATCCATGTTCCCTGTACTATGGGAAGAATAAGGTGGTGCCTTTAGAAGTGAAGTTTCTATGCAAAAATTTTGTGGCATTTCCAATCCCTCGGGAAGATGCTATTTTATTTTCTGTTGGAAAGCTGAATAGGGTTTCTTTAGGATCCGGGCTTGTCTAGGGTTCCTACAAAGGATCATGGATGGATCCTGACAACTACATTCACTTAATATACTCAAATTCCACCAAGTTCATTTATCACTAGGGACGACTTGCAAAAAGCTTTGTTAGCTTAATTTTGAAAATTAGGTTTAAATGAATGACTTGCCTAAAGCTAAACAAAAGCCATATGAAGGTGTCGATGAATTTGTTACTAGATGGAGAAATCTCAGTCTTCAATGCTTAGAAAAACAAACTAAGAAATTAGCAATTCAAATTTGCTCCAATAATCTACTCCCTAAAATTGCAACATTTGTAAGCACTATAGAGCCACAATCATTCTACACACTTATTTCCATAGCATGCAGTTTTGTAAAGACGGATGAACCATCATAAATTCACTTCTCAAAAGGTTCACATTGAATAGAACAAAAATTCTTCTATTAAAGAGAAAACAACAACCATCTTGGTCAAAAAAGTAAATGAAGCACCAAAGTGGCTCACAATTAAAGAAAGAAAAGAAGTTAAATATTCATTCTTCAATGATGATATCAAAGAAATTTTCGATGAGTTGCTTTCATTAAATGCTTTAACACTTCCTAAGTATAAAAGGCTTGTACAAGTAAATATGATTGATGACCCAAAATATTGTTGATACCATAAAATTGTCAGTTATCTGATAAATGAAAGGTACATCAAGAAAAGCATCATTGAAGAAATGATAAAAAGGAAGGAGAGTAAAATTCGTGGATCCATTTCATCAAGGGACATTACAACGTCCAAAAACATTACTTTAATTGAGGGGCAATTCCAATTGTCTTTGAAGTGGAAAGATGAATTTATTATTATCTATGCGTATCTTTGCATGCCTAAATTGGGAAATCCTAAGAATCAAACTTCTTAACATCACTTTAATCGAGGAGGCAATTCCAGTTGCCTTTGAAGTAGAAAATGAAGTCATTGCTATCTATGCTTATCCTGACATACCTAAACTTGGAAATCCCAATATTCCAACATTTTATGAGCTCATGGCAAAGCAAAATTTGGATATGTGCAACGGTTCTTCAATAACAAAAGATGAAATTGGGGAAGAATGGAAAACTTATATTAGCAAGAAGTTGACAAAATTTGTAATCTCTACTTATTTTATGATGTAACAACCATGACCAAAAAAAAAAAATCCTCAAAATTTAAATTTTTAACCAAGTTTGACCGGGGTTAATAGGGTGGATCTTATAGTTGACTTTTTGATATAGCTAGGATTTCATTTTAACTAAGCCACCATTATAAAGAACACTTCACCATAATTCCAAGAACTAGCAACATGTCAAATTCGGAGCGAGGATGGAGAAATTGTTGCAAAAGTAAGGTTTGATTTAGATTGACTAAGTGGAGTGCAAGTTTATTTTTTTATTTTTTTATTTTTTATTTTTGTTCAAGGTTTAGTGTTTACCAGCATATCACTAGCATATCATTGCGGAGTGCTTACTAATATGAGTTTACAGACTAGTCGCACGCTTAATTTCAAGTTACGATTTGAAAGTTATAATCATTAAATGACTAAGGGCATGTTGATAATTTTCTTCAAGTGGGTAGATTTATTTTTGAAAATTGGTTTTAAAACAAGAAAAATTATAAATAAATAATATTTTATTATTTTGATATTATACATAGGTGCACTGATTCTAAGGTATATAAAAATATATATATTATTTTATTAATTTAAATATTCTTTTATTTTAATTTTAATTGAAAAATTGGTTTTTCTAGAATGGAAAAAGATAGCCCCTCATCAAGCTTTCTTTTTCTTGAGCCAGCATCCCAGACATTTTATAAAACCCATGTAGGCTGGACTTACGCTGAAAATAGCTCCAATTCTAATTCCAATCCACCACACTGCCAGCTCAACCATCAAGCCTAGTCTACCAGTGACCCAACCACGACAAGATTTGATACGAACTTAGGTCGACTCACGCCTAAACTCATATTATATTAGCTCGGATCAAAATATTAAGTTCAAGTTCTTATGGTCACCTCAACCCTTAATCAACCTATGACTAGAAACCTTGGTATATGATGAAGACGTCACAATAGGTGATGGATGTTCAATTGATAAGTCAAACTAAAACAACCACTCTCTAATGGTGTTTCAGGTGTTCAAAAAGAACTAAGAGAATTTTATCTCACAAATAAATTTTCTAAGTAATATGTAAGCTGATTTCCCATTGAAAATAAGCCTTTGAACAGGCTTTGAATGAACAAAATAAAACCCTAAAAAGATTAGGAAATTTTGGCCAACATAGAATCAAATTAGGAAACTGCCTAATTTCACATCCTTTCCTAATCTAATTTATATTAGTCAATTCCCTTATTTTGAATTAGGAATTAATTAATTTACAATGGAAATAATAAAATAATAACTTTTCTAAGTTGTTTTGTCCAGGAAATAAGTAAATAAAAAACTAATTTTCTAAAACAAAAAATCAAACTCAAATTAAGAAACTAGTTGACTAGTTTGATTACTAAGCTAACTTTGACCAATTTTCAGCTTGTAAAGACTCCAAATCAGATCCAATGTGCCATGTAGGATGCCAAATAGGATTATTTATGTTTCCCTTGATTGGAACAAAGAGAAAATGCCAAATCAACAAAATACAGTAAAGCCAACAGCAAATATAGCATTTTCAGCCCAAAAGTCCTTCCATGTGTAAATTTCCATTTTGGTTGCTTTTGATCCTACCTTGTCTTGATTCCATGACCTCTTAATGATATTAACTGAATTCAAGAAGTGTTGAACCCATTCGTACTGTCCGGAGTCCATAATTGCACTAAAACAGCTACTCGGGCCGTATCAGCCTCCACCACCTAGATGCATAAAATGGGTCTTGTATCTTTGGATATGGATAAATTCTTTTGAGAATTGATAACTCCCTGTATGAATCCAGCCAGATGTCTTTAAATCTCTTGGCTTGTGCTCTAGTGATTGGCCCAGTCTTCAACTGTATTGAATCAGCACCCCAATGGGTAGTCGGTTGTACGAGTTTGGGCGAATTCTCATCAAGATTACTCTGAATGACTACCCAATGCACCAAGGAAAAACTAAACTTTGACGATCACTATTTCAGTCTAATTGTAGGAAACTAGTGGTTGTCAGGCCTTGGAGCTGACTTTTTCCACCATTATTGGACCTCTTGAACTCAAATCAAGCTTGGATTGGCTTGAAACTTGCTCGTTTGCAAAGTACCGGGAGCCATCATCAAGCAAAGGTACAATGACATTTGGGTAATCATCAACCAACTAAGTTAGAGTACTTCCTATCTATACGAGAGTGGTTTTCACCCGAGTAAGTTGGTCAAACTGTTCGTAAAGCATATATGAGTCTATACGAAGTGTTGATCACCATTACGTTGAATTGAGATTAGTGCTTACTTCAAGACTATGGTGAAGGTTAACAAATACACTAGAGTGAGGCTCGTATGCTGCATCTCCTTCCACCATAGGCCAATGGACAAGCAGAGTGCAAAAGTTCATACTTTGGAAGATATACTAAGACCATGCATTATGCAATGTCGGAAGAAGCTGGGATGAGCAATTGTCGTTGATAGAAGTCGTTATAATATTAGCTACCAAGCAAGCATCGAGATGTCTTCGTATAAGGCTCTATATGGTAGGTAGTGTCGAACCCCATAACATTGAAGTGAAATGGATGAGGAGAAGCACCATACGACGACCAACATGATTGAATTCGAATTCTTACGGTTGACTATGGACCATGTGAAGGTTATCCCAGAAAGTTTGAAGACTGCTCAGAATCGATAGAAAGTTACGTCGATTTGTGTGGAAAGGATCTTGCATTCAAAAACGAATATCATATTTCCTTAAAGTTATCTCCATGGAAGAGAGTAATATGCTTTGGCCGATAAAAGAAGCAAAGTTCTTGTTACCTTACTCACTACGAGGTCATCGGAAGAGTTGGTTTGTGGCATACAAGTTAGCATTTTCAAAAGAGTTAACATGAGTACGCATCATATTTTATGTATCGTTGCTATGAAAGGACATTGAAGATCTGTCGCACTTGTTTTAGACTTCCAACATCAAATTGAGAAAAGACCTATTATACGTGGGGCAACTAGTACAGATCTTAGGTCACGAGGAATGTGTATTGGTTAATAAAGCTATTTCTTAAGCAAGGTCTAGTGGCGGATTCACCTACTCGAGAAAGCGATGTGGGAGTTCGAGGAGTAGATTCACGACCAATATTCTTATATGTTTCGATGACATAGGAAATTTCGAGGATAAAATTTTTGTAAGGGGGGAAGTTTGTAACACCCTGTCCCGAAATATGCTTGAAATTTCTCAAGTTGACCGAAGTTGACTGGGTTTAACCGTCATTGACTGAGAAGGGTTAAACTTTGACTTTTGACTTTGCAAGAATTCTAGGTTAACCGAGGCACGATTGCAAAGACACATCAACCCTAGTTCGTAGACTAGTAGCACAATGAAAACGGCGCTACGGTTTAAAAGTTATGGGCAAAACAAGTTGAGGTCCAAACTGTTCGAGGTGTCGGAGTTGACTTTTTATTTTTGTAAAATTGAGCTTTGACTCATGTATGGTTGTGAAGTACTCGTCGATACGAGTTCATAGACTAGCGGCACGCCTAATTTAGACATTTCATTGGAAAGTTATGGACCGGCAAAGTTTTCTAAATATCGTAATATTTTAATATTATTTTTGAATATGTGAACAGTGTGTGTGTCATGTGTCAAAATCTGGCCAACCGGTGAGTGCACAGTGACACCCACGAGAGGCATTTTGATAGGTTAAATGGTTGTGTGGGGCATGTGAGGAGTGAGGTGGAGGAGAGAGAAAGAGGAGGGAGAAAGAAATGAGAGAGAGTCACCAACCGGCCACCATTTCCATACACGTGCCACCCCACCACCTCCACCTCCTCATTTTGGCTAGCTCATGAGATTCCATGGCCAGCCGATTGCTTCAAATCCAGATTTCTAGGCTTTTTCCAACAGCAACGTCGATTGCTTCAAACCCAGATTTCTCCTTATCTCGGCATCTGTTTGCCTCACTGCCAGCCCCATCCATTCACCCGTCCTTCGATCTACCTCTCCTTCAAAAATCATGGCTAGTGGCCATCGGACGCGCCACCGGAAGTGACGGTTTCCAGTGACGACGGCGGCTCATCGGAAAACTTGATTCCGGCAAGTTTCCAATCACACTGCCCACCTTTTGCCACTAATTCAAACCCCCTGAACCCAAATCCGAGGTCAGCTTCCTCCAATTCACGGCCGTTTGTCAGATCCGAGGACCTAAAGACCGAAACCTTCTCGGTGAGATTCCGACTACCTCGAGTCTAATCTCCGGAAGGTAAGGGTCAATCCTTAATCCTCTTGTTGTAAGCTTCATTTCAACATATGATTTGCGAAATTTGATTAACGTTTGTGTTAAATCTTCTGGATAACCGTGTATAATTTATCCTATTAAAATATTAATTTAATCGGTTTGTGTATTATCAATGTTCTAGGAACAGGTGTGAATTGTAGAACCGATCCTATGGAGGATCTTGGTTGAATTGCATGTTCGAGGTGAGTGACCCACCTTCAAAATTATTTTGGGTTGATAAATTTTATATGTTTTTGTGTTGATTATATATTTGGAAATTATATTTCATGTGTTAAATATTTAGTAAATTTATATTTGGAATTTTGATGTCAAAATTGAATGAATTATAATTATTTGTGCATTAAGAAATATTTTTGATTTCAAGAATTTTATGGATATGGGATTTTGTTATTAATTGTTAAATTTTATTGTTAGAGTATTGTGTAATTAGAAATGCTTTCATGTGAATTTTAATATATGTTTTAATATTTGAAGGAATTTCCATTTAATTTTACAATGCCAATTTATGATGGTTTTAATATATGTGTTGTTGCCAAAATATATTTGAGATTTTAAAGGAATTATGGTTTAAGGTTTTTAATAGATTATTGTTGAGTTTGATGTTGATTTTATGATGCATGATAAATGCGTTTACATGATTTTAAGGATATATGAAATTCATGTGGTTTTAATATTATTTTTGACATAGTGGTTTTAATGATTTCAAGAAAAATATTTGTTCAAGTTGATGCTTCCAAACTATAAATGTTTATGCGCTTAAATTATTAATTGATTGATTTTATGGTATTGGAAAAATTGTACAATTATATCGATGAATTTATGCTGGTGATAATAAAGAAAAACGTGGGAATGTGAATTTGAAAAATGGTATAATTCCCACGGTCAATTTTGGAAAACTTGGTATTTTAATAATAAATTTAGTAATTGATTTTAGACGCACTCATACAGTACTGGTGTTCTGTACTGTATATGTGGATAAGCGCGCAGGTTATAATGTCTCCCATGAGCTGCCATTGGACTGAGGATAAGCAAGTTTAATATTGGCCATAGCCGCTCCCCTCCATGGCGGAAATGATGGTTTAAGCAGCGGCGCTGTCAGGATGTCGAAGCGACCGTATGCAAGTTTCTCTCTTTAACCTCCCGCCAAAACGATGCTCAGGACGCTGGGTATCGTAGGGCATCACTGGTATATAATATGGTGCGTCAAGATATTTTCCCGATCGTTTTCAAAAAATTAAATATTTTTCAATGTGATATTTGAAATTAAAAGTATTTTATTCATGTATTTTATTATTTATTTAAATCGAGTTTTTAACATGAATTTGATTTATATTGATTTTATTATTTTATTTAAATTGTGTCCAAAAATATATTTTGCCATGTTTTCAAGACTTACATAAATTTAAGATTTATCAAAAAGATTTTCTATGGTGTCTCGTATTATTTTATTAAATTATTGAGCATAATTGTTTTTATATATAAATTAATTATTGAAATCAATTTTTTTTTTTTACGTTAAATCCCTTTATTACTACATTGACTTGCTGCATATTATTTGCATTTTATTTATTAATATTCATTGATTATTCAATTGACTTGATTATTAAATGTCATGATTATATGTTGAATTAAATGTTGGCTTGGTTCAATTATTTGTGATTTGTTTTATTCCCTTTATGACAATGTGTGACAATTTAATAATTGCTATTTAAATTAATTTTAGTTTTCATTATAAGTTTAGATCTTTAAACAATTGTATTTTATTTGCAATCTATTTAATTAATTATTCCTTGATTTTTAAGGTACAATTATTGGGTTTTGTGAAAATGTTTTAAAAGGAAAAATTTTCCAACTGAGTGAACTGTGAGGGTTTTGAGAGAAAACAATATTTCAACTACTTATTATTTATGTGATTATTTATTATTAATTAATCAAGTTCATCTTATCGTTATATTATTATTATTATTATTATAATTGTGTCATAATTAGGGTCACTCACTGAGATGATTAGCATCTCATGTTTTTAAATTCCATTCCCTTAGACCCAGGTTAGTAGACGTTGATCATCCGGAGGTAAGTTCGATGTCTTGTTCGTTGCTGAAAGTTCAAGGAGCCTTACTTACTTTTCTTCGCTATCTTGTATTGTTTCTTTTATCCTTTGTTGTATTAAATTTCATATTTAATTTTATCTTGATAAAGCTTCGTATACTGTTTTGGACATTTATATATTTAATTATGCACTGATTCCCTGTTATTCACTTGAAATGATGCAAATTTGTGGAATTAAATTGTAGTAAGGTGGGAGGAACAAGGTGCTGTATATAGAAATGTGTTTTCCGTGCATGGAATTTGTGGTAAGTCCAACTCTTAGGGGAGGTTCTGCCGGATTTTCCATTGGAGGGTTCGGTAGGGTTTCCCTAGGATCAGGGCTTGTCTAGGGTTCCGGTGAGGGATTTTGGATGGGTCCTGACATCTTGAACTTGAATCCAAGCTTGGATTGGCTTGAAACTTGCTTGTTTGCAAAGTAAACTCACAAAATTGTTACTCCCTTCATAAGCTTCACTTTGGTATATAATTTGTACATTATTGTTGGTTATTTAAGATTTTGCCATTTTTGAATTGTGATTTTTCTTGGAATTAGAATGGAAATTTCAATTCATAGATACTGCCAACTATATATGATAGTATTCAATGCATGATATTTTATGCTGTTGTTATTGGTTTTCTTCAAGCTTAGTTTATTTCTTTATCATGATTATATATATGTTTGATATTTTGAAAGCTATCTCCTAAGTAAAACATTATATATATCTATATATATATATTCAATACAAAAGATGTATATAAAGCAATAAAGCAAGCGTGCCCTTATATATATATATATGATTAGTTTCATTAAATCAAAGCACAAAGATGTAGTAATTTTATGGAAATAGAAAAAGGTATGAATACTCATGTTGAGTTGCCTGGCTATATTTGAGATCTAAGTTTTCCAATAAGATGATGATCTTTGTTTAGCAGTCAGTGATGTCAGATAGAAATTAAATATTTTTTGTTGTTGGACATTGTCAATGAAGCTTGTTCATAGCAGCTTTTTAAAGCCATGTTGGGTCCTGAGGTAATATTACAGAAGTTCAATAATGTTTGCCGGACTAGATGTCTTGTTATTATATTTTCTAAGATGTGGTATCTGGCTTTCACATTTCTTCATATGGAATAGTTCTTTTTATTAGTATTATTATTATTTTGTTTTGTTTTAGGGTTTACTCTTATAAAGGTTTCATGTGGGCAAAACTTAGGAACACCTGTAATGCTTCTTGTGTATATAGATGTGAGAAGAGGGGAAAATATATTTCTTTTTTGTTTGTGAAATACGTTTTTTGCTTTTGTCCTCGAGTTGGTATCCAAGCAATGTGAGAATTTTCTAGGTATAATTAACTATAAAAAATGTTTGTGTTTATAACTTTTAACAAAAGCATAATTGTTGTTATCTAATATAACTTGTTTCTTACTTGCATTGGCATGGCATGGTTGGTGCACAATCGTGCTCTGGTGATAATGTTTATTTATTTATTTATTCATTCGTTTGCTTATTTATTTAATTAGATAATTATTTACTTACTTAATTGTTTATTATTGTTTATTTATAGTTGTTTGGAAATTGGGGGTACCATATATTGTGGATGTTATAAATTATTGAGTATCCATTGTAATATAAATGTTGTCAGTATTAAGTTTGTTTGTATATATATATATAAATGTATATTTATGAATTATATAAATATTATAGAACAAGTGGTTTTGTTTTTTTAAAGTAACGTGGGCAAAAAATAAATTAAATTAAATATTCAACTATTATTATTTTGACTTAGCATTTTTATGTCGTTGTCCCCATTTGTGCTTATATTCATATATATATATATATGCACAAATATATTACTATTATTATCATTATATTTAAAAATGAATTGGGTTTTTAATGTGCTTACTCGATGTATCCATAGTATTGGTAAATGGTTGTATTCATTTATTTGAGTTGGTTTTGAAATTAAGAAGTATTATTTATATAATTTTCTTTTATTTATTTATTTATAATATTTATTTATGGTTTTAAAATGGAATTATCAAAAATCAAAGTTTTCAAATTGGTATATTTATTCATGATTATTTGGTTTCTAGATGCACTATATAGTATCGGTGCTCTTGATATATATATATATATATATATATGATTTTAGAGTGCAGGTTATATTTAGTCGTCCTTTGTGAGTTGTATTGAGTGAGGGTAGATAGATATTTTGCAATGATGGCATTAGCCACCCTACTTATGGTTGACAGACGTCAGATTTAGCTATTTCTATTGGAGCTAACGTAAGTGAGGGTTGGCAAGTATTTTGCATTGATAACATTAGCCATCCTCCTGTTAGTTGTAGGATGACAAATTATTTAACACTGGCACCTTTAGGATGCTAAAGGGACCACGTGCATGTTCTTCTCTCCCCTCCCCTGTAAAGTAGTGTTTGGGATGCTATGTATTCCTTGGCAACATTGGTATATCGTATGGTGCATCACGTATTTTTTAGATATATATTATATGTTAGGTGTACTGTACAATATCGTGATAGTTACTCGGTTATGCCTATAAGTGGTTTAGCATGGTATTTATACTGCCTACGAGACTGATGCGGTTGATGGTCATAATAGACAACCATCCTTGACCGTATTAGTAGCAGTACATATACAAGTGATTACATGTGTTAACTATGTCTTCGAATATACGCAATGTATTTTTCCTTTACGAAGATGTGCTTTAAATAAATTATTTATTATTACTATTATTACTATTATTTTGAATATTACTAATATTATTCGATTTTAATATTTTAGTACATATTTATTATTATTTGACTATTGTCAATATTATTATTATTATTATTATTATCATGTGTGATTGTTGTATTTATTATAGTTAATGCTAAACTAGATTTGGAAATGCATGCACAACATAATAACATAGTAGTGAGAAAGTTCGTATAGTGCCTGTGTTAAAGATTCTAGTTAGCTTTTGGGTAGATATTTCAACCTTTGGGTAAGTGTATTAGTCTATAGATAGGTTATTTTGAACCTTTGAGGGATTGTATACATACTCATATTTATGTATATATAAAAATATATATATATTTATATTGGTTTTGGATAGTGTTTATGTTATTGGAATTATTGTTATGACCTTAACCATTCAATTTATTGTTTCGTAATGGCATAAACATGGATATTTTATATTTCCTAGATTTTGAGATGTGGTTTGTATGATTTAGGGTCTAGATCTCGAATATCTTTATTTATTATCATTATCATTACAATTATTGTTGTGGTAGTATTACTACTATTAAATGTATTATGGAGCTCAGATAGTTTGTATTATTTATATTTATATTTATTTATATTTATGTGCTGATATATTTATGGAGTGTTTTAAGTTAGTGGAATTGTAGTATGTGGGAGGTGTAGGCGATTATGAATGTGTACAAGTGTGTTTTCTATGTAGGATAAGATTTGAGAAAGTTTAATTTACAAGGGAGATGCTGATGGATTTTCCATAGAATTTCCAGTGTGGGTTTCTCTAACTGGGGCCTTCCTAAGGTTGCAATAGAGAACTCCAGGAGAGGTCCTTAAATATAATGCAAAATCCTTTAAACATAATAAAAGGAAAATACAAAATAAGATAGGATGTAATACCCCGACCCGAGATAATGCTCCGAGTTTGAAATTTTTGATCAAGTTTGACTAAGGTTGATGGAAGTTGATCAAGTGGGTTCCATAGTTGACTTTTTACTGTGGGTTAATCAAGCTACCATGGTAAAATACTCATTTACACGAGTTCATAGACTATTAGTATGCCAAAATTGGAGCTAAGAGTACAAAGTTATAGTAAAAACAAGATGCGATCTGGATTGATCAGTGAGCTCGAAGTCGACTTTTTATTTATATGGATTTTGATGTTGACTCTGTACTATGTGGTAATGCTCTTTGATACGAGTCCATAGACTAGCGGCACTCTGAATTTGGGCCTACGGTTGAAAAGTTACGGGTCTATAAAATTGTATCTATTTTTTTCTAGATGTATTTTATTGGGTAAGTGGAATATTTAAAGGAGTCTTTGATTTGTGTCACATCTCACCAGATGGGATGTGCCATGTGTTACATTTATGAAGATGCCACAGGTCACTATAAAAGAGTGCCATGTGTCATTCTTAATAAAATATTATTATTATTATTTTTATATTTCTTTTTCTTTTTCCTTTTTCCCCCCTCTTTCTCTCTCTCTTTCTTTCACGTATGAAGGGGGAAAATGCCCCTCTCTCTCTTTCAATCTCTCTCTTCCTATATATATATATATATATATCTCCCCTTTTCTCTCTCTCGACCTCGCCGGATTGTGCCCATGTCAGCCATCCACGCACCACATGTGCCTGACATGGAGGACAACCATGAGGAGTCCAGCCAATAGCCAAAAATATCACACCTAGCCATCGCCGGAGATGCCCAGATTGGGCCTCCATCGATGACGATGGCGAAGCTGGTTTTCTAGTGATCCAGCCACCCCCTGGTTGAATTGATCCTCCTTCCCACCACATTTCAACCCCCTGAACTCAATTTTGAGTTCACTTAAGCTCAATTCCCTACTGTTTAAGAGATGTGATAAGTTGAATTTTTATCCAAACTTTCCCAACCATTTTTTGGCAACTGCTGGTTTAGTTGAGTTCAAGGAAGGTTAATAATGTGTTCTTCGTCTCTTTAGATTTCCATTGATACCTTATTTGTGAATTATGAGTGTGTATTTGAAAAGTTGCCATTTTTGAGTATATATTATATTTAATATGGTAATTGTATTGGATTGTACATGTATGTACATAATTTTGCTCAAATATGCACATATATAATTGTAATGCATATTCCTGTATATATATATATATATATATATGCGTAAGTATATGTGGGTACTCCCTTGGCATGTGTGTGGATGTTTATATGAGCTTATATATATATATATATATATATATTTGAGTATATGAATGTATATATATATGTCAAAAGAATTATGCATATATATATATTTACACGTGAGTACCTACGTATGTGTGTGAATATATGTGTGGATATTTGTATTTGATAAAATATGCTCGTTAAAGGTTTGTATGTATATATTTAAATATATGAATACAAATATATATATTTATATATATGTGTGTGAATATATGTATATGTATATGTACGTGTCTATGTATGTCTGTATGTATGTATGTATGTGTACATACTTGCTAAAAGGTCATATATATATGTGTATGTGTGTGTGAATGTATATTTTGAGTTATTCAATATTTTGGAAATATTACGTATGTTTTAAAATTTAAGAAAATTATTAATAAATTTTATTATGTCATTTAACGTGATTAAAATATATTTGTTATATAATGTTTACTATATGATTTAGAAAAATTAATTGTGTTTATTTATTGTTGAGTTCAATGTTATATTTATTTTGTATGGTAAAATGTATTTTTTTTGTAAATTAACTTATGTGGGTATTTTATGTGATTTAATATAATTTTTGGTAAATAAATTCTTAGGATTTAGTAAAGATAATAATTTTTAGTATATAAAAATACATGGTGTATTTGGAAAATTGTGAAATTGAGATTGTTGTAGAAGTAATTAATCTTATAAAATCATTGGATTAATGTGATAGTTAAAAAAAAAATATGAAATTTAATGGATTTACTAAAAATGTACAAACTCGATTGTATTTGATTGAATTTCGATATTTATAATATTATAAAATTTTATAGTTTTTAAATGTACCATACAATATTGATATTTATACTGTATTGTTGTTAATGCGCAAGTATGTATGGT
The DNA here is from genome assembly GCF_031755915.1 of Ziziphus jujuba. Classification (NCBI taxonomy): domain Eukaryota; kingdom Viridiplantae; phylum Streptophyta; class Magnoliopsida; order Rosales; family Rhamnaceae; genus Ziziphus; species Ziziphus jujuba. Next base: position 18,212,513 of record NC_083386.1, on the reverse strand, counting down.
CGTCTTGTGGGATACCATAGACTTGAGGGTTGACAAGTATTACTGTAAGACTTGTCCCGAAGTACATAAAAAATTTTCTCATATTGACCGAGTTTGATTGAGTTGACCCATGTTGCTCGTGTAGGGCCCATGTTGACTTTTTGTTTTAGGTGGAGTCTTGGGTTGACTAAGGTACCATTGCAAAGTACATGTCGACCTAAGTTCATAGACTAGTTGAACGTAAAAAATGAGGTTACGATTTGAAAGTTATGAGCAAAATAAGTTGCAGTCCGAGCTGTCCGAGGGTGCCATGTTTGGCTTTTTATTGTTGTAAAATCTTGTTTTGAATTATACATGGTTGTAAAGTACTCGTCAATACCCATTGATAGACCAGCGGCACGCTTAATTTAGATGTTTGATTAAAAAGTTAAGGACCTGTAAAACTTTGCTGAGACAATATTATCGTGTGCACAACTGTGTGTGTGTGTGTAAAATGTGTGCACAGTTCCCATGATACTATGCCACATGTCACTCATTTAGGCAACCCGTGAGTGCATAGTGGCACCCATGGGTTGCATTTTATTGGCTGAAAACGAGGGGTAGGGGAGGGAGAAGAGAGAGAGAAAGAAGAAGAGGAGATAGAAAGACAAGAGAGAAACCGGCCAACTGCCATTCACCCATTTCTGGCCACCACCAACCTACACATGCCAGACCTGTGTGTGACTGAACCACCTCAAAACCACCCAACCAACTAAAAACCACGGCTTGATTGCGGGCGATGCACGGGGATTGGAGCATTTTTCCTCAATGGTGCCATCAGCTTCGCTGGCCGAGTTCTCCCAATCCGATCACCCATTTTTGACACTGCTGGTACGATTAAGTTGCCCACTCTCTGATCTACCTCCCCACCAAAAATTATGGCCAGTAGCCCCTGACACACCACCTCCAGTGATGTTTTTCAGTGAACATGGCGGTTCATTGGAAAACTTGGTTTCGACAGGTTTTCGACGAGTTTAACTAGCCTTTCCCATTAATTTGACCCCCTTTAAACCCAAATCCAATGTTGTTTTCCTTCAAATCTCAACGAATTAAGAGATTTGAGAACATTAATTCTGAAACCTTCTTGGTTAGATTTCGACCACCGGAGGTCCGATATCTGACAAGTAAGACCCAATATGTAATCCTCGTGTTATAAGCTTCATTTTGGTATATCATTTGTAAATTTTGGACAATGTTTGTGTTAGCTCCCTTGGGTACCCATGTATATTATACCAGATTAAAATATTAATTTAATCAGTTTTGTGTACTATTGATATTTTAGGTTTATATGTGAGTCGTGGGATCAATCCCGTGGAGGATCTTGATTAATTCGCGCACTTGAAGTGAGTAATCTATTTTCAAATTATTTTGGATTGTTAAATTATGTTTGTTTTGTGTTAATTAAATATTTGGAAAATATGTTTTATGTGTTGGATATTTAATAAAATTGTTATTGAAATGTATATTGCCAATTTATGATAATATTAATGTATGTGTTTTGTCCATATATATCTCAAGATTAAAAGAATTATGGTTTAAAATTTTTATTTAATTATTGTTAAGCTTAATGTTGAATACATGATGCATAATAAATGTGTTTATATAAATTTAATTATATATGAATTTTATGTGGTTTGAATATCAATTTTCGTATAAATTTATTTTAAGTGTTTGAAGAAAAATAATTGTGGCAAATTATTTATGTTCAAAAATATATTTAAGCATTTAAATATTTGTGGGATTTGTTGTATAATGTTGAAAGGAAAAATTGGTGTATTTTTTACTGATGGGTTTATGGTGATGAATTAAAAGTAAAGGTGGAATTTTATGGGTTTAAGTGAAGTTCTAAACCCGTTGTTTTTAATTAAAATTTGGTATTTGTATGATTTATGATTTTAGGTGCACCATTCAGTACTAATATTCTGTACTATATCTATTGTGATTATTAGTGTGCAAGTCATAGGGGCTTCTTATGGGAGTCGTTGACCTGATCATAGGTAGGTATAATGCATAGTAAGCATCAACCACCCCCCTCCATGGTCAGGATGACTGTTGTTAGCATTGGCACCGTTGGAATGGTAAGGCAACTGTTGCAGATTTTCTTTTTAACCTCTCCGTTAAAATGGTACTTGGGACGCTAAGTACCGTCTAGAACCATTGGTATATGGTGTTGCACGTCAGGTTATTTTTCTTCATACAATTTTCAAGACAAAAATGTTTTTAAAGTGTATTTAAATTTACAAATGTATTTAATTATGTTTTATTGTTTATTCCAAATTGATAATTTAAAATGCAATCATATTTTTATTACTTAATTCGATTTGATGGGTTAAAATAAATTCCATTATATTTTACTGTTTATTTCAATTGAATATTTAAAGGAATTTAAGTATTTTCTTATTATTTAATTAAATTATTAAATCAAAATTGCATAAATTTTTTAGTGAATTTAATTTTCTTTTTATACCAAACTTTTCTAATACCAATTTTAATTGTGTTTTATTTTATTTTATTTTATGATATTCTATCTGAATTTAATCATTGGTTACTAAATTTATTTTCGATGTAAATTTCAAAATTTTAATTTATTGTAGTTTTATTTGCAAGTTACTTAATTAATTAATTCATTGATTTTGGAGGTATATAATAATCGGTTCTTTTAAAATTGTTTTAAAAGGGGAACCTTTCCAACTGAGTGAAATTTTGAGGTCTTGAGGAAAAAAAAAATTAATTTTGCTTATGTATTATTATTTATTATTAATTAATCAAAATTATTTTATACATTTGTATTATTATTTATGTAGTAGTTAGGGTTACTCACTGGGATGATTTGTATCTCATATTTTTAGACTTGTTTCCCTAGGCCCATGTTGATAGGCGTTGACCGTCCGGGGCAAGGTCGATGTCTTTGTTCATCTCCGAAGTCCAAGAAGCCTTTTTCTTTCTCCTATTCCTATATTGTAATAGTTCTTTTTATTCTATGCTGTATAAACTTCTATACTTAATTATATCCTATGATGTTCTGTATACTATGTTGGATATTTATTTAATTAATATTGCACTTATTCCTTGTATCTTATATGAAATGCTGAAATTTGTTTAATCAATTGTAGTAACGTGGAAGGAATAAGATGGTGCTTTTAGAAATGTATTTTTTGTGTAGCGAATTTCGTAGCATGTCCAACCCTTAGGGAATATACTGCTGGGTTTTCTATTGGAAAGTGCGGTAGGGTTTCCTTGGGATTAGAAATTGTCTAAGGTTCCGACAAGGGATCTTGGACAGGTTCTGACAGAGCGATATTAAAGTTCTAAGTTCCTATATCCTTTAGGTACTATGCATTGTTGCGTATCCCATCCACAAGTTATTCATTTGTTTTAACCATGTTGAAGTGTTATTCTCTCTAAATTCTGTTTTGTTCTTCTAAATTCTTAGCGATGCGTAGGCGGGGAGCACGCAGTACCCGAGAAGGCTCAGCTGAGAGTTCCAGAAGTAGGTACACCATCAGAATTCTTGTCTCCCAGTTTACTCAAGCCTTGGGGAGTAAAGAACTAAAAACTACACTGTGTTGCCAGGGTCGACGATTGGGAGCAATGAACTTCGCAAAGTCCAACTACAGCTATTAATTGGCTATCTAATATGAAGAAGATTCTAGAAGAAAGGATGCAATGCCTTGATGAAGACATGGTCAGAATTTTAGGCTTCATGTTAGAGGGTGATGTTAAGAAGTGGTGGAAGGTTGAAAAGACACAGAGGCGTCATACATGGGACCAATTCAATAATGCCTTCACCACAGAGTACTGCACTGCTTCTTACAATCAGGCTCGAAGGCAAGATTTTGAGGAGTTACACCAGGGGAATATGATAGTCACTGAGTACAAGTAGAAAGTACAAAAGCTGTTAGAATTTTGTATACACTTGATTCCGAATGATAATGCAAAGAGGACAAGATTCATCGATGGCTTAAATGAGAATATAGCCTTAACTATTGTCAGATCGGTGCATCCAACTGACAACTCCTTACGAGACATTGCGTTTGAGTTAGAGAGGTAGATCCTGATGTGCAGGTTGAGGCATAGGTTTTTTAAAGGCTCCAATGTGGGAGCACCTAGTCAAAAAGCTTCAAAGAAGAGTCATAGTTTGGGCGCCTCTGGTATTGGGGGGCTGAGCCTCGCAAAGCACTTTTTTACAAAGAGGTCATTGTGCATCGCAAGCAGCCCATCACTTGATCAGTGATGGTATGAGTTCTTATCAGCAGTCTAATCTTAGTCCTAAGCAGCTTTGCAAGCTTTGTAACAAGATGCATTATGGACCTCTTTTGTGAAGCAACATGTGTTTTCAATATGGGTAGGCATGCCACTTGAAGAAATATTGTGGCAAGCTCACTAGAACAGTAGACTAGTGGATTCCGAGTTCAGAGTTTCCAAGGTAGCTAGGAGGTAAGAGGTTCATTGGATCATCTCAACAGTTTACAAGACCGAGTCGAGGCAGAGGATGGAGGCTTTAATAGACTAGTCAGGATTGAGTGTTTGTGGTGATGCAGCAAGAAGCCTTAGCTACACTCGACACGGTTACAGGTACTTTATATATTTTTCATAACCAAGCACTTGTACCTATAGACCTAGATTAATGCATTCCTTCATCTCAAGAGAGTTTGTCCCTAAGTTAGTATAACTCCAACCCTCTTAAGATGTCAACTAAAGATCGCTACTCCGGTAGTAGAGTCCCTATGTCCTAATCAGATTGTCAAGGGTCGCCTCTTCTGTATCAAAGATCAAGTAATGGAAGCAAATCTAATTCTATTAGATCTTTTTGGGCTTGATGTAATCATAGGCATGGGCTAGTTGGCAAAGAATCATGCCTCCATGGATTACTACGATAAAGAAGTGACGTTTAGGCAACCAGTACTACCTGAAGTGATGTTTCATGGAGAAGTTGGGAGGCTTTTGCTAGGTTTAATTATTTCTACCCTTACTACAAAAAAGCTATTGAAGAAGGGTCATCAAAGGTATCCAGCCCATATGGTTGATACCCAAGCAGGTGGTGTGAGGTTCGAAGCTGTGGCCATAGTAACAGACTTTCTGGATGTGTTTCTTGACGAGTTATTATGGTTATCATTGGAAAAAGATACTGACTTTTCCATTGAATTAGTTCTAAGCACCGCACCTATTTCCTCACTGCCTTACCATATGGCTCTAACAGAGTTAAGGGAGCTAAAGGTTCAGTTACAAGATTTGGTGGATAAGGGTTTCATAAGAGCAAGTGTATCAACTTAGGGAGCACCTGTTTTATTTGTGAAGAATAAGGATGGTAGTCTAAGATTGTGCATCGACTATCGGCAACTTAACAAGGTGACCATCCCTAATCATTGCCCATTGCCAAGGATAGATGACTTGTTCGACCAACTCCAAGGTGCCAAGCTATTTTCCAAGATCGACTTACGGTTAGGGTATCATCAATTGAGAATTCAAGAGTCGGACATCCATAAGACTGTCTTTAGGACAAGTTACAGGTACTCTGAGTTCCTAGTGATGTCGTTTGCGTTTACTAATGCCCCAGAAGCCTTCATGGACTTGATGAACCAAGTGTTTTGTTCGTATTTAGAACATTTTATCATCCTATTGATAGATATCATTTTAGTCTACTTAAGGAGCCAAGAAGAGCATGTGAAGCATTTGAGGAGAGTGCTCTAGACCTTGAGGCAGCATCGGCTTTATGCTAAGTTTGACAAATGTAAATGTTGGTTGAACCAAGTGGGTTTTCTCTGGCATATTATGTCAGTGAATGGCACTTATATAGATCCCGAGAAAGTAAAGGCAGTGTTAAATTGGGAATGCCCTACTACTATGATAGAGGTGCAGAGTTTCCTTGACTTAGCCAGATACTACAGCTGGTTCATAGAAGGGTTTTTGAAAATAGCAGGCCACACCACTACCTAAGTCGAAAAGGAGATTCATTCGAATGGATGGACAAGTGTGAGCATAGCTTCCAGGAGTTAAAGAAGAGGTTGACATCTGCACCTACCTTAACGTTACCAAGTGGGAACGAAAGCTTCGAGGGCACAACTACCATCTTATAATAACTATAGACGCCCAAATAGTCTCTACTCATATTTTTTATAAACAAACATGAAAGTATATCTTGCCATAAGACTTCCACAATTATTGTAAAAATAAAGTAACAAAATAATAAATCATGTAAGGCATTTATTGCATAAACTAAAATCATATAAAATTTGTACTTCTAAAATAAAACCTATTTATGATGCCAAACATTTTTGAAAAATAAAAATTCACTCACAAATCACAACTCAAACTAGCTCCCCCATCTGATTGCCTCGAATATCAGTCTTGATGCCTAAAATAATTATAAAATATTTCTTAAGATCCATAAATTAAACTAAATACATTGGATGCACACCAATGTCCCAAATAAGTTTAACAACTCTAAAATTTCTAAAATTGGATTCAAAATAGTCCAATTATACTGTGAACCCTAAATACCAGACATCTAAAATTGAGGTTTTTCACCTGGGGACTAGTTTATTGAAATTAAATCTTCTATTTAACCTAAAAATAGAAAAATTATCATATTATGTCCAAAATTTAAAAACTTTATATAGATAGAAAGCCCAAGAAACAAACAATACGATGGTGTATTTATCTTGGTCCAAACACCTTGTCGTTGGTAGGAAACCTCCTCTAAGATTTGGCTAAATTTGATGTTGATGGATCTCTCAAATTGAGAGGAATTTTGACAAATGTAGGTCAGATTCAATCTTAAAGGGTTCAAATAGGTAGAAGGTATATGGTGGCTTGAAGTGGCTAGAAAATGGCCAAACTTTAGTGACCTAGTCAAAGCACTCCCGATTTGGGGGCATCCAATTGCAATTCCAATTGAAAATCTAAGGATTTGGTTGCAGATGAGAGGCCTTGTTGAGTGGCCAGCGCATATAGTAAGGTGGCCCTCAAGAGATGGAGACCCTATTTATCATCCAAATGGGTCGGCAATTGGATATGTTGAGCTTGTTTTTTCTCCAACTTTTAGGTACTTTTCAATTTGTTTGATAAGGGCATGGTTCTTAAGTTATATATAGACTTGGATATACTAAAATATGAAAATGTAGATTGGTTTGAGTACAGATAAAATATTGATATTGAAAAATTTTTCCGAACTATAACTTTATAACAGTAATTCAAAATTAGGCATGTCACCAGTTTATGAACTAACATCGATTCGATTCGATTCGTTGTTAAAATGGTTTGGGGATCTGAATTAGATTTGTTGAGTTTATGAAGTTTTTTTTTTTTAATTTTTGGTATTTTTCAATTTTTTTAATGAGGCCACGGTTGTCAAGTTATATATAGACTTAGATCCACTAAAAGATAAAAATCTAAATTGTTTTGAACATAGATAAAATATTGATATTTAAAAATATTCTAAAACTATAATTTTTTAAGAGTAACTTAGAATTAGGTGTGTAGCCAAGCTACAAACTTGTATCGAGAAGCAATGTTGCAGTGTACCAATCAAACCAAAATTATTGACCGATAAAAATTAGGACAATTTGTAGTCAAATTGGTCAGCCTCGATTAACCCAAATAAAATTTTAATTTTAATTTTAAGTTTGGGATCAATTTTCTCATTGACATAAAAAAGATTCTAAAATCGATCAAACATGTGGATTAGAAAAAAAAATGAAAATTGTGAATGGTAATGCAAAACCCAAGAACTCGGAAACGGAAAAATAAAGGAAAAAAAAACAAAAGGAGATAAAAGGAAAGAGCAAAAGATGTAGAAAATGAAAAAAATGGTAAACACACTTAAATAAAAATTCAAATATCAGATTATAAATCATAAAGGTTCACATAAATTACAGAACTCTATTGGAGGACATCAATAATGTTGAATGGAAGAGGGGAAGCTAGTAGGGAAAGAATCATTTAAAGCGACCCCATTTTTCTCTCATATAGGTGATTTTTTATTTAAAAGTAATCCACATTAGTTCACTTGGATTCTCTCAATGTATAAGAATTATTAAAAGCATATAACTTAACCATTTCCAACAATATCATTATTTCGCCATAGGAATGATAGAAAGATAATCCCCACAGTAATGTAACCCAATTTTTACAACTTAATTGTCTTATTGATCCTAGATCTTAGTATCTTCAGTCAACTAAGTTGGGTGTTGATTGTATCTATTATCAATTTCATGAGCTATTCCAGTCTCCTCTATGATATCTTGGTTATTCCCTTTTTAACCCTTTAGCTATCATATTCACAATATTATCCTTTGGTTTTATAAAGTCAACAAAGATAACTTAAGTTTAGATTAGTTATCTATTGGTATTGTGCTATATGTCTAAACTTACCATTCAGCCACTTCACCACATTTGTTCAAAGCAATCACTGTAAATCGGGCTTATCAAGCAAGTACCTAATTATTCATAAAATTCCTTTCTAGTGATTATCATTGTGTATTTATTCAGTTTACTAACTGTATATGCTATGTCTAGTCAACTATTGAGGTTAGTGTGTTGAGGTCAACATGATGACATCATTAATTTTTTTTAAAGAAAACAAAAATATTGGTTATTTTTGTATATTTTCTTTCATCTTAGGCATTTTATTTTGTTGCAATATTTTGTTTGCAACCATTAATAAATTTTGATTGTGTATTTTTTTAGACTCATTGAAAGATATGCAAGTCATCTGATTTCCCTATACGATTAACCCATGTTTATTATATGATTGATAAGATGGGAGTGCTATGAGAAAGTGGTATTACAAACTATCCTTATAATGAGACCACAAAATAGACTATAATTTATTTTAAAAAAAAAATTATAATAATCTATTTTGGAAGGTTATAATGAAGGTAAATGATTTTATTTTTTCATGTGTTTGCTTGAAAGCCTATGCTATGCATGTAATTTGTTCTAGAATCATTAGAATTTGTATGATTCTTTTCTAGAACTGTGATGGTAATTACCATTATGTGTATTTGTAAAAACAAGTATAAAATATTGAAGCAATGATGGATGTAATATGATCTTCGGTGAAGCCATTTTATTGGCAAATTATCCTTTGAGGTGCCTTAAAGTAAAGGGAAAGAACCTTATGGAAAGGAAAATAACCTTTCTAGAAATTCATATGAATGTGGGGGTATCTTGCCCAAGTGGCTATGCCTACATAATAAAAGGTGAAAATATATTTAGAAACCATTGTTTGATTTAGGTATGCAAACAACTGTAGTCCAATATTACTAAGGATATGGGGCAAACATAATTACAAATATTAAGCTTAATTTACAGTAAGCTTATACAAATAAAAATAATATACAAAAAGCTACAAATAATATATGAAAATACTAATATAAAAAACGTGGTATCAAAAATCAATTCTGGATGAAGAACTTGAAATTTGAATCCGAGGTCTATTTTCCACATAGTGTTCTTAAGACAGATTCACCAATCATTGGTGCTAATGAATCTAAATGCGTTTATGTCTCATGATACAATGGACTAACAGAAGTTTCAAAATCTTATACTTTGAAACTTCTCTCTGGCAAACTTGAAATTGTTTTTCCTCTATTGCACTGAAATTTATAGTCACTAAGCATTTCTAGTCATACATGTTGATACGAACCTAGGACGACCTGCGCCTAAAATCGTATTATATTAGCTTGGATCTAATTATGTTCAAGTTCTAATTGTGACCTTGACCCCTAACCAACCTGTGATTAGAAACCTTGATATATAATAAAGATACTACAACAGGTGATGGAAGGCCTATTGATAAGTCAAACTAAAACACTCAATCCTTAATGGTGTTTTAACTATTCAAAAGAACAAAGAGAATTCAGTCTCACAAATAATTTTTTGTATAAAATTCAAGCTTGATTTCTCATTGAAAATAAGCCTTTAAATAGGCTAAGATTACAAAGAAAAAGCCCTAAAAAAATAATTCAAAACCAAATACAAAGTGTTGAGAAAAAGAAAGTAGAGAAAAGGAAAGTGCCTAATTTTTCTTAGTTTTCTAAACTAATTTGGATTAATTAATTCCTTTGTTTTTAATTAGGAATTAATGAATTTACAATTGAAATACTAAAATAATAACTTTCCTAAACTTATTTTTCCAGAAAATAAATAAATAAAAATCAAAATAAAAGTCTAATTTCCTAAAACGAAAAGTCAAAATCAAATTGGGAAACTAGTTGACTAGTTTAACTACTAAGGTATCTTTGACCAATCTCCAGCTTGTTTAGGCTCCAAATCAGCTTCCATATGCCATGTAGGATGCCAAATATGATTAATAATGATTCCCACATGTTGCCCCTTGATTGGAATAATTCAAAAGAGAAGAAAAGTCAAAGCCAGCGGCAAAACAACACATTTTCGACCAAATTGAGAGGCTATCCGTACAAGTCCTTTTTAGATGCTTTTGATTCTATATTGGCTGTATTCCATGTCCTTTTAATGATATTAATTGAGTTCATGAAGTGTTATAACCATTCCTTGCTACTCGGAGTCCAAATTTGCACGAAAATTGCTACCCAGCTCTGTATCGGTCTCCACCACTTGGAGGCTTAAAACAGGTCTTATATCTTCAGGTATTGTCATGCCCTCTTGAAATTGAATCACTTCATAATAAAGCCAGTCAATTTGTCCTTAAATCTCTTAACTTGTGCCCTAGTGATTGGTGCCATCTTCATTTGTATAGGCCCTGTATCTCAGTGGGTAGTCGGTTGAACGGGCGTGGGCGGAATCACATCATTCCCATCGTCTTAAAAAGGATTTTCCCTCAAATCGAAGTCATCACCTGCAGCAAAGGAGATGAGTCAGCAATATTAAATGTAGCACTAACATTATACTCACCCGGTAAGTTAAGTTTGTAAGCATTTTCATTAATCCGCTTCAAAACTTGAAAAGGTCCATCCACGTGCGGCAGAAGCTTTGACTTTCTTCGTTTTGGAAACCTTTCCTTTTGTAGGTGCAACCAAATCAAATCTCCTGGGTCAAACACTAGCACAAAAAATTCTAAAAATACATGCTCATTATGGTAAAAATTACACTTTTTAAAGTTATCAAATAATCTCTTCCTAATTTTCAAATTGTCACAAAGTAAAGCTCTCAACAATGTAGATAAAGTTCTAAACAACAAAAGCATCTTTAAATAAGCATCTTTGTAACTCATGACCAGCAATGGTTTCTTACTCAAGATGGCTTTATTAACATCCCCAAAACTCAAATAAAAATTTTTATTTTTCCTTTCTTGTTTTTCTTTTCCTTTCTCAATCACAGTTTCATTGAATTTTCATCACAGTCGGCTGTTTCTCCAAGTTTCTCACTCTAAGGTTTATTATAATTTTTCCACTCAACCTGGGTTTTAGAAGACTTACCTTGGATAGAAAGCTCACATATTCCCTCTTGAATGGATGGTGAAATCATTGGTGCCATACTAGTCTTCTCTTTGAGCCCTTTGGCTTCCTTCCTTTGTTGCATTTGTAGTTGGTCTCTAACAATCTCCTCCGGGGTCAATGGCTCCAACTCTACCTTCTAACCTTTAAATCTAAAAACAATACAATTCTCTTAACCATACTGAGTAGTGTCTTTATCAAATTATGATGGTCTATCTAATAGAATATGTGCGGCATGCATAGGCACAACATCACACAACACAATATTCACAAACTTATCAACGCTAAATTTTACTTTGGCTTGCTTATTTACTCTCATCTCTCCATTATCATTAAGCCATTGTAATCTATATGGTTCTGGATGTCTAATAGTTTGTAAGTCTAATTTATCAACTACCATGCTACTAATTACATTTACACAACTTCCATTATCTATAATCATACTACATATGTTACCTTGAATTTCGCATCGAGTGTGGAAGATGTTCTCTCTTTGAATTTGGTCCTCCTCTTTGTACACGGTTAGTATCCTCCTTGCTACTAAACTTAAATCAATCCTAGATTCCTTGAAAGTTTCATATTTATCATGCCCATCAACTCCAACTTCTTCACCATCAATTTCGGTTTCAGCATCACTTTCTTCACTTTCGGATTCTAGTTCGCCATTACCTTTCAGTATCATGATCCTCCTATTCGGGCATTGACTAGCAATGTGTCCTATTCTTTGGAACTTAAAGCACACAACATTAAGAGTTATAGAAGGTTTAGGATCAGATTTACCTTCATTCCTTGGTGCTTGGATAGATTCGGCCTTGGCTTTCCTTTTTGGCCTCTTGGAGCTTTCTTCACCTAGTTTCAGTATTGGCTTTGAATCATAAACGAGATTGCTTCTCCAAGCACTTGGATTTGACCTTCCACTGTTTGTAACTCCTCCAAACCATGACCTTCCCTTCCTCTTGAATTGGTTTTCAAGTTTGATAGCCACACACAACTTCTCCTCCAATTCTACATATTGTTGAAGTTCCACTTGGTTGGCTATATCACGATTCAAACCACCAAGAAACCTTGCCATGGTTGCTTCTCTATCTTCATTCATACTTAACCTCATCATAAGTATCTTCATCCCCTTGTAATAATCCTCTATGGACCTATTTCCTTGAGATAAAAATTGAAGCCTTTGATGCAGCAACCTATAATAGTGTGATGGTACAAATCGCTTCCTCATGGCTCATTTCACTTGTCGCCATGTAGTGATCAAGTCATCACCAACTCTCCTTCAGGTGTTTTGCTCATTAGTCCACCATTGGAGTGCATAATGACCAAATTCCATTGCTGCCTATTTCACCTTCTTAGCCTCCAAATAATTATGGCAATTGAAGATCATCTCCATACGCTCCTCCCATTTCAAGTAAGCCTTAAGGTCACTTTTCCCCATGAAAGGTGGTATGTTTACCTTTATGTTGCCACGATCATCATCTACCTCCTCTCTCCTATGCCTCCCATGGCCTAACCTCTATTGGACAGCAATTATTTCATCTATTCCTTCCTCGAAATCATCTTCAAAATTATCTTCCTAAAATTCCTCTCTTGGTCGCCCTCGGCCTCCTCGACCTCCATGGAACTCTTGCCTTAAATTTGGTCCTCCATGAGCTGTTTCTATTATTTCCATCCTTTGATTGACGTGGTCGAATTGAGCATCCATCCACTGCAATTGGTCCAAGACAGCCCTCATGTCTGTTTGCTCACCACTCTCCGTAGCTCGGGAATCACCATGGAATCCTACGGATTCTTCTTCATTAATTCTTAGTGGTGGATCTCTTCTTCTCAACTTTGAATCTGCCATGTTAGTATAAATAATGCAAAATAAAATAAATTCCCACCAAAAGTGACTCCCTCACGTGTTTCACTCAATCAAGGTCTCAATAGTCGTGTTTTCACACTAGTTTTGGCTTTTATCCTCTTTTAAGCTCACACGCTCTTGTCTTTTTCCACTAAAAGAACTATGTCAAACTTCTAGTTAAAACACCCAAAAAACATCAATTAGATCACAAGTATGTTTTAATTAAACTTATCAACAAGACAGTAGCAAAAACAAGCAATACCGAATAAATTAACAAAACCTAGTTTTCGGCTTTCCTAGGCAAAATAAGGAAAATTAACAAGAAAATTTTTTTGGAATCAATAAGAATTGGACCAGATGGTAAGAAATTAATAATTCAAGAATAAAATTTAGAAAAGGAAATTCAAACACGAACAAGAATCAATTTGAACAAAAATATGGGATAGTATTGGTTGTTGTTCTTGTAATTCTAGTTTTGTATCAAATCTTTTATCTAAATTTAATCCAACTAATTTAGGCACCCAAAATTCAAATATCCAGCAACAAAAATAATTCTCCAGCAACTCCAAATATTGAATAAATAATCAACAATTCAGTACCTCCAAGAAATTTCTAGCAACAAATTTCAACACCAAATTTAACAAACCAAATTTTTTTTTTTTTATTTGGCTTTTCCTTCTTCCTTTTTTTTTTTTTGTTTTTTTAATCACACAAGACAATTGCAGTAGCAATAATCAACACCAAAATTGCAATTCCAACACCAAATAATTACCAAACCTGTGACCTCCCAAACAAAATACAAATTGTGCAGTTCTTTTTTTTTTTCAGAAAATAAATAAATAAAAATCAAAATAAAAGACTAATTTCCTAAAACGAAAAGTCAAAATCAAATTGGAAAACTAGTTGACTAGTTTGACTACTAAGGTTTTTTTGACCAATCTCCAGCTTGTTTGGTCTCCAAATCAGCTTCTATGTGCCATGTCGGATGCCAAATATGATTAATAATGTTTCTCACACATTGCCCCTTGATTGGAGTAAGTCAAAAAAGAAAAAAAGTCAAAGCCAATGGCAAAACAGCACATTTTCGACCAACTTGAGAGGCTGTCCGTACAGGACCTTTTTAGGTGCTTTTGATTCTGTCTTATCTGGATTCCATGCCTCTTAATGATATTCATTGAGTTCATGAAGTGTTATAACCATTCCTTGCTGTCCAGAGTCCAAATTATGCACGAAAATAGCTACCCGGCTCTGTATTGGTCTCCACCACTTGGAGGCTTAAAACGGGTCTTGTATCTTCAGGTATTGTCATGCCCTCTTGAGATTGAGTCACTCCATGAATAAAGTCAGTCAAGTTGTTCTTAAATCTCTTAACTTGTGCCCTAGTGATTGGTCCCATCTTCATTTGTATAGGACCTTACCCCAACGGGTAGCCGGTTAAACGGGCACGGGCAGAATCACATCACATGTAGAAGAAAAGCTCGAGAGCTTGTATTGAAAATTTCACATTTGAAAACTAATAATGAACATAAATTTGTAACCATTCATGTAGGGATGAATTCAATTGGCTACTTAATTCTACTAATTAATTACGTAACATCTATTAACTTCAAACATTCCAATTAATTCTGAAATATTCTAATTAATTTCATAATAAATTAAAAAACCGTTACTCAATTAATTCATAATTCATCATAGCTGTTAAATTAATTTGTCATTAATCCATAATGGTCAAATTAATATCCCATTAATCCAATTTATCTGATCTGATAAAAGCTAACACTATTGCAAATTTCATTCACCAATTAATATGGTATTTAAATACCATAGTTTTTCAATATTCATTATTACTCAGATTAACTAGATTCTATCGAAAACCATATTTACTTTTCGCTTTCATTTTTATAATTGTTAATGAATATATATTGTGATGTCAAATATCTTTAAAAATTTTATATTACCAAAGATTCTAACTTATAATTCTATAGCATCAAGTATTTTGAATTGAAATTCTAGTTAACTTTCGAGATAGCTAGGGAGGAACATTTTAAAATAAGTTTAAACATTTAATGAATTTACATAAGGAAAATAGTGCAAACAAAAATTGCTTCTTCAACCATGATGAAAAAAATAATGTGACTTTTCATTATATAATAATGGGCCCTCGAACATTTTTTTTTGGATTTCCCACTATGCATGACCAATGATACATAAGGAGGACAATGTACCTATGATTGGTCTGCATGAGCATATTTAATTAAGCTTTTTTTTTTTTTTTCATGACAACTTTTATTTGAAGCTTCAAAAGCACTACCAAATGCTAGAAATCAAAGTTCCATAATTACTGAAATGTGCTTCATTTGCACTATTTATAAAACTTCACAGCCATCTCTATATCCATTGAAAAGCCTTTGACCTTACAAAATCCTGTTTTAGTTATGATATCCAAGGAGATTGGACTCAATCTTAGGTACCACTAAATGGGCATTTGTTAGGACCCATCCAGGTTCCTTTCCCAGAACCCTAAACAAGTCCTGATTCCAGGAAAAATCCTAGTGGATCGTCCTATGGAAAATCTGACAGCATCACCACGTAGAGCATGCCCTAAAAATTACTTGCACGAAAACGCATTCATATATCATACCATCTTATCCCTCCTACTTTACTACAATAGATTCCACAATTTGCAGCATTTAGATAACAGATATAAATATAGATGCACATAAAAGAAAATAATTTAATAAACATGAAATACCTTTAATTAATCACGTTCGCTTATAGCACCCACTTAGTGTTGTACTACATTTCAATACTGTTTAACAAACGTACCAATGCATAATGTAAGAAGGAGGGAAATAACACAACAATAATAATAATATTGATAACAACAACACCATAACTTACTCGTAGGCTTCCACACTTTCTCGTAAGCCTACACACTTGCCTGAATGCTTTTACTTATAATAATAATGATAATCATAATAATAATCAATAACAATAACAATAAAAATAATATTAGTGCTGCTCATAAAAATAATAATAATAATAACAAGTAATAATAATGAATAAATAGATAATAATAATTATAATAATAACAAATCATAATTATTATAAAAATCCCAACAATTAATAATAACAATCATAATAATAATTTACAACAATTTTATTGGTAAATACCACTGATAATAAAAATAGTAACAACAATAATGATAATAATGATAATGAAAATGATTATAATAATAATAATAAATAATGAAAATAATAATAAAATAATCACAATAAATAATAGTAACAAACACAACAACAGTAATAACAATAATAATAAAATCAATAACAATATTAATGATAGTGAGAATAATAATAATAATTGTTAAAAATGATAATATTAATTAATAAATAAATAATAAACAACAACAATAATAATAATAGCAATGTTGATAACAATAATAATGTTAACAATACCAATAACAAGAAAGAAAAATAAGGATAATATTAAAAAAGTTAGTTTATGGATAAACAATGTAATATAAAATAAAATAAAATAATATTCTAAATTTAAAACATATTATGAAATATACACACCCGTATCAGAGGTAAATACGATATCATCTAACATACTATGCAATCCATGATTTCTACTACCGCGGGCACTCTGCTACCAATACAGACCGGGAGTCATTGCCCATATTGGTCGACCAATCCTTTGGACTCGTAGGCAACATAGTTACGAGGCTAGCTCTTCATATATGAAAAGATATTTGATGCACCGTACTATATACCAGTGGCGTTCGATGATACCCAGTGTCCCAAGCACCGTGTAACAGGGAGGTTAAACAGAGAAACTTGCAATCGGTACCTTGGCATCCCATAGTGTTGATTGCTTACAATTATCCATGGCTAAACAGTCAACCAGGAGGGTGGCTTATGCTC
Source organism: Ziziphus jujuba (assembly GCF_031755915.1). Lineage (NCBI taxonomy): Eukaryota > Viridiplantae > Streptophyta > Magnoliopsida > Rosales > Rhamnaceae > Ziziphus > Ziziphus jujuba. The sequence continues at coordinate 18,195,308 of NC_083386.1, read as the reverse complement.
ACTGAGCACTAAACTTGTCATACCTCGAACCCAAAGCTCCTATAGGATGGCAATACATATATGCACACTGATCCGTAATGACAGCCATCCTACGGCTAAGGGAGAGATGGATGGTGCTCACTCTGTATTATACTTGCCTAGCCTAACAAGAACGACTATAAATATAACTTGCACCCTTAATAAACATACATCCTGCTGCCAAGGTGGGGGCTGGCTAATGCTCACTGTACATGTATATTTGCCAACCCTCAAGTCCATAGTATAAGAAGGATAGTCATAATATAATAAATAATAATCATGGCTATGGAGGGGGGCTGCTTATGCACACTCTATAAAACTTGCCAACCTTCAAGTCCATGACATCTCACAAGATGACCATATAACGTTCTTACTTATCAGCAATATAGTACAGAACACCAGTACTGTATGGTGCATCTAAAAACTATAAAATTTTATAATATTAAAAAATCTAAATTTTATAAAATAAATCTAATTTGTGTACTTTTATCAATTTCATAAAATTCTTGTAATCCATCATCTTAAATGCGTCAAATTAAATATTTCAATTTCTACCACCATAATACCAAATCCATGCATAAATAAATAATTAAACACGTAAATATATTTTTTCTCACAATAATTCAATATAATTAATTTCTTAATCCTTCAAATCAATTTATACCAAAATATCATTAGGAGCACATACAATCTCACATATAATTAAATATATAAAGACACATTTTATTATATGTCATAACCTCACAGTAAAATTAACAATAATTTAATAGCAATTTCAAATTTTAAATTTCTTAAATTTTCTAAAATATTAATTCAAGGCCATACTTATTCAATTCAATATAAATTTGGCATTTTTAATCTAAATAATAATTATTTAAACATTAAACAGGTACATCTTTCATATTCCCACATTTAAAAAAAATATTTTGTTCAAAAATGGCATTTTTTCAAATGCCCCACCAAAACTCACCAACAAGATACCAATGGAAAGCTAACGAGATAGTGAATTCATAATTAACCTCCATTGACCCAACTGTTATTGGCGTTGGCCAAAAAACGATCTGAGAGTCTCGGCCAAAAATTCAAATTGTCGTCTCTCCCAAGCGATAGAGAATTGAGTGTAATGGACCTAAATATTAAGCTTAGAAGGTCCAAAAATGGTGGATAAAGGTACCAATTTGACCAGACAGTGGTTGGATCGTCCAAAAATCTGCTTTGCCATCGTAGGCCATGGGAGCCCGATCTAGAAGCGTTCGGCGACTGTTGGCCTTGATTTTCTGGCTACTGATAGGACTTTTCGCTCCTTTCCTCCCTGTCTAGCGCCTATAAGGTACGGATGGACAAAAAATTTCATTTTGGCAGAAACCCAAGAAGGAGGAAAAGAGAAGGAGAAAGAAAGAGTGTAACATGCGTGCACGCGAGAGAGAGAGAGAGAGAGAGAGACGGAGAAGTTATTTTTACGATGGGGGGAAGAAAGTATAAGGTGAGGGAGAGGGAAAAAGAAAAGAAAAAGAAAAAGAAAAAGAGAAAGAGAGAGAAAATAATAATAAAATAAAATAAATATATACTTTTTATTAATACTTTTATTATTAAATTATGGTAGCATGTGGCACCTTTCTATCACGACACGTGGCCCTCTTCCCTCATATCATGTGGTACTTTCAAGTAGTGACATGTGGCACAATTTAAGAACTTCGTTCGTCATTTTACTATCCAGTAAAAACTAGTCTTGGAAAACACGGATACAATTTTACAAACTCGTAACTTTTTAATCGAGGGTCCAAATTAGATGTGCTACCAATCTACAAACTCGTATGAATTGGAACTTTTATATAACACACGAGTCAACGCCAAAATCTATGTAAATAGAAAGTCAACTTCAGACTCATTGATCAATCCGGATCGCATCTTGTTTTGACATAACTTTCAAATTGTAATCCATTTTCAATGTGCTACTAATTTATGAGCTCGATTCGATGCGTACTCTGCAATAGTGCCTCGATTAACATGAAATTTTATTCAGAGAAAAAAGTCAAGATTTGATCGTGTTTGATTAATGATGGTCAAACTCGGTCAACGCAAGAAAATTTTCAATGTGATTCGGGACGGGATGTTACAGCATTCATCCAACATCTACTAATACAAAGAATTCTCCTTGAAGTTCTCAAGACAAATGGCCACAATGATAAACCCTAACCTACCAAGGCTTAGATTGGCCAAGTCATCCATTGTCAAAGAGCAAGGGTTTTGTTTATTAATTTTAATTTTTCTAGCTGTATATAACACTAAATAAATAAAGAAAAGTTAATATCACAATGCATTTACCCTACTCGTCTGCCATCACTTTCATTGTGTATAGAATTACTTCAATAAATATTAAAAAAATCATGTTGGCTTTTCAACTTAATTCAATCTAAACACAGATAGAGATAGACAAAAAAGGGGGAAAAAATTATGTTATACTCAAAATTGTCTACTTCTGAGCGTTTATTGCAATGTATGATTTAAAAAAAAAAAATTTGCATGCTACTAACTAATGTAATTAATAAAACTTTTTCTTGATATTAATTTATCATAAACAGTGAGCATGCAGTTTCCATGGTCTAAATCCCATCATGTATCATGTTTTGGAAGCTTGAAAACAAGCAGTATATGAAGAAGCCATGATATGTAATCTATATAACTAGAATCACCAAATGCATTTAACTCTGCTTTCTACCATCACATTTTCTCAAACGCAAGCTGGTAAGCACATATGCCATATAGCACTAAAACCATAGAACCTGTATATAGCTTTCTCAAACTTGTATGCACTTGACTTATATGCACACACATGTTGCAATTTTGTAATTTTTATAATAAAATAATATATTTATAATAATAATTCCATGCCAACCTCCATATTTAGTGAGCTTTTAATTGTTAGAGGAAAATTTCATCACATGCTTTTTAACATCACTTACATTATCATACATAGTAGTGCTCAACAAATTGATATGGACATGCTTTTCATTTTTATGAAACTTGGCAAATTTACTAATCTGTTTTGAGAGCTTCTGACATTATCAACTTTAGAAATGTTAGCAAATATGGAAACGTCCACACAACTTTTCATGATCACCATGCAACACTTATTGGAGTGCTTCCAATCTTCAAACAACCTTTCAGTCTCAACGATATTTTGATTATTCGGTATCTCTAGTAGATCAATTTCCAAGGCCAAGTCTAACTTCATAAGAGCCAAATTCATTATCAAAATATCTCTCTATCTATAACAATTAGTCCTATCTTACATTCATGACATTCATAGGTAGAAAGCTAGGGGTGCTCCTAGCTGTGGATGGAAAACAAACATACATTAAGTTATAAGAAATTGCAAATGCTATCTTCTTAGGCCCCTCAATATATATATATATATATATTATTAAGGTCATTGTAGCAAAAAGAATACCCTTATGCGGATCAAGTATAGTTAATTAAATCGCCATAATCACATTGAACAAAATTACCAATAGAGTAATTTAGAGCTTGTGATTCATGGTATTCAATCAACTTTTGTTGTCAATCCAAGTATCGTACCAAGTAATTAAACCATTGATAGGGTGGCCTAATTACTCATATAGACCTTGATATATAAGTAGGTGAGAATAATTACATGAAATGGCCAAACTAAGTCTTCCGATAGGCAAGTAATTGGCATCCTACTCACTTTGCCAACTTTATATTGATACCCACTAATTGGACAAATTAAGTCTCATGATAGGTGAGTAGATAAAATTCCATCCACTATCTCAACTTTCTTATTACATTGGTACCCATGATATGGACAAATTAAGTTTCAAGAAAGGTCGGTATTTGAAATTCCATGTTGCTATACCAATTAGATACTTAAACTCATGACGATTTACGATCCTCATGACGATTTATGATCGGGTAATTCCAAGTAATGCGAAAAGGAAATACTAGTAAATCCTTATCACTATGTCAACATGATTCAAATCCATTTTTATGGGTGGTATAACAAAACATTATTTAATTTTGACCTTGAGCATTTTAAATTAAATAAATTGGAAATGGAGATAATTTTCCATAAAATAAACCATGAAAAAATAAATAAATAAAAGTAAAAACGTTATATTTATCTTGTCACCATAAACAAGATTCCGCTTCCACACCGGTCTAAAACCACTAGAAAACTAAACACAATTTAAGAAAATATGAACTTTGCTCAATTTTAGAGAAATTTAGACCAAATTAGAAGTCAACAATACCTCCATTCCATCTTATATTTAGTTAATATAAAGCCCATGACTCAACTCAGTTAAAAAGGCCAAAAAAAAAAAAAACAATTTTACAAAATCGTAATTTTGGTACTCGCGGTGAAAAACCAAAAAACTGATACACCTAGCACAAATATAACTTATGAACTTAACATGTGGCTCCAATAACAATTGATAAACAATTGCATGCTATTAACTAAAAAAAAAAAAATTAATAAAACTTTTACTTGATAATTTATTTATCAATTAACAGTAAGCATGCATTTCCCATGATCTACATACCAGTTTATAAGCATATATCATGTATCAATATTCTAAAAGCTTAAAAGCAAACATAATTACACATTTAAAGTACTAGATGAAGGCCATGATCAATAATTAGTACAACAATAATTACCAAATGAATTAAACTCAACTCTTTACCATTAAATTTTCTCAAAGCCAAGCTTGTAAGCACATATGCCATGTAGCCCCAAAACCATAGGACCTTTATATAAGCTTTCTAGAACTCATGTGCACTTGACACACATACACATAGACATGTCACAAGCATAAACACACACTTGACACATATGCACACTTATCACAAAAATTTTGTGCGTTTGACACATGCACACACATGTCACAATTTCATAATTTTTATACTAAAATAATATATTTATAATAATAATAATAATAATTTTAATAACAATAAATGAGTTGTTTATCCACTTAAGTCCACATTGGAGCTTAATGCAAGAAAAAATTGATCCTTTGGCTCAATGGGTTAGCTAAAACATTATGGACTCGTTTGGTCTGCAGTATTGGATTGTATTGGTATAAATTGTATTGTATTGGATTGTATTAAAATATATTATATTATACATATGTTGTATTTGGTGCTGAATTGTATAAAATAATAGAATGTTTGGTACAACAATATATATATAAAATAATACAGTATAATGTTTTTTTTATTATATGGGTTTAAGCCAAAAATAAACAAGTAAATGAAACTACTTTAAATCGTGTATTAACCCAAAAGAAAAAAAGGAAAAAAAAAACATTTTGCTACTTGCATTTATATAAATTACTTGCCAAGAATTTTGATTCAAAATCAAGGGGCAAAACAATGTGTTAGAGTTTTTCTTTTTATTGTTTTCTTTTCATTTTTTTGGAAGGTAGGGGTTGGGATTGAAAACAATGCAAAATTCCAATGGTTAGAAAATAGTAGACCGAAAAGATTGAACATTGAAAGGTAGGAAAAATTTATTAAAAAAAAAAAAAAGTCAAAATAGCAATTAAAGAAAAACAATATTAAAAAAAAAAATCTGGTTTGTTAGTGATTACATATAGACTTGGGAATGTGGAAATAACGCGGTTGTGTAAATAGAATTCAGTGGGTCTTTTTCTTCCTTTTAACACAGTGCTTTCTTCTCTGTTCCACTCTCTACACTCTCACTCTTTTTTTCTCTTCATTTTCTTTTTTTCTCTCTCTTAAGATTTTTATTTACAAAACCATTTTCAACAAAAACCTTCAGAGAGCGAGACCAATTCAACCAAAACCCACAAACAGAGACAAAAACATACAGAAGAAGAAGAAGAAGAAACCTAGTTGGAGATGATGTTGAGGTCATGTTGTCAGCCACTGAAACGCTACTTTGGATGGAAATGTGGTGGTGGTGGTGGAGATGGGCTTCTATGGCACACGTACTTGAAGCCTCATGCCTCTGGTGACTATTTGATCGCCATGGTTCAAGCCAATTCTAACCTTGAAGATCAAAGTCAGGTCTTCACATCTCCTTCGGCCACTTTTGTTGGTGTCTATAATGGCCATGGGGATATATAGTTGTCAATTTATTTAAAAACTTTGATAGATTATGATTTGGGAAGATTCATTATAAGGCTTTTTGTGTTTTAGTTTGATTGAAAAAGTTTGTATTCTGTGTGGCAAAAGTTTTTGTTATAATTGGACTCTGTTTTGTCTCTAAAATTGCCATTTACGAGTTCTAATTTTGTGAACATGAGAAATTATAAACTTTAGGAAGAATAAAATAAATAAATAAAAAGAGAAAAAAAAAGAATCCGAAAAGAAGAGATTATTGAAGAGAAAAAAAAGAAAAAGAAAAAGAGAGAAAACTTACCAGAGATAGGGACTAGTTGGGGGGGGGGGGGGTAGTGGGGGGGAGGAGAAGCAGGAAAAGTAGCGTTGTATTAGATAATACAATGAAAAAGCTGTGTATTAGATTATACAAAGGATACAAGAAAAAAAACACAGAAGGATATTATGTAATACAATATCCTTTCCGTGTTTTTATATGCCAAACGTGGTATTAGCTAATTCAATCCATTCCAATACTCCCTAATACACCGCACCAAACACACTCTATGACATAAGAAGTTTCGAAAATATTTTATTGTAAATATTAGTTAAATAGATTGTCTAATCTCATTATTGGAATATAGATGTTAATCAACTGAGTTACATAATTATAGACACTTCACATGCATAAAATATTCTAACAATTTATTCCCACCAGCAAGCATTTGTGGTTTTAATTTCAAATGTTAATAAGTAGTATTGTGTTTCCCATATAAACAAGCTTGTAATCTCAGTAATGCATTGTAATTTTGGAAGAAATGGGAGGTCAAATAATGAAGAGTACTTTTATGGTAGTGGTGCTTGTTACTGTTATGGATATTTTGAGTGAATTAGCTGTGGTGTATTGGGTTTGGGTAATGTAGGAGCTCAATAAAATAGAAAGAGAAATCCAATTACCAACCTAGTCGGTTTAGAAAGTAATGGACATTTGAAACTTGATATTCAAGTGTTTTTATAGTTGAAAGAGCTAGACATAGAAAATGTAAGCTGGTAAAACAGTAAACCAAGTTGGTTATAAATACATCATTGCTTAACACACACAAAACACTGTGTTTTTAGGAATTCTTTGAGGGAACAAAATGATGCGATTGGCTTAATGAATTAAGAGGTAGTCACTTGAGATTCTAGTTTGGCACAAGCTACTTTAATGACGTCAATGGCTATATTTTGAATTTGGCTCTAGAGTTTTTGTTATTGTTGGAAGACTTTATTTCTACTAGTCCACCATTTCCTCCTCAGTTTCAGAAAACTCATCCTCTAGTTGGGTAGATAGAATGGGTGAACCATCAGGTGGTAGATAGGGAATTATGATTAGAGATATGAAACACAAGAGAAATGTGGAGATATTCAAGCAAATCAACATGGTATGCGTTGTCTCCAAGCCGCTTAGAAATGACGAAAAGTCCAAGTTTGTGGGGCTTCAGTTGTTAAAGGTCCTAGTTGGAAAACTCTCTCTGTGCAAGTAAACCATGGCAAGATATCCTTCATTGTATATCTTATAGTGTCTATGAGCATCATTTGTGGCTTTATATTTAAGATTGGCTTGCTTAATTTGTTGTTGAACTTCCTTATGAAATTGAGCATAATTTCGGCAAAAGTAGCAGCACCTCGATAATGAGACATGGGAATAGAGATGAAATCAGTGTTGTTAGGCTCTTTAGCATAGACAATAGCAAAAGGTTGGAGATTAATGGAACAGTTAACCATACTATTATTAGCAAATTTAACCTATGGAAGAATGGAGTCCCATTGTTTTGGTTTGTTGAAAACTAAGCTACCAAGCACATTTCCAAGAGTGCGATTGACCACTTTAGTTCGGTCATTAGTTTAGGGATGATAGAGGCTGCTATATTGTAGTTTGGCATCAAACTTCTTCTATAAGACTTTTCAAAAATGACTTACGAACTTGACATCATGATCAGAAGTGATTATTTTAGGAATTCCACGAAGATGAACTACTTCTTGGAAAATAGGTAAGCAACAGTCATTGGGAGACCAAGAACAAAATCGATTGATAAGACTTCCCAAAAAGTGGAAAGGGGTTGGCAAAAGAGTATAGAGACCAACGTTTCGAGAGTGAGTCTTTGCAGCTTGACACACAGAACAACGGACAATGGAAGAAGCAACTTCAACTTTCATTTTTTGCCATACGACACATTGAGTAATGGTCAATTAAGCCTTTGGAGTGGAGCTCTCTTGGATAATGAACTCATAAAGGGAGGTCTTTGGAATGTAAAATTTGTAACACTGGGACCCAAGAAATTGCCCTAAATTTGAATTTTTGATAAAGTTTTACTGAGGTTGACCACAGTTGACTAGTGGACTCCACATTGACTTTTTATTATGAAAGGAATTTTATGTTGATCAAGATACCATGGCAAGGTATTCATCGATATGAGTTCATAGACTAGTAGTACAATAAAATCAGAGTTAAGATTAGAAAGTTATGGTCAAAACAGTTCTAGAGGTATTTGGTCATTTAATAATTGGTCCCCCATAGTTAAGTGTTGTATAATTTTCTTACTAAATTATTATTATTATTTATTTATTCATTATTATTATCATTATTCTTATTTTATTTTATTATTATCATCTGTTAGTATTATTATTATTATACAGTAGCATTCAGGCAAGTATCACAACCTATGGTCAAGAGCAATAGCCATGGGGCAAGTATAATAGCCATTGGACAAGTGGTAGCTTTCGAGTAGAAGTGGTAACCCTCGGACAGGTATGGTTATATGATAGCTCTTGGACAAGTGATAGTATTCGGACAGATATAGTAGTCCTCGGACAAGTATGGTTACATAGTAGTCCTCGAGCAAGTTGTACTAATACTATTATTGTCATTATTATCATTAATATAATAATAATAATAATAATAATTATTGTTATTGTGGTTGTTGTTTTATTATCTTTCTTTCTATTTATGCATTTGTTATATTCATAAAGCGGTATATAGATGAAGAATTGTACTAACTAGGTGGTGTGGATGGACTCCGAGCAGAAAGGAATGGCATTGAATATCATTAAGAGGGCATGGAATCCAGCCAAGATAGAATCAAAAGCATCTAAAAAAGATTTGTACAGACAACATCTCAATTTGGCCGAAAATGTGTTGTTTGACTGCTGGCTTTGACTTTTCTTCTTGTTTGACTTATCCCAATCAAGGGGCAATATGTGGGAATCATTATTAATCATATTTGGCATCCTACATATCATATGGAAGCTGATTTGGAGCCCAAACAAGCTGGAGATTGATCAAAGATACCTTAGTAATCAAACTAGTGAACTAGTTTCCTAATTTGATTTTGACTTTTTGTTTTAAGAAATTAGTCTTTTATTTGGTTTCTATTTATTTATTTGCTGAAAAAATCAACTTAGGAAAGTTATTATTTTATTATTTTTATTGTAAATTAATTAATTCGTAATTCGAAATAAAGAAATTAATTAATCTAAATTAGATTAGGAAAGGAGGTGAATTTCAGCCAAGCTAGGTTTCCTATTCTGTGGTGGCCAATTTTACCTACTTAATTAGGGTTTTATTTTATAACCTTTTAGCCTATTTAAGGGCTTGTGAGATTGAATTCTCTTTGTTCTCTTTAAACACCTAAAACACCATTAGTGAGTGAGTGTTTTAATTTTGACTTATCAATAGGATACCCATCACCTATTGTGGCATCTTCAATATACCAAGGTTTCTAATAACAGATTGGTTAGGGGTTAAGGCGACCATTAGAACTTGAACATAATTAGATCCGGGCTAATATAATATGGGTTTAGGCACAGGTCATCGTAGGTTCGTATCATTTGGTATCAGAACTGAATTTTGTTCAGGTTTGATCTATATTTATTTGCTTTATTTTTTTTTAATCTGCAATTTTAGGTTAAGGTTTCTTCTATCATCATACACGTTCTACATATTTAAAAAAAAAATTCATTCCTAGTTGAATAGGATTTCCTAGTCTTACCGTATTTTTGCTTCCTAGTTTATTGGTTGTTTTTCATCATTGTTCTTGTTAATTTTGGTTTTTGTTGATTTGTATTTGCTGTTTTAGTCTTAAATATTTGCATTCATATATTCAAAAAAGAAAAAGAAAAGAAAATCCAAACAGATATTAAAAAAAAAAAAAAAAAAAACTGCACATTTGTATTTTTTTGGTGGTCACGAGGTTGGTGGATTTTTGGTGCTGGAATTGCTATTTTTGGTGTTGATATTTGCTACTGGAGTTGTTTTACATTCTGTGAGTAAAAAAAAAAAAAAAAAAAAAAAAAAGAAGAAGAATAAGAAAAAGCCGAACAAAAAAAAAAAATCTGTTTGTTGAATTTGGTGTTTGCTGGAAATTTCTTTGAACTTCTGAATTGTTGACTATTTATTCAATATTTGGAGTTGTGGGAGATTTATTTTTGCTGCTGGATATCTGAATTTTGGGTGCTAAAAATATTGGATTAAAATTAGTTAAAAGATTTGATACAAAAACCTGAATTACAAAGGACAACGACCAACAACTATTCCTTATTTTTGTCCAAATTGATTCTTGTTTGAGTTTGAAATTCTTTTTCTAAATTTTTATTCTTGAACCTTTAATTTCTTACCATCTAGTCTAATTCTTATTGATTCCAAAAACTTTTCTTGTGATTTGCCTTATTTTTCCTAGAAAAGCCAGAATTTAGGTATTTTAAATTCATTCGGTATTACTTGTTTTTTGCTATTGTTTTGTTGATAAGTTTAATTAAAACATATTTGCGATCTAATTGCTATTTTTTTGATGTCTTAATTAGAACTTTGAGAATTCATTGAGTGGAAAAAGGCAAGAGTGTGTGAGCTTACAAGAGGATAAAAGTCGAAACTAGTGTGAAAATACGAGTGTCAAGACCTTGATTGAGTGAAACACGTGAGGGACTGACTTTTGGTGAGAATTTATTTTATTTTGCATTATTTATACTAACATGGAAGAATCAAATTTGAGAAGAATAGATCCACCACTAAGAAATAATGAAGAAGAATCTATAGGATTCCATGGTTTTTCCCGAGCTACAGGGAGTGGTGAGCAAACGGACATGAGGGCTGTCTTGGAACAATTGCAGTGGATGAATGCTCAATTTGACCACATATATAAAAGGATGGATGGAATAGAAACATCTCATGAATGACCAAATTCAAGCCAGAGTTCCATGGAAGTCAAGGTCGAGGTCGAGGAGGCCGTGCACGACTTAGAGAGGAGTTTGAAGAGGACAATTTTAGAGATGATTTCGAGGAAGTAATGGATGAAACACTTGCTGTCCAAGAAAGGCTAGGCTATGGGAGGCATAGGAGAGAAGAGGTGGATGATGATCTTGGCAACATCAAGGTAAACATACCACCTTTCATGGCGAAAAGTGACCCTAAGGCTTATTTAGAATGGGAGGAGCATATGGAGATGATCTTCGATTGCTACAACTGATGTGTAAAATCAACGCGCAAGTGCACGAATCGTTTTCAAGTAATAAAGTGGAAAAATAGAGTTGTCGTATCCAAGGGATTAAGAATTAAGTACCAAAGATAATTAGGTTTTGATAATATTTGAACTAAAATTTAAGATGGCAATTGAAAATAAATAAACTAAATTAAACAAAAGCAATCAATTAAAATTAGAGCAATTTCAAGTAAAGAGATAGTTAAATTAATAATTATGAATACTAGGGTATTTGATTTCACCACTAACTATTCCAATTTAATTACTTAAATATGTGAATTTAATTAACTAGTAATTTTGTTAACCACACTTAATCACAAAATTAATCAAAAGTAGTTTCCACTCACAATTGATAATATTCACATAACCTAATTTATTCCTTCCAGCCTATAAATTAAATCATGCAAATTCATCAAGCATAGATTAAGCAAATAATATGGCATGAGACATAACTATTTTCCAATCAATTATGCATTCATGTAAGTCATTGGAGATCCATAATATTATCCTTTTCCAAGGTCAAATATTATTATAATCATTCAATCCTTCTGGCCTATGAAAGCATTAAGCATACGAATGATTATTAACAAAACATATTACTAATTAAATAAAACTCAACATATATTAAAATAATTAAACCTTCATAGTTAGAGCTATATCATAGCCCTAGCTATGAAAATTAGTTCATGGAAAAGATAAATTCAACATCCATAATTATTTAAAATAATAAGATTCACAATTAAAGAGAATGAAAAAGAGAATAAAAACTATTGAAGAAATTATCCTCCAAGAGCTCTCAAAGTCGTAGCCTTCTTCTCCAAGTAAGCCCACATCTCTATATCTCCTCCAAGCTCTCCAATTGATCTTCTAAAACTCTAGAACCCTTAAGAGAATCTTAAAAACTCCCAAATTTTGGTTTATTTCTATTTAAGCCTCTTAAAAGGTCTTAAATAACTCTCTAAACTTGTATATCTTTCTTCAATGTGGTGGGGGCTATATATATAGGACCTTGGGAACCTCTTTAGCTCTTTATTTTCAATGTAAGAGTCTTGTAAGATACCTTTTTTAGGCCATGAAGAGGGTTGGAAGAATTTTATGTGTAAAAAGGAAACTTGATATTACTTGCTCTTTACTACTTTCCTTTTATCTAATTCCTCCTAAAAAAATAGTTAGTTAGTATAATTTACCTTTAATGAAGCATGTGACATGACATGTGCCTCATTAATGATAAATTAACCAATAATTGCCACTTGTTTTTATCTTGGCTCTCAAATTGTCTTGATTCCCTCTTTTGATCAATGGTGGAGATTTAACTAGAATATTCCTTTTTATAATTTCCAAACTTTAAATGATGATAACTCTTTGCTCGCACCTCAAAATTCAAAAATAACGAGACATTTGAAATCTTGAGATCGTGATGATTCATATGACATCTACTTCCACCATGAAATTCCCGATAAAATCTTTATGGAATCTTCAAGGTATCTTTTTGGAATCTTTTTAATGCTTAGTCCGTTCGAGCTCAAATCTTGCTTCCGACCATAATTCGACCCAAGGAATCCATCTTTATGGTTGTTTTCTTAAAATTCTTCCTGTTTCACCTAGACTAAGAAAAATACATAATTAAGTATTTTTCCATAATAAATTAACACAAACTAACAAATATTTAGCTATAAATATGGCATAAGATCATCAATATTTTAGGCCTAACAAATACCCCCAAACTTAAGAGGTGCGTCAAAGATTGTATAACATATGAATTTTTAAATAGTTTCAAAGTAATTATGTAACTCAATATCTTATCTTCTATCCAACATATATGATACTTCCAATGTATGTGTGTGGAAATCAATTTATGCACTTAATATCATGCATTTGAATAAATTTACAAGAATTATAAATTGATAATAAAGTATGAACTACCATATGCTTGACTTAATTATCACTCTCCACTAATGTAGGTTAATGCACCACCTTGAATCATTAGGACTTCATGGTTTTTATTATTAAGGCTAATGGATATGGCTAAAGAAAGAAAAGGATAGGATATAATAAATCAAAGAAAGAAAGCCAAAATTAAATATCAATAAATAAATTACTTATAAAATTTGTTTCTTTCTTAGATTTGTTTTTCTTCTTTTCTTCTTTTAACTTTTTAATATCAACTCACAAATCTCCTATTTTTCCTTTTCATTGTATATATATTTTTTGTTCTTTTTCACATCACACATATATATATATATATATTTTTCAATTGTTTTGGTTTTCTTTTTCTTTTTCACTGAACCCCCCTATTTTTCTTCTTATTACACATTCAAACCTCCAACTTACACAAAAATACATGCTAAAGCCAAATTCACCAAATACTTAAGCTCCAAACTTTATTTTTTCCTTTATTTTTTCTTTTCTTTTTTTTTTCTTTTTCAACACTCAAACAAGCTCACAAGCATATATTCATATCAATTCAATTAAAGCTCTCTTTATAGTATGTTCAAGGTAGGAAAAAGAAATTTAAGGTTCAAAAAGGGTAAGTAAATGTGGTTTAACGAACAAAGGCTCTAATACATCTTTATGCATCATAGAGGCTCAAATAAGGTACAAGTGGAAGATAATGTTTTAGGTAGGCTTGAAAGGCTCAAACTTGAACAAAGATGGCCTAAATCATGCTTTTAGTAATGCATTCACCTAGGATTTCGCCTCAAGCAATAATCAAGCAAGTTCTAGAGTTCAATTGATAATAAAGTACTCTAATTCATGCAAACCTTCTTCAAAACACAATCTAAATTATGCATTATTGATTATGTGCTCAAAATTTATTGAAAGTAACAATATGTGAATATAAATTCAAGCATTTAGGCATACATAAAAACAAATCCACCATCTAAAAACCAATTTATTTTCAATCATAGTCTTATCATTGGCTCATTAAAGTACTTAAGAAAACACCACAAAAACAATTTCTTTTTTTTTTTTTTAATAATGAAGGAAAATAAAAACACTTAAAAAGACAAGATTTAAAAGATGCAAAGCATGCTTTTCACCCCCAAACTTAAAATGAACAATGTCCTCATTGTGAAAAACATAAAATAAAGCAAAAGTAAACAAAAGGTAAAGAATACGCCCTTATGAAGACATGGAATGTTCCTCGCAATGTGAAAACTTGGGAAAAACCTACATGTTGCATTTTTCCTACACACCATGCGGCCAAAAAGAAGGGCATGTACCCATACAATTTGATGTACTCCAATGCATATTCAAGGTGGTTATACGTCAAAAACCTAGCTTTAGACTTGAAATTTTTAACATTAATCTTTTGCTCTTTTATACCTAAACATCTTAAAACCTTGCAAAAACTCAAACAAAACACATCAAAACAACCTAACAACAAGAAAACAAGCAAAAAGAACTAAAATAAATATATAAAAAATAGATAAAGAAAGAAACTTGGGTTGCCTCCTAAAAGCGCTTGTTTAAAGTCATTAGCTTGACTTCATCCTTTTGATGTTCAACCTGGATTAAAGATATAAATGATGTCATCCTCATAATATTGTCCAAGCTTATGATATGGGAATTGTGCATGATGATAATCTTGTTGCCTTAGCAAACTTTAACTCCTTGTCCTATATAAGTCTCAATTTGAACTAAAAGCATGAATTGAACTTTCTTTTTGGTAGATTGGATTCTTTTAGGTCAAAAAATGCTTTGTCTGTCTCCTTTTAGGATGCATTCAACCTCAATTGCATTTTTGGAGCATGGATATACATCTTGGGCTCTTGAAAATTCAATATTTGGCTTGAAAAGTTGAGATTTAGCCTGTTGGTAAGCAATCTTCTTGAAGTGCAGCCATAGCTTTATCCTCATCGGATTTGGCCAAATTTTGGCTTGATTGATTCCTTGACTTATTCTCTTCTTGATCCTTAAGCCCTTTTTGCAATGAATTTGAAGGAAAATTAGAAACTTCCCATGAACTAGTGATAGTGCGTTGGAAAACGTTTTTTGGTGGGCAATCTTGGTCATGTGTGTGTACCTCATTAAAATTATCCAAAATTGAAGATTCTTGTTGCATTTCGCTCCTTGTAGACACCTCTTCATGTTCCTCAAATTTTTCATCATTATGTGGCTCTTGAAAGGATTCAAATTCATCAACCTGCTTATTACAAATAATCTCTATGTTAGTTTCCAAGTCCTCTTGAGATCCTTGTGAAAAAGTTGTCATTGGTTGCTCCAATTGAACTTGAAAGTTTGTACTTGGAGAATATTGATTTTGCAACTTGCCAATCGCATCATAACATTTAGAAAATGTTTCCCTATGCCTTTCCATACACTCGATCATAGATGTGCTCACTTGATAACTTGAAAGATCTGAATTGTCATACCTTGAATAACTTTGTCGATCACTTCATCCAGAATTGTATGTGTTGGAAAAAAAATTATGCTTTGGAAAGTCTTCGAATGGCTCTTTCGGAGCAAAAGGATTTCCCACTTGACAATGTTCACCTAAATGATTGCCTCCATACCATTGACATGTTATAGCTTGAATCCCAAAATTTGCAACTTGATTATATTGTCTTGATAAGTCTTCAATTGAGTCTTCTGAAGCTAAAGGATTCCCCACTTGACAATTTTCACTTGAGTGATTTACGCCACACCATTCACAAGATACAGCTTGAACTCTAAAATTTGCAATGAGTTTAGACATGATAGCAAGATTCTTTTGTAACTCGATAAAATTTTCACTTGAAGAACTAGTTGGCTCCCCATAATCCCAATAAGGTTGATGACCATAAGCTTGATATTCCATGATTTTCCTAAAAAGAAAACACTAACAAAACAAAGGTTCAAATTAATTGCAAGTTTATTAAGAAAACAATTAACATTAAACCCTAATATACAAACTAAAATTGAAAATAATAAAGATAAACAAAAGTTGAAAATAAGAAAAACCCCTAAGTATGCTTAACTTTTAACCTAGACACCAATAAATTAAAAATAAAATTTTGATCTTAAGTACCACAAAATAAGTATTAAAAACTCAAAGCAAGTTAACCAAACAAGCAAATAATTAAAACCCTAACATCCAACACTAAACTAAAACTAATAAATAAATATAAAAAAATTAAAATAGGAAACAATGTTCAAAATACTACTAAACCCAATCCGAATTAATATTAATGCCTTAATCAGCGACAACGGCGCCAAAAACTTGATGTGTAAAATCAACTCGCAAGTGCACGAATTGTTTTCAAGTAATAAAGTGGAAAAATAGGGTTGTCGTACCCAAGGGATTAAGAATTAAGTACCAAAGATAATTAGGTTTTGATAATATTTGAACTAAAATTTAAGATGGCAATTGAAAATAAATAAACTAAATTAAACAAAAGCAATCAATTAAAATTAGAGCAATTTCAAGTAAAGAGATAGTTAAATTAATAATTATGAATACTAGGACATTTGATTTCACCACTAACTATTCCAATTTAATTACTTAAATATGTGAATTTAATTAACTAGTAATTTTGTTAACCACACTTAATCACAAAATTAATCAAAAGTAGTTTCTACTTACAATTAATAATATTCACATAACCTAATTTATTCCTTCTGGCCTATAAATCAAATCATGCAAATTCATCAAGCATAGATTAAGCAAATAATATGGCATGAGACATAACTATTTTCCAATCAATTATGCATTCATGTAAATCATTGGAGATCCATAATATTATCCTTTTCAAAGGTCAAATATTATTATAATCATTCATTCCTTCTGGCATATGAAAGAATTAAGCATACCAATGATTTATTAACAAAACATATTACTAATTAAATAAAACTCAACATATATTAAAATAATTAAACCTTCATAGTTAGGGCTACATCATAGCCCTAGCTATAAAAATTAGTTCATGGAAAAAATAAATTCAACATCCATAATTATTAAAAATAATAAGATTCACAATTAAAGAGAATGGAAAAGAGAATAAAAACTATTAAAGAAATTATCCTCCAAGAGCTCTCAAAGTCGTAGCCTTCTTTTCCAAGCAAGCCCACGTCTCTATGCCTCCTCCAAGCTCTCCAATTGATCTTCTAAAACTCTAAAACTTTAAAACTTTAAAACCCTTAAGAGAATCTTAAAAACTCCCAAAATTTGGTTTGTTTCTATTTAAGCCTCATAAAAGCTCTTAAATAATGCTCTAAACTTGTATATCTTTCTTCAATGTGGTGGGGGCTATATATATAGGACCTTGGGAACCTTTTAGCTCTTTATTTTCAATGTGGGAGTCTTGTAAGATACTTTTTTTAGGCCATGAAGAGGGTTGGACGAATTTCATGTATAAAAAGGAAACTTGATATTACTTGCTCTTTACTACTTTCCTTTTATCTAATTTCTCCTAAAAAAATAGTTAATTAGTCTAATTTACCCTTAATGAAGCATGTGACATGACATGTGCCTCATTAATGATAAATTAACCAATTATTGCCACTTGTTTTTATCTTGGCCCTCAGATTGTCTTGATTCCCTCTTTTGATCAATGGTGGAGATTTAACTGGAATATTCCTTTTTATAAATTCCAAACTTTAAATGATGATAACTCTTTGCTCGCACCTCAAAATTCAAAAATAACGAGACATTTGAAATCTTGAGATCGTGATGATTCATATGACATCCACTTTCACCATGAAATTCCCGATAAAATCTTTATGGAATCTTCAAGGTATCTTTTTGGAATCTTTTTAATGCTTATTCGGTTCGAGCTCAAATCTTGCTTCCCACCATAATTCGACCAAGGAATCCATCTTTATGGTTGTTTTCTTAAAATTCTTTCGCTTTCACCTAGATTAAGAGAAATACATAATTAAGTATTTTTCCAGAACAAATTAACACAAACTAACAAATATTAAGCTATAAATATGGTATAAGATCGTCAATATTTTAGGCCTAACAACAATTATTTGGAAGCTAAGAAGGTGAAATTGGTAGCAATGGAATTTGGTTATTATGCACTTCAATGGTGGACCAATGATCAAAACACCCAAAGGAGAGTTGGTGATGACTTGATCACTACATAGTGACAAATGAAAGGAGCCATGAGAAAGCAATTCGTACCTCCCGCTATCATAGGTTGCTGCATCAAAGGCTTCAATCTTTATCTCAAGGAAATAGGTCCGTGAAAGATTATTACAAAGAGATGGAGATGCTTATGATGAGGTTAAGCATGAATGAAGATAGGGAAGCAAACATGGCAAGGTTTCTTGGTGGTTTGAATCATGAAATAGCCAATCAACTAGAATTGCAACAATATGTGGAATTGGAGGAGATGTTGCTTGTGGCTATTAAATTAGAGCATCAATTCAAGAGGAGGGGTGCAGGCTCACGACTTGGAGGTGTTTCCAATAGCGGAAGATCAACTCCAAGTGGCTGGAGAAACAATCCTAGCTTTGAGAAAAAGCCAAAGCTGAAAGTTGGAGAAGGAAGTTCAAATCGGCCAAGGAGAGAGACTAGAACTGAATCTATTCAAGCACACAAAATTGATGGTAAATTTGATCCTAAAGCTTCTAAAACTCGTGAAATTGTGTGTTTTAAGTGACAGGAATGAAGACACATCACTAGCCACTGCCCGAATAGGAGAATTATGATGCTGAAAGGTAATGGCAAACTAGAATCCGAAAATGAAGAAAGTGATGATGAAACTGAAATTGAAGATGAAGAAGTTGAAGATGATGGGCATGATGAATCTGAAACTCTCAAGGCATCTAGGGCCGATTTGAGTTTATTAGCAAGGAGGATTCTAACCATGTACAAAGATGAGGACCAAATTCAAAGAGAGAATATCTTCCACACCCGATGTGAAATTCAAAGTAACATTTATAGTATGATTGTTGATAGCGGAAGTTGTATAAATGTGATTAGTAACATTGTGGTTAATAAATTAGGCTCAATAACTATTAATCATCCATAACCTTATAGATTATAATTGTTTAATGATAGTGGTGAGATGAAAGTGAATAAACAAGCCAAAGTAAAATTTAGCATAGATAAATATGTGGATGTTTTTTTGTGTGATGTTGTGCTTATACATGCTCGACATATTCTATTAGGTAGACCATGGCAATTTGATAAAGATGCTACTCATTATGGTCAAGAAAATTGTATTGTTTTTAGATTTAAAGGTAAGAAGGTCAAGGAGGTTTTACGAGACCAACTACAAATACAACAATGGAGGGAAGCCAAGAAGCTCAAAAAGAAGGCTAGTATGGCACCAACAATTTCACCATCCATTCAAGAGGGGAAAGGTGAGTTTGCTGTTCAAGGTAAGCATTCTAAGACTTAAATTGAGTGGAAAAACCAAGAGAAGGTCAAGAGTGGGGTGAGAGAGAAAGAGAAATCTGAGAGTGAGAGGGAGGTTGAAAAAGCCAAGAGTGGGGGCCAAAATAAGAGAAAGAAAGAAAAAGAAAGAAAAGAGAGGAAAAATAAAAACTTTTATTTGGTTTTGGTGATGTTAATAAAACAATTTTGAATAAGAAATCATTGATGGTTATAATTTATAAATATGCTCATTTAAAGATGTTTTTGTCATATAGAATTTTATCTGCATTGTTGAGAGCTTTACTTTATGGAAATATGAAAAGTTGGAAGAGATTATTTGCTAACTTTGAAAAGTGTCATTTTTACCATAATGAGTATGTATTTCTAGATTTTTTTATGACAGTGTTTGACCAAGGAGATTTGGTTTGGTTGCACTTATGAAAGGAGAGGTTTCTAAAACAAAGAAAGTCAAAGCTTATGCCGCGTGTGGATGTACCTTTTCAAGTTTTGGAGCAGATTAACGAGAATGCCTACAAACTTGATTTAATAGGTGAGTACAATGTTAGTGCTACATTTAATGTTGGTGCCTTTTTCCCTTTTGCTACAAGTGATGATCTTGATTTGAGGACAAATCCTTTTCAAGAGGAGGGGAATGATGAGAATCCACTCTAGCCCGCATAACCAACAACCCACTGGGGTGCCGACCCAATACGATGAAGACTGGACCGATCACTAGAGCTCAAGCCAAGAAGTTTAAGGAAAATCTAGGAGCATTTATACAAGGATTATTTAATTCTCAAAAGATCTTGTCCATACTCAAAGATACAAAACCTGTTCTAAGTATCCTCGTGGTGGAAGCCGCTACAGTCCTGGATAGCTATTTTTGTGCAAATTTGGACTTCAGGCAGAAAGGAATGGTTCCAACACTTCATGAACTCAATGAATATCATTAAGAGGATATGGAATCCAGGAAAGACAAAATCAAAAGCATTTAAAAAGGACTTGTATGAACACCATCTCAATTTGGTCGAAAATGTGTTGTTTAGCCGCTGGCTTTGACTTTTCTTCATGTTTGACTTATCCCAATCAAAGGGCAATGTGTGGGAATCATTGTTAATCATATTTGGCATCCTATATGTCATATGGAAGCTGATTTGGAGCCCAAAAAAGTTGGAGATTGGTCAAAGATACCTTAGTAAGCAAACTAGTGAACTAGTTTCCTAATTTGATTTTGACTTTTTGTTTTAGGAAATTAGTCTTTTATTTGGTTTCTATTTATTTATTTGCTGGAAAAATCAACTTAGAAAAGTTATTATTTTATTATTTTCATTGTAAATTAATTAATTCACAATTCAAAATAAAGGAATTAATTAATCCAAATTAGATTAGGAAAGGAGGTGAATTTCGGCCAAACTAGGTTTCCTATTCTTTGGTGGCAGATTTCACCTAGTTAATTAGAGTTTTATTTTGTAACTTTTTACCTTATTTAAGGGCTTGTTTTATCAATAATATTCAGTACCTTATTCATACAGAAAATTATTTGTGAGATTGAATTCTCTTTGTTCTTTTTGAACACCTAAAATACCGTTAGTGAATGAGTGTTTTAGTTTTGACTTATCAATAGGATATCCATCACCTATTGTGGCATCTTCAATATACCAAGGTTTCTAATCACAAGTTGGTGAGGGGTTAAGGTGACCATTAGAACTTGAACATAATTAGATCCGGGTTAATATAATATGAATTTAGGCGCAGGTCATCCTAGGTTTGTGTCAGCATTGCAGAGGCCAAATGGCATAACCTACTATTCATACAATCTCTACTTTATCTTAAAAGTAGTTTTCTATTCATTCCCTGGCTGAAATCTTATCTGGTGATAGCCATTCTTCAGGTTAAGTCTAGAGAATATTTTGGAGCCTTCGAGTTTATCTAACATATCTTTTAACTCGGAAATGGGAAATCTATACTTAATTGTTATCTTGTTAATGGCCCTGCTATTAACACACATCCTCCAAGTTTTATCTTTCTTAGGCACAAGTAGAGCTGGGATTATAGAAGGGTTGAGGTTAGGACGGATCAAGTTTTTGGTTAGCATGTCATCAACAATTCCTTGAAGAATGTCATGCTTTTTTAGGCTCATGAGATGATGAGGTAGATTTGTCAAACTAGCTCCAAGGATGAGGTCTATATTAATATCATAGAGAGGTGGAAGTTCATTTGGGACCTCTATGGGGGATAGATCACTGTATTCTACTAGTATTGTTTGGACAGCTGATGGAATTACAGCAATAATGGATGTTATGTCCTTGAGGATTAAAGCAATGATAGGGTTAGTTTTCTTGGTTTCTCGTTGGAAAAATTTTCCATTAGAAGTGATGAATAGTCCCTTTGAGTTGTGATAGTTATGTAGTTGTGTTACACCAGGAGGCTTTGAAGGAGAAGCAAACAATTTTCTTATTATGGCCAAAAAAAAAAAAAAAGAATAGGTATTCTTCTTCCCACTGTGGTATGCATCACGATTAACAACCATAGCCTACCCAATAGTAGGTGGAAAGCATCCATTCGGATGACATTATAGTCTATGTTATCTATATAGTTGTTTCCAATAGAAAATGTCACAGTACATATCTCATGGACTTGGATTTCAGAGTCTTGCTTGACCCATCCAATTTTGTAAGGTTCTATATGTGGTTTGGTGGGTAAGTTCAAAGCAATGACTAATCCCTTTGAGATGACATTTTTAGTACTGCCTCCATCAATAATGACCTCACAAAAATTTTCATTTATGGTGCATCTTGCTTTAAATAGGGTATGCCGCTGAGTGGGGGCTAAACCTCTTAGCAAAATAAAGCATCATTTATAAAATGCACACCATTTGTTCCCCACCAATTTCATCAATTGGTTCAATGATTTCTTCTTCACAGTTTTCATCTAATTCTCCAAATTCATCCATCTCTTTATGCATATGAGTTAATTTCATTGAGGACATCTATTAGATCCATTCCCAGTTGATTGCGCTTAAAATACTTAAGAGAATATGGCCATGCATACGTGTTGGGGTTTGTTGGGTGAGTAGGTGGTTTGTAGACGTGGTTGTGGCTGGTTTGTGGTATTGGCATCTTCCATGTAGCTTTGTGGTTGTATTCTGGAGGCTGTTTCATATAAGTGTTTGCATGGTAAGGGTGAAGTTTAGAGCTCTAGTTTGTTGGTGATAGTGTTTTGGCTTGTCTGTATAAAAATCTAAGAGTGATTTCCATTTATGAAAGGGTCTTGTAGCTGAATTTGGCACGACTAACTGTTTCTCAACTCTGTTGGCCAGATTAACTACTGCATTGGGATTAACAATGGGGCTTAAGTGCAATTTTTCTTGAATGGGCTTTTGGAGACCATGAATATACCTATCAACTTGCTGTCGATTAGTTTCTTGTAAATTAATTCCAAGAGCTAAGGCAGAACAATTAAACTATATATTCGTTTATTGTTCGATTGCCTTGTTGACAGCGATGATATTGCTCATAAAGTATTTGATCATAATCCTCTATCAAGAAGCAAGCCTTGAGAAGTTGTTTCATCCTATGCCAAGATCTAATTGGATCCCTACCGTCCTTTCTTCTACTTGCTGTAATTGTTGCCACCAAGTAGAGGTACCTCCATGAAGTTTGTAAGCTTACAATTTAACTTGTTAAGCTTTAGAAATGTTCATGTAATCCAAAAATTACTCAACATTTGAATCCAATCCAAAAAACCCTCTATATTAACTTGACCATCAAATATTGGTAAGTCAATATGAATCTTATAGTCTGTATCTCGATTTGGATTGTACCTATATGGTGATCCCGAATTTCCATAATTTTGGTTGGGTAGGAATTCTCCTAGTCAATATCAGGGGTTCTCAAATAGAGCTGCTTCAATATTATCATTAAAGTCAACATTTTATGGAGGAAGCTAGGTTTGGTGGTAATTTTGTGGAAAATGAGGTGGTAGAGGCAGATCTGAAATGAAAGGTGGATCTAGTTGAGTTAGAGGATATTGTATGGTTGGGATCAATGGCAGTTGTGTAGAGTGTAGAAGTAGAGACTGTTGAATTGCTAGAGCAAGGTTTTCAATCTGCTGCTCAACACCTCGAATTGCGACCAAGATGGTCTTTGTGCTCTGAACTTCATCAACAGCACGGCTGCCACCTTCATTGGAGTTGGCCATAAGAGAATTCCCAATGGTCTTCAAGCTCTGATGCCAACATGATGTAGGAGCTCTATTTTTGTAGGAGCTCAGTAAAATAGAAAGAAAAATCCAATTACAAATCTAGCCTATTTTTGTAGGAGCTCAGTAAAATAGAAAGAAAAATCCAATTACAAATCTAGCCGATCCAAAAAGGATTTCTGAAACTTGATACTTAAGTTTCCTTACAGTTCAAAGAGCTAGAAAGAGAAAATGTATGCTACTAAAACAATAAAGAAAGTTGCTTATGTGCACATTATTATTAACACACACAAAAAGCTGTGTTTTGAGATGTTCTTTGAAGGAATGAAACGGTGCTGATTGGTTTGTTGAATTGAGAGCAATCACTTGAGATTCGGCACGACCTACTTCAATGACTTCAAAGGCTATATTTTGAATTGGGCTGCTGAGTTTTTGTTACTGTTTGAAGACTGTTTCTACTGCTTCACCATTGGGAATGTGGGAAATCTTCTGCTGAGTCAGTTCTCGACAAGCTAGCTCCCTGTGATGCTGCTGCACAGGATAAAAATGCCAAGGTTTCTCGCAAGTGCTATAATGAGGTGAAAATTTTCGGCAAACACCGCCTCTGTGCCATTATACTTTCCACGGAAGCCGAGAGTCTAGGCATCAAGCCAGAAGCTGCAATGAGTACCATTCCTAAACGCTGCAAATTTTCTAAACGTCCTATGGGAGGTCCTGTGGGTTATAAGCGTGGAGGTATAGTCTTATTTTTCAAAATCTAATGACTTGATTCTTTTTCTATCACTGTGATTTTGTTCTATGCTCGTTTCCAATTGGACTAATTAGCTTCTAGCTTTTCTGCTCTAAAAACTTCTAATTTGGAATTTTCCTTAATGCAGGTTATACAGTACCTTGAAGACAGAAGACAAATAATGGTGGGACGTAATTGCCTAGTACTGAAAGTTACCTTATATAATAGTAGTGTTATAGATTAACCGGTTTATCTTGCTAACAATTATCAGCGTGATAAGTAAATTGTTGGTTTATTTAACCCTCTTTATATGGAAACCTGCATGCATGTTTCAGTAGAAGGTGATATTGTACTTAATGTCCTATCAAATTAATGTGCGTTGAGAGCGGAATTGTATGATATGTTTCATGTCAGCGTGATTGCCATGGGCCCTTTTTTTTTTTTTTTCCTTTTGGGCTAATACACCGCTTTATTTATTTATTTATTATTGTTATTTTTTTACCCATAGTACCCTCATTCATCTTCACTATACATCAATTACAATTTTTCAATACTCCAAAAACTTTCAAGTGATGTTGGCTCTAGATATACCACTAATATCTACAGTACCTATGGGGGTTCAAGACTTACCCCTTTCCTTTTTGATTGGAAAACTGATGGAAGATCTAATTAATACCTCCTCAAACCCATAAATTTATATCATAGCAACACTCAGATCAGCCATAGTAGCTCTCCAATTGTAGATTTCTACATGGTCAACACGGAACCAAACTGTGTGCTTGAATTTTCGAGAAAGAAAAGATACACCAACCATTCCAAAAGCTGACATATGGCATTGTAAAAATCATCCTATTTATGTGGTATGCTTTTAGATTTGGATTTCTTCCACTTATGAATGAGTAAGTTATGAATTTGTAAATACATGGCAAAGTTTTTCAACCCCAAATTTGAATGCCGACCTTGATTTTCATCCTAAGAATACCACTTGATCTTTACGAACTATGAATCAGAAGCCAAAATGGCATATACTCATCTCCTGATTTATTCCTCGTGAAATATAGGAAAGTATTTCTCAAAATTGGTTGGATATTCAGTCCAAGAGCTCTTGTTAGTGAAGAACTAGATGAAGACCATAAAAGCAATTAATTATTCTTCTTCCAAATTTTAAATGAGGGTAAAATGGGAAGAAAAGGAGAAGGATTTTTCTTTTAGCGTGGATAAGTAAAAGAAATTACACCGTGACAATAACGCGACCCATGTTTCACAGCATCAGAAACAATATCAATTGCCTAAAACCAGTTAAGTCATTCAACTGAAAATTTAATAAAGATATTTAGTCAAACAATAGGAACTTAATCTTTTACAAGACCGCGTAAAGGGATTACATCTCTTCCACAAATCACACCGTATTAGCTTTCTATACGTAAGAAAAGTTGCCTATTGGGATAAAAAGAAGCAATACGTTTCAAGCAAGCCTAGATCATTTCTGCTCTATTATTCTATTCTAATTTCCTTGGTCAAGCTAGATTGTAGGCACAAACCCTGCAACATGGCCCCCAAAAAAAAAAAAAAGAAAATGGTTATGTTTAGTCAGTTAATGATTCTAAAAATGGTATAATTACATCCAAAAGACGAACAAGTACATGATTTTAAGTTTCGTTTTTTATGATCTTTGTAATTATTAAAGCTATCAATTAACTTAAAATGTGAATCAAAGGACCTAAAAAGCAAAAGAAAAGGTCCATCAACATGTTTTTAAAATGATAAGATAATGTGTACCTTTTTGAAGGTAGTGAGTTCACAAGTTACAAACTATTGTCTTAGTAATAGAGTGAACCTGCACAAACAAAGATATGGTTACAAAACTTGTCTCTGCCTACTATCAAAACCTTAATTACTTAAAAACAATATTTAATTTTCATTTAGTACTCCACAAGCTATCATACCCTGCCACCAATTTCCTCTTGAAGCACTGTTTGAATTATTTCCATTTGGGTCATCATCACTTCCATCTTTCTTGAACTAATTAAAAAATAATAATAATAACAGTAGTATTAGCTTTTCAGTTACCATATAAATAATTAACCAATTACTTCATGAAGTCTACTAAAGTTTAAAATGGCACTAAAGGTAATTTGTGTCAATAGAGATATAACTAATATGTACTCATGAATATATGCGATGTATTACTCACATCGTATATAAAAATACTCGCATTACTTACAACATTCTGAGATTCAGTGGCCCTAGTCCTCGGAGAATAATTTTCTTGGCCACCATAATAGATTGATGAGCTGAAATAGCAAGGTTCTGCTGATTCATTTTGATATGTGGAATCTTTGCCTTTTATGCTACTACTTTCACTTTTGCTCCTTTGACTTGTTGTATCTGAAAATAATAAATTAATAAAATGAAGTTATGCAATTTATATTGCCTCATAATAAATAATGATTACTACGCATATATTCGGAAACTCATATTTAAATGGGAGTTATAATAGAGATACCAACTAAATATATTAAGATGTATATCAAAAATCATATATTAATATTTTATTGATTAATATATTATTATAATTTAGTTATAAATAAGTGATCAAATATTGACATGTGTCTCTTGATGGAGCATTTATTTCATATCTCTATAATTATTCTTTAAAAAATGATTAAATGAATCGTACCTATATCCAATGCTATAATTTAATTTAAGAGTTGCGGAAAGAAAAACAATAAAAAAAGAAAGAGAAGTATCGTGGTGAGTTATATATAAAACTTTCAAATTTTAACAAGAACTACATAACCATTTAACAACACATAAATCCTTTAAACTATCTGTTACTTTATAATGTTCGATATTGTCACATGACAACTTGTATAGATGATACATCAATTAATAATTTAAAAGGAAAATCATATAATTAGTTCTCGGATTATATTGTTATTTACAAGTTGATCCCTAAATAATTTTGTTTTGGCAATTTAATCCCCTTGAAACGTTACACTATTAGTACATCGACATTATTTTATCCAAAATTCACTGTTAGATGCATGTGACACCTTGTGATTTTTGAATGAAGGGTAAATCTTGTCCTATCATATCTTTTTTTGGATCAATTTGTGACACCTTATATAATTTGAGGATTAGATATATAATTTTATACTTGTAATCATCAAATTATATTAAGCATTATAAATTAATCCCAGAAATATATCTTGTGTTATAAATTAATCTCTAAAAAAATATGTCATGGGCATGTCACGTGCATCTAATAGTAGATTTTAGACGAAATTAAGTCTTGAGACTAATGGTACTACGTTTTAACAAATTTGAGGACTAAAATACCAAAAAGAAGATTCTTTAGGATCTGACCTGTGAATGATGATATAGCTTAGAGATCCATTATGTAATTTACCCAAATTTAAAATTAAAAAACTAATTAAGCATGTCATTAAATACTTGTAACTTTATCATATTTTCCATTATAAGTTTACCTTTATATGTTGAATTCCTAATAGAGTCAAATTATATAAATATATATATATATGTATTGCTTTGGAAGTGGGCACAAATTGCAAATTAAGTCGATTGTCAAGCTAAGGAATGGAAGTAAAATATATATATATATATATATATATTAATAGTACTAAAATTTGAAAAAGACAAATATTGTTTAGCTATGAGTCTACAGCAAACCTGGTCTTTCATATTTGCTGTTTACAACTTGAGTCCCAAAATCCTGTTTTCTCTCTCTCCCGAGCACCTGATTGGATTAAAAATAACAAAGAGAAAGTAATTGATTAAATCAAAACTCAAATCAAACACCTGAAAACTCTCTCATTCTTTAAAAATTAGCACAAAGTTGCGTATACACAAATTCAACTCATTTTACTTATGTGAAAAGCAGTCATTTTTTTTTTCTATATTTAGTATTAGTCTTGAACATAAGAAATAGAAATTATCACCAGTGATCCTTACCAATGTTAATTGATAGAATTAATCATATGATCACTAAGAGCAAAGCTAACGCCAAAATAAAAAATAAAAATAAAAATAAAAAAGCAAATTAAAGCCCACCAAAAAAAAAAAAATTAATCCAAACAACCAAGCAACCTCAAATTAATACTGAAAAGCAATGAAAATAATTGCAAGAAAATAAATTACACACTGTGGATGGTGGTGGGAAAATAGATCCAAATAATCCAGTACTAGATGAGGAAGAAACTGTGGCCGCAGAATCTTTGGGACCAAAAATATAATCCAAAGTCATAGATGAATTTGATGAACCACCAACGTGCTTCTTGTTCTCCATTTCCCTGTAAATTACTATCACTAGCTCTCCTTTCTTTGTCAACCAACCAACAAAACTACTTAGTTTATAGATGTCACTTAACGGCCAAAGACACCCAAAAAAAAAAAAAAAAAAAAAAAAAAAAAAAAAAAGAGAATTGGATAAGAGAGGAACAAACAAAACAAGCAGATAACTCAGAAGGCAGAAATTTTAGCTAAAAAAGCAGGAAAGCACGTGAAGATTTTAGATATGGAAGGAGTGAAACCGTTTCTGCTATTTATAAGCCCAAAAAATATTATGGTGGTTTGGATGCTGCCCCCATGTGCCTTCATTCAGTTTTTATTTTATTATATTTTATTTATTTTTGTTTCTCTACACTTGGGTTCATATCCTCATTCCAAATGGACATTTTGCAAGCTCTAAGCCCCTAACTGACACGTGTCACGTACCCTAAATCTTTGACCTACGTATGCCCTAGTGCCCATTCTGTAGATGACATAAGAGAGGAGAAATAGATAAAGAGCCGCCCCAGTCGTCTCTTAGTCCACAAGAAGATAAATGGATAAGGTGTTTGGCTCAACTTGGTCTGTTATGCGGATATATATGCCCTATACAAAAACCAGTTGACTCTTTTTAGTAAAGTATTCCTCATATTCCTCCTTTCCTCAATCAAGATATATTATATAAAAAATGTTGATATATATATATATATATATACACACACACACATATATATATAGCTACCTGTCCCTGAAATCTATGAAGAATCTGAATGGAATAATATGATTTTGGTAGATAATAATGTATGGATATTTTGATTGATTGATGGGGTATAATTTTTTGATTTAGTATTCAAAGTGGCTATGCACAAATCATTAGCATCATAATTATAATATGGTTTTTTCTAATTCAAAATGGAGTTCTTTCCGGACTATTTTGAAGGGCACCGGCCAATAACTAAAGTAACATTTGTTGTGAAAGAAGAATTTAAAAATATATACAGATATAACATATATACATATATATATATATATGGATCAGCGACCAATTAAAAGAAAGCTATTTTGTTTATATTAATGCTTTCTTAGTTTCCTTAATTATATATTATAGTGCGTTTTATAAGGACAATGTTGAGTTGGTTTCCTAGTAAGTCATAATGAAGTGAAGAAAAAAAAAAATCAAAGACAATTAAAATGAGAGAATAAGGTTACCGATAGAAAGAATATAATATCTTTCGTTCCTCTTACAATTGCCTAAAAAGCACTACTATAGTCAGATTTCATATGTTGGAACATTTGATATTTTCTACTGTGGGTATGTATAGTAGAAAATGATAAACAAGATATTTTATATGGTCAAGATGAGTCACTGATACATATTAATATTGCCGTCCATGAACATATATGCAAAAATATATATTTTTTATTTTTTTATTCTGGAATTGTGGCTGCGGATTCGAATTCGGAATTGTGAAAATCGTGGCTTTTACTATTGCAGAAAAAAAAATTAAAAAATCACTTGATTCTTAGTTGTTTGTTACTTATTAAAAGAATTGTTATGGCATTTCGACAATTAATAACACAAAAGAAAAAGAGAAAGAATTTTGTTTGAAATCACAAATTTGTATTCTTTTTGGATAGCTTTGGATAAGGGAATGCGTGAGAAACTTTGATAGAAAGGTAAAAATTACCACAACAAATGTTAATAACTTTACAGGCCCATTCGAAGGCTGCGGTGTTGGATCTTATCCTTTTAGCAACCTTTTTCTTGGTGAAATTAATCTTTAGAATGAAATGTAAAACTTTTTCCTCCCTTCTGACTCTTACTAAATCATACATACATATTTATGAAGTTTGTTGGCACTAGATAGTCGTCAATTACTTCAGAAATGTACTCATGCATGCAACTTGATGTATATTACTCTAAAAGAAAAGAAAAATGGAAAAGAAAAAAAAAAGAATAAAACTGAAAAAAATAAAAATAAAAATTGAACTTTGA
The DNA here is from genome assembly GCF_031755915.1 of Ziziphus jujuba. Taxonomy (NCBI): domain Eukaryota; kingdom Viridiplantae; phylum Streptophyta; class Magnoliopsida; order Rosales; family Rhamnaceae; genus Ziziphus; species Ziziphus jujuba. The sequence continues at coordinate 18,164,169 of NC_083386.1, read as the reverse complement.
ATTCCTCTCAAGTACAAATAATTTGTCCAAAGCTGTTGGGAACATATTCGAGACTGCTTACCTATTGAGGTTGACTTTTCGCCGGTTATTAAAGCCAGATTTTGGGCGGCCATCCATATCGAAGTGGATAAATTCACGTGTATTTTTTCATTTGGATTAATTGCACTTTTGAATTGGGAAGATGCATTTTCTGTTCTTAAATATAAATGATTTCGTTAAGACTTTTAAATTTTAAGAGGTGTAGTTAATTTAGAGTTTAATCAATTTAAAATGAGTTATAGACTTTAAAAATGTGTATTAATTTATAGTTTAATAAATTCAAAATAAGTTATAAATTTTAAAAGATTTAATGGATTGTTATGAAATTTTATAAACTACGTAAGAAATTTATAAGAATTCAATGAAATCTTTGGGATTAAGACTGAATTTTATACTAGTCTTTTACAATTTTACTTTTAAAATCCTTCCAAATCTATTATTAAAATCTATCATCTTTTAAATTTTTTTTTTAAATCAATAACTTTTTGAATACCTTTAATAGGTTATTTTGGTAATGATAAAGTTAGTAAGAATCTAAAATTTCCTAGTAAAGTAAAATTTTCTTTTATTTAGATAATTTTTGAAAGGAGAAATTTATGGGCCCAATAAAAAATAAATCTAACAATGTGAGAAATTGAGATGGAAAGTGAATCATTCCAAAGAGATATCATTTTAAAATTTCCTAAGAAATTAGTTTTACATATTCTTTCAAATACAATTTTACTTTTTAATTTTAATACACAAATTTATTTAATTACCTGTAAATTCTATTTTCTTCTATAATCAACCAAACACTAAAAAAAAAAAAAAAAAAAAAAAAAAAAAAAAAAAAAACTCATTCTTATGAAACTGAATTTCAGAAAACTAATTTTTGGAAATCAGTTTTCTTCAATACTTTCGTTTTTACCAAACAGACTATAGATTTTAAAAGAATTCTAAAAAATTTTAATTTAATACATTTAGATTTTAATCAATTTTTATAAAATCCATTGAAATCTGAATTGAATATTATTAAACTTGTATAAACTCCTTTAAAATCTAAATCGAATATATCTAAACTTTTAAACACTTTAAAAATCCTTCAAACTTTAAATTCAATACAGCCTCATAAGAGGGGTGTATTCAATGTAGAGTTTAATGGATTTAAAATGAGTTGTAGATTTTAAATGATTTGATGGATTGTAATGGAATTTCATAGATCTCATAAAAAATTTATAAAAATCCAACTAAGATTTTGGGATTAATGTTGGATTTTATATTGACAATTTTCTTCACAATTTTACTGTTAAAATCATTTCAAATCCATTAAAATCCATCATTTTTTAAAATCTTTTAAAATCAATGACTTTTTGAATACCATTAGATTTCAAAATAATTCTATAAAGTTTTAATTGAATACACCTGGATTTTAATGGATTTTTATAAAATCCATTAAAATCTAAAATGAATATTATTGAATTTGTATAGACTTCCTTAAAATCTAAATCGAATACCTCCAAACTGTAGATTAAATACACTTCTTTAAAATCTGAAATGTATATCATTAAACTTGTATGGATTCTTTTAAAATCTAAATTAAATACCTCTAAACTTATAAATACTTTTAAAATTCTTCAAATTCTAAATATACCCCCCTTAATTTGTTTTATTTTGGCTCACCTGAATTTTAATCTAATATTTATGAGTTGATAATTTTGGATACTAAATACAATTTTTTCTTTAAAAAAAAAAGAATTAAATGCCCTAAATTGCAACAAATGTATTTCGTATTGGTTAAATATGATAGAACTGTTAGTTGCTGTTAGCTAACATATTTAATTAAGCTAAAATGTAATAAATTTAGATTTGAGGGTTCAAATTAAAGTGTTTAAATTTGAAAATTTAATGTGCAATTTTTCAAAACTAGCAAGTACGCAATGTAATTAACACATTTTCTTTTCTATTTAAATAGTAACAATATACATATATATATATATATATATATATATAAATATCTATATTTCAAAATGTCAAATTGTCAAATTGTCGTTTGTCCACTTAAATATTTTAACATTCCAATTTTTTTGTTTTTGTTTTTTGTTGGTATTTGTAAGTTTAGTTCAATGGTAAAACTTTTGATCATATATCTCTATGTCTTTAACCTTAGATGAAATTCCTCCTTAGCTATAATAAATTTATTATTGTACCCAAAAAAAAAAAAAGTTTTTTAATTAGTGTGTTAACTTATTAATTTTTGAAAAGCAATAATTAATTATTTGTTATCATATTTTAACGGATCTACGTTGACACACGAGGAGTGCCTCATCCATACTCTATGGAGGTAATTAGTAGTTCTTTTTTCCTTCAATTTTTAATTAGATCAATATCCGGTGACAAAGGAATAAATTAAATTAAGCAGCCCGTGTCATCATTAACAATGAAGTGGCTGCTGTTGGATTTCAAATTGCCAATTACTTTAATAGATAGTTGAAAGGATATGGATGCTTATATATATATTTTTTATTTTTTTGGTAATTATTGAAGGATATGGAATATCAAATTATACAGATAGCCACTTGAACAATTTGCAAGTTGGAAGTAGATCGATCATTCTTAGATATATTCTTTTTGTGGTGGAATCTAAATCCTAATTGCCATATTATTTTCACGTGTCTATTGCTTCTTGATTGGGCCAGGTATTTTATTTTGTTGACAATTGGATTCTTTGTTTAAAAAAGCAACTGCCCTATTCATCCCATCATTAATGGCTTCAACGAACCACTTGCACTGAATAAAGAAATCGAATGACATACGATGCATAAGGCTTCAAAAACTTTGCTCGTACTCATTTCTTATACATAAGGGCATGTAATATACATATATTACCATTGACGGAACTAGCCCCTTTAATTTTTCAATTTATTTCAATATATTTATTCAACGCCAATCAATATCAAAATTTATTTATAAATCCATAAATATTAAATGTTATCTCTTTGATGTAACCCTAATCAATTTAAACTAAACTTATATACTAAAATAAAAACTAAACTTATATATTCAAATAAAAAAATAACTCTTTCTCCTTCTATCATATGTACCATACTCCTCTACAATAGTAAATAAATAAACAATACTACACTGTGAAACGCAATAACAAATCAAACATGTATTGGAATTGGTTCTCAATAAGATTAGGTATTTTTTTCAAGTCATAATTCATAAATGTAATCGTATGTCTTAATATGTGTATATATGAATTTTTTTCTTTTCTTTTTATTTTTTCGTATATCCAATAAAGCATATAATGATTGGTAAAAGTGTAAAAAGCATGTTGAAAGATAAAAATACTTGATTTAGTGTTGAAATTTGCATGATAGAATTGAAAGATTTCAATGGAGTTAATATATATATGTATATACATATTGTTTTTATTAATAATTATATATATATATATATATATATATATATATATATTATTAGCAGTTATTTACATTTCGATCCCCCACCTTCATGTGTTGAACAAAATAAAAACAGATGTTTTACGAAGTATCGCCTCACATCGTGTTGGTAAAACCATAAGACAAAAGCCGACGCTTTAATATTGTCGCCGAATATTAAAGAAAATGCAACATTGTAAACAAAAAAAAAAAAAAAAGTTGCTAAATATCAAGAAAAAACCAATACTTTCATAAAAAAAAAGCGTCGTTAAATATGGAATAATAGCCGACGGTTTTAAAAATGCGTCACTAAAAGTATTAAAAAATTAGAGAAAAGCCGACGCTTTTAAAAAGCTTCGGTTTTTTTGAGTGTTTAGCGATGCTTTTAAGTAAAGCGTCGGCTTTTATGTTAGACTTTTTGCTACGTTTTTTGAAAAGCGTCAGCTTTTATTTTAAACTTTTAGCGATGCTTTTCTTAAAAGCGTTAACTTTTATTTTACACATTTAGCGATGCTTTTTGCTTTTTCTTCTAAAGTGTTGCCTTTTGGTCTTTTTCTTATTTGCTTATTTTAATTTTGTGAAAGTTGATTAAAATAGTAAAAATACAAAAAAAATTAAAATAATTAAAATACAAAATAATTAGAATACGAAAATTTAAAATAAATATTTTCATAACAAAATAATTATTAAATAAATTAAATATTATCTCATGAAATATTTTTACAATTTGGTAAACTTTTGTATATGCAAAAGCAAAAGCAATATTAATTAAACTTCCATGAATGCATAGCAATATTAATTAAACTTCCATGAATGCATACTCATTGAGATGGAAGTTAACATCCTCTTGTTGATGATATTACAACCTCATACTGCATATGGAAAAATTTTGTTCCAAAATTATTAACACTTATGCAAAATAAATAAATATTAATCATTAAAAAGTAATTTAGTAAATGAAAATTTAAAAATTACCATTGTTTTTAAGATTTGGCAAGATACATTTCTCCTAAAAGTGGAAAACCCATAATGAAGTTGAACAAAAAATTAATTAAATGAATAATAATAAATGTCATAAATTACTTAAACGTAAGTTAATAAATCTACGTTTGATGTTCTATCTTTTGTTATCCACGATTTATCAATTTTCCTATCAATCTAAGCAAAACAATATCAAGCAATATCACAAACAAAATATCTACAAAAGTAAGATTTAGAAAACTCACTGGTTAAAGTTGAAGAACAACTCACGACCCAAGCTTTTTCCACCTTCTTATACTACACAACAAACAGCAAGCCAAGCCCACCAAACTTGCTATAACAAAGGGAAGAAGAAACCCAGCGAACCTAACCAACGGTTAAAATGAAAAAAGAAAAAACTCACCCCATGTCACCGCCAACCACAAAGAAAAAAGAAACTCACTTAAACAATGGAGACGAAGAAAGAAGAAACCCAGCTAACCACGAGGGCGACACAGAAAAACCTAGCTTCCCAATTGCAATGTAGGCAAATGAAAGGTGAAACCCAAAATATCCCACTCTTCAAGTCTCTCTTAGATTGCTTCCAAATATAACATCTATTAGGTAGTGTACTTAATGTAGTTTTAAAAAAGAAAAGGGATTCAAATATGCACGTAAACATTTGAAAAGGCACCAAAAATTTTCAGAAAAATTGGAAAAAAAAGCGACACTTTTAAACAAAAGCGTCACTACTAGTCCTACTTCAATTAGACATTTAGTGATGCTTTAGAAAATGTGGCGGGAAATATTGAATTTTGGCCGACGCATTTATAGCAAAAAGTGTTGCCAGATAGTTTTTTTTTTTTTCAAGTACAATTTATTTGATTTTAAAATTTGCATGTCTCATATATATATATATATATATATATATTTAATTAAGAGAACAGGCGAAGCATTTACAGCCAAAAGTGTCATTGTTGCTTTAATTTCATTTCTTATTTGTTCTTTACTTAATTTTTTTATTGTTCATCTACAAATAAACACTAAAAATATTTTTTAAAAATGTGAAGCAAAATTACTAAAGTGGTTGTTTAATTTTTTTTTTTTTGGGTCTTTCAAGTACATATTATTTGCTTTAAAAACTTGTAAATTTCTTAAATTTTTTTTTTTTTTTTTTTGAGGAAGAGAATAGGCGACGCATTTATAGCACAAAGCATCGTCTGTTCCATGTTTTATTTTTTTGTTCTTTAACTTGAAGGAACAGGGAACACATTCAAAGCAAAAAGCATCGCCTGTTCCATGTTTTATTTTTGTGTTCTTTAACTTGAAGGAACAGGGAACACATTCAAAGCAAAAAGCATTGCCAGATACTTTATATTTTTTTACTCGTTAATTAGTTATTATTATTATTTTTTTTTAGGTAAAATTTATTTGCTTTTAAAACGTGCAAGTCTTTTAAAATGTTTTTTTTTTCTTAAATTAAAGGAACAGGCAATGCATTTACAACTAAAAGCGTTGTATGTTCCTTCAATTTCATTTTTTTTCATTCTTTAATTAGTTTTTTATTGTGCATCTACAAATAAATACTAAATATATTTCTTAAAAATGATGAAACAAAATTACTAAAATCGTTGTTTAATTTTTTTGTTTTCCAAGTACAGTTTATTTGCGTTAATAACTTGTAAATTTCTTAAAAAAAAAATTTAAGAAAGGGAATAGGTGATGCATTAAATGCAAAAAGAGTTGCCAGATACTTTTTATTTTTTTCCCTTTTATTATTTTTTTTTTGTTTTTCAAGTACAATTTATTTGCTTTTAAAATTTGCGAATCTCTTAATTTTTTTTTTAAATTAATGGAATAGACGATGCATTACAGCTAAAAGCGTCGCCTGTTCCTTAAATTTCATTTTTTTTTCTTTAATTAGTTTTTTATTTTTCATCTGCAAATAAACACTGAAAATATTTCTTAAAAATATGAAGCAAAATTATTAAGGTGGTTGTTTATTTTTCTGTTTTTCAAGTACATCTTAATTGTTTTTAAAATTTCCAAGTCTTTTAACTTGTTTTTTTTTTTAAAAAATTGAGGGAACAGGTGACGCATTTTCAGCAAAAAACGTTGCCTGTTCATAAATCATGGGAACACATGACACATTTTTATCAAAAAGCATCGTCTATTCCATGTTTTATTTTTTCGTTATCTTCTTTAATTAATTTTTTGATTGTTCATCTATAAATATATTCACATAGCAATCCAATGAACATAAATTCCATTGATCTAAAAACAGAAAATAGTTTTAACAATCCTGTTCTCAATTATTCACATATAGGTGCATACACAAAACACAAATATCTCAAGACCTAATTTGATGTAGGATACTGAATGTAGAATTCTAATTCAACAAGGACTTATTGACTAATTTATCTACATAAGTTTGTTAAACGAGCTAAACTTTCATGTGTTTGTGTTTCTATGATAGCCTACTTGTTTTTAAAATTTGAAAGTCTTTTAAATTGCTTTCTTTTTTTAAAAAAAATTGAAGGAATAGGCAACGCTTTTACACCAAAAAACATCGCCTATTCCATGTTTTATTTTTTTAATCTTTAATTAGTTTTTTGATTATTCATCCACAAATAAACATAGAAAATATTATTTAAAAATGTGAAGCAAAATTACTAAGTTGGTTGTTTAATTTTTTTGTTTTTAAGTACAGCTTAATTGCTTTTCAATTTTACAAGTCTCTTAAATTGGCTTTTTCTTTTTTTTTTTTCAAATTGAAGGAATAGGCGACGCTGTTTGGTAAAAAAGTGTCACCTATTCCATGTTTGTTTTTTCTTTAATCTTTAATTAGTTTTTTGATAGTTTATCAATAAATAAACACTGAAAATATTACTTCAAAATGTAAAGCAAAATTACTAAGCTGGTTATTTAATTTTTTTTGTTTTTCAAGTACAGCATAATGGCTTTTAAATTCTACAAGACTCTTAAATTATTTGTTTTTTAAATTGAAGTAATAGGCGACGCTTTTTAGTGAAAAAGCATCGCCTATTCCATGTTTTATTTATTTATTTTTATCTTTAATTAGGTTTTTAATTGTTCATCTACAAATAAACACAGAAAATATTATTTAAAATTATGAAACAAAATTACTAAGTTAGTTGTTTAATTTGTTTTGTTTTTCAAGTACAGCAAGGCATGTTCAAATGTGGTTTTTTTTTTTTTTTCCATCACAATAGATGAGGCTTTTACTACTAAAAGTGTCACCTATTGTGTTTTTTTTTTTTTTTCGTACTTCGATTAATTTTATCTCTATTCAGCTGCATATAAACACTGTATATTAATTAGAAATATGAAGCAAAATTATTAAGCTCTTCCTTTAATTTGTTTGTGTTTATATGATAGCTTTCTTTCTTTTAAAATTAGCATGTCATTTAAAATGTTTTTTTTTTCAACACAATAGGCGACGCTTTTACTTCTGAAAGCTTCACCTATTGGCTTCTTTTTTTTTTAGCACTTTAATTTGTTTGTCTTTCAATTATAAGTTACTTGCTTTTAAAATTAGCATGGCATATTAAAATTAAAATATAAAAAACAAAAAAACAAAAGACGATGCTTTTTTTTTTTTTTTAATAACAGCATCGCTAAATATACAAATAAGCGATGCTTTTCTATAAAAGAGTCGCTAAATTCTTTCACAGGCACACTTTTAAAAAAGGTAACTAAATGTAGGATAAAAGGCGACGCTTGTTGGTAAAAGCATCACCTATTAAAAAAACCTATATCATTAATTGTTTGTTGAATTGAATACAACCGAAGCAATTGATTTGGTGGTTTGGTGGTTCTTTGAGAGTGTAAAAGGTCTCGGATTTTATTTTTTTGGCATGGTCCTGTCCGATTTTACTTTAAAATATTTTTTAAAAAATATGAAAATAATAAAAAAGAAAAAAAAGTGAAAATAGGTTGGGTGTTAATGGGTTTGAAAAAATGTGAAAATTGGTTGGGTATTGATGGGTTTGCACACATGTAAATAAAAAAAATGAAAAATAATATAAAAAGGTGAAAATTGGTTGGGTATTGATGGGTTTGCACACATGTAAAATAAAAAGAATATTTGAAAAATAATAAAAAAAGAAAATAGGTGAAAATCGGTGTAAATAAAAAAAAGAAAAATTGAAAAATAATAAAAAAAAGAAAAGAAAGGTGAAAAAATTTTAAAATATAAAAAAGGACAAGATGGGTTTGCATACATATAAATAACAAGAAAGAAAAATTGAAAATAATAAAAAAAGAAAAAAGGTGAAAATCTTTCAATAAAAAAGAAAAAAAAGTGAAAAGATTTTAAAATATTAAAGGGGACTGGGCATCCCAAGAATTGAACACAGATTAAAATTAAAAATAGGCGATATTTTTATAAAAACAGTATCACCTTTTGTCCTTTAGCAACACTTTTCTAAAATGTTGTCTATTTCTGTATTTGGCGACACTTTTTTGAAAAACATCACTTATTTTTATAGTTAGTGACACTTTTTATCAAATATAAATTTGTAAAATTAATTATTTTGTAATTCAAAAGCATTAGGTGACATTTTTAATATCCAAAGCATCATCTATTGTCTTAAAAATGTAAAACAAAATTACTAAGTTATTTTTTAATTTTTTTGTTTTTCAAGTACCGTAGAATTGCTTTTAAAATTTGCAAGTCACCTAACATTGTTTTTTTTTTTTTTTTTTTAAATTGAAGGAATAGGCGACGCTTTTACAGTAAAAAACATCATCTATTCCCTGATTTAATTTTTTTGATATTTAATTAATTTTATCATTGTTTATTTACAAACAAACACTGAATGTATTAATTAAAAATGTGAAGCAAAATTACTAAGTTATTTTTTAATTTGTTTTGTTTTTCAAGTACCATATAGTTGGTATTAAAATTTGCAAATCACCTAAAATTATTATTATTATTTTTTAATTGAAGGAATAGGCAATGCTTTTATAGCCAAAAGTGTTGCCTATTCCCCATTTTAATTTTTCTTATCTTTAATTAATTTTGTCACTGTTAATCTACAAATAAACACTAAATATATTAATTAAAAATGTGAAGCAAAATTACTAAGCTGTTTCTTTAATTTTTTTGTTTTTCAGGTATTGTATAATTGTTTTAAAAATTTACAAATCACCTAATTTTTTTTTTCTTTTTTACTTTTAAAGAATAGGCAACACTGTTTCAGCAAAATGCATTGCATATTCCTTGTTTTTATTTTTTTATCTTGAATTAAACACTAAATATATTAATTAAAAATGTGAAGCAAAATTACTAAGTTGTTTCTGTAATTTTTTTTATTTTTAGTTACTATATTATTGCTTTTAAAATTTGCAAATCACATAAATTTTTTTTTTTTTTTTTAAGTTTGAAGGAATAGGCGACATTTTTATAGCAAAATGCATCACCTATTCCCTACTTTAATTTTTTTTTTCCTTTTATCTTGAACATACTATTTAACAATGTGAAGTAAAAATTAACAAATTTCTTTTAATTATTTCAATATATAGCCGACGCTTTTAACAAAAAAGCATCGCCTAATTAGTTTCATTTTTTTTTTTGGGGGAATGTTTACCTTTTTTTTTTTTTTTTGGCAATTTTCACTAAATTAATTTTTGCAATATTAACTAATTTGTTTGTTAAATTAAGGAGTTCAATGTTTTTCTTTATCATCTCAAATACTAGCGATACTTTTTCTATTAAAAGCATCGCTTCATGTTTTTTATTATGCATATAATTACGTGATTATACAAATATAGATAAGTGGTTGGTGAATCATTTTGCATGAGTCTAGAATGCATACAGTTCCAATTTAGACAAAACATGAATCAACGTCAATGCTTTTGAAACATTTATCTAGCGATGCCAAAAAAAAAAACATTGCTTATTTTTGTATTAAACGATGCTTTAACTTCGACAGTTTTTAAAAACGTTGTATATTTGTACCATTTTATCCGATGCTTGAGCTTTAGCATCACGGATTTCTTTTTGCAAACATTTTTTTTCGTAGCGTTGCCAATTTAGTGTCACTAGATCGCTATTTTCGCGTAGTGTAAAGTGAAAATTGATGACGCTTTTAAAAAAGTAACACTAACAAAATTTTGGTGACCTTTTAATATTGAAAAGGAAGGTATGTTTACTGACCCTTGTTGTAAAAGGCTGAAGTATTGATCATTCAAAAACTATATTAAGAAAATAAAAACACCTAGAATGAAGTATCTTTCCTTGAGGAAAACCTTTCCAATATGCAGAATATGAGCCCGAAAATCTTAGCATGCATGTTTGGCCGGTGATGACCTCCTATGATCTGTTTAAGAGGTAGTGACAAATTTAATTATTGAGGCAATTAAGTTAAGTACTACTCACTATTACAAGAATAGCTGCTACATAACATACATGATTGTTTTTCATTTCGTAATAATTAGGCAAAACCGGAGACTAGTAACTGCAGATTATGAAGGCTCAAGCTAGAAAAACACATCCATCTGTCTTGCAGATGACAACACTAATGGACAAGATCTTACAAGGTGAATATACATACCAAATCAAAAATGGGTATAGGCTAAATCTAGATCCTCAGGTCATGCAAGCAAGAATTCCTTTACAAGATTAACTTGCAGGTACCAAATATTGTGAAAAAACATATTAAGTAGGAGTTTGTTAGATGTCGTTTTTAACTACTCATGCATTTAAGGGTAAGGATTGTTTTACAAGCTGGAAGAGTCGACTGTCTAAACTGATGAATAGTTGAAAACACAAAAGCAAGAGCTATTACTTACTAATTTCAAAACCCATGACAAACCAATCCCACATCAACCAGTGGCACACTACTAGAAATGAATTGATAAATGACACAATTAACGTGTCGCACAAAATAAATACCGATGTATTACATTGAGTCATCTAATGTCCTGTCGCTAAATCCATAAAACAACATGCGACACAGTAGTAGAGTCGCCTATTTTTGAGTTTTTAGCGATGCATCGTGACATTTAGCCACACATTTACCAATCCACTTATAGCTACGTATTATTTAGCGACGCTGTACGAAACAATACCTAAAAAATCTATTAGCGACTGTTTCATAAAGCGTCACTAAATATATGCATTGCTAAAAATGGCCAATGAAAAGAGACTACACGCGATGCATTAATAGAGTGGCTTATTTAGCGATGCATTTATCAAATGCTTCAGATTATCCATCAGATTTTTAGCGACCCTTTCAATAATGCGTCAGATTTGATGGTCAACTTATAGCGACGTAGTACAAAATAGTCACTAAAAAATCTATTAGCGACTGTTTTTTAAAGTGTCGCTAAATATATGCACTGAAAATAGCCAATTAAAAGTCGCCAAATATGTTAGGCGATGTTGTTATGTTTTAATGCATCGCCCTTTTTTTTTTTAATTATTGTGAAAATTGATTAAAATAGTAAAAATATAAAAATAATTAAAATACAAAAAAACTAAAACTAGCTTCATCCAAAATAATTAAAATACAAAAATTTAAGATAAATATTTTTTTCATAACAAAATAATTATCAAATAAATTAAATATTATCCCATTGACATATTTTTACATAATTTGTAAACTATTGTATGTGCAAAAGCAAATTCAATATTAATTAAACTTCAATGAATGCATACTCATTGAGATGGAAGTTGACCTCCTCTTGTTGACAATATTATACCCTTATACTGCATATGGAAAAAATAGATAAGTTATTAACACTTATGCAAAATAAACAAATATTAATTAGTATTAAATTTGTAATTTAGTAAATAAAAATTTAAAGAATATTACCATTGTTTTTAAGATTTGGCGAGACATATTTCTCCTAATTAAAAGTGAAAAACACATAATGAAGCGGATCAAAAAATAATTAAATGAATAATAATAAATGCCATAAATATTAGTTAAAACATAAGTTAATAAATATATGTACCAATTTATTTAGAAGATATTGTTTATCCATTTCCCCTCACAGTCATTACAAACATAGCTACTCTCACATTCATCCTCATTATTATTTTTATCGACACTTAACAACTATATGACAAATGGATTGTAAGCCATTGTAATATCTCTGAAAACATCTTCTTCAACAAAAGTACGATGTTGTGGTGAAGTTAAAATAACAGACCATCTCGAATCATGTTGATCTTCAACATAAAATACTTGTTGAACTTAGCAAAACAATGTCAAGCAATATCCCAAACAAAATATCTACAAAAGCAAGATTAAGAAAACCCAACGAACCTAACCTGCGGTTAAAATGAAAAAAAAAAAAACCCAACCCACCACATGTCTCCACCAACAACAAAGAAAAAAGAAACTCATCCAAACAATGGAGACGAAGAAAGAAGAAACCCAACTAATCATGAGGGCGACACAAAGAACCCAGCTTCTCGACAGCAACGTAGGCAAATGAAAAATGAAACTCAAAATATTCCCCTCTTCAAGTCTCTTTTAGATTGCTTCCAAATCTAATATATATTAGGTAGTGCACTTGATGTAGTTTTAAAAAAGAAAAGGGATTCAAAGGCATGCATAAAAATTTTAAAACGAGCCAAAATTTTTCAGAAAATGGCAAAAAGGTGACTTTTTTGAAGATTCTTTTTTTGTAATTACTTAAATTAAGAGAACAGGCGACGCATTTACATCTTAAAGCGTCACCTGTTCCATCAATGTCATTATTTTTTTAATTAGTTTTTTATTTCATCTAAAATAAATACTAAATATAGTTCTTATATATGTGAAACAGAATTACCAAAGTGGGAATTTAATTATTTTGTTTTCCAAGTATAGTTTATTTACTTTAAAATCTTGTAAATTTCAATTTTTTTTTTAAAAAAAAGGAATAAGCAACACATTTACAACGGACAGCGTCACCTATTTTAAGTTTGATGGAACAAGCAACGTATAAAAAGTAAAAAAAGTTGCTAGATACTTTTTATTTTTTTCCTTTTTTAATAGTTATTAATTTACTTTTGAAGTATAGTTTATTTGCTTTTAAAAGTTGCAAGTATTAAACGTTTTTTTTTAAATTAAGAGAACAGGCGACACATTTACAATTAAAAGAGTCATCTTTTCTCTCAATTTTATTTTTTTTATTTGATTAATTTTTAATTTTCCATCTACAAATAAACAATGAAAATATTTCTTAAAAATGAAAAGCAAAATATCGAAGATTGCTATTTATTTTTCTATTTTTCAAGTACATCTTTATTCTTTATAAAAGTTGCATGTCTTTTAAAATTTTTGGTTTTTTTTAATTGATAGAACAGGTGATGCATTTCCTTCAAGAAGGGTTGCTTGTTCTTAAATTGTGGGATCAAGCGATGCATTAAGGTCGAAAAGCGTCGCCTGTTCCATTTTTTATATTTTCTTGATAATCTTTAAAAAGTTTTTTAATTGTTCATCTACAAATATATTCATGTAGCAATCCAACGAGCATAAATTTCATTGATCTAAAAACAGAAAATAGTTTTATGTGTTTGTGTTCAATGATGGCTTAATTGTTTTTAAAAATTAAAAGTCTATTAAATTGCTTTTTTTAAAAAAATAAAAATAAAAAAAATTGAAGGAACAGGCGACGCAATTCCAATAACACATGTCACCTATTCCATGTTTTAATTTATTTATTTTTATCTTTAATTAGTTTTTTTGATTGCCCATCAACAAATTAAAAAAAACATATTTTCAAAATTAAAAAAATTACTAAAAAAAACTTTTAAATTAAAAAAAAGGGTAAAAATTGTTTGGATGAAAAGGCAATGCATTTGTTGGAAAATGCGTCACCTTTTAGTCTATTTGGTGACTCTTTGTTAGAACAATGCGTTGCCTAAAACTATATCAACTAGTTCTTGTTGTATTATTACATCCAAGTTATTTGATCTGGTGGTGTGGTGATTCTTTGAGAGTGTAAGAGGTTCCGGATTCAATCCTTGGCATGAACCTATCTGATTTTATTTTTTTTCTATGGGTTTGTACATGTGTAAATAAAAATATTAAAAAAAAAGAAAAGAAAAGGCGATGCAATTGTTAAAAAATCCGTCGCCTTTTCCTCTATTTGGCGACTTTTTGTTAAAACAATACATCATCTAAAACTATATTAGCTAGTTCTTGTTGTATTATTATAGCCAAGTCATTTGGTCTATGTTGGCGTTTGGTGTGGTTTTGGGTTCACTTAGCCAACAGTGTTGTACACAAAGTGTTAGTCTTGTGCACAACCTTTGATCCGGTTTTTGATTTGATGTTTGAGTGATTTTTGTGTTTGTTTTTTGTATGGTGATATTTAAGATTGTTAGGGTTTTTGTTTTGAATGAAGATGAAGAAGAAGAGAAGATGTTAGAGTAGGCCACACAAAACTAGACAGCACACTTCTTCATATTTAATTTTTATTCATTTGTTGCATATATAGACACAAAACTTATCTCGTACATGTGAGGTATGTGTGAGACCAAATGAAAGTCTTTAAAATTCAAAATTTACACATTTCCCACTCAAAATTATGATACATGACCGTTCAACCACAGCTTCACATGTGAGTGCATAATCATGATAAGAGTTGGTGAGATTGTGAATTTCAAAAAACTGTCTCCACTTAATCCTGTACCACTATTTTGGCCAGATGGAAGGCTGGGATATCTTCATCCAAATTGCTTGAATTTTGGCATGTGGCATGTTGAAATATCAAGGATGAATCTGGAGAAGAACAAGTCCAAAAGAATTGGGTAAGGCCTCCAATTCATCTCAAACCCGTGAACCATAACTGCTGGAAATCTCAGCAGTTATGCCAACTTGAAACGTGCATATCTTGGGCTTCCCAAGGTCTTTTTGAGTCATGCTTTTTTCTATATTTTCATTTACATGTCTACTACAACATATCCAAAAATAATAAACTTGTTTTAAAATCTCAGAGAACGCCATCCCCAACAATAGACCTATGTTGCTGAAAATACTATTTCCAGCACATAGCCATTTTACAAAATAAAATCAATACCTAACAAAGAGACAATTCCTAAGCTAAATACAATAAAACTTAGGTATTCAAAATACATTAAAAGGAACATAAAACATAGACATAAATATTGCATTAGGGCATTCAAAAAAATATTTCTTTTAAAGAAAGAAAGAGGGTACAAACCTTGGTGGATTTTGGTTTACACAAGGTGGCAAGATTACCATCTTTTCAACAGTCTGGTGGTGTGGTGATTTCTTGAGAGTGTAAGAGGCCTTGGGTTCAATTCTTGGCATGACCCTATCTAATTTTATTTTATTTTTTATGATTTTGTACATGTGTAAATAAAAAAAATTAAAAAAAAAAGAAAAGAAAAAAGAAAAGGCGATGCAGTTGTTAAAAAATGCGTCGCCTTTTCCTCTATTTGGTGACTCTTTGTTAAAACAATGCGTCTTCTAAAATTATATTAGATAGTTCTTATTGTATTATTACATCCAAGTTATTTGGTCTTGTGGTGTGGTGATTCCTTGAGAATGTAAAAGGTTCTAGGTTCAATTGTTGGCATGGCCCTACCTGATTTTATTTTTTTTATGGGTTTGTATATGTGCAAATAAAAAAATTGAAAAAAAGAAAAAGAAAAAGAGAAATGTGTCGTCCTGTGTCATCTTTTCTTCTATTTGGCGACTCTTTCTTAAAAAATTGCATCGCTCTCTCCCTTTATCTTAAAAAAACAAAAAACCACCTCAATTATGTTGCTTAAATATTTTCACTGGTTATTTGAAGTTAAAAGAAAATCAGATTGATTTTAAAAAAAAAAAAGGGGGGGAACAGGCAACGCAGAATGAAGTTGTTGCATTGCCTGTTCCATTTATCTTAAAAAAAAAAAAAGGACGAAAGACCACCTTAGTTATATTGCTCAAATATTTTGACTCGTTATTTAAAGTTGAAAAAAAATCACATTGATTAAAAAAAAAATTAAGTGAACAGGCGACGCAAGATGAATCGGTTGTGTCACCTGTTACCTTTATCTAAAGGGAAAAAAAAAATACAAGAGATTTGCAAGTTTAATTAACAGAAAATAAACTGTACATGAAAAATTATATAATTGAAAAACAACCTCGTATAATTAAACTTTGTTATTATGTAAACATAGATAACTGGTTGGTTAATCATTTTGCATGAGTTTAGTAGCGTTAGTGCCACTAGATCTCAATTTTCGCATAGTGGCAACTTACGGCAGTAACCCAATCCTATAGCAACCCACGGTAAATGGCAAGCACAACTGTTGAACTTCCATGCCATTTCCAATGACAAAATTGCACTAAATTTCAACAAATGAATATCAATTATTAAACCAAAACAAACCATCCCATAAAAATAACAATGTCACCGCCAATGAGGGGAGATGCAGTGCAACATTGTAACCTAATAGGAAAAAAAAGAAGTAAAAAATAAAAAAACACAATCAAAACATACTTGCTTGGATTTCCACGTGTTACGAACAAATATGTGGGGATTTAAAGTTGATTTAAGCTTTGTTTTGGCAGGCAATGGAGAAAAAGTTGATTTCATTGATTAGGGCACAAGAAAGAACGGAGAAGGCAGCCTGCGTAGGGGTTAAAAAGATCAGATAAACCAGATGGTGCAACTTTTTAAAGGCAAAAGCATCGGCAAAAACTATTGCAAGGAGGATGCTTTTAGGACAAAAGCGTCATCTAACCCCTTAACGTAACAACATTTTTCTTTTTTTAATCAATAATAAAAACAATTAATTAAATAATTATTTTAATATTTCTAAACGAAAAATAAATTTATTAATTATTTTTATACTTGTAAATAATTTATTAATTAATTACTTCAATAATTCTAAATTTATTATAATTATTTTATATTTCTCAATAATTTACTAATTAATTATTTCTTATATTTCTAATTCTAATAATTTTTATGGTTTATTTCTTATTATTAATTATTTCTTATACTAATTAATTATTTCTTATAATTAATTTATTTAGTTTCACATTTCTAATACTAGGCGGCGCTTTTGGTTTAGAAGCCTCAGCCAAGCTCCAATTGGACGACAGTTCTTGCAAAAGCATCGTTCCAAGACTAATTAATTACTTTACTAATTTAATAATCAATTTCCATATGTTGGAATTCAATTACTTCATTATCAGTTAAAAATAATTCATCAAATTATTTTAATATTTCTAAATATAAAATAAGTTTATCAGTTATTGTTATATATCTAAATAATCTACTGATTAATTGTATATATATAATTTTAATTATTTTGTAGTTTATACCTAATTAAAAATGATTAATTAATTCATTTGTATATTTCTTGTTAGAACCCACACAAAATTGTTTATTGAATTCAAGATAAGCCCCGATCAGGGAAGTTCAATTTGACTTTCTCATAGAAAATCCAACATCTCTCCTAAAAATTGGACATGCCTTAAAATTCCTTACACAGACAATACACTCCAATAAAGTATTTTCCATCTTACTATTGGATTGTTCCATACGGGATAGCACTTTAATAACAAAAATAACAACAGCAATAAGCACAAAAATAAATAAATAACAAATATCTAATGCATTAAAGTAAGAGCATACTAAGGTTTACACCAAGAATTTAATACCAATACAGGAAGAAGTACAAAAGAAAAATCATAGGAAAGAAAGAAAACTCTTTTCTTGGAATATAGCAACAAACAGGAACAATTAGCTCACACCTGATCGATCAATGTCTATTAATACCTGGGCTTATACACACAGATCTAAAAACAGAAAAATAATGAGATGTTAATTATCTCAATGAGTGACACCCAACTACTATGTAAAATAAACTATTATAAAATAAGGGTATTTAATGAGAAACAAATATTGGGGAAATTAATGATACGAACCTAGGTCAATTTGCTGCTAAACCTATATTATATTAGTCCTGATCTTAATTATGTTCAGATTCTAATAGAAGCCTTAATCCCTAATTAACTTGTAATTAAAAACCTTGGTATATGATGAAGATGCCACAATAGGTGATAGATGTCCTATTGATAAGTCAAACTAAAAGGTTTTATTTCTATTAAGCGTTTTAGGTGTTCAAAGAGTACAAAGAGAATTGTTTCTCACAAGTAATTTTCGGCATGAATAATGTATTAAATTTTATTGAGAAACAAAGCTTTTAAATAGGCTAAGGTTCGCAAAATAAAACCCAAAAACACTAGGTTAAAACTGGCCATAGTGATAAAGAAACAATGGTGTTGGCCGAATTTCAATCATTTCCTAATCTAATTTAGATTAATTAAGTCCTTTATTTTGAATTAGGAATTAATTAATTTACAATTGAAATAATAAAATATCAACTTTCTTAAGTTAATTTTTCTAGCAAATAAACAAATAAAAACCAAAATAAAAGATAGTTTCCTAAAACAAAAAGTCAAACTCAAATTAAGAAACTAGTTGACTAGTTGACAATTAAGCTGTCTTTATTCAATCTCCAGCTAATTTAGGCTCCAAATCAGCTTCCATATATCATGTAGGATTCTAAATAGGATTAATAATGATTCCCATATGTTTTCCCTTGATTGGAATAAGTCAAACTTGATTGATCAACAAAATAAGTCAAAGCTAGCACCAAAATGAGCAATTTCGGCCAACAAGAGGAGTCATGCGCACAAATGGAATTTAAATGCTTTTTTCTGCCTTGACATGATTCCATGGCCTCTTGGTGATATCAATTGAGTTCGTAAAGTGTTGAATCCATTCTTTGCTGTCCAAGGTCCAGAAATGTACCAAAACAACTTGCCGAGTCCATTTCTGCCTTCGTAACTTGGATACACAAAATGGCTTTTGGATCTTCGAATAATGTCGCGCCCTCTCGAGATTGAATCACTCCTTAGATGAAGCTAACCAGATTATTTTTGAATTTCCTAGCTTGTGCCCTAGTGATTGGTCCTGACTTCATTTGTAAAAGATCAGCACCCCAGTGAGTAATTAGTTGTATGGATATAGACGGATTCTCATCAATTAATACATGCATTAAGTAAATGAATAATTAAATAAATATTTAGTCACTACACTAAAATTGAGATCTAACGACACTAATTTAGAGATGCTATAAAAGCATTTGAAAAAATAAAACTGCGACACTGAATCAAAAGCATCGGTTAAAATTCTATAAATATACGATGCAATCAAAAACTGTCAAAGTCAAAAGGTCACTAAAACAAAAATACATGATGCTGCTTTTCGGCATCGCTAAATGTATGTCAGAAAACATCGCCTTTAATATTGTGCTTATATTTTATCTGAATTGTATTGTTTAAATGCTATATTCATGCAAAATGATTAACCAACAACTTATCCATATTTATATAATCACAAAATTAAATTATATGCATACTGAAAAAAATGAAAAAAACTAATGAATTTCAAGATGAAAATAGGCGACGTTTATAATAGAAAAAGTGTCACTTAATATTTGATATGATAAAAAAAATTTTAAAACTGCTTAATTTTGTTAACAAACAAATTAGTTATTATTGCAAACATAAATTAAGTGGAAATTGCAAACAAAAAACGTGGTAAATATTGCCCGGAAATTTTTTTTTCAACTACAGCTTATTTGCATTTAAAATTTGCAAGTCTCTTAAATATTTTTTTTTAAAAAAATTAAAGGAACAGGTGATCCATTTCCAGTAAAACGCGTTGCCCGTACCTTCAATCTTAAATTTTTTTTGTTCTTTCATTAGTTTTTTATTGTTCATCTACAAATAAATACTGAAAATATTTCTTAAAAATATGAAGAAAAGATACTAAGGTGGTTGTTTAATTTTTTTGTTTTTCAAGTCCAGTTTATTTGCTTTTAAAATTTGAAAGTCTCTTAATTTTTCTTTTTTATTTTGAAAAAAGGAAACAAGCGACATATGATTTACTAAAGCGTTGCCTGTTTCATATCTTATTATTATTATTTTTTTGTTCTGTAATTATTTTTTTATTGTTCATCAACAAATAAACATTTAAAATATTACTTAAAATGTTAAGAAAAACATGGAACAGGCAATGCTTTTGGATGGAATTGCGTTGCCTGTTCTTTTTTTTTTTTTTAAATACAAAAATACAGTTGTAGAGACTTGCAAATCTTAGTGGATGATTAAACTGTACTTGAAAAGAAAAAAAAATTAAACAACCACCTCAGTAATTTTGCTTCACATATTTAAGAAATATTTTCAGTGCCTATTTGTAGATGAATGAAAAAGGAAATAATTAGAGTAAAAAAAAAAATTGAATAGGCAACGTTTTTGGAAAGAATTACATCACATGTTCTCTTTTTTTAAAATACAAAAATACAATTTAAGAGACTTGCAAATTTTGGAGGATGCTTAATATAAAAATTGGTGAATTTTTTTAAAAAACTTGCCAAATGTAGGAATAGGTGATGCCTTTTTCAACAAATGTGATGTCTTTTTTTTTCCAATTTTTTTATTTACATGTGTACAAACCCATAAAAAAATAAAATCAGTAGGGCCATGCCAAGAATTGAACCTGGAAACTCTTACACTCTTAAGGAATCACTACATCACGAGGCCAAACGACATGCTAAGAATTGAACCTGAAACCTCTCATATTCTCAAGGAGTCGCCACACTACCAGACCAAATGACATGGATATAATAATATAACAAAAAATAAGTAATATAGTTTTAGGCGACACCTTTTTCAACAAATGCATCACCTTGCCACCTAACAACCAATTTTTACCCTTTTTTTTCAGTTTTTTTATTTACATGTGTACAAACCCATAAAAAAGTTAAAATCAGACAGAACCATGCGAAGAATTGAACCCAAAACCTCTTACACTCTCAACGAATCACCACACCACCAAATGAAATGACTTGTATATAATAATATAACAAAAAATATGTAATATAGTTTTAGATGATGCCTTATTCAACAAATACGCTGCCTTGTCACCCAACACCCAATTTTTACCTTTTCACTCAGATAGGGCCATACAAAGAATTTAACTCGGCCTCTTACACTCTCAAGGAATCACCACACCACCAGACAAAATGACTTGGATGTAATAATACAACAAAAGATTAATATTGTTTTAGGTGACACCTTTTTCAACAATTGCATTGCCTTTTCACCCAACCAATTTTTACCCTTTTTTTTTCAATTTTTTTATTTACACGTGTACAAACCACTCTCAACGAATCACCACACCACCAGATAAAATGACTTGGATGTAATAATACAACAAAAAATTAATATCGTTTTAGGTTACACCTTTTTCAACAATTGCGTTGCCTTTTTCACCCAACCAATTTTTACATCTTTTTTTCAATTTTTTTATTTACACATGTACAAATCAATAAAAAAAATAAAATTAGATAGGGTCATGCCAAGAATTGAATCCGGAACCTCTTACACTCTCAAGGAATTACCACACCATAAGACCAAATGACTTGGATGTAACAGTACAACAAAAAATAAGTAATATAGTTTTAGGTGACACCTTTTCACCCAACTAATTTTTATCTTTTTTTTTTCAATATTTTTATTACACATGTACCAACCCATAAAAAAATAAAATAATACAAGGTCATGCCAAGAATTGAACCCAGAACCTCTTACATTCTCAAGGAATCACCACACCACCAGATCAAATGCCTAGATGTAATAATACAACAAAAAATAAGTAATATAGTTTTAGGTGACATTTTTTAAAAACAAAATGTCGCCTTTTATCCTACATTTAGCGACCCTATTTAAAAGCGGCACCTATTAAAGCATTTAGCGATGCTTTGATAAAAAATGGTCGCTTATTTGTATATATAGCGATGCTTTTATAAAAAAAAAGAGTTGTCTTTTGTTTTTTTTGTTTTTCAAGTTTGAAAAGTTGTTTTTAGTAAATTTTTATTTAATTTTGCAAATATGCTTCTTTTAAATTCTAGATGAGCAATAAAAAAAACTAATTAAAGATAAAAATAAAAAAATAAAACATGGAATAGGCAACGCTTTTTGGTATAAAAGCGTTGCCTGTTCCTTCAATTTTTTTTTTTTAAAAAAAAAAGCAATTTAATAGACTTTCAAATGTTAAAAATAAGTAATCTATCATTCAACACAAACACATGAAAGTTAAGCTCATTTAACATATTTATGTAGATGAACTGGTCAATAAGTCCTTGTTGAATTAGAATTCTATACTCGATACCTTATCTCAAATTAGGTCTTGAGATATTTTGTGCCTTGTCTATACATATGTGAATAATTGAGAAGAGCATTGACAAAATAGTTTTCTATTTTTAGATAAATGGAATTTATATTCATTGGATTGCTCGTTAATATATTTATAGATGAAAGTTCAAAAAACTAATTCAAAAAAAATGAAAATATAAAACACGGAACAGACGACGCTTTTTGATCAAAATGCATCGTCTATGCCCAAAAAATTAAGAACAAGTGACGCCTTTCGCTAGAAATATGTCACCTGTACCCTCTATTTTAAAGAAAAAAAAAACAATTTAGAAGACTTGCAAATTTTAAAAACAATTAAGCTGTATTTGAAAAACAGAAAAATTAAACAACCAGCTTAATAATTTTACTTCACATTTTAAAAAATATTTTCAGTATTTATTTGTAGATGAATAATAAAAAACTAATTAAAGAACAAAAAAATATTGATATTATAGAAACAGATGACACTTTATAATGTAAATGTGTCACCTGTTCCCTTAATTTTTTTTAAAAAAAATATTTATGAGACTTAAAAATTTTGAAAGCAAATAAACTATAATTGAAAACACAAAAATAAAAATTAATAACTAACTAAAGGAAAAAAAAAAAAAAAGGATTTGACAACTCTTTTTCCTTTAAATGCATCGCCTGTTCCTTCAAATTAAATAAAAAAACAATTTATTTAGTAGGCTTGCAAATTTTAAAAAAGCAAATAAACCATCCTTAAAACACTAACACCTGAAAGTTCAGCTCATTTAACACACTGATGTAGAGCAATCGATTAATAAGTCATTGTTGAATTAGAATTCTACATTCGGTATACCCTCAAATTAGGCAATGAAAAATTTTGCATTTCGTGAATACATATATATGTGAATAATTGAGAAACGCATTGACAAAATTGTTTTATGTTTTTAGATCAATGGAATTGATGTTCATTGGATTACTACGTGAATATATTTGTAGATAAATGATTAAAAAACTATTTAAAGATTATAAAGAAAATATAAAAAATGGAACCCGTGACGCTTTTTGACCATAATGCCTCGCTTGATCCCACAATTCAAGAGTAGGCGACCCTTTTTGAAGAAAATGCATCACCTGTTCTCTCAAATAAAAAAGACATGCAAATTTTATAAAGAATAAAGGTGTATTTGAAAAACAAAAAAATAAACAGCAATTTTGGTTATTTTGCTTCGCATTTTTAAGAAATATTTTCAATATTTATTTGTAGATGAAAAATAAAAATGTAAAAAAAAAAAAAAGAAATTGAGAGAAAAGGCGACGCTTTTAATTGTGAATGGGTCGCCTGTCCTCTTAATTAAAAACAAAAACATTTTTATACTTATAATTTTTAAAAGCAAATAAACTGTACTTTAAAGGCAAATTAATAACTATTAAAAAAGAAAAAAATAAAAAAAAATATCTAGCGACTCTTTTTGCTTTTTATGCGTCGCTTGTTCCATCAAATTAAGGAATAAAAAATAAAATCTAGAATAGGCGACGCTTTCTGTTGTAAATGCGTCGTTTATTCCTTTTTGAGAAAAAAAATAGAAATTTATAAGATTTTAAAGTAAATAAACTGTACTTAGAAAACAAAATAATTAAACTACCACTTTGGTAATTTTGTTTCACATGTATAATGAATATTTTCAGTATTTATTTTTAGATGAAGAATAAAAAACTAATAAAAAAAATGACATTGATGGAATAGGCGATGTTTTAAAATGTAAATGCGTCGCCTGTTCTCTTAATTTAAAAAAAGGAAAAAGAAAAACTTCAAAAGGGTTGCATTTTTAACATTTTCTAAAAATTTTTGGCGTGTTTTAAATTTTTTACGTGGGCCTTTAATTTTCTTTTCTTTTCTAAAACTACATCAAGTACACTACCTAATATATGTTAGATTTGAAGGAATCTAAGAGAGACTTGAAGAGTGGGATATTTCAGGTTTCATTTTTCATTTGCCTACGTTGCCGTTGGAAAGCTGGGTTTCTCTGTGTCGCCCTCATGGTTAGCTATGTTCTTCTTTCTTCATCTCCATCATTTAGGTGAATTTCTTTTTTCTCTGTGATTGGCAGAGACATGTAGTGGGTTGGACTTTTTTTTTTTTTTTTCATTTTAACCATAGTTTAGGTTCGTTGGATCTTTTTAATCTTGCTTTTGTAAATATTTTATTTGTGATATTGCTTGACATTGTTTTGCTAAGTTCAACAAGTATTTTATATTGAAGATCAATTTGATTCAAGATGGTCTGTTGTCAGCACAACATCGTACTTTTGTTGAAAAAGATGTTTTTGGCGATACTACCATGTCTCACAATCCATTTGTCATACAATTGCCAAATGTCGATGAAAATGATAATGAGGATGAATATGTGAGTGGCTATATTTATAATGATTGTGAGGGGATATGGATAAAAAATATCTTCTAAATAAATTGGTATATGAATTTATTGCTTATGTTTTAAGTAATATTTATGACATTTATTATTATTTATTAAATTAATTTTTTAATCCGCTTCATTATGAGTTTTTCACTTTTAATTAGGACAAATATGCCTCGTCAAATCTTCAGAATAATGTTAATATTCTTTAAATTTTCATTCACTAAATTATTTATTAGTAATAATTAATATTTGTTTATTTTGCATAAGTGTTAATGTTTTCTTTTTAATTTTTCCATATGCAATATGAGGGTGTAATATCGTCAACAAGAGGATGTCAACTTCCATCTCAATGACTATGCATTCATGGAAGTTTAATTAATATTGCTTTTGCTTTTGCATATGCAATAGTTTACCAAATTGTAAAAATATTTCATGACATACCATTTAATTTATTTGATAATTATTTTGTTATGAAAATGTTTATTTTCAAATTTTGTATTCTAATTATTTTCGATGAAGCTAGTTTTAATTTTTTTTTTTGTATTCTAATTATTTTAATTATAGTGTATTTTTACTATTTTAATCAATTTTTACAAAATAAAAATAAGCAAATTTTTTATTAAAAAAGGCGATGCATTATAAAAAGCATAGCTAAAAATTAATATAAAAGTTGGTAAAAGCTAAAAAAAAAAAAAAAAAAAAAAGCCACACATTTTGAAAATTGTCCCTAAAAACTCAAAAAATAGGCGACACATTTCAAAAAATGTCACTAAAAACTCAAAAAATAGACAACGTATTTTAACTCCATCGATTTTTCTTTAAAATTTTAGCAATGCGTTTTGTACAGTGTCAACTTTTCTTTAAGATTATGCTACACTATTAATGCATCGCCTTTTGTTTTATAGCTTTAGCGACAGGACATTAGGCGATGCTTCATAAAACGTTGATCTTTATTTTGTGCGATGCAATAATTGCGTCGTCTATCATTGCGATTCTTGTAGTGATTATTTTCTTTCAAAACCCTCACTATTTCACTTAGTTTAAAAAGTTCTCCTTTCTTAAAACTATTTTCACGAAACCCATCATTTTATATTCTTCAAAAATCAACGAAATAAATAAAAATATAAATAATTTAAAATTAAAATAACATTGAAAATAATTTCACAAAAAATGATTAAATTTAGGATAAAATAACATAAGGTAAAATAGAATCATAAATAACATTTATATCATGGAAATTTAATACAAAAAATGAAATTAACATTAATATATAAAATTATGATGAAATAAATTGATTAAATAGTAAAATAGTATTTTAAATATTTAAAATGCAAAATTGAAAGTAATAATAAAAATGCAATAAAATACATTTAAAACATTTTGTTTTAAAAAAGGTATTAAAAAAAAACAATCTGATGCACCATACTGTATACCAAGTGGTGCCAAACAATACCCGACATCCTAAGTACTATTATGAATGAGAGGTAAAAGAGAGCAACCTACAAATGGGCACCTTGGCATTCCAAAGATCCGTTGCTAATAATCTGCCATCTTGTAGCTAAGGGGTCAACTGATACTCACTATGCGAAATACTTCCAACATTCTCACCCATAGATCCCATAGGATGGCTAATAAATACTTGTATGCTTATCATAAATTCAATATAGAAAACACTACTACATGGTGCATCTAAAACCATATAATTTTTGCAATAACATAAATACCACAATTTTCATAAAATACCACTAGGTTTAGTACATTTTTCTAAACCATAAAATGCCACATTTTCTTTTACACCATCATCATAAATCCAACAATTTAAATAATTCAATTCCACATATTTAAAACCCATCTAATATCCATTTCAAAACCCTTAATAAGTCTTGATCCTTAGAAAACTTTATCGGATATTCCAATGGAAAATCTAGCAGTATCTCCCCTAAAATTTGGACATGCCACAAAATTTCCTGTACAGAAAACACACTCCTAAAAGTACCACTTTATTCCTCTTACTTTACTGCAAATAATGCCACAAATTTCAGCACTTCATAAAAATACAATATAGGGAACAAGCATAATATTAATTGAATAAATATCTAATACAGTATACAGAGCAACATAGAGTTTACAATTAAAAAGAGAATTTAACACAACACAAGATAGGAAGAAATATTACAAGATAATAATAAAAAGGAAATAAAAGGTCTTGAAATTCAACAACGAGCACAGACATAGAGCTCGTCCCCAGACCATCAATGTCGTCTAACCTAGACCTAGGAGAATGGATTTAAAAACATGAGATGTTAATCATCTTAGTGAGTGATCCCAGCTACTCCAAAAATTATAATAATGTAGATATAATAAAATAAAGTTGATTAATAATAATAATAATAATAAATAAATAAATAATAACTAATAAAAAATAATAAATAAGTGAAAATAGAAGTTTTCTCTCAAAACCCTCACCATTTTACTCGTTAGAAATGTTTCCTTTTTTAAAAACTATTGTCACAAAACCAATCATTTTATACCCCAAAATCAAGGAAATAGTTAAATAAGTAAAAATACAAATAATTTGAAATTTAAAACTTACATTGAAAATAATTTAGTAAATATTTATTTAATTTTGCATAAAATATCATGAAATGAAATGAAATCGCCAATAAAATCCATAATAGAAAAATTGGTATAAAAGCAAAATTAAAATCAATATATAATTTTTAAATTTTGATTTAATAAATCAAGTAAATAATAAAATAAATAGTTTAGTTAATTTATAACATCCATTTGAAATAAATGGTAAAAGAAAATATAATAAAATTTACCTTAAAACATCAAACCAAATTAAATAATAAAAATATGATAAAATGCATTGTAAAACATCAATTTAAAATAAATGATAAAAATATGAATAAGTACATTTTGAAATTTGAATACACTTTATAGCATTTTTTGTCTTGAAAATTATGTTAAGAAAAAAACTTGACGCACCACACTATATACCAGTGGTGGTAGACAGTATCCACTGTTCTAAGTACTACTTTGACGAGGAGGTTAAAAAGAAAAACGTGCAAACGGTTGCCTTGTCATTCCAGCGACATTGATGCTTATAAACAATCATCCTGGCCATGGAGGGGACGGCTAATGTTCACTTTGTAATATTTGCTAACCTATAGAGTCGTGATATCTCACAGAATGACCATAAAAATTTACGCACTAACAACATATACAATACAAAATGCCAGTACTTTACTAAAACCATAAAATCATGCATCTCACAAATATAAATTTTTTTATCAAATATAACAGGTTTAGTACATCATTTAAACCCATAAAATTCCAACTTTCCTTTTAAACCATTGTCATAAATCCATCAGTATATATATATCAAATTTTTAACACCATAAAACCAAATCCATAAATATTTAAATGCATAAATACAAATTTTGAACTCAATAATTTAATACAAACATTATTCTCAAATCTTTCAAATCAATGTATATAAAAAAAAAAATAACATTAAAAATCACATCAAATTCACATGTGTTGAAATCCACATAAATATATTTATCATGCACAATAAATTCAACAATAAAAATTTAACAATAATTTGACAATAATATAAATCCATAACTTCTTTAGAACCAAAGATATGAATTCCATGCAATATATATTTAAATCAGTAAACCTTTGGCATCATAAATATAAATAACAATTTTTCTTAAATATTAAACATATATAACCTTTTTAGAAATTTAAATAACACAATATTTGTATTCAACAATCCCAAACTAGCTTTTGAAAAAGGATCACTCACCTCAAATGCGTCAACCATTTAGGATTCTCCATGAGATCGGTCCCACGATTCACATGCATACCTAAAATATCACATCACACAGTACCGATTAAAAAAATATTTTAATCATGTATAATATACATGGATTACCGAGGGGAGCTAACACAAACATTGTCCAAAACGAAGCTTGTAACACAAGGATTACATATTGGGTCTTACCTCTCGAAGATTGATCGGTGTTGATCGAAATCTAACCGGGAAGGATCGGAACTATATGTCCTAAAATCTCCCAATCCGTTGTGATTTGGAGCAAATGAACCCCGGATTTGGGTTTAGGGAGGACAAATAGGAGGAATAATTGGGTGAACTCGTTGGAAAGTTGCCAGAACCAAGAATTCCAATGAGCCGCCGTGCTCATCGATGAACGTCTTCAAAGGTGGCTCATTCGATGGCCACTGGTCATGAAATTTGGTTAGAAGGTAGATCGGAGGGTGGGTAACAAAGTTTTGTGGGCAGTGCTATTGCTAAAAATCTCCCCGATCTCGATCATTTGATCATGACATTTGGTCGGTCAATCAGTTTCACGATTGTCGACTGATGTGTAAAATCAACTCGTAAGTGCACGAATCGTTTTCAAATAATAAAGTGGAAAAATAGGGTTGTTGTACCAAAGGGATTAAGTATTAAGTACCAAAGATAATTAGGTTTTGATAATATTTGAACTAAAATTTAAGATGGCAATTGAAAACTAAATAAACTAAATTAAATGTTAGGTCTAAAATATTGATGATTTTATGCCATATTTATAGCTTAATATTTGTTAGTTTGTGTTAATTTGTTATGGAAAGATACTTAATTATGTATTTTTCTTAATCTAGGTAAAAGATGAAGAATTTTAAGAAAACAACCATAAAAATGGATTCTTTGGGTCGAATTATGGTGGGAAGCAAGATTTGAGCTCGAACGAACTAAGCATTAAAAAGATTCCAAAAAGATACCTTGAAGATTCCATAAAGATTCTATCGAGAATTTCATGGTGGAAGTGGATGTCATATGAATCATCACGATCTGAGGATTTCAAATGTCTCATTATTTTTGAATTTCGAGGTGCGAGCAAAGATTTATCATCATTTAAAGTTTGGAATTTATAAAAAGGAATATTCTAGTTAAATCTCCACCATTGATCAAAAGAGGGAATCAAGGCAATTTGAGGGCCAAGATAAAAACGAGTGGCAATAATTGGTTAATTTATCATTAATGAGACACATGTCATGTCACATGCTTCATTAAGGATAAATTAGACTAATTAACTATTTTTTTAAGGAGGAATTAGATAAAAGGAAAGTAGTAGAGAGCAAGTAATATACAGTTTGCTTTTTACACATGAAATTCATCCAACCCTTTTCGGGGCCTAAAAAAGGTATCTTCCAAGACTCTCACATTGAAAATAAAGAGAGAAAAAGATTCCCAAGGCCCTATATATATAGCCCCCACCACATTGAAGGAAGATATACAAGTTTAGAGAGTTATTTAAGAGCTTTTAGGAACCTTAAATAGAAACAAACCAAATTTTGGGAGTTTCTAAGATTCTCTTAAGGGTTCTAGAGTTTTAAAGTTTTAGAGTTTTAGAAGATCAATTGGAGAGCTTGGAGGAGGCATAAAGACGTGGGCTTGCTTGGAGAAGAAGGCTACGACTTTGAGAGCTCTTGGAGGAGAATTTCTTCAATAGTTTTTATTCTCTTTTCCTTTTTCTTTAATTGTGAATCTTATTATTTTTTATAATTATGGATGTTGAAATTATTTTTACCATGAACTAATTTTCATAGCTAGGGCTATGATGTAGCCCTAACTATGAAGGTTTAATTATTTTAATATATGTTGAGTTTTATTTAATTAGTAATATATTTTGTTAATAAATCATTGGTATACTTAATGCTTTTAATAATATTTGAGCTTGGAAAAGGATAATATTATCGATCTCCAATGATTTACATGAATGCATAATTGATTGGAAAATAGTTATGTCTCATGCCATATTATTTGCTTAATCTATGCTTGATGAATTTGCATGATTTAATTTATAGGCCGGAAGGAATAAATTAGGTTATGTGAATATTATCAATTGTGAGTGGAAACTACTTTTGATTAATTTTGTGATTAAGTGTGGTTAACAAAATTACTAGTTAATTAAATTCACATATTTAAGTAATTAAATTGGAATAGTTAGTGGTGAAATCAAATGCCCTAGTATTCATAATTATTCAATTCTCTCTCTTGCTTGAAATTGATCTAATTTTAATTGATTGCTTTTGTTTAATTTAGTTTATTTAGTTTTCAATTGCCATCTTAAATTTTAGTTCAAATATTATCAAAACCTAATTATCTTTGGTACTTAATACTTAATCCCTTGGGTACGACAACCCTATTTTTCCACTTTATTACTTGAAAACGATTCGTGCACTTGCGAGTTGATTTTACACATCAAGTTTTTGGCACCGTTGCCGGGGATTAAGGCATTAATATTAATTCGGATTGGGTTTAGTAGTACTTTGAACATTGTTTTCTTATTTTAAATTTTTATATTTATTTCTTAATTTTGGTTTTAGTGTTGCATGCTAGGGTTTTAATTCTTTGCTTGTTTGGCCAACTTGCTTTTAATTTTTAATACTTACTTTGTGGTACTTGGAACCAAAATTGTATTTTTAATTTATTGGTGTCTAGGTTAAAAGTTATGCATACTTAGGGGTTTTTCTTAGTTTCAACTTTTGTTTATCTTTGTTATTTTCAAATTTAGTTTGTATATTAGGGTTTAATTTTAATTGTTTGCTTTATAAACTTGGAATTAATTTGAACCTTTGTTTTGTTAGTGTTTTCTTTTTAGGAAAATCATGGAATATCAAGCTTATAGTCGTCAACCTTATTGGGATTATGGGGTGCCAACTAGTTTTCCAAGTGAAAATTTTATCGAGTTACAAAAAAATCTTGCTATGATGTCTAAACTCGTTGCAAATTTTAGAGTTCAAGCTGTACCTTGTGAATGGTGTGGAGTGAATCACTCAAGTGAAAATTGTCAAGTGGGGAATTCTTTTGCCTCAGAAGACTCAATTGAAGACTTATCAAGAAGAAGACAATATAATCAAGTTGCAAATTTTGGGATTCAAGCTATAACATGTCAATGGTGTGAAGGCAAACATTTAAGTGAACATTGTCAAGTGGGAAATCCTTTTGCTCCGGAGGAGCCATTCGAAGACTTTCCCAACACATATAATTCTGGATGGAGTGATTGACAAAGTTATTCAAGGTATGACAATTCAGATCTTTCAAGTTATCAAGTGAGCACATCTTTGATCGAGTGTATGGAAAGGCATAGGGAAACATTTTCTAAATGTTATGATGCGATTGGCAAGTTGCAAGATCAATATTCTCCAAGTACAAACTTTCAAGTTCAATTGGAGCAATCAATGAAAACTTTTTCACAAGGATCCCAAGAAGACTTGGAAACTAACATGGAGATTACGTGTAATAAGCAAGTTGATGAATTTGAATTCGTTCAAGAGCCATATAATGATGACAAAGGATTTGAGGAACATGAAGAGGTGTCTATAAGGAGTGAAATGCAACAAGAATCTTCAATTTTGGATAATTTTAATGAGGTACACACACATGACCAAGATTGCCCACCACAAGAAGTTTCCCAACGCACTATCACTAGTTCATGGGAATTTTCTAATTTTCCTTCAACTTCATTGCAAAAATGGCTTAAGGATCATGAAGAGGATAAGTCAAGGAATCAATCAAGCCAAAAGTTGGCCAAATCCGATGAGTATAAAGCTATGGCCGCACTTCAAGAAGATCGCTTACCAACAGAGACTAAATCTCAAATTTTCAAGGCAAATATTGAATTTTCAAGAGCCCAAGATGTATATCCATGCTCCAAAAATGCAATTGAGGTTGAATGCATCCCAAAAGGAGACAAACAAAGCATTTTTGGACCTAAAAGAATCCAATCTACCAAAAAGAAAGTTCAATTCATGCTTTTAATTCAAATTGAGACTTATATATGACAAGGAGTTAAAAGGTTGCTAAGGCCACAAGATTATCATCATGCACAATTTCCATATCATAAGCTTGGACAATATTATGAGGATGACATCATTTATATATTTAATCCAGGTTGAACATCAAAAGGATGAAGTCAAGCTAATGACTTTAAACAAGCGCTCTTGGGAGGCAACCCAAATTTCTTTCTTTACCTTATATTTATCTATTTATTTTAGTTGCTTTTAGTTGTTTTCTTGTTTTTAGGTTGTTTTGATGTGTTTTGTTTGAGTTTTTGCAAGGTTTTAAGATGTTTAGGTGTAAAAGAGCAAAAGACGAATGTTGAGAATTTCAAGTCTAAAGTTAGGTTTTTGGAGTATAACCACCTTGAATATGCATTGGAGTACATCAAATTGTATGGATACATGCCCTTCTTTTTGGCCGTGTGGTGTGTAGGGAAAATGCAACATGTAGGTTTTTCTCAAGTTTTCACATTACGAGGAACATTCCATGTCTTCAAAGGGGAGTATTCTTTACCTTTTATTTACTTTTGCTTTATTTTATGTTTTTCACAATGAGGACATTGTTCATTTTAAGTTTGGGGGTGAAAAGCATGCTTTGCATCTTTTAAATCTTGTTCATTTAAGTGTTTGTATAAGTTTTCAAAAATGTTAGTTTTAGTTTTTATTTTCCTTCATTATTAAAAAAAAAAAATTTGTTTTTTTGGTGTTTTCTTAAGTACTTTAATGAGCCAATGATAAGACTATGATTGAAAATAAATTGGTTTTTAGATGGTGGATTTGTTTTTGTGTATGCTTAAATGCTTGAAGTTATATTCGCATATTGTTACTTTCAATAAATTTTGAGCACATAATCAATAATGCATAATTTAGATTGTGTTTTGAAGAAGGTTTGCATGAATTAGAGTACTTTATTATTAATTGAACTCTAGAACTTGCTTGATTATTGCTTGAGGCGAAATCCTAGGTGAATGCATTACTAAGAATATGATTTAGGCCATCTTTGTTTAAGTTTGAGCCTTTCAAGCCAACCTAATACATTATCTTCCACTAGTACCTTATTTGAGCCTTTAGGATGCATAAAGATCTATTAGAGCCTTTTCTTCATTGAAGCACATTTACTTACCCTTTTTGAGCCTTAAATTTCTTTTTCTAACCTTGAAAATACAACAAACAGAGCTTTAATTGAATTGATATGAATATATGCTTGTGAGCTTGTTTGAGTGTTGAAAAAAAAAAAAAAAGGAAAAAAAAAAGTTTGGAGGTTAAGTATTTGGTGAATTTGGCTCTAGTATGCATTTTTGTGTCAATTGGAGGTTTGAATGTGCAATAAGAAGAAAAAATAAGTTTGGGGGTTTAGTGGAAAAGAAGAAAAAAAAATAATAAAGAAATAAAGAAAGAATATGTGTGATTTGAAGAATATATGCACAATAAAAAGGAGAAAAAGGATATTGAAATTGAAGTTAAAAAAGAAAAGAAGTTCTAATAAAGAAACAACTTTTACAAGTAATTTATTCATTGATATTTAATTTTAGCTTTCTTTCTTTGATTTATTATATCCTATCCTTTTCTTTCTTTATCCTTATCCATTAGCCTTAACAATAGAAACCATGAAGTCCTAATGATTTAAGGTGGTGCATTAACCTACATTAGTGGAGAGTGATAATTAAGTCAAGCATATGGTAGTTCATACGTTATTATCAATCTCTAATTCTTGTAAATTTATTCAAGCATATGATAATTAAGTGTATAAATTGATTTCCACACACACACATTGGAAGTATCATATATGTTGGATAGAATATAAGGTATTGAGTTACATAATTACTTTGAAACCATTTGAAAAGTCATATGTTATACAATCTTTGAGGCACCTCATTAAAGTATCTTATCTTCTTTAAATAAAATTTCATTTTCTTATTCTTTTTCTTTGCTAGGGACTAGCAAATCTTAAGTTTGGGGGTATTTGTTAGGTCTAAAATATTGATGATTTTATGCCATATTTATAGCTTAATATTTGTTAGTTTGTGTTAATTTGTTATGGAAAGATACTTAATTATGTATTTTTCTTAATCTAGGTAAAAGAGGAAGAATTTTAAGAAAACAACCATAAAAATGGATTCTTTGGGTCGAATTATGGTGGGAAGCAAGATTTGAGCTCGAACGAACTGAGCATTAAAAAGATTCCAAAAAGATACCTTGAAGATTCCATAAAGATTCTATCGAGAATTTCATGGTGGAAGTGGATGTCATATGAATCATCACGATCTGAGGATTTCAAATGTCTCATTATTTTTGAATTTCGAGGTGCGAGCAAAGATTTATCATCATTTAAAGTTTGGAATTTATAAAAAGGAATATTCTAGTTAAATCTCCACCATTGATCAAAAGAGGGAATCAAGGCAATTTGAGGGCCAAGATAAAAACGAGTGGCAATAATTGGTTAATTTATCATTAATGAGACACATGTCATGTCACATGCTTCATTAAGGGTAAATTAGACTAATTAACTATTTTTTTTAGGAGGAATTAGATAAAAGGAAAGTAGTACAGAGCAAGTATTATACAGTTTGCTTTTTACACATGAAATTCATCCAACCCTTTTCATGGCCTAAAAAAGGTATCTTCCAAGACTCCCACATTGAAAATAAAGAGAGAAAAAGATTCCCAAGGCCCTATATATATAGCCCCCACCACATTGAAGGAAGATATACAAGTTTAAAGAGTTATTTAAGAGCTTTTAGGAACCTTAAAAAGAAACAAACCAAATTTTGGGAGTTTCTAAGATTCTCTTAAGGGTTCTAGAGTTTTAAAGTTTTAGAGTTTTAGAAGATCAATTGGAGAGCTTGGAGGAGGCATAAAGACGTGGGCTTGCTTGGAGAAGAAGGCTACGACTTTGAGAGCTCTTGGAGGAGAATTTCTTCAATAGTTTTTATTCTCTTTTCCTTTTTCTTTAATTGTGAATCTTATTATTTTTTATAATTATGGATGTTGAAATTATTTTTACCATGAACTAATTTTCATAGCTAGGGCTATGATGTAGCCCTAACTATGAAGGTTTAATTATTTTAATATATGTTGAGTTTTATTTAATTAGTAATATATTTTATATAGGGTACGTCAACCCTATTTTTCCACTTTATTACTTGAAAACGATTCATGCACTTGCGAGTTGATTTTACACATCATTAAAAAAAAGCAATCAATTAAAATTAGATCAATTTCAAGTAAGAGAGAGAATTGAATAATTATGAATACTAGGGCATTTGATTTCACCACTAACTATTCCAATTTAATTACTTAAATATGTGAATTTAATTAACTAGTAATTTTGTTAACCACACTTAATCACAAAATTAATCAAAAGTAGTTTCCACTCACAATTGATAATATTCACATAACCTAATTTATTCCTTCCGGCCTATAAATTAAATCATGCAAATTCATCAAGCATAGATTAAGCAAATAATATGGCATGAGACATAACTATTTTCCAATCAATTATGCATTCATGTAAATCATTGGAGATCCATAATATTATCCTTTTCCAAGCTCAAATATTATTAAAATCATTCATTCCTTCCGGCCTATGAAAGCATTAAGTATACCAATGATTTAATTATTAACAAAATATATTACTAATTAAATAAAACTCAACATATATTAAAATAATTAAACCTTCATAGTTAGGGCTACATCATAGCCCTAGCTATGAAAATTAGTTCATGGTAAAAATAATTTCAACATCCATAATTATAAAAAATAATAAGATTCACAATTAAAGAGAAAGGAAAAGAGAATAAAAACTATTGAAGAAATTCTCCTCCAAGAGCTCTCAAAGTCGTAGCCTTCTTCTCCAAGCAAGCCCACGTCTTTATGCCTCCTCCAAGCTCTCCAATTGATCTTCTAAAACTCTAAAACTTTAAAACTCTAGAACCCTTAAGAGAATCTTAGAAACTCCCAAAATTTGGTTTGTTTCTATTTAAGGTTCCTAAAAGCTCTTAAATAACTCTCTAAACTTGTATATCTTCCTTCAATGTGGTGGGGGCTATATATATAGGGCCTTGGGAATCTTTTTCTCTCTTTATTTTCAATGTGGGAGTCTTGGAAGATACCTTTTTTAGGCCATGAAAAGGGTTGGACGAATTTCATGTGTAAAAAGCAAACTGTATATTACTTGCTCTCTACTACATTCCTTTTATCTAATTCCTCCTTAAAAAAATAGTTAATTAGTCTAATTTACCCTTAATGAAGCATGTGACATGACATGTGTCTCATTAATGATAAATTAACCAATTATTGCCACTTGTTTTTATCTTGGCTCTCAAATTGCCTTGATTCCCTCTTTTGATCAATGGTGGAGATTTAACTAGAATATTCCTTTTTATAAATTCCAAACTTTAAATGATGATAAATCTTTGCTCGCACCTCGAAATTCAAAAATAACGAGACATTTGAAATCCTCAGATCGTGATGATTCATATGACATCCACTTCCACCATGAAATTCTCGATAGAATTTTTATGGAATCTTCAAGGTATCTTTTTGGAATCTTTTTAATGCTTAGTCCGTTCGAGCTCAAATCTTGCTTCCCATCATAATTCGACCCAAAGAATCCATTTTTATGGTTGTTTTCTTAAAATTCTTCCTCTTTTACCTAGATTAAGAAAAATACATAATTAAGTATCTTTTCATAACAAATTAACACAAACTAACAAATATTAAGCTATAAATATGGCATAAAATCATCAATATTTTAGACCTAACATCGACCCCTTCTAGTCCACACCGTGCATGCCGACGATGGTCGTAGCATGGCAAACTGGCGGTTGCCGATTCTCTCTCTCCTCTCCCTTTTTCTCTCTCCTCTCTCTCCTCCTTCTCTTTCCTCTCTCACACCCTTCTCACCCAATCAAAAACACCGATGGTTGCCACTGTGCACCCAGTGTCATTGGACACTGTGTACGTACATGCACAGATTGACACACGATAATTGTTGTTTTGGAAAAACTTTACAGGTCCATAACGTTTTAACCAAATGTTCAAATTAAGTGTTCCGCTAGTCTGTGAAATCATTGTTAGGTCAAAATATTGATGATTTTATGCCATATTTATAGCTTAATATTTGTTAGTTTGTGTTAATTTGTTATGGAAAGATACTTATTTATTTATTTTTCTTAATCTAGGTGAAAGAGGAAGAATTTTAAGAAAACAATCATAAAGATGGATTCCTTGGGTCGAATTATGGTGGGAAGCAAGATTTGAGCTCGAACAGACTAAGCATTAAAAAGATTCCAAAAAGATACCTTGAAGATTCCATAAAGATTCTATCGGGAATTTCATGATGGAAGTGGATGTCATATGAATCATCACGATCTGAGGATTTCAAATGTCTCGTTATTTTTGGATTTCGAGGTGCGAGCAAAGAGTTATCATCATTTAAAGTTTAGAATTTATAAAAAATAATATTCTAGTTAAATCTCCACCATTGATCAAAAGAGGGAATCAAGGCAATTTGAGGGCCAAGATAAAAACGAGTGGCAATAATTGGTTAATTTATCATTAATGAGGCACATGTCATGTCACATGCTTCATTAAGGGTAAATTAGACTAATTAACTATTTTTTAGGAGGAATTAGATAAAAGGAAAGTAGTAGAGACCAAGTAATATACAGTTTCCTTTTTACACATGAAATTTCCAACCCTTTTCATGGCCTAAAAAAGGTATCTTCCAAGACTCCCACATTGAAAATAAAGAGAGAAAAAGATTCCCAAGGTCCTATATATATAGCCCCCACCACATTGAAGGAAGATATACAAGTTTAGAGAGTTATTTAAGAGCTTTTAGGACCCTTAAATAGAAACAAACCAAATTTTGGAAGTTTCTAAGATTCTCTTAAGGGTTCTAGAGTTTTAAAGTTTTAGAGTTTTAGAAGATCAATTGGAGAGCTTGGAAGAGGCATAAAGACGTGGGCTTGCTTGGAGAAGAAGGCTACGACTTTGAGAGCTCTTGGAGGAGAATTTCTTAAATAGTTTTTATTCTCTTTTCCTTTCTCTTTAATTGTGAATCTTATTATTTTTTATAATTCCATATGTTGAAATTATTTTTACCATGAACTAATTTTCATAGCTAGGGCTATGATGTAGCCCTAACTATGAAGGTTTAATTATTTTAATATATGTTGAGTTTTATTTAATTAGTAATATGTTTTGTTAATAAATCATTGGTATACTTAATGCTTTCATAGGCCGGAAGGAATGAATGATTTTAATAATATTTGAGCTTGGAAAAGGATAATATTATGGATCTCCAATGATTTACATGAATGCATAATTGATTGGAAAATAGTTATGTCCCATGCCATATTATTTGCTTAATCTATGCTTGATGAATTTGCATGATATAATTTATAGGCCGGAAGGAATAAATTAGGTTATGTGAATATTATCAATTGTGAGTGGAAACTACTTTTGATTAATTTTGTGATTAAGTATGGTTAACAAAATTACTAGTTAATTAAATTCACATATTTAAGTAATTAAATTGGAATAGTTAGTGGTGAAATCAAATGCCCTAGTATTCATAATTATTCAATTCTCTCTCTTACTTGAAATTGATCTAATTTTAATTGATTGCTTTTGTTTAATTTAGTTTATTTAGTTTTCAATTGCCATCTTAAATTTTAGTTCAAATATTATCAAAACCTAATTATCTTTGGTATTTAATTCTTAATCCCTTGGGTACGACAACCCTATTTTTCCACTTTATTACTTGAAAACGATTCGTGCACTTGCGAGTTGATTTTACACATCAAGTTTTTGGCGCCGTTGCCGGGGATTAAGGCATTAATATTAATTCGGATTGGGTTTAGTAGTACTTTGAACATTGTTTTCTTATTTCAAATTTTTATATTTTTTTTTCTTAATTTTAGTTTTAGTGTTGCATGCTAGGGTTTTAATTCTTTGCTTGTTTGGCCAACTTGCTTTGAATTTTTAATACTTATTTTAAATTTATTGGTGTCTAGGTTAAAAGTTATGCATGCTTAGGATTTTTTCTTATTTTGAACTTTTGTTTATCTTTATTATTTTCAATTTTAGTTTGTATACTAGGGTTTAATTTTAATTGTTTGCTTGACAAACTTGCAATTAAGTTGAACCTTTGTTTTGTTCGTGTTTTCTTTTTAGGAAAATCATGGAATATCAAGCTTATGGTCATCAACCTTATTGGGATTGTGGGGAGCCAACTTGTTCTCCAAGTGAAAATTTTGTCGAGTTACAAAAGAATCTTGCAATCATGTCTAAACTCGTTGCAAATTTTAGAGTTCAACCTGTATCTTGTGAATGGTGTGGAGTAAATCACTCAAGTGAAAATTGTCAAGTGGGGAATCCTTTTGCTCTAGAAGACTCAATAGAAGACTTATCAAGACAATATAATCAAGTTGCAAATTTTGGGGTTCAAGCTATAACATGCCAATGGTGTGGAGGCAATCATTTAAGTGAACATTGTCAAGTGGGAAATCCTTTTGCTTCGCAAAGTTATTCAAGGTATGACAATTCAGATCTTTCAAGTTATCAAGTGAGCACATCTTTGATCAAGTGTATGGAAAGGCATAGGGAAACATTTTCTAAATGTTATGAAGCGATTGGCAAGTTGCAAAATCAATATTCTCCAAGTACAAACTTTCAAGTTCAATTGGAGCAATCAATGATAACTTTTTCACAAGGATCCCAAGAAGACTTGGAAACTAACATGAAGATTATGTGTAATAAGCAAGTTGATGAATTTGAATTCGTTCAAGAGCCATATAATGATGACAAAGGATTTGAGGAACATGAAGAGGTGTCTATAAGGAGTGAAATGCAACAAGAATCTTCAATTTTGGATAAGTTTAATGAGGTACACACACATAACCAAGATTGCCCACCAAAAGAAGTTTCCCAACGCACTATCACTAGTTCATGGGAATTTTCTAATTTTCCTTCAAATTCATTGCAAAAAGGGTTAAAGGATCATGAAAAGGATAATTCAAGGAATCAATCAAGCCAAAAGTTGGCCAAATCCGATGAGTATAAAGCTATGGCCGCAATTCAAGAAGATTGCTTACCAACAGAGACTAAATCTCAAATTTTCAAGCCAAATATTGAATTTTCAAGAGCCGAAGATGTATATCCATGCTCCAAAAATGCAATTGAGGTTGAATGCATCCCAAAAGGAGACAACCAAAGCATTTTTGGACCTAAAAGAATCCAATCTACTGAAAAGAAAGTTCAATTCATGCTTTTAGTCCAAATTGAGACTTATATAGGACAAGCAGTTAAAAGTTTGCTAAGGCCACAAGATTATCATCATGCACAATTTCCATATCATAAGCCTGGACAATATTATGAGGATGACATCATTTATATATTTAATCTAGGTTGAACATCAAAAGGATGAAGTCAAGCTAATGACTTTAAACAAGCGCTCTTGGGAGGCAACCCATGTTTCGTTCTTTACCATATATTTATCTATTTATTTTAGTTGTTTCTAGTTGTTTTCTTGTTTTTAGGTTGTTTTGATGTGTTTTGTTTGAGTTTTTGCAAGGTTTTAAGATGTTTAGGTGTAAAAGATCAAAAGACGAATGTTGAGAATTTCAAGTCTAAAGTTAGGTTTTTGGAGTATAACCACCTTGAATATGCATTGGAGTACATCAAAGTTTTTCACATTACGAGGAACATTCCATGTCTTCAAAGGGGGAGTATTCCTTACCTTTTATTTACTTTTGCTTTATTTTATGTTTTTCACAATGAGGACATTGTTCATTTTAAGTTTCGGGGTGAAAAGCATGCTTTGCATCTTTTAAATCTTGTCCATTTAAGTGTTTTTATAAGTTTTCAAAAATGTTAGTTTTAGTTTTTATTTTCCTTCATTATTAAAAAAAAAAATTGTTTTTGTGGTGTTTTCTTAAGTACTTTAATGAGCCAATGATAAGACTATGATTGAAAATAAATTGGTTTTTAGATGGTGGATTTGTTTTTGTGTATGCTTAAATGCTTGAAGTTATATTCGCATATTGTTACTTTCAATAAATTTTGAGCACATAATCAATAATGCATAATTTAGATTGTGTTTTGAAGAAAGTTTGCATGAATTAGAGTACTTTATTATTAATTGAACTCTAGAACTTGCTTGATTATTGTTTGAGGCGAAATCCTAGGTGGATGCATTACTAAGAATATGATTTAGGCCATCTTTGTTTAAGTTTGAGCCTTTCAAGCCAACCTAATACATTATCTTCCACTAGTACCTTATTTGAGCCTTTAGGATGCATAAAGATGTATTAGAGCATTTTCTACATTAAAGCACATTTACTTACCCTTTTTGAGCCTTAAATTTCTTTTTCCTACCTTGAACATACTACAAAGAGAGCTTTAATTGAATTGATATGAATATATGCTTGTGAGCTTGTTTGAGTGTTGAAAAAAAAAATAAAGTTTGGAGGTTAAGTATTTGGTGAATTTGGCTCTAGTTTGCATTTTTGTGTAAATTAGAGGTTTGAATGTGCAATAAGAAGAAAAATAAGTTTGGGGGTTTAGTGGAGAAGAAAGAAAAAAAAAAGAAAAAAAAGAAAAAAAAAAGAAATAAAGAAAGAATATGTGTGATTTGAAGAATATATGCACAATAAAAAGGAGAAAAAGGATATTGAAATTGAAGAAGTTCTAATAAAGAAACAAATTTTACAAGTAATTTATTCATTGATATTTAATTTTAGCTTTCTTTTTTTGATTTATTATATCTTATCCTTTTCTTTCTTTAGCCTTATCCATTAGCCTTAACAATAGAAACCATGAAGTCCTAATGATTTAAGGTGGTGCATTAACCTACATTAGTGGAGAGTGATAATTAAGTCAAGCATATGGTAGTTCATACGTTATTAGCAATCTCTAATTCTTGTAAATTTATTCAAGCACATGATAATTAAGTGTATAAATTGATTTCCACACACACACATTGGAAGTATCATATATGTTGGATAGAATATAAGGTATTGAGTTACATAATTACTTTGAAACCATTTGAAAAGTCATATGTTATACAATCTTTGAGGCACCTCATTAAAGTATCTTATGTTCTTTAAATAAAATTTCATTTTCTTATTCTTTTCCTTTGCTAGGGACTAGCAAATATTAAGTTTGGGGGTATTTGTTAGGTCAAAATATTGATGATTTTATGCCATATTTATAGCTTAACATTTGTTAGTTTGTGTTAATTTGTTATGGAAAGATAGTTATTTATGTATTTTTCTTAATCTAGGTGAAAGAGGAAGAATTTTAAGAAAACAATCATAAAGATGGATTCCTTGGGTCGAATTATGGTGGGAAGCAAGATTTGAGCTCGAACAGACTAAGCATTAAAAAGATTCCAAAAAGATACCTTGAAGATTCCATAAAGATTCT
This sequence comes from Ziziphus jujuba, assembly GCF_031755915.1. Classification (NCBI taxonomy): domain Eukaryota; kingdom Viridiplantae; phylum Streptophyta; class Magnoliopsida; order Rosales; family Rhamnaceae; genus Ziziphus; species Ziziphus jujuba. The sequence continues at coordinate 18,120,823 of NC_083386.1, read as the reverse complement.
ATCGGGAATTTCATGATGGAAGTGGATGTCATATGAATCATCACGATCTGAGGATTTCAAATGTCTCGTTATTTTTGGATTTCGAGGTGCGAGCAAAGAGTTATCATCATTTAAAGTTTAGAATTTATAAAAAATAATATTCTAGTTAAATCTCCACCATTGATCAAAAGAGGGAATCAAGACAATTTGAGGGCCAAGATAAAAACAAGTGGCAATAATTGGTTAATTTATCATTAATGAGGCACATGTCATGTCACATGCTTCATTAAGGGTAAATTAGACTAATTAACTATTTTTTAGGAGGAATTAGATAAAAGGAAAGTAGTAGAGACCAAGTAATATACAGTTTCCTTTTTACACATGAAATTTCCAACCCTTTTCATGGCCTAAAAAAGGTATCTTCCAAGACTCCCACATTGAAAATAAAGAGAGAAAAAGATTCCCAAGGTCCTATATATATAGCCCCCACCACATTGAAGGAAGATATACAAGTTTAGAGAGTTATTTAAGAGCTTTTAGGACCCTTAAATAGAAACAAACCAAATTTTGGAAGTTTCTAAGATTCTCTTAAGGGTTCTAGAGTTTTAAAGTTTTAGAGTTTTAGAAGATCAATTGGAGAGCTTGGAAGAGGCATAAAGACGTGGGCTTGCTTGGAGAAGAAGGCTACGACTTTGAGAGCTCTTGGAGGAGAATTTCTTAAATAGTTTTTATTCTCTTTTCCTTTCTCTTTAATTGTGAATCTTATTATTTTTTATAATTCCATATGTTGAAATTATTTTTACCATGAACTAATTTTCATAGCTAGGGCTATGATGTAGCCCTAACTATGAAGGTTTAATTATTTTAATATATGTTGAGTTTTATTTAATTAGTAATATGTTTTGTTAATAAATCATTGGTATACTTAATGCTTTCATAGGCCGGAAGGAATGAATGATTTTAATAATATTTGAGCTTGGAAAAGGATAATATTATGGATCTCCAATGATTTACATGAATGCATAATTGATTGGAAAATAGTTATGTCCCATGCCATATTATTTGCTTAATCTATGCTTGATGAATTTGCATGATTTAATTTATAGGCCGGAAGGAATAAATTAGGTTATGTGAATATTATCAATTGTGAGTGGAAACTACTTTTGATTAATTTTGTGATTAAGTATGGTTAACAAAATTACTAGTTAATTAAATTCACATATTTAAGTAATTAAATTGGAATAGTTAGTGGTGAAATCAAATGCCCTAGTATTCATAATTATTCAATTCTCTCTCTTACTTGAAATTGATCTAATTTTAATTGATTGCTTTTGTTTAATTTAGTTTATTTAGTTTTCAATTGCCATCTTAAATTTTAGTTCAAATATTATCAAAACCTAATTATCTTTGGTATTTAATTCTTAATCCCTTGGGTACGACAACCCTATTTTTCCACTTTATTACTTGAAAACGATTCGTGCACTTGCGAGTTGATTTTACACATCAAGTTTTTGGCGCCGTTGCCGGGGATTAAGGCATTAATATTAATTCGGATTGGGTTTAGTAGTACTTTGAACATTGTTTTCTTATTTCAAATTTTTATATTTTTTTTTCTTAATTTTGGTTTTAGTGTTGCATGCTAGGGTTTTAATTCTTTGCTTGTTTGGCCAACTTGCTTTGAATTTTTAATACTTATTTTAAATTTATTGGTGTCTAGGTTAAAAGTTATGCATGCTTAGGATTTTTTCTTATTTTGAACTTTTGTTTATCTTTATTATTTTCAATTTTAGTTTGTATACTAGGGTTTAATTTTAATTGTTTGCTTGACAAACTTGCAATTAATTTGAACCTTTGTTTTGTTCGTGTTTTCTTTTTAGGAAAATCATGGAATATCAAGCTTATGGTCATCAACCTTATTGGGATTGTGGGGAGCCAACTTGTTCTCCAAGTGAAAATTTTGTCGAGTTACAAAAGAATCTTGCAATCATGTCTAAACTCGTTGTAAATTTTAGAGTTCAACCTGTATCTTGTGAATGGTGTGGAGTAAATCACTCAAGTGAAAATTGTCAAGTGGGGAATCCTTTTGCTCTAGAAGACTCAATAGAAGACTTATCAAGACAATATAATCAAGTTGCAAATTTTGGGGTTCAAGCTATAACATGCCAATGGTGTGGAGGCAATCATTTAAGTGAACATTGTCAAGTGGGAAATCCTTTTGCTTCGCAAAGTTATTCAAGGTATGACAATTCAGATCTTTCAAGTTATCAAGTGAGCACATCTTTGATCAAGTGTATGGAAAGGCATAGGGAAACATTTTCTAAATGTTATGAAGCGATTGGCAAGTTGCAAAATCAATATTCTCCAAGTACAAACTTTCAAGTTCAATTGGAGCAATCAATGATAACTTTTTCACAAGGATCCCAAGAAGACTTGGAAACTAACATGAAGATTATGTGTAATAAGCAAGTTGATGAATTTGAATTCGTTCAAGAGCCATATAATGATGACAAAGGATTTGAGGAACATGAAGAGGTGTCTATAAGGAGTGAAATGCAACAAGAATCTTCAATTTTGGATAAGTTTAATGAGGTACACACACATAACCAAGATTGCCCACCAAAAGAAGTTTCCCAACGCACTATCACTAGTTCATGGGAATTTTCTAATTTTCCTTCAAATTCATTGCAAAAAGGGTTAAAGGATCATGAAAAGGATAATTCAAGGAATCAATCAAGCCAAAAGTTGGCCAAATCCGATGAGTATAAAGCTATGGCCGCAATTCAAGAAGATTGCTTACCAACAGAGACTAAATCTCAAATTTTCAAGCCAAATATTGAATTTTCAAGAGCCCAAGATGTATATCCATGCTCCAAAAATGCAATTGAGGTTGAATGCATCCCAAAAGGAGACAAACAAAGCATTTTTGGACCTAAAAGAATCCAATCTACTGAAAAGAAAGTTCAATTCATGCTTTTAGTCCAAATTGAGACTTATATAGGACAAGCAGTTAAATGTTTGCTAAGGCCACAAGATTATCATCATGCACAATTTCCATATCATAAGCCTGGACAATATTATGAGGATGACATCGTTTATATATTTAATCCAGGTTGAACATCAAAAGGATGAAGTCAAGCTAATGGCTTTAAACAAGCGCTCTTGGGAGGCAACCCATGTTTCGTTCTTTACCATATATTTATCTATTTATTTTAGTTGTTTCTAGTTGTTTTCTTGTTTTTAGGTTGTTTTGATATGTTTTGTTTGAGTTTTTGCAAGGTTTTAAGATGTTTAGGTGTAAAAGAGCAAAAGACGAATGTTGAGAATTTCAAGTCTAAAGTTAGGTTTTTGGAGTATAACCACCTTGAATATGCATTGGAGTACATCAAAGTTTTTCACATTACGAGGAACATTCCATGTCTTCAAAGGGGGAGTATTCCTTACCTTTTATTTACTTTTGCTTTATTTTATGTTTTTCACAATGAGGACATTGTTCATTTTAAGTTTCGGGGTGAAAAGCATGCTTTGCATCTTTTAAATCTTGTCCATTTAAGTGTTTTTATAAGTTTTCAAAAATGTTAGTTTTAGTTTTTATTTTCCTTCATTATTAAAAAAAAAAAATTGTTTTTGTGGTGTTTTCTTAAGTACTTTAATGAGCCAATGATAAGACTATGATTGAAAATAAATTGGTTTTTAGATGGTGGATTTGTTTTTGTGTATGCTTAAATGCTTGAAGTTATATTCGCATATTGTTACTTTCAATAAATTTTGAGCACATAATCAATAATGCATAATTTAGATTGTGTTTTGAAGAAAGTTTGCATGAATTAGAGTACTTTATTATTAATTGAACTCTAGAACTTGCTTGATTATTGTTTGAGGCGAAATCCTAGGTGGATGCATTACTAAGAATATGATTTAGGCCATCTTTGTTTAAGTTTGAGCCTTTCAAGCCAACCTAATACATTATCTTCCACTAGTACCTTATTTGAGCCTTTAGGATGCATAAAGATGTATTAGAGCATTTTCTTCATTAAAGCACATTTACTTACCCTTTTTGAGCCTTAAATTTCTTTTTCCTACCTTGAACATACTACAAAGAGAGCTTTAATTGAATTGATATGAATATATGCTTGTGAGCTTGTTTGAGTGTTGAAAAAAAAAATAAAGTTTGGAGGTTAAGTATTTGGTGAATTTGGCTCTAGTTTGCATTTTTGTGTAAATTAGAGGTTTGAATGTGCAATAAGAAGAAAAATAAGTTTGGGGGTTTAGTGGAGAAGAAAGAAAAAAAAAGAAAAAAAAGAAAAAAAAAAGAAATAAAGAAAGAATATGTGTGATTTGAAGAATATATGCACAATAAAAAGGAGAAAAAGGATATTGAAATTGAAGAAGTTCTAATAAAGAAACAAATTTTACAAGTAATTTATTCATTGATATTTAATTTTAGCTTTCTTTCTTTGATTTATTATATCTTATCCTTTTCTTTCTTTAGCCTTATCCATTAGCCTTAACAATAGAAACCATGAAGTCCTAATGATTTAAGGTGGTGCATTAACCTACATTAGTGGAGAGTGATAATTAAGTCAAGCATATGGTAGTTCATACGTTATTATCAATCTCTAATTCTTGTAAATTTATTCAAGCACATGATAATTAAGTGTATAAATTGATTTCCACACACACACATTGGAAGTATCATATATGTTGGATAGAATATAAGGTATTGAGTTACATAATTACTTTGAAACCATTTGAAAAGTCATATGTTATACAATCTTTGAGGCACCTCATTAAAGTATCTTATGTTCTTTAAATAAAATTTCATTTTCTTATTCTTTTCCTTTGCTAGGGACTAGCAAATATTAAGTTTGGGGGTATTTGTTAGGTCAAAATATTGATGATTTTATGCCATATTTATAGCTTAATATTTGTTAGTTTGTGTTAATTTGTTATGGAAAGATACTTATTTATGTATTTTTCTTAATCTAGGTGAAAGAGGAAGAATTTTAAGAAAACAATCATAAAGATGGATTCCTTGGGTCGAATTATGGTGGGAAGCAAGATTTGAGCTCGAACAGACTAAGCATTAAAAAGATTCCAAAAAGATACCTTGAAGATTCTATAAAGATTCTATAAAGATTCTATCGGGAATTTCATTATGGAAGTGGATGTCATATGAATCATCACGATCTGAGGATTTCAAATGTCTCGTTATTTTTGGATTTCGAGGTGCGAGCAAAGAGTTATCATCATTTAAAGTTTAGAATTTATAAAAAATAATATTCTAGTTAAATCTCCACCATTGATCAAAAGAGGGAATCAAGGCAATTTGAGGGCCAAGATAAAAACAAGTGGCAATAATTGGTTAATTTATCATTAATGAGGCACATGTCATGTCACATGCTTCATTAAGGGTAAATTAGACTAATTAACTATTTTTTAGGAGGAATTAGATAAAAGGAAAGTAGTAGAGACCAAGTAATATACAGTTTCCTTTTTACACATGAAATTTCCAACCCTTTTCATGGCCTAAAAAAGGTATCTTCCAAGACTCCCACATTGAAAATAAAGAGAGAAAAAGATTCCCAAGGTCCTATATATATAGCCCCCACCACATTGAAGGAAGATATACAAGTTTAGAGAGTTATTTAAGAGCTTTTAGGACCCTTAAATAGAAACAAACCAAATTTTGGAAGTTTCTAAGATTCTCTTAAGGGTTCTAGAGTTTTAAAGTTTTAGAGTTTTAGAAGATCAATTGGAGAGCTTGGAAGAGGCATAAAGACGTGGGCTTGCTTGGAGAAGAAGGCTACGACTTTGAGAGCTCTTGGAGGAGAATTTCTTAAATAGTTTTTATTCTCTTTTCCTTTCTCTTTAATTGTGAATCTTATTATTTTTTATAATTCCATATGTTGAAATTATTTTTACCATGAACTAATTTTCATAGCTAGGGCTATGATGTAGCCCTAACTATGAAGGTTTAATTATTTTAATATATGTTGAGTTTTATTTAATTAGTAATATGTTTTGTTAATAAATCATTGGTATACTTAATGCTTTCATAGGCCGGAAGGAATGAATGATTTTAATAATATTTGAGCTTGGAAAAGGATAATATTATGGATCTCCAATGATTTACATGAATGCATAATTGATTGGAAAATAGTTATGTCTCATGCCATATTATTTGCTTAATCTATGCTTGATGAATTTGCATGATTTAATTTATAGGCCGGAAGGAATAAATTAGGTTATGTGAATATTATCAATTGTGAGTGGAAACTACTTTTGATTAATTTTGTGATTAAGTATGGTTAACAAAATTACTAGTTAATTAAATTCACATATTTAAGTAATTAAATTGGAATAGTTAGTGGTGAAATCAAATGCCCTAGTATTCATAATTATTCAATTCTCTCTCTTACTTGAAATTGATCTAATTTTAATTGATTGCTTTTGTTTAATTTAGTTTATTTAGTTTTCAATTGCCATCTTAAATTTTAGTTCAAATATTATCAAAACCTAATTATCTTTGGTATTTAATTCTTAATCCCTTGGGTACGACAACCCTATTTTTCCACTTTATTACTTGAAAACGATTCGTGCACTTGCGAGTTGATTTTACACATCAATCATATTGATCAGTATTTTGCAACCATATACGAGTTAAAACCAAATTTTATAAGAATAAAAAGTCAAATATGGCCCCACTTGGACGGTTCGGATTGCAATTTGTTTTGCTTATAACTTTCAAACAGTAGCACCATTTTCAACATGCTACTAGACCATGAACTCGAGTTAACACATACTTCGCAACGATGCCTCAGTCAACACGAAACTCGATCCAGAAGAAAACGTCAATGTGGGCCCCACTTGGTTAAAGGCGGTCAACTCAGCCAAACTTTGGCAGCGTGCAAAAAATTCCAATGTACATCAGGATAGGGTGTTATAACAAATATTTAAATACACAAATGTGTTTTTACGCAAAACAATTTAATATGATTATTTTCCTTAAATCCTTATAATTGATTTATAATCCTTATAATCCTTAACAAATCCATAAATAAATTTTATGTATTAATTCTATATAAAATCACATAAATTGCACAAAATAATTCAGTAACAATTTTTATTTAGTTTAAACCATATCATAAAGTTTTCATAAATTTAAACAACATAAATACATAATTATTACGGTCCAAAAATAAATTTAGGAAAATGGACTACTCACCTGAAATAAGTGGATCACTCTAGATCCTTTACCAGGTCAATTCCACAGTTCACACGGGTCCATAAAATATCATTAAAATGCAAGACCAATTAAAATAATATTTTGGTCAAGTATAATATACGTGGTTTATCTAGAGAAGCTAACACTAACTTTGTCCAAATATGCAAATCAAGGAAATCGATGAGCCACCTCCATTGTCGGAAAACTCTTTGGGCACTGGCGCTTTTGACAGCCAATAGCTATTAAAATTAGTGGGAAGGATGGTTGAAGGGTGCGCTACACGGTGGTGTGGGCGATGAAAGAATGGGTGGTTGGATTGGGAGAAAACGGCCGACGAAGCAGGAGGCGCCACCATAAAAAATCTTGTCGATCCTAGCGATTCGGCGACCTACTACCCATGAAACTGGGCCAGCAAGCCGATCTTAAGATAGCCGACACGGGGTTTGGCATGTGCACATTGGAGATGGTTGGAGCATCATGAATGATGTATGGTCAATTTTCTCTTTCCTTTCGCTTTCTCTCTCCTCCTCTCTCTTACCCCCTAACCAACAATAAAACCAATCATGGACATCACTATGCACTCATAAGATTAGGTAATTGCTCAAAACATGGCACAATATTGATGGGCATTATGCACACGTTTTTCACATTCACATAGATTGGTACTTGTTAAACGTAGTCTTAGAAAAATTTATCAAACTTTGAAGGTTCATAACCTTTTAACCACAAATCCAAAGTAAGTGTACCGCTAGTTTATGAACTCATTTCGATGAGTACTTTACAATAATATACATGTCAAAACCAAATTTTACAAGAATAAAAAAATCAAAAATGGGATCGCTCGGACGGTTTAAACCACGACTTGTTTTCATCTATAAGACTATAAATTTCGAACCACAGCTCTGTTTTCAGCATGCCAATAGTCCACGAGCACGAGTCAATGAATACTTTGCCATTGTGCATCAATCAATGCAAAAATCTAACCACAGCAAAAAGTCAACTATGGACCCACTCAGTTGACTCAATCAACTCGGTCAAACTCGATTAATACGTAAAAAATTCTGATGTATTTCTGGATAAGATGTTATGTTTCTAAACATAAAATAAAAATTATTTATATATTAAACAACAATTCTATTTGAAAAGCATCGGCCAAGCCCCATTTGGACGACAATTTTGATTAAGAAGCATTCTCCAAGACCAGATTATTAAAAATAATTAATTAAATTGTTATAATTTACTAGTTAGTTTACATATATTGAAAGTCAATTATTATTAATTTAGTTTATACTTATATAATTAATAAACAATTGTGATGAAAATCTATAACGAATATTATTTTTTCAAAATTATATAAAAAAGCAATTATTGAAATTCAAAATATTATTATTGTTTTTCATCTACTATGGACACCTTTTATTTCAAAAGCGTTGTCCCTTAATTTTTTATATTTCCTTATTAATTTTAGATATTATTTTAAAAAATAATTCGTTTACGTAAATATATATTTATACAATAAAAAATATATTTTATATGAGTAACCAATAAGAGAATGTAAATATTTACTTAAAAAGTGTGGCAAAAAGGAGATTAGAATAGAATACGTTTACAGGATGCTTTTTCTTTAAAAGCGTTGTTTAATTATTTGCATGCTCCATAATAAAAGACATTGTGTTATGATATTGTTTATTTGATGCATTAGCGATGCTTTGTTTTAAAAAACATTTATAGTTGGATCAACACCCGATGCTTCATTGTTTATTTTTGGAAGAAACTTTTTATATATAGCGTCATTTATTGAGTGTTGTTAGTGCACTATTTTCATGTATTGGATCTGTAAAATTTTCGTATCACTATCGTTTTGATGAAAACTCATAAGAACATTCCTTATCAGCCTTTTGATCTTTTCAATAATTAATTTCAAAAATACATTTAGTGTTTATATAAATTCTAATAGAGCTCATCTTATCTTTCATATTTTTTGTATTTTACTAGATTCATAGAAACTATAAATACACGGTTAAATATTAGCTTTTGAATCAATGGAAAGGCTGAACCTGTCGTAAAATGTATTTGAACATAAAAAATATAACCAATCTATCCATCCGATAATATTAAAAAACTACACATCATGATCTAATAAAAACTGACTGTATATAATGCGTAGCCACATGGGATTCACCGGCACGAGCCCGTCAAATCTTTCTGCCATTTACTTGTTTGGTATTTTTATTTTTATTTTTATTTTTATTATAATATATATCTGCTCCATATTTTATGTCTAAAATTAATGCCAACTGTCCCTCATTTCCCCCTCCTCCCTCTATCCTATCAGCTTTTGAATATTTTATTTTTCCATTTGGTTTTACGACATTTTCAACTTATTTACTTTTCTCATCTCTTCTTATTTTTATACGTGTATAATTTTTTAATATATTTAAAATATTTATGTACAAATTTTTATTTAATTACAATTTATATTTCCTTACAATCATAATTTTTCAATACAATTAGCTAATCACCAAGACAAAATGATGTAATCGAAAATTAAAAAATATGCTTATTATAGTATTTACTTATTTTACTATTATTATTATTATTATTTAAGCTTTCAAATTTACTTTGGTTGATTAATTCCTAACAAAATGGATTTCGCTTTTGTTTTTTTCTTCTTATAGGAGTGCGCTTAATTTCTATATCTATATTTGAAATCAATTTATTATGATTGCCAAAAACTATATTTTCCAAAAGCATTGGCAATATATTTTTTTCTCATATATTTTTGTGGGAAGTTAAAAAAATATATATTTTTTCTTTCCAACCTATTTTGCTATGAATATTTTAATTATTTGGATAAGATATGATAAAACATGTTGCATTTTGACATTATTCGAATATCTCCAAAATAAAAATTAGAAAACGATTTAACGCTCTTCATAACCATGCATCTCCACCTTACTCCCAAATGGTCCCAAGTATGGGGGCACGGTTATACTGCTTTACCAATGCTTATTCTTTTATCTCTTTTTTTGGTTGAATTATTGGTGTTGTAGCATTTTACACCTTTAACTTAAAATTTAAATTCGGTCTAAAATGAGCCGGCGTTATCTTTCATGTACGGACTATGTGACTTAATTTAGCATATGTTTTCAAGGGTAAAATTGCAATCTCGACTGTTGAATGAGTTGCGAGAAAAGTTTGGTGCGTTTGTTACCTTCTTAGCAATCGTTTAGGTTTTGAGAAAAGTTTGAAATCTAACAGAAAATCAACAAAAATCTGATTGAAATTATGGCACTTTTTTAGTAGAGAAAAAAAGACGAAAATTGTGACGAATACTTTGAGAAAGAAAGTAATGTGCGACTGTGGAAGAATTGCGTTGCATTTTAGTACATACTTGAATCTCCAGAACAAAAATTGGAAAACAATTTAATGCTATTTTATAACCATGCAACCTAGCCCCACTTCTAAATGGGAGAGCCAAGTAGGGTCACTCGCATAATTATCCTACTTCACCGCTGCCTCTACTCTTATCATTTTCATTTTTTTTTTTTTAGCTTTTTTGCAGTGCTGCTTCTTAAATTATAAGGGTTATAGCATTTTGTTGAAACTGTGGTAATCTTGCCACCCTGTGCAAGCCAAAGTTCACAAAGCTTTGCACCCTCTTTCTTTCTTTATAAGAAATATTTTGTGAATGTTTTAAAGTAATATTTAGGTCTATGTTTTATGTTCTTTTAATGTCTTTTGAATATCTAAGTTTTGTTGTATTTAGCTTAGAAATTGTATCTTTATTGGATATTAATTTTGTTTTGTAAAATATGGTGAAAAGATGGTAATCTTGCCACCTTGTGCAATTCAAAATCCACCAAGGTTTGTACCCTCTTTCTTTCTTTAAAAGAAATATTTTGTTGAATGACCTAATGCAATATTTATGTCTATATTTTATGTTCCTTTTAATGTCTTTTGAATGCCTAAGCTTTATTGTATTTAGCTTAGGAATTGTCTCTTTGTTGGGTATTGATTTTATTTTGTAAAATGCCTATGTGCTGGAAACAGTATTTCCAGCAATATAGGTCCATTGTTGGGGCTGGTGTTCTCTGAGCTTTTAGAAAAGAGTTATTATTTTTGGATATGTTGTAATAGACATGTAAATAAAAATATAGAAAAAAAAATGACTCAAAAAGGCCTTGGGAAGTCCAAGATATGCAAGTCGTAAGTTGGCATAACTGCTGAGATTTTCAATAGTAATGGTCCACAGGTTTGAGATGAATTGGAGGCCTTACCCAATTCTTTTGGACTTGGTCTTCTTCAAATTTCATCATTGATATTTCAACATGTCACATGCCAAAATTCAAGCAATTTGGATGAAGATATCCCAGCTTTTCATCTGGTCAATGTAGTAGTATAGGATTAGATGGAGACAGTTTTTTGAAATTCAAAATCTCATGAACTCTTGTCATAATTATACACTCACATATGAAGCTGGTGGTTGAACAGTTATGTATCATAATTTTGAGTGGGAAATGTGTAAATTTTGAATTTTAAAGACTTCCATTTGGTCCCACACACACCTCACATGTATGAGACAAGTTTTGTATCTATATATGCAACAAATGAATTAGTGTGCTGTCTAGTTTTGCGTGGCCTACTCTAATATCTTCTCTTTTTCTTCATCTTCTTCTTCTTCATTCAAAAACAAATCCTAACAATCCTAAATATCACCATACCAAAAATAAACACAAAAATCACTTAAACATCAAACCAAAAACCAGATTAAAGGTTGTGCACAAGACTAACACATTGTGTACAACACTCTTGGCTAAGTGAACCTAAAACCACACCAAACTTCAACAAAATAACTATGTGCTAGAAATTGTGTTTCCAGCAACATAGGTCCATTTTTAAGGCTGGCATATTCTGGGTTTTAGAACCAGATTATAGTTTTTGGGTATGTTGTAAACGCATGTAAGAGAAAATATAGCAAAAAGAATGATTCAAAAAGGATTTGGGAAGCTCAAGATATGCAAGTTGCAAGTTGGCATAACTGCTGAGATTTCCAGCAGTTATGGCACAAGGGTTTAAGATGAATTGGAGGCCTTATCCAATTCTTTTGGATCTAGTCTTCTCTAGATTTCATCCTTAATATTTTAACATACCACATCTCAAAATTCATGCAATTTGGATGAAGATATCTCAACCTTCCATCAGGTCAAAGTAGCAATACCCGATTTGGTGAAGACAGTCTTTTGAATTTCAAAATCTCACCAACTTTTGCCATATTTGTGCACAAATATGTGAGCTAGTGGTTGAATGATTATGTATCAGAATTGTGATTGGGAAATGTGTAATTTTTGAAATTTAAAGACTTCCATTTGGTCTCACACACACTTCACATGTGTGAGACAAATTTTGTATCTATATAATGCAACAAATTAATGAAATGAAATGATGAATTGTGTTGTCCAGTTTGTGTGGCCTACTATTATCATCTTCTCTTCTTCTTCATATTTTTCTTCTTCCTTCCAAACAAAAACTCTAACAAAGTTCAATATCACCATACCAAAAAAAAAAGAAAAAAAAAAGAAAAAAGAAAATCACCTAAACACCAAACCAAAAATCGGATTAAGGGTTGTACACAAGACTAATACCTTGTGTGCACTCTTGGCCAAGTGAACCCAAAACCAAACCAAACTCCAACACATTTTACATCTTGAATTTTTAAATTTATGCTTTTGCCCCTTTTCCTTTCTTAAAGCTTGTGACCGTATATCAATTTGTTAATTCCATCCAAAATGAGGCAACTTTGACTTGCACGTGCTGGTCACTGATTCAATTGTGCATATGTGACAGGGCAAAATTGTCATCCCAATTGATGGATGAATTGGTAGGAAAAGTTTGGTGCGTTAATTAACTTCTTGGTAATCGTTTAGGATTGAAAAAAAAGGCTGAAATCTAACTGAAAGTCAATTACCATCCGATTGAAATTAGGGCATTTTTTTAGTAGAGAAACGTCGGCTAAAATTGAGACGAATCCTTAGATGGTGAAAGTGATGTGTTGCAGTGGGTGAGTTACAGCCATAAGAGTGTCATGGATAGCTTAGAATCTTGGAAGATGGTTTTATAGATGCTAAAAATTCCAGGTATTTTATATTGCTCATTTGCATATTTGGGAATTTTGAACATTTAGGCGTTTTATTTAGGAGCCATCGTTTGGATTGATAGTCAAAATTGTGTATTTGATTTGGAGCCATAGAAATGAATCAAGGTATTTTGTATTGTTCATCTGGGCATTTAAGTGTTTGGTTTAGACACCATCATTTTAACTGATGGTCAAAATTGTGTATTTGATTTGGAGTTTTAGGAATGCTATTTTTGGAGTCATAGGCTAGAATTTTGTTTTACTCTATGTTGGAGTATGTTAGTGAGTGCTGATCATTTAAAACGTTTATTTGTTTTAGAACATGGTTTGCCAGAATCATAGGCTTGTGGAAAAAAATTATTAAAGTTTGTTTTAGTTTGCTATTAAACCTCTTCTTCCAGGTAAGGAATAATTAGAGAATAATTAGAGACTTCCACAATAACTTTGTTGGATGGTATTTCTTTAATCTAAAACAATCTTTGAAGATGACAACAAGTTATAAAAAAAGAATTATTATCATGTTAGTGAGTGTCGATGTCACAAAATAAACAAGAAAAAAATGAGATTTACAAATTTTCAATTATAGTCCAATTTAAAATTGAAAAGATTTGCAAGAATGTCATGCATAGGGTCTTTGTTTTAGCAACATCTTCGTCTGTTTTTGTAGATTACACATTTCCATATAAATTTCAAAGATATACATTGCTAATTATATATATATATATATATATATAGAACTTTGTTCGATTATCTGGATTTCCAGCTTGTTATATATATATATATATATATATGAAATAGCTTAATAAACAAGAAATTTCATGGTTAGAATTCTACTTGTCATAGTTGAAAACAACTTGTTTTTTAAAAGGATTGAAGCTAATATTAAGTACCATTTGATAATTGGTAAGATAATTGATATTTATATTTGAATCAGTGCTGGAGTTTTATAGAGTGGGAAAAATAAGCCAATATTAGTGTTTCTACAGCCGAATATATATTTATTTATTTTTCTAGGTCATTGTAGAATGCTGAGAAGGGTGATAGTGGAAGAAGAAAAAAGAAATTGTATGACAATAGTGACCGTTGAAGAAGAAGAAAGAAAGTATATAACAATGGATGTGATTTCTTTCTTTTGGTTGACCCATGTACGTGTTGGAGTTTGGTGTGGTTTTTGGGTTCACTTGGCCAAGACTGTTGTACACAAGGTGTTAGTCTTGTGTACAACCTTTAATCCTGTTTTTGGTTTGGTATTTAGGTGATTTTTGTGTTTGTTTTTGGGATGGTGATATTGAGGTTTGTTAGGGTTTAGTTTGGAAGGAAGAAGAAGAAGATGAAGAAGAGAATATGCTAAAGTAAGAGACACAAACTAGACAGAACAATTACAAATTTTCATTTTCAGTCATTTGTTGCATATGTAGATACAAAACTTGGTTCACACATATGAAGTGTGTGTGAGACCAAATAATGTCTTTTTAAAATTCAAAATACAAATTTCCCACCCAATAAATTAATAAAAAATTTTCAAATACCAGCTGCACATGTATGTATGAAGATGGCAAAGGTTTGCGAGAATTTGAATTCCAAAAACTATCTCTTTCCAAATCGGGTAAAGCTCCTTTGACCTGATGGAAGGCTAGGATATCTTCATCCAAATTGTCTGATTTTTGACATTTGGCATGTTAAAATATTAAGGATAAAATCTAGAGAAGATCAGGTCCAAAGGAATTGGGTATGGTTTTCAATTCTTCTCAAACCTGTGGCCCATAACTGTTGGAAATCTCAGCAGTTATGCCAATTTGTAACCTGCATATCTTGGGCTTTCCAAGTCCTTTTTGAGTTATTCTTTTTGCGATATTTTCTTTTACATGTGTATTACAACATACCCAAAAACCATAAACTTGTTATAAAAATACAGAATATTCTAGCCCTAAAAATGAACCTATGTTGCTGGAAACATAATTTCCAGCATATAGCCATTTTACAAAGCAAAATCAATACCCAATAAAGAGACAATTCCTAAGCTAAATACAATAAAGCTTATGTATTCAAAAGACATTAAAAATAACATAAAACATAGACATAAATATTACTTTAAAACATTCAACAAAATATTTCTTGTGAAGAAAGAAGGATGGTGCAAACCTTGGTGAACTTAGGCTTGCACAAGGTGGCAAGATTACCACCTTTCAACACTCCTCCTTTGTAATCTTGCTAGAGACATTAAGGAGAGTCCTCATGCCTCAAATCTGGTCTTTTCAAGTGGCTTGGTGAACACATCCATAAGGTTCTCCTTCGAATTCACATACTCCAAAGAAACTTCTCCAAGATCTTTAAATTCCCTCAAGAAATGATATTTCATCGGGATATGTTTTGTTCTTCCATGTTGTACTGGATTCTTAGCTATTGAAATTGCTGAAGTGTTGTCACATTTGATGATGGTTGGACCTTCTTGAGTATGGCCAAGATCTCCCATCAACTTCCTTAACCATATACATTGGTTTGCACAAGTTGAGCAAGTAATGCAAGTAATGTATTCGGCTTCCGCGATACTTTGAGCCGTTGTGCTTTGCTTCTTTGCATTGCATGAGAAAGGACCACTCCTAAGTGAAAATAAGTAGCCCGAAGTACTCCTCATACCAGAAATGTAGCCCACCTAATCACTATCAAAATAATCAACAAGCTTCAACTCATCCTTTACTTTATACCAAACTCCATAATCATTAGTGCCCTTAAGATAACTAAGCACTCTTTTGGCAACTCTAAGATGAGTTTGGATGGGTAGTTGCATGTATCTTGAAAGCACACACACGGCATACATAATATCCAGCCTAGATTAATACACCTAAAGCAAACTACCAATCAAGGATCGATAAAGAGTAGGATTTACCTTTGGTGTGCCATCCTCCTTTTGGTACTTCTCTCATTGGACCATTGGAGTGCTCATTGGATTGCATTCTTCAAGATTAAACATCTTCAAAAGATCCTTGATGTACTTTTCTGGTGATATAAATATTCCTCTTTGGCATTGCATTACTTCCACCCCAAGGAAGTAATTCATGAAACCTAAGCTAGACTCTCAAACTCCTCCTCAAGTTCATGCCTTAGCTTATCCACATTCCTTGGGTCCTTACTAGTGATCAATAAGTCATCCACATATAGAGAAACCACTAACATGCTTCCTTTAATTCTCACATACGAGGTGGGTTCATTTTGGCTCCTCCTAAAGCCATGTCCAAGCAAGTAGCCATCAAGCCTTCCATACCAAGCCCTAGGTGCTTGCTTAAGACCATATAAGGCTTTGTGAAGCTTATAAACCTTATCTTCATGCCCTTGAACCACGTAACCCTTGGGTTACTTCACATACATTTCTTCTTGCAACACACCATTCAAGAATGCTGATTTCACATCCAAGTGAAACACACTCCATTGCTTAGTAGCCGAAAGAGCAAGGATGAGTCTAATGGTTTCCATCCTTCTACGGGTGCAAACGTCTCCCCATAGTCAATTCCGGCTTGTTGTGCATAACCCTTGACCAACCTTGCCTTATGTTTGCAAATGGTGCCATTCGGATTGTATTTGGTCCTAAAGATGCATTTGAAACCAATTGCTTTCTTGTTTTTCAGTTTAGTGACCAAGGACCAAGTCTCATTCTCCTCAATCATCTCCATTTCCACATCCATTGTTTCCTTCCACTCTTTCTTCATCAAGGTCTCTTGCATACATGTAAGGTCACCAAATGCAACATTACACCTTTCATAAATCTTCGACAAAGATCTCTCCCAACTAACACCATCACCAACCTCCAAACCGGCTCCAATGGTTTCTTGGAGTGGATCATCATCCTCCTCATTGTCTTGATCATTGTCATCTTCATCATTTTTGTTTTCAACATTTCTTTCTTCATTTTCTTCTTCAAACCATGGCTCATCCTCATTCACTAATAGCTCCTCCTTACTCGAATCCCATTTTGCATTCTCATCAACCTTCACATCTCTAGTTACCACAAGTTTTTTTGTCTCTATGTTATAGACCCTAAAACCTTTGATGACCTCATTATATCCCACCAAGATGGTAACATTTGCTTTCTTATCAAGTTTATCTCTCATGTGTGAGTGAACATGGAGAAAGAACACACTACCAAGTACTTTTATATTCTCCAAAGATGGTTTCTCTCCAAACCACAACTCATAGGGTGTCTTGCCTTCAATGGAATTGGTGAAGCATCGGTTTTGAATGTAGGAACTAGTATAGATAGCCTCGCCCCAAAATTTCTTCCTTTCATGCACCATTTTGTTGTGGTGTGTATGGTGTAGTAAATTGATGAATTATACCATTTTCTTTGCAAAAATCTTCAAGAGCTAGGCTAGTGTATTCACCACCATTGTCGGTCCTCAAGCACTTCAAAGTGGACCTACTTTGATTTTAACCATTTTCTTAAATTCCATAAACTTTTCAAGAACTTGTGATTTGTGAGTGAGAAAATATACCCAAAACATCCTAGAGTAGTCATCAATAAAGGTGAGAAAGTATCTACAACCACTCAAGGAAAACATACTCATGGGACCACACACATCCGAATGAACAAGTTCTAACTTCTCTTTAGCTCTCCATGCGTCGGTTTTAGGAATGGTAATCTAGTGGACTTTCCAAGTTGATAAACTTCACAAACATTTTTCACATCATCAATCAAGGACATATCATTCACCAAAGCATTAGTATTCTTCATTGCACCATAACTAGAGTGACCATGCCTTTTATGCCAAAGTTGAGAAATGCACTTAACTTTGCTTCTCAAAGCTTGCTCACTATCTAGTAAATTTAACCTACTTTTATCTTTCAAGATAACTTTAAACACCTCATTTCCAAAAGCATATGATATCAAACAACCATCACAACAAAAGTTTAAAACATATCCCTTTTCAACCAATTGTTCAACACTCAATAAGTTTTCACACAATGAAGGCACATATAGAATATTTTGAATAAGTTTTGTACCTTTATTAGTGTTCAATGAGATGTCTCCTTTTCCTTTTACATCCATGAAGCTTCCATTCCTAATATGCACCCTTTTCTTGTACGATCGGTCAAGCTCCAAAGTTGGTTTCTTCAAAAGTCATGTGGTGTGAACAACCACTATCTACCAACCAACCTAAACCACTACTTGTAGCTTTAAGGCATGTAATCACAAATAAGGTCTCGGCCTCCTCATTCACAACATTTACTTGTTGCCTTCCTTGCTTGCATACTTTGCAACCATGTCCTCTTTGCCCATATTTGCCATAAGTTGCATTCCGTCTCCAAAAGCATTAGTTTGATGCATGTCCATACTTTTTACAATGGGGGCATGGTGGATAACCCTCACCATTTTGTTGTTGTCCTCCTTGTTGTTGCCTTGTGTTGTTGTTGTTGAAATTGTTGTTGTTGTTGTTGAAACCTCCATAACTAGTTCCTCCTTTGTTCTTGTTCTTGTTCTTTTTGTTCTTCTTTTTGTTCTTCTTTTTACTTTGACTAGACATAAAAGTACTTTCCAAAGACTCCTCCTTTCTTATGGCTCTTCTTTGTTCGGTTGCATGGAGAGCACTGATAAGCTCACTCAAAGTAATCTCACTAAGACTCCTTGATTCCTTAAGGGAAGAAATCCTAGCTTCAAACTTTTTGGTAAGCTCACAAATACCTTCTCTACAACCCTTTGGTTGGTCAATGGCTCTCCAAGGACTTTAATTTGGTTCACAACCTTTAGTAGTCTATCAGTGAAGTCCTTAACCAACTCATTTTCTTTCATTCTAATTGTTTCAAACTCTCTTCTTAAGTTTAAAACTTGCACTTGTCTAGTCCTTATGTTTCCTTGAAATTCTTCTTCCAACTTTAACCAAACTTCTCTATCACTTGTACAAGACATAATTCTAGTGAAGATGGAGTCACTCACCGAAGAATGAAGGGCTGTCAAGGTTTTGAATCCTTTGGCTATCTCGGTCTCATGTCCAAGTCTTTGTGCTTGTGTGACATTTGCTTTTAACTCCTCAACTTCATAACCTTCTTCCATCAAATCCCAAAGTCCAAAGGCTTGTAGGTAGGCTTTTATCTTTATGCTCCAAATGCAATAGTTTTGGCCCTTAAATTTTGGTGGAGTGGGTGGTGCAAAACTTTGAAGAAAATAACTCTTGGGTTGGATTTTTGGTGAGTTTTCAAGCTAGATTTTTGTACCACTTCAAACCAAAAAATGAAAGGAATGAAATGGAGGGTTCTCTCACAAGAAAATAGGCTAGAAAGAAAGCTTAAAAGGTCACTCAATGTTTCAAACAACACTCTAATACCATGTTGGAGTTTGGTGTGGTTTTTGGGTTCATTTGGCTAAGAGTGTTGTACACAAGGTGTTAGTCTTGTGTACAACCTTTAATCCCATTTTTGGTTTGGTATTTCGGTGATTTTTGTGTTTGTTGTTGGTATGGTGATATTGAGGCTTCTTAGGGTTTTAGTTTGGAAGGAGGAAAAAGAAGAGAAGATACTAAAGTAAGACACATAAACTAGACAGCACAATTACAAATTTTCATTTTCAATCATTTGTTGCATATGTAGATACAAAACTTAGTTCACACATGTGAAGTGTGTGTGAGACCAAATAATGTCTTTTTAAAATTCAAAATACAAATGTCCCACCCAATAAATTAATAAAAAATTTTCAAATACCAGTTGCACATGTAAGTGTACAAAGATGGCAAAGTTTAGTGAAAATTTGAATTCCAAAAACTGTCTCTTTCCGAATTGGGTAAAGCTCTTTGACCTGATGGAAGGCTAGGATATCTTCATCTAAATTGTCTGATTTTTGACATGTGGCATGTTAAAATATTAAGGATGAAATCTAAAGAATACCAGGTCCAAAGTAATTGGGTAAGGCCTTCAATTCTTCTCAAATCCATGGTCCATAACTGTTGGAAATCTCAGCAGTTATGCCAACTTGTGACCTGCATATCTTAGGCTTCCCAAGTCCTTTTTGATTCATTCTTTTTGCTATATTTTCTTTTACATGTTTATTACAACATATCTATAAAACATAATCTAGTTATAAAAAGCCAAAATATTCCAACCCCAACAATGGACCTATGTTGATGGAAACACAATTTCCAACACATAGCCATTTTATAAAACAAAATCAATACCCAACAAAGAGACAATTCCTACACTAAATACAAAAAAACTTGGGCTTTCAAAAGACATTAAAAGGAACATAAAATATAGACATAAATATTGCTTTAAAACATTCAACAAAATATTTCTTGTGAAGAAAGAAAGATGGTGCAAACCTTGGTGAACTTTGGCTTGCACAAGGTGGCAAGATTACCACCTTTTCAATAGTACGTGCAAAAGATCAATAGAGATAATTTTAAGCTTGTTCAACTGCAATGATGGACTAGAGTTTGGCAATGAAATGGTTAGATTTGGGGAGAAAAAAATTGTGGTTTGGTTTGATAAATATAGCATAAATTTAATGCGTTTGTTATTTTCGTGAAGCTAGAAGATATTATTGGCCTTTGTATTATTATGCGTTTGTTATGTTTGGAAAGCTAAAACACAATATTGGCCTTTGTATTGTTTTGTTCTTTTTCTAGTCTATGCAGCATATGTATGTTTTTGGAATGTAATAAAAAGTATATAGTGATCTGTGTTTGTTTTGTAATGGGGTTTGTATAGTTTTATATTTGTAAGACATTGTAAGACATTATTTTTATGACATAAGCTTTACTTGATTGTGCTAGGTTCAATATTGCCACTGAGGGCTTGTGTTATAAGCCTAAAATCGAAACAATATCATCAAGCTACACTCTCCAGTTCATATAACCAACACAACAATATTTAAACAAACCACATATGCAGTTAAATTAATTATATAAAATAGCAATAGAAACTCATTTTTGGATTTCCAAATTGCTGATTTTTGTTGTAACTCATAACCTGTAGTAATTTCCATTATACAAAGTACCAAGAATATGCAAAAATGCAAACTTTAAGTATCTTTATTTTGTAATTTTTTATACTTTAAAAGAAAGAACTTTCCAACATAAAGTTCCTTAGTGTGAACAGTGCCTGTGTGGTAAACTTTTATACACCTGCACATGTACATCCATGTATTTCACATCAAAATAAACTCTCTATGGTGTAAACAACACAAGTGCAGTAAAGTTTATACACCTATGTATATACGTCCCTATATTTCACATTCAAACTGAAGTTCTAAGATCAACAAAAATCATCATTCATATATAAGCTATTTCTGGTGCCAAATCAAATTGGCTGCTGATTTTTGTCTTTTACATCACTTGTTCTTATGGTAATTGTTAAAATGAGACTTGCCATTGTTTGCAATGTTAGTGTTATCATAAAATAACAACTTAAACATGCATCAATTACAGCACTGTATTCCCAAGATTTCCAACTAGCTACCCAAATCCAAAGATTAGTTGCTCTTGTATTCTCCCAAATTAAGCCTCCAACACCCACAACAACGGTTCTTGGTTTGTTGGTATTTCTCCATTTTTTGGCCATTTCAGTACGATCCATACCCATTACTCCTTACTTCATACCTCTTAACTTGAATCTGATATGAACCTAGGACGACCTGTTCCTAAATCCGTATTATATTAGGCCGGATCTAATTATATTCAAGTTCTAATGGCCACCTTGATCCTTAACCAATCTGTGATTAGAAACCTTGGTATATAATTAAGACGCCACAATAGGGGATGGAAGGCCTATTGATAAGTCAAACTAAAACACTCATTCACTAATGGTGTTTTAGGTGTTTAAACGAACAAAGAGAAATTTAATATCACAAATAAATTTCTATATAAAATTCAAACTTAATTCTTATTGAAAAATAAGCCTTTAAATAGGCTACAAGTTCATGAAATAAACCCTAAAAAACAAAGGGAAAACCATGATACAAACCTAAGATGACCTACTCCTAAACCCGTATTATATTAGCCCAGATCTCAATTAAGTTCAAGTTCTAATGGAATGGACCTCAACCCCTAACCAACCTGTGGTTAGAAACCTTGGTATAATGTAGACGCCACAATAGGGGATGGAAAACCTATTGATTAGTCAAGCTAAAACAACCAATTCTCTAATGGTGTTTTAGGTGTTCTTAAAGAACAAAGAGATAATTAATCTCATAAGTATTTTCTTAATCAAATCAAAATTGTATTTATATTGAAAAATAAGCCTTTAAATAGGCTACAAAGCCACAAAATAAAACCCTAAAAATAAATAAAACCGGCCACCACACATAAAGAAACCTAGTTGGCCGAAACTACACTTCCTTTCATAATCTAAGTTTGATTAATTAATTCATTTATATTAAATTAGGAATTAATTAATTTACAATGGAAAGAATAAAATAAAAACCTTCCTAAAGTTATTTGTCCAGAAAATAAATAAATAAAAGCCAAAAAGTAATGGTAGTTTCCTAAAACAAAAAGTAAAAACAAATTAGGAAACTAAAAATGCTAGCCTTTTTTGATCAAGTTAACTTTGATCAATCTTTGACCTCTTTGAGCTCCAAATCAGCTTGTAAATGCTTTTTAGGATGCCAAATAAGCTGAATATGAAGTCCCACACGTTGCCCATGCTTGGAAAAATAAGAAAAGGCTAATACAGTAAAATACAGTAAAGCCAGCAAGCAATACAGCAAATTCGGCCAAATTGTTGATGCTGTCCGTACAAGCCCTTTTTGATTGCATTTGAGGCTGATTTAACTTGATTCCATGACCTCTTAGGGATATCTATTGAACCCATAGAGCATTGGAACCATTTCAGGCTTCCTGGACTCCAAAAATGTACCAAAACCGTCACCCGGGTTCGTACCAGTCTCCAGCGCTTGTATCAGCAAAACAGGTCTTGGTTCTTTAGTCATGATCATTCCTTCTTGATTATGATTTATCCTTTGAATAAGAATAGCAAGGCTATCCTTGAATTTCTTGGCTTGTGCTCTAGTGATTGGTCCCACCTTCATTCGTAACGGTTCGACACCCCAGCGGGTTGTCAGTTGTACGGGTTCGGACAGATTCGCATCAAACCAACCATACAAAGTGGTTTCCTATGGTGGCTGAAATTCTCACTCCTTTCCTAATCTAATTTGGATTAGTTAATTCTTTTATTTTGAATTAGGAATTAATTAATTTAAAATGAAAATAATAAAATAATAACTTTCCTAAACTTATTTCTCTAGAAAATAACTAAATAAAAACAAAAAAGTAATAGTAATTTCCTAAAATAACAAGTAGAATTAAATTAGGAAACTAAAATACTAGCTTTTTGACTAAGTTGACTTTGACCAATCTTTAACCTCTCTAAGCTCCAAATCAGCTTCTATATGATTTTTAGGATGCCAAATAAGCTTATTATGGTGTCCCACATGTTTCCCTTGCTTGGAGGAAAGAGAAAAAGCTAACTCAGCACAATACAGTAAAGCAAACACAAAATACAACGAAAACAGGCCAAATTTACTAACTATCCATACAACCCCTTTTTGGATGACTTTGAAGCTGCTTTGACTTAATTCCATGTCATATTAGACATATTTATTGAATCCATGAAACATTGGAACCATGTCATGCTTCTTGGCCTCCATAATTGCACCAAAACTGCTACCCGGGTCCGTACTGGCTTCCACCACTTGTATGCTCAAAATAGGTCTTAAATCTTCAGGTATGGATGAGCCCTTTTGAATATGAATTACTCCCTGGATAGAGACAGCAAGATTTTCCTTAAACTTCTTAGCTTGAGCCCTAGTGATCGGCCCGATCTTCATCCGTATTGGGTCGGCACCCCAGCAGGTTGTATGTTGAGGGGGTTTAGACGGATTCGCATCATTCCCATCCTCTTGAAAAGGATTTGCTCTCAAATCAGAGTCATCACCTGCAACAAAAGGAGACAAATCAGAAATATTAAATGTAGCACTCATATTATACTCACCCGGTAAATCAAGCTTGTAGGCGTTTTCATTGATCCTTTCCAAAAGTTGAAAATATCCATCTTCTCGCGGCGTAAGCTTGGACTTTCGTTGTTCGGGAATCCTCTCCTTCCTTGGTTGAAACCAAAACCAATCTCCTAGGTCAAAAACTATCACAAAAAATACTAAAAATACAAGTTCATCATACTTTTTAACATTAGCAAATAATATTTCCCAAATTTTCAAATTTCTACTAAGTAAAGCTTTCAACAATGCAGATAAAGTTATATGTATCAAAAACATCTTTAAATAAGTATCTTTAAAATTCATGATCAGCAATGGTTTCTTACTCAAGATAGCTTTATTTACATCTCCAAAACTCAAATAAATATTTTTATTCTTTCTTTCTTTCCTTTCTTTCCCTCTCTCTCTCTCTCTCTCTCTCTCTCTCTCTCGGCCACAACACATTTTTCCTCACTCACGGGTTTCTTGCTATATCTCTTGGGTTTCTCATTTTTTTCCACTCCAATTTTAGCCTTCTCTTGGTTTTTCCGCTCAAGTTGAGTTTTAGAACACTTGCCTGGTTGGTCTTGCATGGCTTGGACTCCTTCGATGGGTGTTGTTGTCGTGGGGGCCATACTAGTCCTTTCCTTGAGTTGTTCGGCGATCCTCCTTTGTTGTATTTGAATTTGATCTTTGTACACCTCTTTAGGAGTTAATGCCTCCAGCTTGACCTTTTTACCTTCAAATCTAAAAACAATACTATACTCTCTACCATAATGAATAGCATCTCTATCAAATTGCCAAGGCCTACCAAGTAAAATATGTCCCGTATGCATAGGCACAACATCACACAATACCATATCCACATAGTTATCAATGCTGAATTTTACTTTGGCTTGTTTATTAACTTTCATCTCACCATTATCATTAAGCCATTATAATCTATATGGTTCTTGATGTTTAATAGTTGTTAAGCTTAATTTATCAACTACCATGCTACTAATTACATTTGCACAACTTCCACTATCTATAATCATACTACATATATTACCTTAAATTTCACATCGGGTGTGAAAGATGTTTTCTCTTTGAATTTGTTCCTCATCTTTGTATACAGTAAGGACCCTCCTTGCAACTAAGCTCAAGTCATCCCTTAAAGGCTGGAGTGTTTTGGGTTTCCTCATGCTCATCATCTCCGACTTCTCCATTTTCAATTTTAGTTTCAATATCACTTTCTTCAATTTCGGATTCTAGTTCGCCATTACCTTTCAACACCATAATCCTCCTATTTAGGCATTGGCTAGCGATGTCCTTGTCCCTGGCACTTAAAACACACAATTTCATGAGTTTTAGAAGGCTTAGGATCAGATTTACCTTCACTTTTGTGTGCTTGGATGGATTTGGTTCTAGTCTCTCTCCTTGACCGATTTGAACTTTCTTCTCCAACTTTTAGCTTTGGGTTGTTTTCAAAGGTAAGATTGTTTCTCCAGCCACTTGGATTTGATCTTCCACTGTTAGAAACTCCTCCAAACTGTGAGCCTACACCCCTCCTTTTGAATTGAATTGATGCTCCAATTTAATAGCCGCATGCAACATCTCCTCCAATTCCACATATTATTGCAGTTCTAGCTGGTTGGCTATCTCACGATTCAAACCACCAAGAAATCTTGCCATGGTTGCTTCTCTATCCTCATTCATGGTTAATCTCATCATAAGCATCTCCATATCCTTGTAATAATCCTCCACGAACCTACTTCCTTGAGATAGGGATTGAAGCCTTTGATGCAGCAACCTATGATAATGTGATGGTATGAACCGTTTTCTCATGGATCCCTTCATTTGGTGCCATGTAATGATCAAGTCATCGCTAACTCTCCTTTGGGTATTTTGCTCATTGGTCCACCATTGAAGTGCATAATGGCCAAACTCCATTGCTGCCAATTTCACCTTCTTAGCCTCCGAATAATTATGACAATCAAAGATCATCTCCATTCTCTCTTCCCATTCCAAATATGCTTCCGGATCACTTCTACTTATGAATGGTGTGATGTTTACCTTGATGTTGCCAAGATCATCATCTACGTCCTCTCTCCTATGCCTCCCATGGCCTAGCCTCTCTTGGATAGCAAGTGTTTCATCCATTCCTTCTTCAAAGTGATCTCCAAAATTTTCCTCCTATAACTCCTCTCTTGGTCTCCCTCAGCCTCCTCGACCTCGACCTCATCCTCCATGAGCATCCAATCTTATATTCGGCCCTCTTTTGTGATGTTTCTATCATGTCCATCCTTTGATCTATGTTTTCAAATCGGGCATTTATCCACTGCAATTGCTCCAATATAGCCCTCATGTCCGTTTGTCACCACTCCCCGTAGCTCGAGAATCACCTTTAAATCCTACGGACTCCTCTTCATTAATTCTCAAATGTGGATCTCCTCTTCTCACCCTTGAATCTGCCATATTAGTATGAATACTACAAAAATAAAATAAATTCTCACCAGATTCACTCCCTCACGTGTTTCACTCAATACAAGAACTTGACACTCGTGTTTGCACACTAATTTCAGCTTTTAACCCTCTTTTGTGCTCACTCTCTTGCCTTTTTCCTCTCAATGAATTATCTCAAAGTTATAATTAAAACACCCACAAAACATCAATTAGATGACAAGTATGTTTTAATTAAACTTATCAACAAAACAGTAGTTAAAAGTAGGCAATATCGAAGAATCCAATAAAACCTAGTTTTCGGCTTTTCTAGGCAAAATAAAGCAAATTAAGGGGAAATCTTTGGAATTTTTAAGAATTAAGGATTCAAGAATAAAATTTAGGAAAAATAATTTTAAACTCAAACAAGAATCAAATTGAACAATAATATAGAATAGTGTCGGTTATTGTTCTTGTAATTCAAATTTTGTATCAATTCCTTTATCTAATTTTAATCCACTAATTTAACCACCCAAAATTCCAAATATCCAGCAGCAAAAATAATTCCCCAACAACTCAAATATTGAATAAATAATCACAAACCAGCAGCTCCAACAAATTTTCAGCAAACAAATCAAACTCCAACAAACCGAAATTTTTTTTTTTAATTGGCTTGTCCTTCATTTTTTTTTATTTTATAAATTTTCACTCACAGATCATAAAAAAACTGCAGTAGCAAATATCAACACTAAAAATTGCAATTCCATACCAAAAATCCACCAAACCCTTGACCTCCAACAAAATACAAAAGTGAAGTTTTTTTTTTTTTTTTTTTTAATCTGTTCAAATTTCTTTTTCTTTTTTTTTTAATCTGGATGACCTGCTCCTAAACGCGAATTATATTAGCCCAGATCTAATTATGTTTAAGTTCTAATGGGCACCTTAACCTCTAACCAACTTGTGATTAGAAACCATAACCTCTAACCTCTAACCAACGTCTTATATAATGAAGACGCCACAATAGAGGATGGAAGGCCTATTGATAAGTCAAACTAAAACACTCATTCACTAATGGTGTTTTAGGTGTTTAAAAGAACAATAAGAAATTCAATCTCACAAATAAATTTCTATATAAAATTCAAACTTAATTCTTATTGAAAAATAAGCCTTTAAATAGCCTACAAATTCACGAAATAAACTCTAAAAAACAAAGGGAAAATCGACCATACAAAGTGGTTTCCTATGGTGGCCAAAATTCTCATTACTTTCCTATCTAATTTGAATTAATTAATTCCTTTATTTTGAATTAGGAATTAATTAATTTATAATGAAAATAATAAAATAATAACATTCCTAAACTTATTTCTCTAGAAAATAAATAAATAAAAACCAATAATTAATGGTAATTTCCTAAAACAAAAAGTAAAATCAAATTAGGAAACTGAAATAGTAGCTTTTTGACTAAGTTGACTTTGACCAATCTTTCACCTCTTTGAGCTCCAAATCAGCTTCTATATACTTTTTAGGATGCCAAATAAGCTTATTATGGAGTCCCACACGTTTCCCTTACTTGGAGGAAAGAGAAAAGGCCAACTCAGCACAATACGGTAAAGCTAGCACAAAATACATCGAAAACAGGCCAAATTTACTAACTATCCATACAACCCCTTTTTGGACGACTTTGAAGCTGATTTGACTTGATTCCATGTCCTCTTAGACATATGTATTGAATCCATGAAACATTGGAACCATTTCATGCTTCCCGGCCTCCATAACTGCACCTAAACCGCTACCCGGGTTCGTACTGGCTTCCACCACTTGTATTCTCAAAATAGATCTTAGATTTTTGGGTATGGAGAAGCCCATTTGAATATGAATTACTCCTTGGATAGAGACAGCAAGATTTTCCTTAAACTTCTTAGCTTGAGCCCTAGTGATCGGTCCGATCTTCATCCGTATCGGGTCGGCACCCCAGCGGGTTGTCGGTTGAGCGGATTCGCATTAGAATCTGTCCTCCATTTGTAAAGATTCCTCACCGTTTGAAGGATCCACCAACATGAAGTGTGGTTAAAACTATCTTTGCATTTTCTAGCTATCGGTGATGTTTTTGGACCAAGGTGAGCTTACTACCTTGTTACCCATTCCACAAGCTTTCTATTGACATATTATTTGTGAATTTTGGACAATAATTTTTTTAATTTTTGGATAAATCAGTTTAATACAAATAAAATTAGACTGTATAAGTATAACCAAGTAGCAAATTGGAGTTGGTTTTATGTAGCTGATGTTAATAAGACCCAATAGAAAGTTCAATTTTATGATTAGCTTCAAAATGAAACATCACAATTTTAGATACAGGTATTAAGGGTTTGTAGTATAATTAGATTATTCAGTGTCCGGTTTATAAAATCTTTGAGTTGTATAAATGTTTTTTAGATATCTCGTATGCATCAATGTCTTGGGTTTGACTTTTAACACCCTTATAAGGGGAGTAAGTGAAATTATTTTGAAGGGTGTGAATAAAATAATAGGGGAGAAAAATGGAAACTGTTTGAAACTTGAGAGGAGGTAAATGACATTTTTGAAATGACAAAAACCAAATTATATTTAAATCAAGCCTCAAGGGAGGTAAATGAAATTTATTGATTATGTTATATGTACCCATCTTGATCTTGGAGGTGAACTGCGAAGGAGTAAGATAAGCATCAGTAGTGTCTATGAGTGATTTATATTTTTAAATAGTTTTGGGCATATTAATACAACATATATATGTGGATGGAATATTTTATATACATGGTTTGACATAAATATGTATTCTATACATATACGAATGTCCTCTTTTACATATAGGTGTTATTATTTCATGTGACTTTTTACACGTGAACTTTTGAATCTTGGCATTTAAATTGATATTTTTGAATCTTGGTATTTAAATTGGTATTTTAATCCTTCTAGAAAACAATTAATTCTGAGGAAGTGGATAGGAAATTGTATATTTATAAGCATACTTAAGTGTTTGATATTTCAAAGTGTTTAAAAATGATTTACGATGATATATATTTCATTGATGATATTTGTGTTTTGACATGAAATGATGATTTAAAATATTTGGAATATCTAAATAAATGATTGGGTTTTGAATATTAATTTTAGTTTATGGTTCAATATTTGTTTCGGAAAAATGGAAAAGCATAATCTTGAAAAGATTATTTATAAATACTGTATTGTTGCTTTAAATAGTCTACCAATATAATGTCATATGGTTCTATTCTTTCTTATCAACTACATGTCGGTTAGTCATTCTATGTAAAATTGGTATATGAGAGAGTGATGATTGGGTTGTAGGCCAATCATTCGTGACCATATGATGATAGGTTGTCACAATATGAGAGAATGATGATTGAGTTTTTTGTCACTCTCTCAGAGTGATAATTCAGTTATATGCCACTCACTTATGACTTTGGTTTATTTGTACCTTTTTACTGTCTAATGGGTTATAGGATGTCATACACTATCTGGAAGTACTAAATATATCGTTATGGTACATTGTTGGTTTTCTAGTGTATTTATAGTTTTGTTACATTTTTCATAATTATTTTTTGAATTTATATCGATATAATTTTATGTTCGGTAGTTAAAGCATGTTGGTTTTAATTATAATATTTAAGTGGTTTATTATGAAAAGTTGATTTAGGATATTGATTTAGGTGACAAGTTAGGTTTTGAAAATGGTTTTATTATTCCACGCATTGACCTTCTCTCATAGTTTATGTTTTTAAATTATTCTTCTAGGCTCAGCTGACAATTACACATATTACGTTGAGCATATTCATCATCCTTGCAATATATCCATCCTCTCATATTTTCATTGCCCTCGTACTTCCATCATTGATGTATTTTCTTTTCCATGTTGTTTCACTGAACTGATCATGTATGTTGTCTTTATTTAATCTGAAACTCTTACACTTGTTTAGATTGCTTTTGGTGGATTGATCTAATATGTATGAGTCTTTATTTATCTTTCTATCTTTGGACTCATGTTGGAACCATTGATGTTAGTGAGGTTGAATATGGAAACCCTTGATGTTAATGAGGTTGAATACGGAAAATCTTTTAGTGATAATTTTCTTATATTTTACGTATATTGTTGGATTATATTTAATTTATGGGGAGATCCCACTGAACATTTTAATATTTGTCCACTGAGGTTTCCTTGGGAAATATTACTTTGGAAGTCCGGGAAGGACACCGAGGATGATCCTAATATGCAACCTTTATTATGGTAACCGTATAATCCATTAATAAAGTGTCATCTATAGGAGAACGTTGGAATATCTCCAATTGCTTTGGAGGTAAGTGTTATCTTCTTTTGTTATTTTAACCTATCCTTTCACTTATATATATAGTTATATTCAATTTTATATGAAATCATAATTATTTAAAATATTTTTGTAATCTTTATCTACTATATACTATCAATAAAATACTTATTCAATTATTGTTTTTAATATAATTTTCATTTTACAATCGAAATTATTTAATTACAAAAAAGATATTAAAATAATATTGTTTGAAATTTTCTTAAAAAAAGTATATTTTTCAAAAAATCATAAAAATAAGATATTATCCAAAAGAATGTTAAGAACAAAAGATAATAATAATAATTAAATGAATTGTTTAAGTAGTCATAAATTTTAAAAATTTTATATAGTTTTTTATAAGGATAATTTTAAAATTTCATTAGTACAGCAAGCAATCGCTGGTTGCTAATCCAACTTTTCACCAACAAATATATTTCTTGCCTACCATGTAAAGTTGGAAGTGCCTTTAGACCAAAATTTTTAGCGACCACAAAAAGTATGTGTCAGCAACCAATATTTGGTTTCTAAAAATGCTTATCAAATTGTAATTCGACTTGAGTACCAAATTTTGCATAACCCAAACTTGGTTGCAGATTATATATAAAAAAATAATATTACAAAATCGAAAAAAGAAAATCTAATACTAGTTGTTGAAAAGTTGGCTAATATAGCAACCAACAATTGGCTGTTAATTCCTACTTGCTAAAAGATATAGTCCTTGCATAATATATAATGTAGGGAATGGTTTTGTGCCAAAACATTTTACAACCAGTCTTTCATAGTCATTAAAAGTATGTATCAATCAAATGTTTAACCAAATTTTTCCTCCTTTAAGGTACCAAACATTCAGTAACTACATTGATCGCTAACATGTACCTTTACCAACCATAAAAATCATGGTTACGAAAAGGTGTGCAACTATGGCAACCAACAAAGATTTGATGTTACATGTTCACCAACCAAATACAATTGGTTGCTAAAAGTTACACTTCCCACACAGTAAGTAGGTATTAATACGAACCTAGGACGACCTGCTCCTAAACTCGTATTATATTAGCCCAGATCTAATTATGTTTAAGTTATAATAGTCACCTTGACCCCTAACTAGCCTGTGATTAGAAACCTTGGTATATAATGAAGACGCCACAATAGGTGATGGAAGGCCTATTGATAAGTCAAACTAAAACACTCATTCACTAATGGTGTTTTAGGTGTTCAAAAGAACAAGGAGAATTCAATCTCAAATAATTTTCTGTATAAAATTCAAGCCCCTTGTATAAATTCTTGTAGGTTGTCCTTAAATCTCGTAATTTAAGCTCTTGTGATTGGCCCGATCTTTATCCATATTGGGTCAGCACCCCAGCAGGTTATTGGTTGAGCGGGCTTAGGCGGAATCATATCATTTCCCTCCTCTTGAAAAGGATTTTTCCTCAAATCTAGATCATCACCTGCAGAAAAAGGGAACAAATCAGCAACATTAAATGCAGCACTCATGTTATACTCACCCGGTAAACCAAGCTTGTAGGCATTTTTGTTATTCAGCTCCAAAACTTGAAAAGATCCGTCCAGATGCGGCATAAGCTTGGACCTTTTTTTTGGTTAGAGGAACCTCTCCTTTCATGAATGCAACAAAACCAAATCGCCTGGATCAAACATTATCACAACAAATACTAGAAATATAAATTCATCACACTTTTTAATATTAGCAAATAATATCTCCCAAATTCTCAAATTTCCACTAAGTAAAGCTTTTAATAAGGCAGATAAAGTTCTATACAAAAAAAGCATTTTTAAATTAGTATCTTTATAATTCATAACCAGCAATGGTTTCTTACCCAAGATAGCCTTATTAACATCCCCAAAACTCAAATAAAAATGTTTACTTTTTCTTTCTTTCCTTTCTTTTCCTTTCTCTCTCTCGGACACACTCTTTTTATCATCATTTCTGGCTTTTTCTCTTAATTTCTCTCTTTGTATTTCCCCTCACCATTGAGTTTAGAATACTTACCTTGTACAGCAAGTTTGGTCTTGACCTCATGGGTAGGTGTTGTAACCATTAGTGCCGTACTAGCATTCTCTTTGAGCTTCTCGGCTTCCCTCCTTTGTTACATTTGAAGTTGGTCTCTAAATACCTCATTTGGAGTTAATGGCTCCAGCTTGACCTTCTTCCCATTAAATTTAAATACAATGGAATTCTTTCTCCCATAGTGTATGGCATTCTTATCAAATCCCCATGGCCTCTCCAATAAAATATGACTAGCATGCATAGGTACAACATCACACAATACAACATCCACATATTTATCTATACTAAATTTTACCTTGGCTTGTTTATTCACTTTTATTTCACCACTATCATTAAGCCATTATAATCTATAAGGTTCTGGATGTTCAATAGTTATTAAGCCTAATTTATCGACTACAATGTTACTAATTACATTTGTACAACTTCCACTATCAATAATCATACTACAAATCTTACCTTGAATTTCACATTGGGTGTGGAAGATATTCTCTCTTTGGATTTGTTCCTCATCTTTGTTGTTAGGTCTAAAATATTGATGATTTTATGCCATATTTATAGCTTAATATTTGTTAGTTTGTGTTAATTTGTTATGGAAAGATACTTAATTATGTATTTTTCTTAATTTAGGTAAAAGAGGAAGAATTTTAAGAAAACAATCATAAAAATGGATTCCTTGGGTCGAATTATGGTGGGAAGCAAGATTTGAGCTCGAATGGACTAAGCATTAAAAAGATTCCAAAAAGATACCTTCAAGATTCCATAAAGATTCTATTGGGAATTTCATGATGGAAGTGGATGTCATATGAATCATCAAGATCTGAGGATTTCAAATGTCTCGTTATTTTTGGATTTCGAGGTGCGAGCAAAAAGTTATCATCATTTAAAGTTTAGAATTTATAAAAAATAATATTCTAGTTAAATCTCCATGATTGATCAAAAGAGGGAATCAAGGCAATTTGAGGGCCAAGATAAAAACAAGTGGCAATAATTGGTTAATTTATCATTAATGAGGCACATGTCATGTCACATGCTTCATTAAGGATAAATTAGACTAATTAACTATTTTTTTAGGAAGAATTAGATAAAAGGAAAGTAGTAGAGAGCAAGTAATATACAGTTTCCTTTTTACACATGAAATTCGTCCAACCCTTTTCATGGCCTAAAAAAAGTATCTTCCAAGACTCCCACATTGAAAATAAAGAGAGAAAAAGATTCCCAAGGCCCTATATATATAGCCCCCACCACATTGAAGGAAGATATACAAGTTTAGAGAGTTATTTAAGAGCTTTTAGGAGGCTTAAATAGAAACAAACCAAATTTTGGGAGTTTCTAAGATTCTCTTAAGGGTTCTAGGATTTTAAAGTTTTAGAGTTTTAGAAGATCAATTGGAGAGCTTGGAGGAGGCAGAGAGACGTGGGCTTGCTTGGAGAAGAAGGCTACGACTTTGAGAGCTCTTGGAGGAGAATTTCTTCAATAGTTTTTATTCTCTTTTCCTTTCTCTTTAATTGTGAATCTTATTATTTTTAATAATTATGGATGTTGAAATTATTTTTACCATGAACTAATTTTCATAGCTAGGGCTATGATGTAGCCCTAACTATGAAGGTTTAATTATTTTAATATATGTTTAGTTTTATTTAATTAGTAATATGTTTTGTTAATAAATCATTAGTATACTTAATGCTTTCATAGGCCGGAAGGAATGAATGATTTTAATAATATTTGAGCTTGGAAAAGGATAATATTATGGATCTCCAATGATTTACATGAATGCATAATTGATTGGAAAATAGTTGTCTCATGCCATAGTATTTGCTTAATCTATGCTTGATGAATTTGCATGATTTAATTTATAGGCCGGAAGGAATAAATTAGGTTATGTGAATATTATCAATTGTGAGTGGAAACTACTTTTGATTAATTTTGTGATTAAGTATGGTTAACAAAATTACTAGTTAATTAAATTCACTTATTCAAGTAATTAAATTGGAATAGTTAGTGGTGAAATCAAATGCCCTAGTATTCATAATTATTCAATTCTCTCTCTTACTTGAAATTGATCTAATTTTAATCAATTGCTTTTGTTTAATTTAGTTTATTTAGTTTTCAATTGCCATCTTAAATTTTAGTTCAAATATTATCAAAACCTAATTATCTTTGGTACTTAATACTTAATCCCTTGGGTACGACAACCTTATTTTTCCACTTTATTACTTGAAAACGATTCGTGCACTTGCGAGTTGATTTTACACATCAAGTTTTTGGCGCCGTTGCCAGGGATTAAGGCATTAATATTAATTCGGATTGGGTTTAGTAGTACTTTGAACATTGTTTTCTTATTTTAAATTTTTATATTTATTTCTTAATTTTGGTTTTAGTGTTGCATGCTAGGGTTTTAATTTTTTGCTTGTTTGGCCAACTTGCTTTAAATTTTTAATACTTATTTTGTGGTACTTGAAACCAAAATTGTGTTTTTAATTTATTGGTGCTTAGGTTACAAGTCTAGCATACTTAGGGATTTTATTATTATTTTTTTATTTGTTTGGTTGAATAAGATTAGGTTTAGCTTACTTTTAGTTGAAATTTTAGTTTGGCATAATTGTTTACTTTAAAAGCATACCTCACAAAAGGGTTTAATTTTTTGCATTCTTTTCGTTTGGTTCATTATTTCCTAGAGTTATTTTCATTTATCTTTTAGTTAAGTGTTAGTTTGTTTTTCTTTATCGCTAATTGATTTTAATTGTTAGATTAGTTAGCAACATTAGAATTCTAATAATTTTTTTTTCTTGTTTAATTTTCTAATTTATTTTCCTTGCTCTCTTTTTAGGAATTAGGTGTTGTGTATGAGTCATAGTGGTGATCAAGAGTTCAAGGAGGAAGTTGACTTAGAAAATAAACCAGCACCTAGAAAACAAGCCATAAGGGGTACTTGGGTACGTATAGACCAAGGAACTCAAGAAGGTGCAATGGCCAACCAAAGAGAAGATGATTTGCCCATATGCGAGTATGCTGCTCACAAGAAAGTTGGTGATTTGTCTTGCATAAGGAGACCACCCATTGAAGCAAACAATTTTAAAATTGAAGCATCTACTACTTCTTTGCTTAATAATGTTTAATTTTGTGGTTTGCCTCATGAAGATCCAAACATGCATATTTCTAGTTTTCTTCAATTGTGTGATATGTCTAAACAAAATGGTGTTTCTGATGATGCTTTTCGATTAAGACTTTTTCCTTGGTCTCTTAGAGACAAGGCAAAAGTGTGGTTAAATTCTTTACCTGCAGGTACTATCACTACATGGGATGCTATGGAGGCAAAATTCCTAGACAAAATTTTTCCTCCATCGAAGACCGCAAAATTGAAAAGTGATATAAACAATTTTTGTCAATGGGACCAAGAGACTTTGTATGATGCATGGGAGCGCTTCAAGGAACTATTAAGAAGATGCCCACACCATGGTTTTCCAACATGGATATAGGTACAGATTTTCTATAATGGTCTAGATTATGGTAACAAACAATTGGTAGATGCAGCTGCAGGAGGTTCTTTAATGAAGAAGAGGCAATCAGAAGCATTTGAATTAATTGAAGAGATGGCCCATAATAACTACCAATATCCAAGTGAGAGGAGACTAAATGGAAGAAGTCAAGTAAAGGGCGTGGAAGATGTTGATATTAACAACTTAGGAGCTCAACTTGCAACCCAATTCATGAAGACGTTGAACACTCAATTTGGTCAAATAGGGGTGAATTCTATCCAATCTACTAATAATTTTTTATTTTGTGATTTATGTGGTGCTCATGATCATAAGAGTGTGGATTGCCAAGTTGGAAATCCCTTTGCTTCTGATGATGTTAATTTTGTAGGGAACTTCCAAAAGCAACAAAACAATCCATATTCTAACACATATAATCCAGGATGGAGGAACCACCCAAATTTTTCATGGTCTAACAACAACCAGCAAGGGTCTAATCAAGGACAAAGTGGAGGGTTTCAAAGACAACAATTCCAATCTCCATTCTACCAAAAGCCGCAACTTGCACATCAAAATCAAAATTCTTCTCAAGCTCAAACTCAATTTTCTTCACTTGAACAATCCTTGCAAGAGTTATCTAATAATACTAATTCTTTCATGCAGAGAACTGAGCAACAATTGACAAACCATAGTCAAATGTTCAACAACCAAATGGCTGCAATCAAAAGCTTGGAGAACCAAATAGGTCAATTAGCAACTCAATTCCAAAGAAGTCAAGGAACTTTGCCAAGCCAAACGGAGAAGAACCCAAAGGAGCAGGTTCAAGCCATTACATTAAGAAGTGGAAAGCAAGTAGCCGGGCCTAAAGAAAGTGACAAAGGGATGGTAATTCTTGATGATGAAGATGAAGAGAGCCCTATAGACTCAACATCACACTTGGTCACACATGACAACTCAAAATCAAATGTGGAGCATAATGAGGCTTATAGGAGAAAAGATGAAGGTTTAAGTGATGCCATGAAGTCTCCACCAACAAAGTACATACCACCACATGTAAGAGAGGC
This sequence comes from Ziziphus jujuba, assembly GCF_031755915.1. Taxonomy (NCBI): domain Eukaryota; kingdom Viridiplantae; phylum Streptophyta; class Magnoliopsida; order Rosales; family Rhamnaceae; genus Ziziphus; species Ziziphus jujuba. The sequence continues at coordinate 18,083,187 of NC_083386.1, read as the reverse complement.
CGAGAGCTCACCAACTGGATCAAAGAACGTTGAACCAGCACCTTACCTAACCAAACCTATTGAGAAGCACAACGAAAATGAGGAGAAGAATCAAGCCTACAAGGAAACCCCACCTCCACCTTTCCCATCTAGGTTTAGGAATGCAAAGTTAGATAATCAATTTAAAAAGTTTCTTGATGTATTTAAGCAATTGCATGTAAATATCCCTTTCATAGATGCCTTAGAACAAATGCCTTCCTATGTTAAGTTTTTGAAGGAGATATTGTCAAACAAGAGGAGGTGGGAGAATTATGAGTTAGTAGCTTTGAGTGAGGAGAGTAGTGCTAGGTTACACCATAGGATTCCACCCAAGTTAAAAGATCCAGGAAGCTTTGATATCCCGTGTAACATTGGACATTATAATTTTATGGCTCTTTGTGATTTAGGTGCTAGCATTAATTTGATGCCATATAGCATTTACAGGAAGCTTGAAGTGGGAGATGTGAAGCCTACCACAGTGACTCTTCAAATGGCAGATCGAAGCATAAAAAGGCCAAGGGGAATATTGGAGGATGTACTTGTAAAAGTAAACAAGTTCATATTCCCTGCAGGCTTTGTGATACTTAATATGGAGGAAGATGACAACATTCCAATCATTCTTGGAAGACCATTTCTTCCAACCGGACGTGCCCTAATTGATGTACAACAAAGGCAAGTAACCCTTAGAGTACTCAACGAGGAGGTAAGTTTTCAAATCCCTAATGTTGTTAAATTTCCTAATCTTGATGAAATTTCTTGCTACTTTCTTGTTGATGCATGTGATGAATTGGTAAATGATATGGCAAAGGAAAGTAATTTAGATCCCTTAGGATTGTTTGAGTTATTTGGACCATGTACAGAAGAAGAAAAACAAGAGTGTAACATCATAGATATAGCCACCCACTGTGAGGTAGATTATGTTGGAAAGTTTGAGGATTTAGGTGAGAGTGGACCTAGAAAGATACCGAGTGTGGAGCAGCCACCTATAATTGATTTGAAGCCACTACCTAGTCATTTAAAATATGCTTTTCTAGGATTTAATAATACCCTTCCGGTAATAATTTCATCCGCCCTTAGTGAGGACCAAGAAGCCAAACTTTTAGAAGTTTTAAGAGAACATAAAACTGCACTAGGTTGGACTATAGCTGATATTAAGGGTATTAGCCCCTCTATTTGTATGCACAAAATACTTATGGAGGAAGACCATAAACCGACTGTAGAACATCAAAGGAGGCTTAATCCTAATCTTAAGAAAGTGGTTCATGGTGAGATTTTAAAGCTTTTAGAAGCCGGGATTATCTATCCTATTTCGGATAGTAATTGGGTAAGTCCTATTCAAGTAGTTCCTAAGAAAGGTGGGATGACTGTGCAAGAGAATGATAAGAGTGAGCTTATTCCTACTAGGTTAGTTACTGGGTGGAGAGTGTGTATTGATTATAGGAAGCTTAATAAGGCCACTAGAAAAGACCATTTTCCTTTGCCATTCATTGATCAAATGTTAGAAAGGTTAGCCGGTAAGGAATATTATTGTTTTCTAGATGGTTATAGTGGTTACAATCAAATAGCTATTGCCCCTGATGATCAAGAAAAGACTACTTTTACTTGTCCTTATGGAACTTTTGCCTATAGAAGGATGCCTTTTGGTTTATGCAATGCACCTGCAACCTTTCAAAGGTGTATGATGTCCATCTTTTTGGATATGGTAGAAGATATCATTGAAATTTTTATGGATGATTTTAGTGTATTTGGTGATTCTTTTACCTCTTGCTTGCAAAATTTATCTAGGGTTCTTCTAAGGTGTAAAGAAACGAATCTTGTGCTTAATTGGGAAAAATGTCACTTTATGGTTCAAGAGGGCATAGTTTTAGGTCATAAGGTTTCTAAAAGGGGAATTGAGGTAGATAAAGCTAAAATAGAAGTTATAGAGAAATTGCCTCCACCTACTTCAATAAAAGGTATTAGGAGTTTTCTTGGGCATGCGGGCTTTTATAGGAGATTTATTAAGGATTTTTCCAAGATAACTAAACCTCTTTGTAACTTGTTGAATAAAGATGTTCCCTTTGTTTTTGATGATGAATGCATGCATGCTTTTAATCTTTTGAAAGAAAAATTAATATGTGCTCCCATTATGTGTACTCCTAATTGGAATCTACCTTTTGAAATTATGTGTGATGCTAGTGATTATGCTATAGGAGCTGTTTTGAGACAAAGGAAAGATAAAAAACTGCATGTTATTTATTATGCTTCTAGAACTTTGAATGATGCTCAACTTAATTATGCTACTACGGAGAAAGAGATGCTTGCCATTGTCTTTGCTTTTGATAAGTTTAGAGCATATTTGTTAGGTTCTAAGACCATTGTCTATACCGATCATAGTGCAATTAAGTACCTCATGAGTAAGAAAGAGTCTAAACCTAGGTTAATTAGATGGGTTTTGTTACTTCAAGAGTTTGACTTAGAAATTTTGGATAAAAAAGGAGTAGAAAACCTAGTAGCTGATCACTTGTCTAGGTTGGAATTGAGTGAGGAAAAAGAAGAAAGAGATATAGAAGAGTGTTTTCCAGATGAGAAAGTGTTTAAGGTTGATGGTATGTTTGATGTACCTTGGTATGCTGACATTGTTAATTATTTGGTTACTAATGTTATGCCGCCTAGTTTGGAAAAACCATATGAAAAGCATAAGTTTCTTAAGGAAAGTAGGTATTACTTTTGGGATGACCCCTATCTTTTTAAGAAGTGTGCCGATGGTATAATTAGGAGGTGTGTTGCTAGAGAAGAGACAATGTCCATTATTAAAAGTTGTCATTCTAGTGAGTATGGGGGGCATTTTGGGACTAGAAAAACCATAGCAAAAATTTTAAATTCTGGATTTTATTGGCCATCTATGTTTAAAGATACTAATATTTATGTGCAAGGGTGTGATAGGTGCCAGAGAACCGGGAACATATCAAGGAAGAATGAGATGCGTTTGAAGAATATCCTTGAGGTAGAATTGTTTGATGTTTGGGGTATTGATTTCATGGGTCCTTTTCCTTCTTCTTGTGGTAATAAATATATTTTAGTTGCTGTGGATTATGTTTCTAAATGGGTTGAAGCTAGTGCACTACCTACTAATGATGCACGAGTTGTAGTGAAATTTTTAAAAAAATACATTTTTACTAGATTTGGTACACCCCGAGCAATCATTAGTGATGGTGGCACTCAGTTTTGCAACAAACAATTTGAATCCCTTCTTGCTAAATATGGTGTTAGACATAAAATTGCTACTCCTTACCACCCACAAACTAGTGGGCAAGTAAAAATTTCAAATAGGGAAATAAAGAGGATTTTGGAGAAGACGGTCAATGCTTCAAGAAGGGATTGGAGCTTAAAGCTAGATGATGCACTTTGGGCATACCGGACCGCCTACAAGACCCCCATTGGTACTTCTTCGTATAAACTGGTTTTTGGTAAGGAATGTCATCTTCCCGTGGAATTGTAGCATAAAGCATATTGGGCAACCAAGTTTCTGAATTTTGATCAAGAGGCTGTGGGCAAGAATAGGCTATTGCAATTGGATGAACTTGAAGAATTTAGGATGGATGCTTTCGAGAATGCAAAGATTTACAAAGAAAAGACAAAGAGATGGCACGACAAGATGATTAAAAAGAGGAACTTTCATGTTGGACAAAAGGTACTTCTTTATAACTCTAGACTTAAATTGTTTCCAGGTAAATTAAGATCAAGATGGAGTGGACCATATGATATTGTACAAATTTTTCCAAGTGGAGCAATTGAAATCACCAAACCGGGACATGAAAGTTTTAAGGTGAATGGGCAGCGGTTGAAGCCATATTATGAAGGTGGAGTGCTTGAGACTAGCCTCTACTTGGATGATCTTAATTAAGTTAGAGGGAGGAGTCAAGCTAATGACTTTAAACAAGCGCTCTTGGGAGGCAACCCAAATTTCTTTCTTTACTATTTATCTATTTATTTTAGTTGTTTCTAGTTGTTTTCTTGTTTTTAGGTTGTTTTGATGTGTTTTGTTTGAGTTTTTGCAAGGTTTTAAGATGTTTAGGTGTAAAAGGGCAAAAGACGAATGTTGAGAATTTCAAGTCTAAAGTTAGGTTTTTGGAGTATAACCACCTTGAATATGCATTGGAGTACATCAAATTTTTTCACATTACGAGGAACATTCCATGTCTTCAAAGGGGAGTATTCTTTACCTTTTATTTACTTTTGCTTTATTTTATGTTTTTCACAATGAGGACATTGTTCATTTTAAGTTTGGGGGTGAAAAGCATGCTTCGCATCTTTTAAATCTTGTCCATTTAAGTGTTTTTATAAGTTTTCAAAAATGTTAGTTTTTATTTTCCTTCATTATTATAAAAATAAAAAATAAAAAAAAATTGTTTTTGTGGTGTTTTCTTAAGTACTTTAATGAGCCAATGATAAGACTATGATTGAAAATAAATTGGTTTTTAAATGGTGGATTTGTCTTTGTGTAGCTTAAATGCTTGAAGTTATATTCGCATATTGTTACTTTCAATAAATTTTGAGCACATAATCAATAATGCATAATTTAGATTGTGTTTTGAAGAAGGTTTGCATGAATTAGAGTACTTTATTATTAATTGAACTCTAGAACTTGCTTGATTATTGCTTGAGGCAAAATCCTAGGTGAATGCATTACTAAGAATATGATTTAGGCCATCTTTGTTTAAGTTTGAGCCTTTCAAGCCAACCTAATACATTATCTTCCACTAGTACCTTATTTAAGCCTTTAGGATGCATAAAGATGTATTAGAGCCTTTTCTTCATTAAAGCACATTTACTTACCTTTTTGAGCCTTAAATTTCTTTTTCCTACCTTGAACATACTACAAAGAGAGCTTTAATTGAATTGATATGAATATATGCTTGTGAGCTTGTTTGAGTGTTGAAAAAAAAACAAAAAAGAAAGGAAAAAAATAATAATAAAGTTTGGAGGTTAAGTATTTGGTGAATTTGGCTCTAGTATGCATTTTTGTGTAAATTGGAGGTTTGAATGTGCCATAAGAAGAAAAATAAGTTTGGGGGTTTAGTGGAAAAGAAAAAAAAAAAAAAAGAAGAAGAAATAAAGAAAGAATATGTGTGATTTGAAGAATATATGCACAATAAAAAGGAGAAAAAGGATATTGAAATTGAAGAAGTTCTAATAAAGAAACAAATTTTACAAGTAATTTATTCATTGATATTTAATTTTAGCTTTTTTTCTTTGATTTATTATATCTTATCCTTTTCTTTCTTTAACCTTATCCATTAGCCTTAACAATAGAAACCATGAAGTCCTAATGATTTAAGGTGGTGCATTAACCTACATTAGTGGAGAGTGATAATTAAGTCAAGCATATGGTAGTTCATACTTTATTATCAATTTCTAATTCTTGTAAATTTATTCAAGCATATGATAATTAAGTGTATAAATTGATTTCCACACACACACATTGGAAGTATCATATATGTTGGATAGAATATAAGGAATTGAGTTACATAATTACTTTGAAACCATTTGCAAAGTCATATGTTATACAATCTTTGAGGCACCTTATTAAAGTATCTTATATTCTTTAAATAACATTTCATTTTCTTATTCTTTTTCTTTGCTACTAGCAAATCTTAAGTTTGGGGGTATTTGTTAGGTCTAAAATATTGATGATTTTATGCCATATTTATAGCTTAATATTTGTTAGTTTGTGTTAATTTGTTATGGAAAGATACTTAATTATGTATTTTTCTTAATCTAGGTAAAAGAGGAAGAATTTTAAGAAAACAACCATAAAAATGGATTCCTTGGGTCGAATTATGGTGGGAAGCAAGATTTGAGCTCGAACGGACAAAGCATTAAAAAGATTCCAAAACGATACCTTCAAGATTCCATAAAGATTCTATCGGGAATTTCATGATGGAAGTGGATGTCATATGAATCATCAAGATCTGAGGATTTCAAATGTCTCGTTATTTTTTGATTTCGAGGTGCGAGCAAAAAGTTATCATCATTTAAAGTTTAGAATTTATAAAAAATAATATTCTAGTTAAATCTCCACCATTGATCAAAAGAGGGAATCAAGGCAATTTGAGGGCCAAGATAAAAACAAGTGGCAATAATTGGTTAATTTATCATTAATGAGGCACATGTCATGTCACATGCTTCATTAAAGGTAAATTAGACTAATTAACTTTTTTTCTTTAGGAGGAATTAGATAAAAGGAAAGTAGTAGAGAGCAAGTAATATACAGTTTCCTTTTTACACATGAAATTCGTCCAACCCTTTTTATGGCCTAAAAAAAGTATCTTCCAAGACTCCCACATTGAAAATAAAGAGAGAAAAAGATTCCCAAGGCCCTATATATATAGCCCCCACCACATTGAAGGAAGATATACAAGTTTAAAGAGATATTTAAGAGCTTTTAGGAGGCTTAAATAGAAGCAAACCAAATTTTGGGAGTTTCTAAGATTCTCTTAAGGGTTCTAGGATTTTAAAGTTTTAGAGTTTTAGAAGATCAATTGGAGAGCTTGGAGGAGGCAGAGAGACGTGGGCTTGCTTGGAGAAGAAGGCTACAACTTTGAGAGCTCTTGGAGGAGAATTTCTTCAATAGTTTTTATTCTCTTTTCCTTTCTCTTTAATTGTGAATCTTATTATTTTTAATAATTATGGATGTTGAAATTATTTTTACCATGAACTAATTTTCATAGCTAGGGCTATGATGTAGCCCTAACTATGAAGGTTTAATTATTTTAATATATGTTGAGTTTTATTTAATTAGTAATATGTTTTGTTAATAAATCATTAGTATACTTAATGCTTTCATAGGCCGGAAGGAATGAATGATTTTAATAATATTTGAGCTTGGAAAAGGATAATATTATGGATCTCCAATGATTTACATGAATGCATAATTGATTGGAAAATAGTTATGTCTCATGCCATATTATTTGCTTAATTTATGCTTGATGAATTTGCATGATTTAATTTATAGGCCGGAAGAAATAAATTAGGTTATGTGAATATTATCAATTGTGAGTGGAAACTACTTTTGATTAATTTTGTAATTAAGTATGATTAACAAACTTACTAGTTAATTAAATTCACATATTCAAGTAATTAAATTGGAATAGTTAGTGGTGAAATCAAATGCCCTAGTATTCATAATTATTCAATTCTCTCTCTTACTTGAAATTGATCTAATTTTAATCAATTGCTTTTGTTTAATTTAGTTTATTTAGTTTTCAATTGCCATCTTAAATTAATTCAAATATTATCAAAACCTAATTATCTTTGGTACTTAATACTTAATCCCTTTGGTACGACAACCTTATTTTTCCACTTTATTACTTGAAAACGATTCGTGCACTTGCAAGTTGATTTTACACATCATTTGTGTACAGCAAAGAGTTGTCTTGCAACTAAGCTCAAGTCATCCCTTGAAGGTTGGAGTGTTTCGGTTTCCTCATGTTGATCCTTTCCACATTCTTCATCATCCAATTCGGTCTCTCCCCCACTCTCCTCGCTTTCGGATTCTAGTTCACCATTACCTTTCAGCACCATGATTCTTTTATTCAGGCGTTGATTGGCAATATGTCCTCTTCCTTGGCACTTAAAACACACAATTTGATGAGTTCTTGAAGCTTTTTGATCAGATTTACCTTCATATTTGTGTGCTTGTACAGCTTCGGCTTTAGCTTCTCTTTTTGGCCCTCTTGCTGCTTGAATCTCCTCCAGACCGTGAGCTTGTACCCCTTCTCTTGAATTAATTTTCAATTTTGATGGCCACATGAAGCATCTCCTCAAGTTCTACATATTGTTAAAGTTCCAATTGGTTGTTTATCTCACGATTCAAACCACCAAGAAACCTTGCCATGGTTGCTTCTCTATCCTCATTCATGTTTAACCTCATCATAAGCATCTCCATCTCCTTGTAATAATCCTCCACGGACCTACTTCCTTGAGATAAAGATTGAAGCCTTTGATGCAGCAACCTATGATAGTGTGATGGTACGAATCGCTTCCTCATGGCTCCTTTCATTTGTCGCCATGTACTGATCAAGTCTTCACCAACTATTCTTCGAGTATTTTTCTCATTTGTCCACCATTGGAGTGTATAATGACCAAACTCCATTGCTTCCAATTTCACCTTCTTGGCCTCTAAATAATGATGACAATCGAAAATCATTTCCATTCTCTCTTCCATTCCAAATATGACTCCGGATCACTTTTACCCATGAATGGTGGGATGTTTACCTTGATGTTGCCATGATCATCATCTTCATTCCTTGCTTGTCTCCCATGGATTAGCCTTTCTTGAGGTTCGAGCCCCTAATCCAAGTCATCTCCATAGTTACTTCCCCCGAATTCCTCTCTTGGTCGCCCTCGGCCTCCTCGACCTCGACCTTCATGAGCGTCTAACCTTATATTGGGCACTCCTTGGGATGTTTCTAACCTATCCATCGTTTGATTTAAATGGTCAAATTGGGCATTCATCTGCTGTAATTGCTCCAATATAGCCCTCATGTCCGTTTGCTCACCACTCCCCATAGCTCAGAAATCTCCTTCAAATCCTACAGACTCCTCTTCATTAATTCTCAAAGGTGGATCTCCTCTTCTAACCGTTGAATCTGCCATGTTAGTATGAATAGTACAAAAATAAAATAAATTCTCACCAGATTCACTCCCTCACGTGTTTCACCTAATATAAGAACTCGACACTCGTGTTTGTACACTACTTTTGGCTTTTAACCCTCTTTTGTGCTCACACTCGCCTTTTTCCTCTCAATGAATTTTATCAAAGTTCTAATTAAAACACCCACAAAACAGCAATTAGATCACAAGTATGTTTTAATTAAACTTATCAACAAAACAGTAGCTAAAAGTAGGCAATACCAAAGAATTCAACAAAACCTAGTTTTCGGCTTTTCTAGGTTAAATAAAGCAAATTAATGAGAAAAATTTGAAAATTTTAAGAACTGAACCAGATGGTAATAGATTATGAGTTCAAGAATAAAATTCTAGAAAAATAAATTCAAATACGAACAAGAATCAAAGAGAACAAAAATATAGAAAAATGTTGGTTGTTGTTCTTGTGATTCAAGTTTTGTATCAAATCCTGTAACTAATTTTAATCCAAATAATTTAAGCACCCAAAATTCAAATATCAAACAAAATAATTCTCCAGAAACTCAAAATATCACAAATCAAATCTCCAAATCAAACAAGTTCCCAAATCCAAATTTCAACACCAAATTCAACAGACCCGAAATTTTTTTTTTTTTTTTTATATTCGGCTTTACCTCTTCTTCTTTTTTTTTTTTTTTGGTCACTCATAGAACATAAACAACTGCAGTAGCAAGAATAATTACCAAAATTGCAATTTCAAGTCCAAAACAAACACCAAACCTGTGACCTCCCAATCAAAAATTCAAATTGTGCGAATTTTCTTTTTTTTTTTTTTTTTATTCCGCAAACCCCACTCTTCAAATTTTTTTTTTTTTTTTTGAATATATGAATGCAAATATTTAAGACTAAAACAGCAAAGAAAAATCAATAAAAACCAAAATTAATGAGAACAATGATGAAAAACAGCCAACAAATTAGGAAACAAAAATACGATAAAACTAGGAATGAATTTTTCTTTTTTTTTTTTTTTTTAGATGCAGAACATGTATGGTGATAGAAGCAACCTTAAATGAATGCCAAAATTGTAGATTAACATAAAAACAATAAAGTAAATAAAGATAGATCAAACCTGAACAAAATTTGGCTCTGATACGAACCTAGCACAACCTGCTCCTAAACCCGTATTATATTAGTCCGGATCTAATTATGTTCAAGTTATAATGGTCACCTTGACCCTTAACCAACCTGTGATTAGAAACCTTGGTATATAATGAAGATGCCACAATAGGTGATGGAAGGCCTATTGATAAGTCAAACTAAAACACTCATTCACTAATGGTGTTTAAGGTGTTCAAAAGAACAAGGAGAATTCAATCTCACAAATAATTTTCTATATAAAATTCAAGCCCCCCGTATAAATGCTCCTAGGTTGTCCTTAAATCTCGTAATTTGAGCTCTTCTGATTAGGCTAATCTTTATCTATGTTGGGTCAGCACCCCAGCAACTTATCGGTTGAGTGGGCTCAGGCGGAATCACATCAGGTACTACAGCAAACCATTTTGTAACCACTATTTTATGGTTGCTAAAGGTATGTACAAGCGACCCATCATAAATTAATCACATAAATCCAACAATTTTATAAAATTAATTATTACTACAATAATTTCAATTTCACAAATATTCAAACACATAAATATATTTTTGTACACCAAATATTATTACAATTATTTTTCTTAAATCCTTAAAATTGATTTATGCAGTCACATTGAAGCACAAGAAATTCACACACAAGTAAACACACATCTAGTATTGCATAATAAATTTAACAATAAAATATAACAATAATTCAACACAATATTGGAAATTTGAATTTGATTTAGATTTGGAAATTCAGTTGTGTTTGTTGGAGTTGCTGTTTATCATTCAATATTGGTTACTGGATATTTGAATATTGGTGTTAATTGATAGAATTAAAATTGGTTTAAGGATTTGAGACATAAAGTTAAATTACGAGAGCCACAACCAACAACTATCTCATACTTTATTCGAATTTTGTTCTTGTTAATTGATTGGATCCTTTTTCTAACTTTATTCCTCGATTTCTTTTGGTATCATAATATTCTTTTCTATTCCTTTGTTGAACCCAAAATTTGCTTGTTATTTTTCCTTCTTTTTGGTTAGAAAAAAATCGAGAATTAGGTATTCAAAATTCACTTGGTATTTGTTTGCTTTTGTTGCTGTTTTATTAATAAGTTTAATTGGGACATACTTGTAATCTAGTTGCTATTTTAAGTGTGTTTTTAAAGAACTTAGAGATATTCTTTTGAATGGGAAAAATGCAAGAGAATGTGAGCTTAAAAGAGGGTCAAAAGCCGAAACTAGTGTGTAAACACAAGTGAACGAGACCTTGTTTGAGTGATACACTCAGGCAGTGAATTTTGGTGAGGTTTCTAGTATTATTTCAATAACATGTCATATTCAAGGATAAGAAGAGGAGGTCACTCAATAAGAGAACTTGGAGAGGATACTGTGGGATTCAAGGGAGAGTCAAGAGCATCAAAGAGTGAAGCCGAACCTATCGACATGTTGGTCTTGGAGCAATTACCAAGTATGAATGCTCATTTTAATCAACTTCATCAAAGAATGGGTAGATTTGAAAATTCACAAGGGAGACCAAACCAAAGGATGGAATTTCACAAAGGCCATGGTCGAGGTTGAGGAGGTCGTGGACATTTTAGGGAAGAGGTCGGAGGAGGTGATTTTGGAGATAACCTTGAGGAGGATTACGAAGACATATTTGCACTTCAAGGAAGGCAAAATCGTGGAAGGCAAGTCCAAGATGAAGATGATGACCTCGGAAATATTAAAGTCAACATACCACCATTTTCGAGAAAAAGTGATTCGGAGGCTTACTTAAATGGGAAGAATGAATGGAGATGATCTTCAATTTTTATAACTATTCAGAGGCTAAAAAGGTTAAGTTGGCTGCCTTGGAATTTGGACATTATGCATTACAATGGTGGAGCAATCAGCAAAATACCTAAAGGAGAGTTGGTGATGAATTAATAACCACTTGGAGACAAATGAAAAGAGCTATAAGGAAAAGTTTTGTACCAAGCCATTATCATAGGTTGTTGCATCAAAGGTTACAATCTTCATCCTAAGGAAGTAGGATCATGGAGGACTATTACAAGGAGATGGAGATGCTCATGACGAGGTTAAGTTTGAATGAAGACCATGAGGCAACAATGACTAGGTTTCTTAGAGGTTTAGATGGAGACATTGCTAACCAAATGCAATTACAACAATATGTGCAGCTGGAAGAGATGCTACATGTGGCCATCAAAATTGAGAACCAACTCAAGAGGAAGGGTAGTAGCTCACCATTTAGAGGAGTTTCAAGCAGTAGGAGCACAAGTTTAAGTGGTTGGAGAAGCAATCCTGCATTCGAATCAAAGCCAAAACCAAAACTAGAGGAATGTAGCTCCAATCGGCCAAGGAGGGACATTCTAGTCGAATCCACACAACTACCAAAACTGAGTGGTAAGTTTGATCCTAAACCATCTAGAACTCATGATATTGTGTGTTTTAAGTGTCAAGGCCGAGGACATGTTGCCAACCAATGTTCAAACTGAAGAATTATGGTGTTGAAGGACGATAGAGAGTTAGAGTTCGATAGTGATAAAGCTGCAGTTGAAATCGAACATGATGAGGAAGGTTTCAAAGAAGAAGAACATGGTGAACCCAAGACACAACAAGCTTCAAAATCTGAATTAAGCTTGGTGACAAGAAGAGTATTGACCGTGTACAAGGATGAAGATCAAATGCAAAGGGAAAACATCTTGCATACTAGATGTGACTTTCAGGATAATATTTCTAGTATGATTATTGATAGTGGAAGTTATGCCAAAGTTATTAATAATGTTGTGGTGGAGAAATTAGGTTTAACAATAACCTAACATCATGAGCAATATAGACTTCAATGGCTTAACGATAGTGGAGAGATGAAGGTAAATGAACAAGACAAGGTAAATTTTAGTATTGATAATTATGTGTATGTGGTTTTGTGTGATGTTGTACCTATGCATGCTTGGCATATTTTGTTGGGAAGCCCATGAAAATTTGATAAGGATACCATACATTATGGTTGAGAAAATGCCATTGCATTTTGATTTAAAGGTAATAAAATTAAGCTTAAGCCATTAACACTAAAAGGAATATTTAGCGATCAATTTCAGATGCAAAAAAGAGGGAGGCCGAATAGCATAGGGAGAAGTCAAGCATGCCACCCATGGCTTCAACTTCTATTCAAGAGAGCAAGGCCGAGCTGCACCACCAAGGTAAGTTTTCTAAACTCGAGAGTGAGAAGGAAAAAAAAAAGAAGAGAAAACCAAGAGTGATAAGGAGTAAGAGAAACTCAAAAGTGAGAGAGAGAGAGAGAGAGAGAGAGAGGAAAGAGAAGAAAAGGAAAATTTTTTGTCTTAGCCAATGTGAGGTTAAAAAGGCATTTTTAAGTGATAAACCTACGCTGTCATATTTTATAAAAATGCTTATTTAAACCATCAACTAACCCTAAAGAACTTACATTGCCCAGTTCTATATCTTCTCTTTTGCAGGAATTTAATAATGTCTTTCCGGGGGAGATTCCTAGTGTTTACCACTTATTAGAGGGATTGAACAACAAATAGATTTTATTCTTGGAGTTGCCATTCTAATAGGCCTACATATAGAAGTAATCCCGATGAGACAAAGGAACTGCAAAGCCAGGTAAGTGAATTGCATGAAAAAGGATACATTAGTGAAAGCATGAGTCCATGTGTTGTACCCATGCTATTAGTACCTAAGAAAGATGGTTCATGGCGTATGTGTATAGATTGTAGGGCTATTAATAATATAACTATTAAGTATAGGCATTCTATTCCTAGATTAGACGATATGCTTGATGAGTTATATGGTGCATGCATGCTTCCTAAAATTGATCTTAAGAGTGGGTATCATCAAATTAGAATGAAAGAGGGAGATGAGTGGAAAACTGCCTTTAAAACTAAATATGGTTTGTATGAGTGGTTAGTAATGCCTGTTGATTTAATTAATGCACCTATCACTTTCACGAGATTAATGAACCGTGTTATGCGTCCATTCATTGAAAAATTTATGGTTGTTTACTTGATATTATTGTATATAGTAGAAATCTAGATGATCATGTAGGACACCTTAGGTTAGCTTTAGAAGTATTTAGGAAGGAAAGATTGTTTGCTAATATTAAAAAGTGTGATTTTTGCTAAAATGAGCTTGTATTTTTAGGATTTGTTGTAAGTGCTGCAGGGATTAAAGTTGACCAATTCATGGTTAAATCCATTCAAGAGTGACCGAAACCTACAACCATTACCCAGGTAAGGAGTTTTCATGGTTTGGCTAGCCTTTACAAGATATTTGTCAAGGATTTTAGTACCATTGTCGCACCATTAACCAAAATAGTTAAGAAGAATGTGGGATTCCAATGGGGAGAAGCACAAAAGAAGTCTTTTAAATTGTTGAAAGAAAAATTAACTACTACTCCTTTATTGGTTTTACCAAATTTTTCTAAAACTTTTAAAATTGAATATGATGCCTCAGGTTTAGGTATTGGAGCTGTATTGATGTAAGAAGGAAGATTTATAGCATACTTTAGTGAGAAGTTGAATGGAGCAGCATTGAATTATCCAACATATGATAAAGAGATGTATGCATTAGTCCTAGATTTGGAGACATGGCAACATTACTTGATGCCAAAGGAATTTGTGATTCACACTGATCATGAATCTTTGAAGCACATCAAAGGCCAAAGGAAGCTTAATCGAAGGCATGGAAGGTGGATTGAATTTATCAAGACTTTTCTTTGTGTCATTCGATATAAGAAATGTAAGGAAAATATGGTAGCCGATGCTTGATCCTAAATGTATGTATTGTTTTCAACCTTAGATGCTAGATTGCTTGCTTTTGAACAACTAAAAGAAATTTATGAGCATGAAGTGACTTTGGTGAAACATATAGAAATTGTGCTAAACATTGTTACAGTAAATTCTATAGTTTTAAAGGTTATTTGTTTCAAGAAAGTTGACTTTGTACACCTAATTGTAGCGTTAGGGAATTACTTGTTAGGAAAGGCCATGGTGGGGGTTTAATGGGACATTTTGGTGTTGCAAAATCTTTGTCAATATTGTAAGAACATTTCTTTTGGTTGAACATGAGGAAAGATGTTGAGAGGACATGTGAGAAGTGTCTCATGTGTAGAAAGTCTAAATCCAAGTTAAAGTTACATGGCTTGTAATGCCATTACCAATTCTTTCTCATTCATGGGTTGATTTGTCTATGAATTTTGTACTTGATTTACTTACGTCTACAAAGGGTAAAGACTCAATTTGTGTGGTTGTTGATAGGTTATCTAAGATGGCACACTTTATTATATGTAATAAAACTAATGATACATCTCATGTAGCTAACTTGTTCTTTAGGGAAGTGGTAAGACCTCATGGTATGCCTAGACAATTGTTTTTTATAGAGATGCTAAGTTCTTAAGCTATTTGTGGAAAATATTGTGGGCTAAACAAATTGATGGTAAAACTGAAGTAGTTAATAGAACTTTGTCTGCATTGTTGAGAGCATCAATTAGTAGAAATTTAAGAACTTAGGAGGAATGTTTACCGCATGTTGAATTTTCTTATAATAGAACCATACATTTTGCTACTAAATATTCACCTTTTGAAATTGTTTATGGTTTTAATCCTTTAACTCTATTAGATTTAACACCTTTGCCATTAAATGAACATCCTAATCAAGATGGGAAATAAAAAACTAAATTTGTTATGCAGACTCATGAGAAGACTAAAGCAAACATTGAAAGGAGGAAGGAGCAATATGCTAAGGTTACTTATCAAGGCTTTAAGGTTGTATTTGAACCAGAAGATTGGGTTTGATGGCACTTAAGAAAAGAGAAGTTTCCTGAACAACGCAAGTCAAAGCTTATGCCTCGAGGAGATGGATCTTTTCAAGTTTTGGAGAAGGTTAATGAAAATGCCCACAAGCTTGATTTGTCAGGTGAGTATAACGTGATTGCTACCTTTAATAACGTGATTGCTACCTTTAATATTGCTAATTTATCTCCTTTTTCTACAGGCGATGACTTCAATTTGAGGACAAATCACTTTCAAGAGGAGGGAAATGATGAGAATCCATCTACACCAGTACAACCTACAATCCGCTGGGGTGCTTATCCTATACAATTGAAGACCAGACCAATTACAAGGGAACATGCTAAGAGACTTAAGGAAAATTTGGTGAGCTTAATATAAGGTATGATTAAGTCTCAAGAAGGCATGATTATACCTGAAGATTCTAAGTTAGTGCTGAACATTCAAGTTGTAAATGCGGAAATGGACCCAGGAAGCTATTTTAGTACATTTGTTGGCCTATGAACTTGATTGAGCTCACCAAGAGGCCATGAAATCATACCAAGCCAGAAGGAAGGCTGACCAAACACATCATTTGTGCATACACTTCAATGATGGCCAGTTTTGCTTGTTTCGGCGCTAGAAAGGTGGTTTCTTGTAATCTAAGCAAGTTTTGGTCATTCTAATCAATGGAAACGTGTGGGGACCAATTTTATTCCTACTAGGCATCCTACAAGGTATATTGGATATGATTTGGAGCTTAAATTGGTTGTGATTGGACAAAGATAGTTTATTTGGAAAAACTAGTCAACTACTTTCCAAATTTGAATTTTAACTTTCTATTTTAGGAAATAGTCTTTTATTTTGGTTTTTATTTAATTATTTGCTAGAAAATTTTATTTAGGAAAGTTGATATTTTAATATTTTGATTGTAAATTAATTAATTCTCTTTTCAAAATTCAGGAATTAATTAATACAAATTAGATTAGGACAGTTAAAGTCAAATTCGACCACACCATTGTCTCAGCATCATTGGCCGATTTTGACCTGTTGATTTATGGTTTTTGTTTTGTAACTCAATCCTATTTAAGGGCTTATTTTTCAATGAAATACACACTACAATATTATTCAGAAAAATTATTTGTGAGAAGAATTCTCTTTGTTCACTTTGAACACCTAAAACACCAAATAGAGATCAAGTATTTTAGTTTGACTTATCAATAAGATATTCATCACCTATTGTGACATCTTCATCATATAGTAAAGTTTCTGATCACAAGTTGATTTGGAGTTAAGGTGACCATTAGAATCTGAACTTAATTTCGATCCAGGCTAGTATAATACAAGTTTAGGAGCAAGTCAACATAGGTTCGTATCATGTGTACATCTATATACATTCATATATATTAACACATATATATAATCATATATATATAAACACAATTGTTTTAACAAATCTATACATGCTCATATATATACTTATACACGAGTATATATATGTTTATTCATATACGCTCACATATCATATATATTTACACATATACATATATATATATATATATGTATATATATATATATATATATTCATATGTATAAACAACATCTACACACATAAACCTATATATAAAATATATATATATATATATATGCATTTGCAAACATACATAGACATATTTAAACATGAATGTGTATATATAAACATAGTTTAACACCATTATCACATTAAATATAAAATTTATTCAACCATGACAATTTTTCAAATACACTATCATAATTAACAAACAAGGTGCCAATGTTAAGCTAAAATGACGGGGAACACGATGCTAACCTCCATCGGAAACCACTACCAACATCCTCATCTTTGTATGCCACAAACAAGCTCAAATTGAGGCAAACGGAGGCCACCATAAGTTTCAGGAGGCTCAAATTATGGGAGAGGACCGAACAATCAGCCGATGACTGCAAAAAAACTAGTGAACAGAGGGACGTTGTAACAACCCGTACCAAAATACCCCTGTTGTATAAGTTTGACCAAGTGGACTATATGTGGCTCCTAGGTTGACTTTCTCTATGGTCAAAATTTTAGTTTAGCTGAGGTACCATTGTATAGAGCTCATCGATACGAGTTCATAAACTAGCGGCACACCAAATACTTAGTTACGGATAAAATGTTATAGTTCTGAGAAATTTTAGACATCAGTTTTATATTAGTGTCCAAACCAATCCCAAGTTTTTACTTGTTCATGACCCAAGAATCTATATAAATGTTGGAAAACATGCCCAACAGAAAATAAGTCCTAAAATACCCATTTTATCCCTTAAACCCGAGAAAATTCTCTCCAGACCCATGGATCTGAACTAGATCTTTTCGAACCCGTTTTATGCCTAACAGGGTCATCGTCGTTTTCTCCAAATCTAACCACCATCTTGATGCACGCACCAGCCATCTTTTTGTTTTTTATTTTTTTGTTTTTTTTGTTTTTTTTGCTAGAAGCATGAGCATTATAATTACCCTTGGTGCCTTTTTTTATTTTTATTTTTTTTAGTATATGAACGTAGATGAAGAAGGTAGCCAAAAAAAAAATCACAATTTTTTGGGGGTAAAAAAGGCTTATGGTTAATTGAGAGATTAAAAAAACTAATCATATTTTTAAGTTAAGACTCCAACGTAAGGTAGATAAGGCTAATCATAAAAGTAATCATAGTTCTCTCCCTACATGTCGCACGCACATTTTCATATAAACTTAATGATAAGCTTTCTTAAGATACAAAGGTAGGATAAAAATTAAATATGAATGGATCAAAAAGTAAGGTAGATAAAGTTAAATGAACAAAAAGGTTTTAAACATGCATTGATGCATCCTAACAAGCTCAAAATAGGTACTAAGAATAAAATGATTTTAAAGGTAGGCCTCACAAAAGCTTAATCTCCTAACAATAATGGCCTAAATCATTTTTCAAGTCAAGCAATCATCTAGGATTTTGTCTCAAGGAAAGATCATGCAAGTTCTAGAACGACACAAGTAATGTACTAGTGACTAATGCAAATCTTCCCTAAGAGACAATCTAAATCATGCAAGACTTGATACTGTGCTAAAAAATATGATTGAAGATAATAACGAAATAATGTACTTAAGGTAATTAAATCAGTATACAACTAATGTAAACTAACAAAATATCCTTCAATCTCATCATTGGCCAATCATAAACCTACAAAAGCGAAAAATTACATCTGAAAACACTAAAAATTGAAAATATTTTTTACATTTTCGAAATTAAACAAAAATACAAACTCGTTTTGGATTTTCTAAATAATAAAATAACGAAAAGACATATTTTTCTTTATTTTCTTAAGCTTCAAATTTTTGTAAAAGATTTTTACAATTATCCAAGACCATAAAATCTTTTAATTTTTCAAAAATTTTGAAACTAAAAACTTCAAAAATGAAATATTTGAAACCAAAAACAACAAGACTAAATTTAATCAAATGGGAAGTTCCCTTAACCAAATGACACAACTCTCATCAACCAATAAACAACAAAATCAATCATCAATCATCAACATAATTCAAAACTAAGGTAAAAAAAAAAAAAAAAAAATATGCAAAGACATAACAAATAAAGCTAAAGGAAATTCCAAGATAAGTGTCAAAGGAAACAAAACAATGAAAGTTAATCATTAGAAAGCAACTACCGATAAACAAATTCTTCACCTACACTTAAATTGAACACTGGCCCCAATGTTCTAAGCAAAGATAAAGATCAAAAAGAGTTAGAAAAGCATAGTTGGAGGTGAGATGCTCCTTATCTTTTTTTGGAGGTATCATCATCTGCACTTATTTTTTTTCCATAATAATAGTACTCACCTGTGCTACTATCATTATCAACAACATTCTTTCCTCAATCATTGCTAAAATATCCTTCCTCACTTTCATGAAATGATGGGAATGGATGAAGCGTATTCTACCGGTAGGACAACATTGGGTTCTTTAGAGCTCCCTCTATAGTTAAACTATTCATTTGATCACGAACAACATTCTAGAACTCCGCTTGATAAGTATTCTGTTCTAACCATAGAAAAAGAATTTCCTT
Organism: Ziziphus jujuba; assembly: GCF_031755915.1. Lineage (NCBI taxonomy): Eukaryota > Viridiplantae > Streptophyta > Magnoliopsida > Rosales > Rhamnaceae > Ziziphus > Ziziphus jujuba. Next base: position 18,063,517 of record NC_083386.1, on the reverse strand, counting down.
GGATTGAGAAAAGTTAGAGTCTTGTGATCTAGTGAGAAACAATTCTTGCATAAGTACCTTCGACTTTGCCTTCCTAGCTTGAAATCATTGCAATTACTTTAAGGTCATTTCTAACTTTGTATCTTTAACAAACCTTGTTCTTCCACAACGATCTCTAAGTTAAGGCACACTCATGTTTGGATCAAGAAAACCAATGCCCAAGGCTTCATGTATTCCTTCTTTCCACATATTATAATTTTTAGTGGTATGAACATTAACTGGTGCTTTCTTCTTAATGGCCTGTTTGATAGGATCAAATTTTACTCCAGTATAATGACACAATCCTATTATCAATTATGGATGAGTGAGGTTAATAATTTGTTTCTTCTTAATATAAGAAATATTGAATCTCTTATAACCCATTCAACATTAATGCTTATTCTATAACAAATGGGAAAAAAAAATGCTTCGCCCGCAGCATAGTCATTTCATTTTCATTAGATTTAGGTAAGAAATTTGAATAAATGAACTTGCTTCACGCATTAACATATCTATTCAACTATTCTCTAAAAAGTTTACTTAACTCAATATTCTCCTTTAACATTACAAAACTTGGTACCAAGAACACGCATATTAGATGGTATTTCATCATAGTCAAATCCATTGTTTTGGAACTTAAAGAATTCTACATTTTTTGATGTTGTAAGCTAGTAATAATCATTGATAACATTGCTAGAAAAAGATACTATTCTCCCTCTAACCATCGCTCTATGCTCTTTTTGCTTAATTGCATTTACATAAAATAATCCAACCAAAGCAGCATTTGTAGTCTTCTGTTTTTAAGTTAACCATTCCCAATGTCTATCTAAAATCATGTTCTCAATGTTACCTACATGCTCACTTAATCAAAGGCCTATATCTCACCAATTCCTTGAGTAGTCTCAGTATTAAGCACCCTTAAGAGAAAAACTAATGTCGTTCTCTAGTTTATATGCTAGAGGGACATATTAGTACTATACAAAATACTTAAAAAACAAAATGAACAAATAAATATGCTCTTTCTTCAGCAATATAAATTCATTGTATTTTTTTCCCCACTCTTACACTAACAAATTTCTTGTTGTGGCTTTTACAATGGACTTGGATTGTCATTTCTTTTCTTAGTTTAGGCTCACTTGGTTGCATACTTCACTAGCTTTCTTGTCCATTTTAAAAGACCAAGTAAACTATCCAAGAAATGTTCCTTAGCTTCAAAAATCAAAAAAATGAATTCAAGGACTTTCAAATCTTCAAGAAATTCACAACAACACTTCAAGTTCAACCCCCAAAGTTCACTTAGAATTTTTTCAAACACCTCCTAGGTACAAATTATCAACTACTTCCAACAAGCAAGTTCAACTTTCCAACTAGGTGAAAAACCAAAATTAAAGGTAGATATATGAAATTAAATCATAAAAAAATTAGAAATCAACAAATAGACAATAAGCAATCCAAATTAACAAACAAAAATACAATTCTCTGCCAATTCAAGACTAATTCGGCACCAACATCCAAAAAATTCAAAAATTCAAAAATTCAATTCAACATTCAAGTCCATCTTCAACTTAATCAATTCAAGACTTGGAAAAAAGAACTTATTTAGCAATTTAAACTAAAAAATAAGCTTCAAAACTCCCATATATTGATTTCCTAAAGCTTCCTCAAATTAAAAATGAGAAATTCTCTAAGTTATAGAAAATTGATGACCACTTGACAATCTTTAACACTTGGAAATTTTTAAATGAATCTTGAATTCTTTGAATCTAAGGTTAAGAAAAATTGATTTCGGAATTGAAAAAGTGTTAGAAGAATGGGTAATGAAAATCAAAACTAGTGGAATGGTGAAAATGGAAGCTAGAAGAAATGAAGAAAGAGATAAAGCAAAGAGAAGAGAATGAGTAGCAAGGCCAATTTTGGCTTTTAAAAGTAATGAAATGGCATGGGCACTCAAAATTTGGAGGTGACACATAGCATATCTTACACAAGGTCTGATGAGGTGTCATCTTGGCATGGCAACTACAAAAATTGTGGTGCACACATATGCAGCTTGGAAGGCGAGAAATGGAACCATAATGGTGTGGCCACTACTTTTTGAGGGAGGGACACAACAAAGTTTGCAATAATAGGCGGCATGGCACTTTTGTTGGCATGGGCACTGCATAAAATAGGGTGGCCATGCCAAGCATACTAAATTTTCGACACCTCAGACAAAAAAATCTAGGTGTTTGCTTTTCTTTCTTTCTAAAAACATTACTAAAACTTCACTTTTTGAACCAGAATATTAAGAAACCAAAAATTTAAGGATAAAATATAGAAAAGAGATTCAAACAACGAACAAGAATCAATGCGAAAAAAATATGGAGTAATTGTTGGTTGTTGTTCTTGTAATTTAAATCTTTATGTCAAATCCTTTACCAATTTTAATCCAAATAATTTTAAGCACACAAAATTCAAATATCAGCAACCAGATATTGAATAAATAGACGATATCTTAGCAACTCCAACAATTTTCCAGCAACAAATTCAAACTCCAAATTGTAACCAAAAATCGACCTTTTCAATTTTATTTATTTATTTTTATCTTCGACTTTTCTTTTTTTTTTCGTTTTTCTTTTTTTTTTTTTACACTCACATAATATAACTCACTCCAGTAGCAAAATAACAACAAAAATTGAAATTCCAACACTAAAATTCCACCAAACCTGATACCACACTCCAAAAAAAAAAAAAATTGCACAATTTTTAGGATTTATGCAATATGCTTTCAAATCTCTTTTTTTTTTTACTATATGAATGCAACTAATTAGGATTATAGTAGCAAAGAATAATCAACAATAAACCAAATTAACAAGAACAATAATGAAAAACAACCAACAAACTAGGAGATAAAAATGAGGTAAAATAAGGAAACCTAATTTGACTAGGAAATTTTTTTTTTTTTTTTTTATGCAGAACATTTAGAATAGATGCAACCTTAACCAAGTGCTAAAATTGCAGATTAACATAAAACAAAATAAAGCAAATAAGATAGATCAAACCTGAACAAAATTCGATGATCTGAAACCAAATGATACGAACGTAGGTTGACTTGCTCCTAAATTCGTATTAAATTATCCCGGATCGAAAATTAGGTTCAGATTTTAATGATCACCTAGACACCTAATTAACTTATGATTAGAAACCTTGGTATATGATGAAGATGCAACAGTAGGTGATGGATGTCCTATTGATAAGTCAGGCTAAAACACTCGATCTCTAATAGACCAAAGTTACAAGCAATCAAACCCTAAAAACATTAAGAAAGTTTGGCCAACATAGAGAAACGATTAGGAAAGTACGAAATTTTTCCTAGTTTCCTAAACTAATTTTGTATTAATTAATTCCTTAATTTTAGAAATAGGAATTAATTAATTAATTTACAATCAAAATAATAAAATATCAACCTTCCTAAATTAATTTGTCCAGTAAATAATTAAATAAAAACCAAAATAAAAGACTATTTCCTAAAACACAATCAAATTTCAGATTTGGAAAGTAGTTGACTAACTTTCCAAACAAGTTGTCTTTGTCCAATCACCAGCTAGTTTAGGCTCCAAATCAACTACAATATGCCATGTAAGATGCCAAATATGATTAGAATTGGTTGCCATACATTGCCCTTGATTGGAATGATCGAAGCTCGCTTGGAATGACCAAAATAGTGCAATTAGGCAAATTGAAATTGTATGCGTAAAAGATGAGTTTGCATGCCTTTGATTTTGCCTTGACATGATTTCATGGTCCTTTGGTTTTCTCAATCAATTAAATAAGCCAACAAATTCATCCTTGACTACCCAGGGTCCGTAAATGCACCAAAACAGCTTCCCGAGTCCGTTTCAGCCTTTGTAGCTTGGATGCATAGTACGGGCTATGAATCTTTGGGCATAATCTCATGCCTTCTTGAGATTTAATCACACCTTGAATGAAGTTAACCAGGTCATCCTTAAATCTCTTAACTTGTGCCCTTGCCCCATCTTCAGTTGCACAGGATCAGTACCCCAGTGAGTTGTAGGTTGTACGAGTACAGGCGAATTCTCATCAACTCTGTAGCGATGAGCTCTTTTCAATTCACCAATTGGAATTACATGAAATTATATTTACTACCTTAGTAAAGACTGATAAAATTAAATGATTTTGAAATTCACAATCTCTGTTATGTTATAGTATTAAATTGAGTTTCAATATCACAAAGACACATAGCACAATAAGTTAGTGCCTCATTGATTATGTATGCCTCCACAATTAAACCTCCTTAATGAGCTTTATTTTTCACATTTTTGTTTAATGTTCCCAAAGCTTTGAAAAAATAATTTTTTTTTCCTAAAAATGATTTGGCTATTGTGAGTGACCCTAAAATAATTTAGATGATAAAGTCCTATTTACTACTTTAGTTTCTCCATCAATTTGTGGATGACAAGTAGTTAAAAATAAAAGTTTAGTTCCTAAGTTAGCCCACAAAGTGTTCCAAAAATAACTTAAGAAATTAGCATCCCTATCCGAAACAATAGTTATAGGCGTACCATGCAACCTGACAAGTTTTTTAAAGAATAAATTAGCAACATTAGATGCATCATCAGTTTTATTACAAGCAATAAAATATGCCATTTTAGAAAATCTATCCATAACAACAAATTGAATCCTTACCTATCCTAGAACTAGGTAAACCAAGAACAAAATCCATAGACAAATCCACCCAAGGAATTGATGGAATCGGTAATGGGAGATACAAACCGCGCGGTTTCAACCTAAATTTGGATTTTCGGCACTTTAAGCATCTTCACAAATTCTTTCCACATCTCTCTTTATATTAGGCCAATAAAAATGTTTTTCCAGCAAGGATAAATTTTTCAAGACACCAAAATGACCCATTAAACCATCATAATGACCTTCCCCATTAACAATTCTCTAATGCTACAATTAGGCACACAAAGTTGATTGTCCCTAAACAAATATCCCTCAAAAAAGTAAAATTTATTAAAACCATGTTTTGTACAATTCCTAAATATTTCACCAAAGTCACTGTCATGCTCATTAAGTTCTTTTAATTGTTCAAATCCAAACAATCTAGCTTCTAAGGTAGAAAACAATACATACAATCGGGATCATGCATCGGCAACCATATTTTCCTTACCTTTCTTGTAGCGGATGAGATAAGGAGAAGTCTCAATGAACTCAATCCACTTAGTGTGTTGTCGGTTAAGCTTTCCTTTACCTTTGATGTGCTTTAATGATTCATGATCTATATGAATCACAAACTCCTTCGGCACTAAGTGTTAGGTCTAAAATATTGATGATTTTATGCCATATTTATAGCTTAATATTTGTTAGTTTGTGTTAATTTGTTATGGAAAGATACTTAATTATGTATTTTTCTTAATCTAGGTGAAAGAGGAAGAATTTTAAGAAAACAACCATAAAGATGGATTCCTTGGGTCGAATTATGGTGGGAAACAAGATTTGAGCTCGAACAGACTAAGCATTAAAAAGATTCCAAAAAGATACCTTGAAGATTCCATAAAGATTCTATCGAGAATTTCATGGTGGCAGTGGATGTCATATAATCATCATAATCTGAGGATTTCAAATGTCTCGTTATTTTTGGATTTCGAGGTGCGAGCAAAGAGTTATCATCATTTAAAGTTTGGAATTTATAAAAAGGAATATTCTAGTTAAATCTCCACTATTAATCAAAAGAGAGAATCAAAGCAATTTGAGGGCCAAGATAAAAACAAGTGGCAATAATTGGTTAGTTTATCATTAATGAGGCACATGTCATGTCACATGCTTCATTAAGGGTAAATTAGACTAATTAACTATTTTTTTAGGAGGAATTAGATAAAAGGAAAGTAGTAGAGAGCAAGTAATATACAGTTTCCTTTTTACACATGAAATTCGTCCAACCCTTTTCATGGCCTAAAAAAGGTATCTTCCAAGACTCCCACATTGAAAATAAAGAGAGAAAAAGATTCCCAAGGCCCTATATATATAGCCCCCACCACATTGAAGGAATATATACAAGTTTAGAGAGTTATTTAAGAGCTTTTAGGAGGCTTAAATAGAAGCAAACCAAATTTTGGGAGTTTCTAAGATTCTCTTAAGGGTTTTAGGGTTTTAAAGTTTTAAAGTTTTAGAAGATCAATTGGAGAACTTGGAGGAGGCAGAGAGACGTGGGCTTACTTGGAAAAGACTAAGTAATGCTGCCATGTCTCCAAAGCCTTCACCAACGCATATATCTCTTTGTCATAGGTCAGTTACTTCAATGCAGCTCCATTTAGCTTCTCACTAAAGTATGCTATGGGTATTCTTTCTTGTATTAAAACAACTCCAATACCTACACCCGAAGCATCACATTGAATTTCAAAAGTTTTAGAAAAATTAAGCAAAACTATTAAAGGAACATTAGTTAATTTTTCTTTCAACAAATTAAAAGATTTCTCTTGTGCTATCCCCCATTTGAATCCAACATTCTTCTTTACAACTTTGGTCAAAGGTGTTGCAATGGTTCTAAAATCCTTGACAAATCTTCGGCAGAAACTAGCCAAAACCATGAAAGCTCATCACTTGGGTAATAGAGGTAGGTTTCAGCCACTCTTATATAACTTTCACCTTTAATTGATCAACTTTAATTCCTGCAGCACTTGCAGCACTTTAATTCCTACATGCTCATCTATTTTCTATGATATACAAGAATATCATCAAAGTAAACAACCACAATGAATGGACACATGACATGATTCATTAACCTCATAAAAATGTTAGGTGCATTAGTTAAACCAAAAGACATTACTAACCATTCATACAAACCATATTTAATTTTGAATGCGTTTTTCCATTCATCACCCTTTTTCATCCTAATTTGATGATGCCCACTCCTAAGGTCAATTTTAGTAAACATGTATGCACCATGTAATTTATCAAACATATCATCTAACCTAGGAATTGGATGCCTATATTTAATGGTTATATTATTAATAGCTCTACAATCCACACACATGCACCATGAACCATCTTTTTTAGGTACTAACAGAATAAGAACCGCACATAGACTCATGCTCTCACAAATATAACCTTTGTTAAGCAACTCATTTACCTGCCTTTGTAGCTCATTTGTCTCTTCGGGATTACTCCTATATACAGGCCTATTAGGAATTACATCTTCTGACACAAAATCAATTTGATGTTCAATCCCTTGGATATGTGGTAAACCATTAGGAATCTCTTGCAACAAGACATCTTCAAAATCCTGAAAAAGAGAAGATATAGAACTTGGCAATTCAAGTTCTTTGGGGTTAGCTTGATCATTTTAATAAACATCTTTATAAATCATGACTAGCAGGGTTTATCACTCAAAATACCTTTTTAACTTCCCCAAGACTAAGATAAAAATTCTTCTTTAAAAATTCTTCTTTTTCTTCTCTTTTCTTTCTCTTTCTTGGTGACTCACGGACTCCGCTTTTCCTCCCTTACTCTTGGCTTTTTCAAATTTTCGATCACTCTCGGGTTTGTCTCGGTTTTTCCACTCAACTTGAGTTTTAAAGGACCTATCTTGGACAACAAGTTCGAACCTACCCTCTTGAATGGATGGAGAAACCATGGGTGCCATGCTTGCCTCCTCCTTGAGCCTTTCCACCTCCCTCCTTTGTTGCATTTGAAGTTTATCTCTAAACAGTTCCTTTGGTGGTAACGATTTCAGCTTAACTTTTTTTCCCTTAAATTTAAAAACAATGGTATTCTCTCTTCCATAGTGTATGGCATCTTTATCAAATTGCCATGGCCTCCCCAATAAGATATGACCAGCATGCATGGGGACAACATCACATAAAACAACATCCACATATTTGTCAATGCTGAATTTCATTTTGCCTTGTTTGTTTACTTTCATTTCACCACTATCATTAAGCCATTGTAATCTATATGGTTTGAGATGTTTAATAGTTGCTAATCCTAATTTATCAACTACCACATAACTAATTACATTAGCACAACTTACACTATCAACTATCATACTACATATGTTATCTTGAATTTCACATTGAGTGTGGAAGATATTCGCTCTCTAAATTTGATCCACATCTTTGTACACAATTAGAACCCTTCTTGCCATGATTAGAACCCTTGAAGCCTTGAGTGTTTTTAATTCCTCATGTTCCTTACCTCCAAGTTCTTCGTCAACAAATTCGACCTCTCCCTCGAATTCCTCACTTTCGGATTCCAAGTATCCATTACCTTTTAGCACCATGATCCTCCTATTCGGGCATTGATTGGTAATGTGTCCTCATCCCTGATATTTAAAACACACAATGTCACGAGTTCTAGAAGGTTTAGGATAAGTTTTACCTTCAAACTTAGGTGCTTGGACAGATTCGGCTTTTACTTCCTTCCTTGGCCAATTTGAACTTTCTTCTCCATGTTTCAGTTTTTTTTTTTTTAATCAAAGGTGGGATTGCTTCTCCAGACACTTGGATTTGCCCTTCCTCTATTTGAAACACCTCCAATTCGTGAGCTTGCACCCCTCTTCTTGAACTAATTTTCAATCTTGATGGCCATATGAAGCATCTCCTCCAATTTTACATATTGTTGTAGCTCCACTTGGTTGGCTATCTCATGATTCAAACCACCCAAAAATCTTGCCATGGTTGGCTCATGGTCCTCATTCATACTTATCCACATCATGAGCATCTCTATCTCTTTGACTATCTTCCACAATCCTACTTCCTTGGGTTAATCATTGGAGTCTTTGATGCAGCAATCTATGATAGTGATTAAAAATATGAATGACAAAATATGCCAACGCCTAGGGGAACGGATTTAAAAAGGTGAGTGACCCTAATTACTACATAAATAATGATAATAACAATATAAAATAAACTTGATTAGTTAAAAATATATAAATACATAATTATACATATATATAGTAAATAAGTAAAATTACATTTTCTTTCAAAGCCCTCATGATTCATTCAGTTGGAAAGATTCCCCCTTTTAATACAATTTTTCCAAAAACCCATTATTTTATATCCCTAGGATCAAGAAATAATTAATTAAATAAAATACATTAAATTAAAGATCTAAATTTTACAACGAAAAATAAATTTAAGAACAATTATTAAATTGCAAATAAAATATCATAAATAAATAAAAGAAAATCACAATTAAAATTTATATTAGAAAGATTTGGTATAAAAACAAAAGTAATTTCAATATATAATTTATACAATTTTGATTAAATAAATCAATAAAATAATGATGAGTGAAACATTTTAATTAATTTAAAACATCAATTTGAAATAAATGAATAACGATGAAAATATGGAAAAATACATTTAAAACATCCATTTAAAATAAACGATAATAATATAAATGAATCCATTTTAAAACATTAATTTGAAATAAATGATGAAAACATAAATAAATACATTTTAAATTTAAATACTTTTAAAACACTTTTATTTTGAAAAAGTACTTAACCCACCACACAATATACTAGTGGTGCCAGATGGTACTCAACGTCCTAAATATGGCCTGATGGGAAGGTTAAAGTGAGAACCTGCATTTGGTCTCCCTGGCATCCCAACGGCGCCGATGCTATCAACAGTCAACCTTACCATGGATGGGGGCTATTTGATGCTCACTCTGCATTATATCTGTTTACCCTCAGATCCATGGCTTCCACAGGAAGACCCTGTAAACTTGCATGCTAATCACATATACAGTACAGAATGCTAGTACTATATGGTGCATCTAAAACCAATGAAATGATATATTTTCCAAATATCAAAATCTTATAAATACCACTAGATTAAATACCTCTTTTCAAATCCAAATCAATGACTTTAAATCTATCAACGTAAATCCATCAATTTTACCACAGCTAAATCAAATCCATAAATAATTAAATGAATAAATATATCTTTTAGCATAATAATTTTAAACAAATATTTTTCTCAAATCTTCAAAATTCAATATATATAAAATTGCGTTAAAATCACATAAAAATCCACAATTACTTAAATTCACAAGAAAGCATTTTTATTAAACATAATAAATCCACTAGTAAATCCAACAATAATATAGAAATAACTTTAACATACATTTCTTTAAAACCCAAAATATAATTTGATGCAACACATATATTCAAATCATCATAATTTAGTCTCAGAAATTTAAATAAACAATTTTCTTAACTATTAAAAACATAATATATTTTTCAAAAAATCAATTAATGCAATATATATAATTTCATGGCCCCAAAAATAAATTTTGAAGGAGGGTCACTCACGTCAACACATGAATCAATCAAGATCTTCAACGGGATTCATCCCACAATCAACACATGCACCTAAATTATCAATGATACACAAAACTGATTAAAATAATATTTTAATTGGGTATCACACACGAGTATCTGGGGAAGCTAACACAAACATTGTGTAAAATTTACAAATAATATACCAAAATGAAGCTTATGAAGCAAGGATTACAAATTGAATTTTACCTCGTGGAGATGGGGCCTATGGTGGTCGGAATCTCACCGAAAAGGTCTTGAACTTTGTGTCATTAAAATGTCTCAATCCATTAAGAATCAAGGAAAAACGACAGTGGATTTGGGTTCAAAGAGATCAAATTAGTGGAAAAATGTAGGATGGGTGATTGGAAACTCACAGGAATCAAATTTTTTGGTGAGCCTCCCACAGAAAAAGGTCATCACTGGTAGCGCGTCTGGTGGCCAATGGCTATAATTTTTGATGGGGAGGTAGATAAGAAGATGGGTATGACAATCGGACCGACAGTGTCCAAAATGGGTTGCTAGTTTGGGAGAAATCAGCAGGAAAAGGAATCACCATGGTCCTCAGAAAACCGATCGATCTTGGGGCATGGGTGGCCGGTTCACTGTGAAATTTGGATTGCCAGCTAGTTTTTACGTTTCTGCGGCTATGGCGCGTGTGACTAGATGATGGTAGAAAATGGGTCAACCGAACGGTGGCCAGTTCTCACTCTCTCTCCTTGATGAGAATCCACTCGTACCCATACTGATCCTTTACAAATGAAGACGGGATGAATCATTAGAGCATAAGCTAGAAAATTCAAAGACAATTTGGTTAGCTTCATCCAAAGAGTGATTCAATCTCAATAGGGCATGACATTATCCAAAGATCCAAAGGCCGTCTTGTGTGTCTAAGTTATAAAGGTGGAAATAGATCTGGTAAGTTTTTTTGGTACATTTTTAGATTCTGGGCAGCAACGAATAGATTCAATACTTCATGAATTCAATTGATATCACCAAGAAGCCATAGAATCATGTCAAGACCAAAGCTAAGCCATTCAAATAAGGCATGTGCGCATGAAGCTTCATATGGACCGAAAATCATCAATTTAGGTGCTGACTTTGACTTCTTTTGTTGTTCAAGCAAGTTTGACTTATTCCAATCAAGAGACAACGTATATGAATCATTATTTATCCTATTTTGCATCCTATATGGTATATGAAAGTTGATTTGGAGCCTAATCTAACTGGAGATTGGATAAAGACAGCTTAGTTGTCAACTAGTCAACTGGTTTTCTAATTTGAGTTTGACTTTTTGTTTTAGTAAACTATTTTTTATTTTGGTTTTTATTTATTTATTTTTTGGAAAAATTAACCTAGGAAAATTGATATTTTATTATTTCAATTGTAAATTAATTAACTCCTAATTAAAAATAAAAGAATTAAATTAGGAAATGATTGAAATTTGACCACATCTTTAGTTTCCTTATTGCTGGCCTGTTTTTACCTAGTATTTTAGGGTTTTATTTTGTTCTTTCAAAGCCTATTTAAAAGCTTATTTTCAATGAGAAATTAGCAAACATTATTCATGTAGAAAAATATTTGTGATAAATAATTATCTTACTCTTTGAACACCTAAAACACTTAATAGTTATCAAGTATTTTAGTTTGACTTATCAATGGAACATCCATCACCTATTGTGGCGTCTTCATCATATACCAAGGTTTCTAATCATAAGTTGATTAGAGGGTAAGGTTTTTATTACAATCTAAACATAATTAAGATCCGGGCTAATATAATACGAGTAAGTGAGTTGCTAATCCTAATAGGCCTGCATATAGAAGTAATCTTGAGGAGACAAAAAAGCTACAAAGGCAGGTAAGTAAGTTGTTAGACAATGGTTATATTCTGAGAGCATGAGTCCATGTGTTGTCCCTAATTTATTAGTACCTAAGAAAGATGGTTCATGGTGCATGTGTGTTGATTATAGTGTTATTAATAATATAACTACTAAATATAGACATCTAATTTTTGTTATTTGATATGCTTGATGAATTACATGGTGCATGTATGTTTACTAAAATTGACCTTAGGAGTGGGTATCATCAAATTAAGATAAAAGAGGGTGATGAATGAAAGATAGCATTTAAAACTAAATATGGATTGTACGAATGGTTAGTCATGCCTATTGGTTTAACTAATGCACCTAGCACTTTTATGATGTTAATGAATAATGTCATGCATCCATTTATTCGACAATTTGTGGTTGTATATCTTGATGATATTTTAGTATATAGCCGAAATCTTGATGAGAATGTAGCACATCTTATGAAGGTTTTAAATATTTTTAGGAAGGAAAGGTTATTTGCTAACATGAAAAAGTGTGATTTTGTAAAAATGAACTTGTTTTCCTAGGATTTGTTGTAAGAGCTGTAGGAATTAAAGTTGACCAATCTAAAGTCCAAGCAATTCAAGAGTAGCCAAAACCTACCTCTGTTACCCTAGTGAGGAGCTTTCATGGTTTGGCTAGTTTCTACCGAATATTTATTAAGGATTTTAAAACCATCGCAACACCTTGACCGAAGTTGTAAAGAAGAATGTTGGATTCAAATGGGGCGAAGCACAAGAGAAATATTTTAATTTGTTAAAAGAAAAATTAACTAATGCTCCTTTACAGTGTTTTGCCTAATTTTTCTAAAACTTTTAAAATTGAATATAATGCAAAAAAGAAGACCCATATCATACTTTAGTGAGAAGTTAAATGGATTGGCATTGAAGTACGGAGCCTATGATAAAGAGATGTATGTGTTGGTGAGGCCTTTGGAGACATGGCAACATTACTTGATGCCAAAAGAATTTGTGATTCACAAGGATCATGAATCATTGAAGCACATTAAAGGCCAAGGGAAGCTTAACCAATGGCATGCTAAGTGGATTGAGTTCATTAAGACTTTTCCTTATGTCATCCGCTACAAGAAAGGTCAGGAAAATGTGGTTGCCGATACATTATCCTGAAGATACTTATTGTTTTCTACCTTAGATGCTAGATTGCTTGGATTTGAACAATTAAAAGAAATTTATGAGCATGATAATGACTTTGATGAAATATTTAGGAACTGTATACTAAACATGGTTTTAATAAATTTTACATCTTTAAGGGATATTGGCTTAGGGAAAATCAGCTTTGTATTCCTAATAGTAGCATTAGGGAGTTACTAGTTCGGGAAGGTCATGGTGGGGGTTTAATAAGTCATTTTGGTATTTTAAAAACTTTATCCTAACTGCAAGAATATTTTTATTGGCCTAACATGAGAAGAGATGTAGAGAGAATTTGTGAGAGGTGCCTTAAATGTGAGAGGTGCCTTAGGATAGGCAAGGATTTAATTTTTATTGTTGTGAATAGGTTTTCTAAGATGGTACATTTTATTGAGGTAATAAAACTGATGATGCATATAATGTAGCTAATCTACTCTTTAAGAAAGTAGTGAGACTTCATGGTAGGCCTAAAACTATAGTTTCGAATAAGGATGCCAAGTTCTTAAATTACTTTGGGAAAACTTTGTGGGCTGAGTTAGGACAGACTGAAGTCGTAAATAGGACTTTGTCTACATTGTTGAGAGCATTAATTAGTAGGAATTTAAGAACATAGGAGGATTGTTTTCCACGTGTTGAATTTGCTTATTATTTAGAACCATACATTCACATACTAAATATTCTCCATTTTTGAAAATGTTTGTGGTTTTAGTCCTTTGACTTCATTATATTTAACATCTTTCCCTTTGAATTGAACGTGCTAATCTAGATCGAAAACAAAAAGCTAATTTTGTAAAGCAGATTTATGAGAAGACAAAAGCAAACATCGAGAGTAGGACGGAATAATATGTAGAGAATGCTAATCAAGGCTGAATGAAGGCTGTATTTGAGCCTAGAGATTGGGTTTGGTTGCATTTAAGAAATAAGTGGTTTTCCGAACAAAGAAAGTCAAAGCTTATGACTCGTGGGGATGGACCTTTTCAAGTATTAAAAATGGTTAATGAGAATACTTACAAGCTTGACTTACCAGGTGAGTATAATGTGAGTGCCACCTTTAATGTTGCTAATTTATCTCCATTTGTTGCAATGATTACTTTGATTTGGGGGCAAATCATTTTCAAAAGGAGGGGAATGATGAGAATCCATCCGTACCTGATACGGACCTAGGACAACCTACTCCTAAACCCATATTATATTAGCTCGGATCACGATTAAGTTCAAGTTTTAATGGATTGACCTTAACCCCTAACCAACCTGTAATTAGAAACCTTGGTATAATGTGGAGGCCACAATAGGTAATGGATTTTCTATTGATAAGTTAAACTAAAACACTCACTCACTAATGAAACTAAAACACTCACTTACTAATGGTGTTTTAGGTGTTCAAAAGAACAAAGAGAAATTCAATCTCACAGAATAAATTCTGAATACTAATAATGGTGTGTTCTTCCTCAAAAACAAGCCTTTATATAGGCTAAGAGAAAAAAAAATAAAACCCTAAAAACTACAGCAAAAACTGGCCATGACTTGTTGTTTCCTAATGCCGCCGAATTTTCTCTCTCCTTTCCTAATCTAATTTTGATTAATCAATTCCTTTATTTTGAATTAGGAATTAATTAACTTATAATGAAAAGAATAAAATCATAACTTTCCTAAACTTGTTGAATTAATTAACTTACAATGAAAAGAATAAAATCATAACTTTCCTAAACTTATTTTTCTAGCAAATAAATAAATAAAAACCAAAAGTAAAGGTAATTTCCTAAAACAAAAAGTAGAAATCAAATTAGGAAACTAAAATACTATCTTTTTGACTCAGTTGACTTTGACCAATCTTTGAACAATTTAAGCTCCATATCAGCTTTCATATGCTTTTTAGGATGCCAAATAGGATTATCATGGAGTCTCACACGTTGCCCTTTATTGGAGGAAAGAGAAAAAGCCAACTCAGCAAAATACAGTAAAGCCAGCAAGATAAATGGCAAAACCGGCCAAGTTTCCATTCCATGGGCACAGCCCCTTTTTGGTTGCTTTTGAAGCTTCCTTGAATTGATAGCATGACCTCTAAGACATATTTATTGAATCCATGAAGCATTGGAGCCATTTCATGCTGCCCAGACTCCATAAATGCACCAAAACCACTACTCGGGTCCTTATCAGCTTCCACCACTTGTATGCTCAAAATAGGTCTTAGATCTTCGGGTATGGACAAACCCCTTTGAGAATGAATTAATCCCTGAATAAAGGTAGCAAGGTTGTCCCTAAATCTCTTAGCTTGAGGCCTAGTGATCGGCCTGATCTTCATCCGTATCATGTCAACACCCCAGCGGGTTGTTGGTTGTGCAGGCATGGGTGGATTCTCATCAATACCTATACAACTGAATATCCGCTAGGATGATGATCCTTTACAAATGAAGACAGGACCAATCACTAAGGCACAAGCTAGGAAATTCAAAGACAATATGGTTAGATTCATCCAAGGAGTGATTCAATCTCAAGAGGGCATGACATTATCCGAAGATCCAAAGGCCGTTTTGTGTATCAAAGTTATCAAGGCAGAAATAGACTCGGTAAGCTGTTTTGGTACATTTTTAGATTCCAAGCAGCAAGGAATGGATTTAACACTTCATGAATTCAATTATATCACCAAGAGGCCATGGAATATGTCAAGATCGAAGCTAAGCCTTTGAAATAAGGCATGTTCGCACGAAGCTTCATAAGGACTGAAAATCATCAATTTAGGTGTTGACTTTGACTTCTTCTATTGTTCAAGCAAGTTTGACTTATTCTAATCAAGGGGCAACGTATGAGAATCATTAATAATCCTATTTGGCATCCTACATGTTATATGGGAGCTGATTTGTAGCCTAATCTAGCTGGAGATTGGATAAAGACAGCTTAGTTGTCAACTAATCAACTAGTTTTCTAATTTGAGTTTGACTTTTTATTTTAGGAAACTATCTTTTATTTTGGTCTTTATTTGTTTATTTATTGGAAAAATTAACTTAGGAAAGTTGATATTTTCTTATTTCGATTGTAAATTAATTAATTCTTAACTCAAAATAAATGAATTAATGAATCCAAATTATATTAGGAAAGGAGTAAAATTCGACCACACCTTTAGTTTCCTTATTGCAGGCCGGTTTTTACCTAGTCTTTTAGGATTTTATTTTGTTCTTTCAAAGCCTATTTAAGGCTTATTTTCAATTAGAAATCAACATACATTATTCATACAGAAAAATATTTGTGAGAAAGAATTCTCTTTGTTATTTTTGAACACCTAAAACACTTAATAGAAATCAAGTATAAAAGAATTCTCTTTGTTATTTTTGAATGCCTAAAATACTTAATAGAAATCAAGTGTTTTAGTTTGACTTATCAATAGGACATCCATCACCTACTGTGGCGTCTTCATAATACACCAAACTTTCTATTCATAAGTTGATTAGGGGTTAAGATTTCCATTAGAATCTGAACATAATTAAGATCTAGGCTAATATAATAAGGGTTTAAGAGCAAGTCGACCTAGGTTCGTATCACTCCTCTTCCTTGAACTTCTTCTCTCTCCTCTCTCTCGCCCCCACCTCTTGTTTCTAGCCAATTAAAATGCCACATATGGTTGCCACTATACACTCATGGTTGGCTCGACAATGACACATGGCACAATCTCCGTGGGCACTGTGCACACATTTTACACACGCACGTAATCATACATAAAATAATATTATATTTGAAAAATTTTGCAAGTCCATAACTTTTTAACTAAGTGTCCAAATTAGACATGTCACTAGTTTATGAACTCGCCTCATCCAGTAGTTTACAACCATACATGAATCAAAGAAAAATTTTACAAAAATAAAAAGTTAAACTTGGTACCCTCGGACAATTCGAATTGCAATTTGTTTCGTTTATAACTTTCAAACCGTAGCTCATAATGTGCCATTAGTCTACAAACTTGGATTGATGTGTACTCCACAATGATGCCTCAATCAATATCAAATTTCATCCAGAACAAAAAGTCAAAACGGACCCAACTTGATCAACATCAGTCAACTCAGTTAAACTCGATCAACGTGGAGAAAATTTTTTGTGTACTTCGGGACAGGGTGTTACAGTTATATTGGATAATTTAAGAATTTTGATATGATTGTTGTGAGTATTATTAGATATACTGTGTAAATATTTTGGATTATAAGTTGGATACTAGGTTGTGGATTACCATACTGCATCATGGATATAGATTCGTTGGATCATGATTACGTGTACTTATTTGTCTATTCCTTGCCTAATTACGTGATTCTTGAAGTTGGATGGGAGGTCCTAGTCTGCAACACCTATTGAATATCGAGAGTTACATTGACAGGACAACCCCCCCTCCCTGCCCTGCAGTAGTCGACACATTAGGAGGCTAGGATGGTTGAGCTACAGGGTATGGTAATGGATATGGTACATAAAGTTATTATTGTTACACAATGGTTATATGGTTATTTATATTTTTAATTACCGATAGTTGTACTTTGTAACTCGTAAGAATATTATTTTATTTTAAAGTAGAATATATTATCTAGATTTAATTACCTTATACTATGATTTATGAAACAATTATGTTAGGGATAATTAAGGGTTTTATAAAAACAGGTTGTCAAAATAGGAGAACTTTCAAAAAGTGAAAGTGAGATCTTAAGGAAAATGATTTTTAGGAATAATATTTGTTTTCCAATACAGTACTTGTTCACTTAGTGAGCACATCTTATAATTTTGTATTTCTAAATTGTTTACATAGGCCTCAATTGATAGGTTACATATATCATGTCTATGCATCTTCATTGGTCCTATATTGTTCCGTTATGGATGTATTGTTCTTTTCCTTTACTATAATGATAGTAAATTTTTTGTCTTTCGTGGATTCGGATGTATACACTATATATTGCATTTTCAATATTTTGCTTTACATTTGCACTCCTTAGATTACTCTGGTGGATTAATCTAATATACATAACTTTTATATTATCTTTGATTGATAATTTGGTGAAACTTCAATTAAAAATGGTCATGATATCTTATATGTAATATTGGGTTATATCCAATTTGCAAGGATGTTCTATTGAATTTTTATTACCAATTTAGTGAATTTTCCCTTGGCTGGATCACTCTGGGTGCCTAGGAAGGACCCGAGAGCAATCTTATCATAGGTATTGGGTTCAACGAATTTAAAATATAATCGGGCCACTTGATGTCCAATTTCTATATAGAGTTATATAAGTAATTTTAGGACTTTAGGCATGAACCAATGTCTTCATTTAAAATTTTTTATGCCTAAGTAATATTTTTATTATAATTTAACCAGCCATGCTGAACCTAAAATAACCCTGCAGTGGAGTAGGAAGGATTATCAATAGTACAGAAGTGGAAATACTTTTAAAATGTGTTTAGGCATTTTAGTATATTGATTACATGGCTTTACAAGGCTTTGAATCTTTTTATTTGAACTTTGAAACTTATATGCTTATCTATATCTATATGGTTTTATCTGTATATATGATATGAAAATTTTAATTATGCTTAAATGGTTTTAATTTTAAAATGCTTATAAGTGATTTTGCAAGTTATACATTTCAAGGTCTCGTACACTGATATGTTTATATTATATATATATGGTTTTAGCATGATAAAAATATTTTAGAACTAGAAATGTGCTTTAGGGTTTTATAAAGTTATATTGTGGTTACTTTAATATATGGTCTGTTTCCGTTGACATTAAATCCCATTTTAAGGAAGAATATGATTATTTGAAACAGAAAAGTAAGGTTTGTGAAAATAGTGGTTATGAATACTGTATAGTTGGGTTTTAATATAGGTACATATAATATTAATGTTCTTTATTCTATAACCATTAGCTAGTATAATTTAATTATCCTGTGAGTTGTCATGGTACAAGGGAGTGATGATTGAGTTTTGTACCATTCTCCTGTAGTAATAAGATGGCAAGTTATTTAACGATGGCAAGTAGCAATGACAATCTAAGGATGCTAAAGGGTCATGTGCAAGTTTTTTTCTCCCTCTTTCCATCGTATCGTGTGTTGGAATGCTATGCATCAAAACATATGATATAGTATATTATGGTTTTATGGTACTACTCAATGGCTTCTCTTTGGTTTACACTCATATTTTTATATATAAATTGTTTATGAGATATCAAAGTTTATGGTTTAATTCATGGTTTTTGTAGTTTAATTCTATTGTGTTTAAATAAACGTTATACCAAAAGGTTTTAGGTTTTAAAGTTCTAAGCAGATAACATTTCAAAAGAGTGAAGTGCAAGGTTTAAGAGTAAAGATTATTTATTATTTTTTTATATTGCTTAGTTCACTCACTAAAATATCTATATCTTATATTATACTATTTTTAATTAATTCCCCCGTTTCAGACAATTAACAGGTAGTCTACCCCCTGTGTCACCCTATTTAGTATTTACCATCCCCTGTCTTCTATCTTCATTTGTTTAGAATATTTTGTCTTTTCCATATAACTTAAATTTATAAATTTTTTGAAGTGCTCTAACATAAATCATGGATATAATAGTGATTGTAGTCGTGTGTGTAGGGCACTAAATATATAGTATGACTATGGTGGCAGTGATTGTTGTTGATGTTGGATTGTAATAAGGGGATTTTGTGTTGTTGAGGTTATATATATATATTTAGTATTCTTCATTTGTAGGAAAATTTTGGGTTGTCCACATTTTAGCAGAGGGTTTACCAAATTTTCCATACGAATTGTTCGATGGAACTTTCCTTAGATAAAGCTACTATGCAACAACTAGATGAATTCTTAGGGTAGGTCCTATAAAAAAAAATCATACTTTCTCTAAAATAAAATGATAAATAAAAAAATACAGTTATCCTTCATTTTGTAAATATTCTAACTAATTTGTCATAGACCAGGTTTATATCCACAAGTGAGATATTATTCACTTTGGATCCAACTCATGTAGTTTTATTTTAGCTCAAGTCCCACTAGTTTAGCCAAAAGGCCTCTACTAATGAGAAAATGTCCATACATATATGTCACTTAACCAACTCCTTCTTGAGTGATATGGGATTGTTTACTAGGTTTGCCCTTGCATGTCTTGCATCATTTAAAGCTCACAAATCTTACAATCCCTTAGAGCTTGGCGTCTTCAATGGCACACTTCTAATCGCAGCTTATCACGGGCAATCTGTTCAGAGTTTCGAACTCAACGGTGGCAACTAAATATAAGGGTTGCGCTCGTTGCGGGACTTAACCCAGCACCTTACGGTAAGAGCGAACGATAACAATGCACCACCTATGTGAGACTCAAGTTTTGATACCATTCAACCATGACTTTTGTCTGAAATCATTAGTATGATATTGTCTATTTTGAGCTTAGCCTACATGATTTTGTTTTGATCCAAACCCCATAGCTAGCCAAAATTAGTCATACTAATGAGAGAAGTGTCCACACATATGTCACTTAACCAACTTCTTCTCGAACGATGTGAGATTGTTTATTGATCTTGCCACTTCTTGTCTTGCAACATTCAAGGTTCATCGGCCACATATAATAGGAGTACATTATAGCAAAAAACATTTTTTATATGTTTATCTCTCAACACCATAAATTTTGAAAATAATAATAATAATAATTCAATAGTAATATGCAACGGTCCCCATTTTTTTTTTCCCAAATTTACCATTGCTTGTGCCACCTTCGAATAATTTGTTGGATTTGTCACTGCCCTTCCTCTTGAAATTAGATTTATCAAAATTTTTATATAATATGATAGCACAACATGAACCATCCAAATGATATTATTAGTGTTTGAGTTTACCTAACTAGTATTGGTTCTATATTAGTACCAACATGATAAGACACATAAGTTAATGAGTGGATAGTTAACAATGAAACACGACAACAATTCATTATCATGCTAAGAAAAATGTTTTGGTAATGTATATTACATTTATTATTTATTAATATTACTAATTCTTATTTTCTTATATGAAATATTCTAATTCACCTATTTACTATTTAATTTTGTAAATATAATTAGTTTATTTTCTTATTTCGGTACTATACTAACCATTAATTATTTTCATTTCAATATTTTTAGTTAATTTTTTTATTTAAAACAAACTGTATATCTAAACTTAATTGGTTGATAGGTGATGTAACTGATGATACGATAATCAAATGAATGGGTGTTAGGTCTAAAATATTGATGATTTTATGCCATATTTATAGCTTAATATTTGTTAGTTTGTGTTAATTTGTTATGGAAAGATACTTAATTATGTATTTTTCTTAATCTAGGTAAAAGAGGAAGAATTTTAAGAAAACAACCATAAAAATGGATTCCTTGGGTCAAATTATGGTGGGAAGCAAGATTTGAGCTCGAACGGACTAAGCATTAAAAAGATTCCAAAAAGATTCTATCGGGAATTTCATGATGGAAGTGGATGTCATATGAATCATCATGATCTGAGGAATTCAAATGTCTCGTTATTTTTGGATTTCGAGGTGCGAGCAAAGAGTTATCATCATTTAAAGTTTACAATTTATAAAAAATAATATTATAGTTAAATCTCCACCATTGATCAAAAGAGGGAATCAAGACAATTTGAGGGCCAAGATAAAAACAAGTGGCAATAATTGGTTAATTTATCATTAATGAGGCACATGTCATGTCACATGCTTCATTAAGGGTAAATTAGACTAATTAACTATTTTTTTTGGAGGAATTAGATAAAAGGAAAGTAGTAGAGAGCAAGTAATATCCAGTTTCCTTTTTACACATGAAATTCGTCCAACCCTTTTCATGGCCTAAAAAAGGTATCTTCCAAGACTCCCACATTGAAAATAAAGAGAGAAAAAGATTCCCAAGGTCCTATATATATAGCCCCCACCACATTAAAGGAAGATATACAAGTTTAGAGAGTTATTTAAGAGCTTTTAGGAGGCTTAAATAGAAACAAACCAAATTTTGGAGTTTCTAAGATTCTCTTAAGGGTTCTAGGGTTTTAAAGTTTTAGAATTTTAGAAGATCAATTGGAGAGCTTGGAGGAGGCAGAGAGACGTGGGCTTGCTTGGAGAAGAAGGCTACGACTTTGAGAGCTCTTAGAGGAGAATTTCTTCAATAGTTTTTATTCTCTTTTCCTTTCTCTTTAATTGTGAATCTTATTATTTTTAATAATTATAGATGTTGAAATTATTTTTGCCATGAACTAATTTTCATAGCTAGGGCTATGATGTAGCCCTAACTACGAAGGTTTAATTATTTTAATATATGTTGAGTTTTATTTAATTAGTAATATGTTTTGTTAATAAATCATTGGTATACTTAATGCTTTCATAGGCCGGAAGGAATGAATGATTTTAATAATATTTGAGCTTAGAAAAGGATAATATTATGGATCTCCAATGATTTACATGAATGCATAATTGATTGGAAAATAGTTATGTCTCATGCCATATTATTTGCTTAATCTATGCTTGATGAATTTGCATGATTTAATTTATAGGCCGAAAGGAATAAATTAGGTTATGTGAATATTATCAATTGTGAGTGGAAACTACTTTTGATTAATTTTGTGATTAAATATGGTTAACAAAATGACTAGTTAATTAAATTCACATATTTAAGTAATTAAATTGGAATAGTTAGTGGTGAAATCAAATGCCCTAGTATTCATAATTATTCAATTCTCTCTCTTACTTGAAATTGATCTAATTTTAATTGATTGCTTTTGTTTAATTTAGTTTATTGAATTTTCAATTGCCATCTTAAATTTTAGTTCAAATATTATCAAAACCTAATTATCTTTGGTACTTAATACTTAATCCCTTGGGTACAACAACCCTACTTTTCCACTTTATTACTTGAAAACGATTCGTGCACTTGCGAGTTGATTTTACACATCAATGGGTTTTAATATATTGTCCAATAAAATTAATATCAACTACAACCCTTGAGGTTTATCTAATATCAAATTTAGCCTTTAACTTTTGTGACAATTTAATTTAAATTCTTGCCATTAGACGTTGGGGTGAGAAGGTTATGATGAAGAGCAAGCTAGCTTGAAGTGTTAGCAACAAGCAAGCTTTTGGTGATGCTCTTGGGAATTGTTGTGTGTGAGTTGTGTTTTTAAGTTTTGGTTATGGTGTTTTCTGGTTTTTAGGGTTCCTAAAGTGTTCTAAGGTGTTGAAGAAGAGATGAGAAGAAGGGGACCACATTGGTTTTCGAAAATGAGGCTTAGATGTGTCGCCTTCTCATTCATTTAACAATATAAGCTTGAAATTACAACTAGTTCACACATGCCAAGCATGTGAGCTTACAAAATGAGTAAAGTATTTGAAATTTAAGAAGTAAAATGGGCAACATCTAACTTTTCACACACAAAAGAGGTAAAAACCAGCTGCAACATGTTTATTCCAACTATAGTAAAAAGTGGCACACGGTTTGAACTAAGTTCCTATTGTTTAACTAGTTTGGGTAAACAAACAAACTAGCTTCACCTACTTAGTTCCCCTTTGTATCTGCTTATGAAATTTGGTTTGAAGCATCCTTGGTCATCAATAAATATTTTTTCAACAGCTAGGAAAGTTCTGGAACCGGATCATGGGCCAAATAGCTCCAAAACTGACCCATACTCTGCATACTGGGCCCATCAAATATAGCAATATATTTGGAATATAAATTGGACTTTCCCATGTCATTTTGACCTGAAATTTGAACCATAGTCTTATATATATGTCTGTAGATATAACTCAAAATTTCAGCCCAAAAATCCATTTGCAACCTGAGATATAAGATAAATAGTGGACCTCTATCGCTGGAAATGATGAATCCAGCACCATAGGCATTTCAAGCATAACATTCCTACTCCTTTGTGCATAGTTTTATCTATGCTTTTGCATACATAACTTAGGCACGAAATATTATCAAAATATACCTTGCATCAATTAAAAACATACAAAATATATAAACTCATAAAAGGAAAGGAGTTGATACCAAGGTGTGCATGCTAGCCGGTGACATGCACCATCAAGTGGCAAAATTGCCACATTTCAACACTCCTCCTTGGTAATTTTATATGAGACATTGAGAAGTCCTCTCAATATCTCAAATCTCTTCTTTTCCAATGGCTTGGTGAAGATATCCGCCAAGTTCCTAAGCCAAACACCTTGATTAGCACAATTGAGCAAGCAATATACTCGGCTTCCGCGGTGCTTTGTGTAACGGTTTGTTGCTTCTTGGAATTCCATGAGAAAGGACCATTTCCAAGAGTGTAAATGTAGCCCGATGTGCTCTTGCTATCATCCAAAGAACCAGCCCAATCACTATCACTATAACCAAGCAAAGCTTCATTCATACCATCCTTGTACCATACACCAAAATCACTAGTACCTTTCAAATACCTTAGGATTCTTTTTGCACAACTAAGATGATTTTGCGATGGACTATGCATAAATCTTGACAAAACAGCCACACTAAACATGATATCCAGTCTAGTAGAGCATACATATAAAAGGCTACCGATTAAACTTCTATAGATGGAAGGATTTACCTTTGGAGAATCATCATCCTTCACTAACTTGGTACCTTCATTCATAGGTGTGGCAACGCTATTACAATCCTCCATGTCAAACTTCTTAAGCAACTCCTTCACATAGCTTTCTTGAGATATGAAGATGCCCTTGAATGTTTGGACAACTTCAATTCCAAGAAAGTATTTCATCTCTCCAAGGCTAGACATCTCAAAGTTCAATTCTAGCTCACTTTTGAAATTGCTCACTTCTTTCTCATTACCACCGGTCACTAGGAGGTCATCAACATAAAGAGACACCAACACCATGCAACCATGAGTCCTAATATAAAATGTAGGCTCATTAGGACTCCTCCTAAATCCATGCTTTGTCAAAAAACCATCTATCTTAGCATACCATGCCCTAGGAGCTTGTTTGAGGCCATACAAGGACTTGTGTAGCTTGTATACCTTCTCTTCACTTCCTTTCTTCACAAAACCTTTAGGTTGCATAACATAGACCTCCTCCTTCAATACTCCATTCAAGAAGGCTGACTTCACATCAAGGTGATATACTTTCCAAGACTTTTGTGCCGAAATTGCAAGGAGAAGTCTTATGGTTTCCATCCTTGCAACCTGTGCAAAAGTCTCTCCATAATCCACACCGGCTTGTTGTGCATATCCTTTGACAACAAGCCTTGCCTTGTGCTTGTTTATAGACCCATCCGGATTGTACTTGGTCCTAAAGATCCACTTCACCCCAATAGCATTCTTTTCCTTCGGTTTTGTTACCAAGCTCCAAGTGTCATTCTTGTTTATCACATCGATTTCATCTTGTATGGCTTGTCTCCACTCTTTTCTTGGCATAACCTCATGGACATTGATTGGATCACTCAATGCCACATTACACCTTTCATAAATCTCATTAAGAGGTCTTGTGCCTCTCACACCATCACCAATCTCCAAATCAGCCCCTATGGAGATTTCTAGCTCATTCTCATCATATTCATCATCATGGGCAGCACCTTCATCATTTCTTTGTTCCTCAAGCCGATTGTCTTCATCCATACTAGCCAACTCCTCCTTACTACAAACCCATTTAGCTTCCTCATCAACTGTCACATCTCTACTTATCACAAGTTTCTTGGTTTCCAAGTTATACACCCTATATCCCTTGGTCACATCACTATAGCCAACTAAGACACCAACTTGTGACCTTTCATCAAGCTTTCCTCTCTTCTCTTGTGGTACTAGGATGTAGCAAATGCTTCCAAATACCCTTAGATGATCAAGAGAAGGCTTATATCCAAACCAAAGCTCAAATGGGGTTTTACTCCTCAAAGACTTGGAGTAAAGCCTATTTTGGATGTAGATGGATGTATTAAAACTTCTTTGGCAAGCCACTTTCAAACAACAAACATCTAGCCATCTTCATGATGGTACGGTTCTTCCTTTCACATACACCATTTTGTTGTGGTGTGTATGGTGTAGTGAATTGATGAACTATACCATGATCCTTACAAAGTTGTTTGAAAGCCTCACTTGTGTATTCCCCACCATTGTCCGTCCTTAACACCTTTATAGTGCAACCGGACTGATTTTGCACTAACTTCATAAATTCTACAAACTTCTCCAAAGCTTGTGATTTTCTTTCAAGGAAATACACCCAACACATTCTTGAGTAATCATCAATGAAAGTTATGAAATACTTGCTGCCATTTAAGGATGGAACACTCATAGGACCACAAATATCCGAATGTATAAGTTCTAGCTTCTCCTTTGATCTCCAAGAACAAGATTGAAATGCTAGCCTAGTATGCTTTCCTTTTTGACACACTTCACACATATGTTCTTACTTCTCCGCCAATGGCATGTCTCTAACAAGTTCATGTGTGCCTACCAATGACTTAAAGCTAGCATGGCCTAGTCTTTTATGCCAAAGTTGAGAGGTGTTCTCAACTTTGGTGTTCAATGCAACCGATACACCATTTTCATCCATATTCAACCTAAAATTCTTGTTCTTCATTCCAACACACATTAATTCATTTCCATGAGGATCATCTATAGTGCATGTCATATTTAAGAAGTGTAATGCATATTTGTTCTCAAGCATTTGATCTACACTAAGTAAGTTCTCACATAAAGAAGGTACATAGAGAACATCATGGATAGTTTTGATACCTTTGGTGGTGTGAATAACCACATCTCCTTTGCCTTTCACTTCCATCAAGGCTCCATTTTCAATTTTAACTTTGTTATGGCTGCTCCTATCCAAGTTTGTGAACCACTCATGCTTGTGAGACATATGGTGTGTTGCTCCACTATCAATGATCCATCCTTCATCATTCTTGATGCTACTAAAACAAGTAGCAACAAACAACTCTTCGGATTCACTATCACTTGCATTATCTTTAGCAACATTTGCTTGTTACTTATCTTTCTTGTTAGCCTTGCATACTCTCTCCACATGATCCTTTTGTTGGCATTTATGGCAAAATGCATCCGGCCTCCACCAACACCTTCTTGGATGATGACCTTTCTTCTTGCAATGGTGATAAGGTTCATAGGACTTTCTCTCAGGTTTGCTAGTTTCACCTTTCTCCTTTATGACCTTAAGCTTGTTCTTCTTTTGATTTTGTGTCTTTTGATGTTGTTTAGACATAAATGCAACCTCCATTGATTCTTCATGTCTAATCCTCCTCCTTTGCTCCGTAGCTTGCAAGGCATTCACCAACTCGGTCAAGGAAATTTCATTTAGGTTCCTTGACTCTTCCAATGAAGATATCTTAGCTTCAAATCTCTCGGGTAAGGAGACCAACACCTTCTCCACAATCTTTTGGTCACTTAATATTTCACCTAGCACCCTAATTTGATTCACCACATTAAGAAGCCTTGTGATGAACTCCTTAACCGTTTCTTTGTCTTTCATCTTGATAGTCTCAAACTCCCTCCTTAGGTTAAGGATTTGCATTTGCCTTGTCCTTGCACTCCCTTGGAGCTCATCTTGAAGTTTGTCCCAAGCTTCTTTGGCACTCTCACATGCCATTATCCTTGTGAAAATGGTATCACTAATACAAGAATGAATGGCGGTGAGAGCCTTAAAAACCTTTAGCCAATTCCTCCTCATGGTGCTTGATTTGGTTGACCGTTGCCCCTTGTCTCAAGGCTTGGGTTCTTGGGGATTTATGGTGACCTCCTAAAGACCATAAGCCTTCAAGTAGGCTTGCATCTTGATACTCCAAATGTTGTAGTTCTCCCCATTGAAGATAGGAGGAGAAGGAGTTGAAAAACTTGAAGAAGCCATGTGAATGTTGCTTTCGAGTATGAAGGAATATGAAAATATATTTGTGCTTTCAAGTATCTCTTCACTCTCAAGGAACGAACCAGCCCAAAAACCTCAAAAATCTCACAAAAAATGTGCCTTGCTCTGATACCACTTTGTTGGGGTGAGAAGGTTATGATCAAGAGCAAGCTAGCTTGAAGTGTTAGCAACAAGCAAGCTTTTGGTGATGATCTTGGGAATGGTTATGTGTGAGTTGTGTTTTTAGGTTTTGGTTATGGTGTTTTCTGGTTTTTAGGGTTCCTAGAGTGTTCTAAGGTGTTGAAGAAGAGATGAGAAGAAGGGGACCACGTTTGTTTTTGAAAATGAGGCTTAGATGTGTAGCCTTCTCATTCATTTAACAATATAAGCTTGAAATTACAACTAGTTCACACATGCCAAGCATGTGAGCTTACAAAATGAGTAAAGTATTTGAAATTTAAGAAGTAAAATGGGCAACACCTAACTTTTCACACACAAAAGAGGTAAAAACCAGCTGCAACATGTCTATTCCAAATATAGTAAAAAGTGGCACATGGTTTGAACTAAGTTCCTATTGTTTAACTAGTTTGGGTAAACAAACAAACTAGCTTCACCTACTTAGTTCCCCTTTGTATCTGCTTATGAAACTTGGTTTGAAGCATCCTTGGTCATCAATAAATATTTTTCCAAGAGTTAGGAAAGTTCTGGAACCGGATCATGGGCCAAATAGCTCCAAAACTGACCCATACTCTGCATACTGGACTCATCAAATACAGCAATCTGTTTGGAATAGAAAATGGACTTTCCCATGTCATTTTGACCTAAAATGTGAACCATAGTCTTCTATATATGTCTGTAGACATCCCTCAAAATTTCAGCCCAAAAAGCCATTTGCAACCTGAGATATAAAATAAATAGTGGACCTGTGTCACTGAAAATTATGAATCCAGCACCATAGGCATTTTAAGCATAGCATTCCTACTCTTTTGTGCATAGTTTTACGTATGCTTTTGCATACATAACTTAGGCACAAAACATTATCAAAATATACCTTACATCAATTAAAAACATACAAAATATATAAACTCATAAAAGGAAAGGAGTTGATACCAAGGTGTACATGCTAGCCGGTGACATGCACCATCAAGTGGCAAAATTGCCACACGTCAACATTAGAAACATTCCCTCAAAGCTAACAGCTTAAAAGCACAATGACCTTTTTAGAAATAAATAACTCAAATTTATATATATTGGAATATATGTATAACGTGTAATCCTAATACAAATAAGACAAATTAATTTTTTCCTTTTTTTTCCATTTTCTTTTTTTGTTACTTCACCTTTCACCGTTCCCTTATTATCCTCTCTCTTTCTAAACCAAATCACATTATAAAAAAGGAAAAATTCCCACTTATTCTCCCATTTTTCCTTTCTCTTTCTCTTCTCCTTCTCTTCCTTCTTCTTTCCTTCAGGTTGATTCAATTCTTTTGGCCATTGTTGAACTTCCTTTGTAAATTATGGCCACCTTTTTCCTTCAATCTTGAAAAAGGGGGGGAAAAAAAGCTTAAGCAAGAAAAAGTAAAAAAGAAAGGTACCTTAGATCAAAGGACTCAAGAATAAAGGGTTTAAGGTGGGATTTAAGCTAGTAAATAGAGAACTTGGAGATACCAACTTCCATGGAAGATGAAGAAGAAGAAGGAAATGTTCGATATTTTATATGGACTAGTCATAATCATGTGACTCACTTACATGGCTTATTTATACCCATAATGGGACTGACTTGTTCATTGAACTTTCCAGTAGAGCCCTTGGCCACACATTCTTTGTAATACTTTAGTTGACCCATTGGACTGAAGGATCTATTTTCTCTAAAAGCCTAATTGCCTTATCCCTTATTATTATTACTATTATTATTTATTAATTATTTTGTGTATATATAAATAATATGGGAATGAGTCACTAGCGATAATATACAATACACATATATTAAGTGATTAAGGTTTTAGGGTATCTATGATGCCTATTAAGTGAAAACCCGAGGGAGAAATGTTAGAAAACAGTGTGTCCATTAGGAATTACTTCTGTTACTCTTGTGTTCTATTTTGCAGGTAGATCTGACAAATCAATGGTTGCATTTAAAAGATTAGTAATTTAGTTAAATACAATTTTCTGAAATGTGTGTGAGGATCTTGGAATTATAGTGCTACAATAATATATCTATAATTGTTCATGCTTGATAGCACTAACAATTGGTATCAGAGCCAGGTTACACAAATTCACAAACTATATTTTCATGCGTATTTTATGTGTTTTGTATTGTGGAAGCATTAGCATTTGGTTTCTGCATATAGTGATCGATATTGTTTCATCGAAATTAAATATCTGGATTCTATTAATTGACTTCTTTCAATCTTCGGAGCCCTTTAATTGAAATGAATATATACTTATTAGTTATTTAATTGTTTGCAAAACTTATGCAATATTGTTTTCTAGGGTCAGTATATTTATTTCTGCAAAATTTTTAGGAAAATTGTTTTGTGCACTGGGCTATATTGAAATTTTTTTTTTTTTTGGTTGAATGGAATAGTTTTGAGCATTGATTAGGACTGAATTTTGAAGTTGGGCATATAAAAAAATTATTAAAAAAAATAGTCATTATGTCGTTTCCTTTTATTTATCTTATATATGATTTTTTTTACTTATTTGTTTATTTTATCTTATGGAAATTTATCTCCATTTCTAATTTTTAATTATAAAAAATATTTATTTATTTATTTATTAGTTAGTTATTGTTATTTTATGTGAAATTATCTCCATTCCCAGTTTATTTAATTAAAATGCATGAGATTTAAATTAAATATCATTGGTTAAATTGTTCATTGAAAAGTTTTATGCTATAATGTTTCACCTGTCGTAAAAGATAATTTGTCCATATCATAAAATTGCCAATGTAACTCATTTTCTCTTCCATTTATGAACCAAGGTCCATAGGATGATTAGGCTACCCTGTCAGTGGTTTGATTAGTAGGATGTTTAGAATGGTAGTGGAAGTTAATCGAATACCATGAATCGCAGGTTTTGAGTTATCCTGTTGATGACTTAGTTTAATGCATTTGATTGTAGTAATTTGATTGACTATCTGTGGCCTTTGTATGAGTATCCTTTGTGCTACGAGGACCCTATCGATATTATGTATTTTGATATGATTGAAGGGGGTTGGAAAGATAGCATTGTAGTGCATTCCTATTATTTGCTATTTCATAGCTAGGAGTACTCCTAATAATCTGCCTATGAATGCCATGATAAAATTGAATAAATTAATTATCAAAAGCTGCTAAAGATTTTGAAACAATGTTTGACCCTTGTACAGATAGATTTAGATTTAGTTTTTGCACCACCAGAGATATCATATATTTTATAATACTGTCAAGATTAAATGTTGTACATGGACTTCAAGTACTTGTATAAGTGCTATGTGATGGTTATGGAAAATCACATGTATGATTTTATACATATTTTATGTATTACGTTCTATGAATATTCTTCTTAAGTTGTTTGATATTAGTAGCAATTTTATCAATTTGATAAACTAAGAAATATCACTATTTGTATTTATTGAATTCTATTATATATGATGGAGTTAGTGGTGTGAATGAGCTTATTCTAAAACTTTCCTTTTATTATATCAATCTCATAGACCCTGATAAGGAATAATAAGTTGCTTAAGACTTTATGCGGTATTTTATGGTAATTTGGTCTATAAGTTGTTGCTTGTATTAATTTTCTTGTTTTGTTGTTGTTACTTCTATAATTGCACCATATGAGCCACAATTTGTAATAATTGTTTATGTTGCAACATTAATCTTTATGTATTTTGTATACCACTAATTTTGAGAGACTATATATATATATATATATATATATTTCATTACCTATATTGATAACTTTCTTCTATTATAGATATCTTGAGATTATTTGTGAGAAATTAGATATCTTGGTTGTCTTTAAGGAATTCAAGATGAAAATGAAGCTTTAGAAGAATAAAAAGTTGAAGGCTGTAAGGTTTGATAAGGTGATAAATATTATGGTAGACATGATAAGATTGGACAGAACCCAATGTCTTTTGTAATTGATTTGCTTGAATGTGGAATTGATGTATACTTTACAATACATGGCCCTCTATAGCAAATGGCATAAAAGAAAGAAGGAACTACACCTTCAATGGATATAGTGTGATATGTGTTGGCAAACTTTAATTTGGAATTTTTCCTCAAGGGTAGCAAGTTATACTGAGTTTACACATTTTTTTCCTTGTGTACAGAATTCTACAGTTGATGTTATGATGTATAATTTTTATATTGAGAAGTTAGGCCCTAAAATATTTAATAGTTATTTTTGTTGGTTCTTGTAAAGGATCTAAGGCTTCTGGATTTTATTATTCATCTTCCAAAATCAGGTTCCTTCAATCAAATATATTTGTTTATTTTGATGGTGTTTTTGTTTTTGATGAGAGCAAGGGTCTAAAGGTTCTTTTTTTTTTAGAGAGAAAAGTGTATTGATTCCCACTGTTGATGTCCCTGCTAGAGATATTGTTGATTCAATAATTATAAAATTAGTAATTAGTTAGGACTGAACCCATTGAGATAAAATGAGATATTTTAGTTGCGGCTGATGTTGATGTGTCCCTTTTGAGAAGGTAATAGAGGGTTAAAAAAAATTATAAAATTTATTATATCTGATGACTATAAAGTTTATTTGCAAGAACATGAGTTTAACATAAGTAATAAATTGGATCTAGTCACTTATGTGGAAGCCAATAAACAATTCAATGTTTAATTGCCTGAAGAGTTTAGCTAAAAGGAGGAAATTAACTATAAAGAGATGTTCTCTCATGAATCCATAAAAAGATTCTTTTCGAATCATTAATGACAGGACCGCTTCAAGACCCCTTATTGGAACCCTAGACAAGTCCTAATCCCGGAGGAACCCTACTGATCCTTCCAATGGAAAATCCGATAGAACCTTCCCTAAAGGTTGGACTTACTACAAAAGGTTCCCTGCACAAAAACACACTTCTAATAACAACACCTTATTCCTCCTACCTTACTACAATTTAAATCCACAATTTCCAGCACTTACATAAAAATATAGGAATTCATAGCAATACAAGATTTAATAATGTCCAATACAGTATACAGAGCATTTAGTGTTACAACACTAATATAAAAGTTATTACAACAGGGAATGGAAAGAAATATTACAGGATAGAAAATAAAGGAAGGAAAGACTTC
Organism: Ziziphus jujuba; assembly: GCF_031755915.1. Classification (NCBI taxonomy): domain Eukaryota; kingdom Viridiplantae; phylum Streptophyta; class Magnoliopsida; order Rosales; family Rhamnaceae; genus Ziziphus; species Ziziphus jujuba. The sequence continues at coordinate 18,030,023 of NC_083386.1, read as the reverse complement.
TTAGATTTTTAGCAATGAGAAAGACGTCAAGCTTGTCTCGGACGATCAACGTCTACTACCCTATGTCTAGAGGAACGAATTTAAAAACTATGAGATACTAATCATCCTAGTGAGTGACCCAATCTACCATACAATAATAATAATAAAAATAAATAATAAATATTTGAACATAACATTCACTCTTAAAATTCTCAAAATTCACTCAATTGGAAAGGTTCCCTTTCGAAAACTTTTTCACAAAACCCTATAATTTGTACCCCACAGACAATGAGATTATAAATAAATAAAATGCAATAATTTAGAATAAATAATTAAGAATGCTTGATGCAAAGTAAAATTAATCTCAGAAATTAAATTATAAAATCTAATTAAATAAATCCATAAATAATGAGAAAAGTCTACTAACTAATTCAAACATTTATTTAAAAGGGTAATAAAATACCATAGAAATTTTTATGTAAATTTCAAATTTAAGTAAACCGTAGAAAAAAAAACATAATATAATAAATTTTAAGACATCGTTTTAAATGAACAATAAAATCACGGTTTAATACTTTTAATTTCAAATAAAAATTTTTATTTAAAAGAAAACATTAAATTTATGAAAATCAAGTTTAGAAAGCAACTTGATGCACCACACTATATACCATTGATGCCCGATTGTACCCAGTATCTCGAGCATTGCCTGACGGAGAGGTTAAAAATAGAAACTTGCATACAGCCGCTTTGGCATCCCAACAGCGTTGATGCTTATAGCTACCATCCCGATTATGAAAGGGGTGACTATGGCCAACTTGCCTACCCTCAGGTCTATAGCATCTCATGGGAGAGCATACAACTTGTATGCTTATCAATATATCACAAATACAGCATAAAACACCAGTACTGCATTCTGTGTCTTAAACCATAAATCATATATATATATATATATACCATTTCCAATTTTAATGAAACAAGGCCATAAAATGCTTAAACCCATCACTTAAAATCCATGAATGGATATCCATCAACTGCAACTAAATCAATGCCACAAATAATCAAATACATAATTATATTCTTTGAACATAAAAATTTTAAAACAATATTTCATCAAATCCTTGAAATTCAATATAAATAAAATCGCATAAAAATTCCCGAATGCATGAATTCATATAAATGCATTTTAATTAATCATGAATAATCCGCAATTAAATTCAACAATAATTTCATAAAAGTAAATTCATAATTTCTTAAAATCAAAATATGATCTCTATGCACATAAAATTCCATTTCACCCCAAATTTGGTATAAAATTTCCAAATAGAAATTTATCTAATATTTAGCACATGAAATATAATTTCCAAATATTCAATTATCACAAAATATATATATAATTTAACACCAGAAAATAAATTTGAAGGTGGATCACTCATCTCAAGCACATGTATCAATCTAGAACCTCAACGGGATCGGTCCCACGACTCACACGTGCCTCTTCCAGAGATCGAACCTGTGGTGGCCAAAATCTCGCTGGAAAGCTCTCGGACTTAATGTCCTCGGATCTCACAAACTGTCAAGAATTGAAGAAAATCGACCTCTGTTAGGTCTAAAATATTAATGATTTTATGCCATATTTATAGCTTAATATTTGTTAGTTTGTGTTAATTTCTTATGGAAAGATACTTAATTATGTATTTTTCTTAATCTAGGTGAAAGAGGAAGAGTTTTAAGAAAACAACCATAAAGATGGATTCCTTGGGTCGAATTATGGTGGGAAGCAAGATTTGAGCTCGAACGGACTAAGCATGAAAAATATTCCAAAAAGATACCTTGAAGATTCCATAAAGATTCTATCGGGAATTTCATGATGGAAGTGGATGTCATATGAATCATCACGATCTGAGGATTTCAAATGTCTCGTTATTTTTGGATTTCGAGGTGCGAGCAAAGAGTTATCATCATTTAAAGTTTAGAATTTATAGAAAATAATATTCTAGTTAAATCTCCACCATTGATCAAAAGAGGGAATCAAGGCAATTTGAGGGCCAAGATAAAAACAAGTGGCAATAATTGGTTAATTTATCATTAATGAGGCACATGTCATGTCACATGCTTCATTAAGGGTAAATTAGACTAATTAACTATTTTTTAGGAGGAATTAGATAAAAGGAAAGTAGTAGAGACCAAGTAATATACAGTTTCCTTTTTACACATGAAATTCGTCCAACCCTTTTCATGGCCTAAAAAAGGTATCTTCCAAGACTCCCACATTGAAAATAAAGAGAGAAAAAGATTCCCAAGGTCCTATATATATAGCCCCCACCACATTGAAGGAAGATATACAAGTTTAGAGAGTTATTTAAGAGCTTTTAGGACCCTTAAATAGAAACAAACCAAATTTTGGGAGTTTCTAAGATTCTCTTAAGGGTTCTAGAGTTTTAAAGTTTTAGAGTTTTAGAAGATCAATTGGAGAGCTTGGAAGAGGCATAAAGACGTGGGCTTGCTTGGAGAAGAAGGCTACGACTTTGAGAGCTCTTGGAGGAGAATTTCTTCAATAGTTTTTATTCTCTTTTCCTTTCTCTTTAATTGTGAATCTTATTATTTTTTATAACTATGGATGTTGAAATTATTTTTACCATGAACTAATTTTCATAGCTAGGGCTATGATGTAGCCCTAACTATGAAGGTTTAATTATTTTAATATATGTTGAGTTTTATTTAATTAGTAATATGTTTTGTTAATAAATCATTGGTATACTTAATGCTTTCATAGGCCGGAAGGAATGAATGATTTTAATAATATTTGAGCTTGGAAAAGGATAATATTATGGATCTCCAATGATTTACATGAATGCATAATTGATTGGAAAATAGTTATGTCTCATGCCATATTATTTGCTTAATCTATGCTTGATGAATTTGCATGATTTAATTTATAGGCCGGAAGGAATAAATTAGGTTATGTGAATATTATCAATTGTGAGTGGAAACTACTTTTGATTAATTTTGTGATTAAGTATGGTTAACAAAATTACTAGTTAATTAAATTCACATATTTAAGTAATTAAATTGGAATAGTTAGTGGTGAAATCAAATGCCTTAGTATTCATAATTATTCAATTCTCTCTCTTACTTGAAATTGATCTAATTTTAATTGATTGCTTTTGTTTAATTTAGTTTATTTAGTTTTCAATTGCCATCTTAAATTTTAGTTCAAATATTATCAAAACCTAATTATCTTTGGTACTTAATACTTAATCCCTTGGGTACGACAACCCTATTTTTCCACTTTATTACTTGAAAACGATTCGTGCACTTGCGAGTTGATTTTACACATCAAGTTTTTGGCGCCGTTGCCGGGGATTAAGGCATTAATATTAATTCGGATTGGGTTTAGTAGTGCTTTGAACATTGTTTTCTTATTTTAAATTTTTATATTTGTTTCTTAATTTTGGTTTTAGTGTTGCATGCTAGGGTTTTAATTTTTTTTATTTTTTTTTATTTGTTTGGTTGAATAAGATTAGGTTTAGCTTACTTTTAGTTGAAATTTTAGTTTGGCATAATTGTTTACTTTAAAAGCATACCTCACAAAAGGGTTTAATTTTTTTGCATTCTTTTCGTTTGGTTCGTTATTTCCTAGAGTTATTTTCATTTATCTTTTAGTTAAGTGTTAGTTTGTTTTTCTTTATCGCTAATTGATTTTAATTGTTAGATAGTTAGCAACATTAGAATTCTAATAATTTTTTTTTTCTTTCTTGTTTAATTTTCTAATTTTCTTTCTAATTTATTTTCCGTGCTCTCTTTTTTAGGAATTAGGTGTTGTGTATGAGTCATAGTGGTGATCAAGAGTTCAAGGAGGAAGTTGACTTAGAAAATAAACCAGCACCTAGAAAACAAGCCATAAGGGGTACTTGGGTACGTATAGACCAAGGAACTCAAGAAGGTGCAATGGCCAACCAAAGAGAAGATGATTTGCCCATATGCGAGTATGCTGCTCACAAGAAAGTTGGTGATTTGTCTTGCATAAGGAGACCACCCATTGAAGCAAACAATTTTAAAATTGAAGCATCTACTACTTCTTTGCTTAATAATGTTCAATTTTGTGGTTTGCCTCATGAAGATCCAAACATGCATATTTCTAGTTTTCTTCAATTGTGTGATATGTCTAAACAAAATGGTGTTTCTGATGATGCTTTTCGATTAAGACTTTTTCCTTGGTCTCTTAGAGACAAGGCAAAAGTGTGGTTAAATTCTTTACCTGCAGGTACTATCACTACATGGGATGCTATGGAGGCAAAATTCCTAGACAAATTTTTTCCTCCATCAAAGACCGCAAAATTGAAAAGTGATATAAACAATTTTTGTCAATGGGACCAAGAGACTTTGTATGATGCATGGGAGCGCTTCAAGGAACTATTAAGAAGATGCCCACACCATGGTTTTCCAACATGGATACAGGTACAGATTTTCTATAATGGTCTAGATTATGGTAACAAACAATTGGTAGATGCAGCTGCAGGAGGTTCTTTAATGAAGAAGAGGCAATCAGAAGCATTTGAATTAATTGAAGAGATGGCCCATAATAACTACCAATATCCAAGTGAGAGGAGACTAAATGGAAGAAGTCAAGTAAAGGCCGTGGAAGACGTTGATATTAACAACTTAGGAGCTCAACTTGCAACCCAATTCATGAAGACCTTGAACACTCAATTTGGTCAAATAGGGGTGAATTCTATCCAATCTACTAATAATTTTTTATTTTGTGATTTATGTGGTGCTCATGATCATAAGAGTGTGGATTGCCAAGTTGGAAATCCCTTTGCTTCTGATGATGTTAATTTTGTAGGGAACTTCCAAAAGCAACAAAACAATCCATATTCTAACACATATAATCCAGGATGGAGGAACCACCCAAATTTTTCATGGTCTAACAACAACCAGCAAGGGTCTAATCAAGGACAAAGTGGAGGGTTTCAAAAACAACAATTCCAATCTCCATTCTACCAAAAGCCGCAACTTGCACATCAAAATCAAAATTCTTCTCAAGCTCAAACTCAATTTTCTTCACTTCAACAATCTTTGCAAGAGTTATCTAATAGTACTAATTCTTTCATGCAGAGAACTGAGCAACAATTGACAAACCATAGTCAAATGTTCAACAACCAAATCGCTGCAATCAAAAGCTTGGAGAACCAAATAGGTCAATTAGCAACTCAATTCCAAAGAAGTCAAGGAACTTTGCCAAGCCAAACGGAGAAGAACCCAAAGGAGCAGGTTCAAGCCATTACATTAAGAAGTGGAAAGCAAGTAGCCGAGCCTAAAGAAAGTGACAAAGGGATGGTAATTCTTGATGATGAAGATGAAGAGAGCCCTATAGACTCAACATCACACTTGGTCACACATGACAACTCAAAATCAAATGTGGAGCATAAGGAGGCTTATAGGAGAAAAGATGAAGGTTTAAGTGATGCCATGAAGTCTCCACCAACAAAGTACATACCACCACATGGAAGAGAGGCCGAGAGCTCACCAACTGGATCAAAGAAAGTTGAACCAGCACCTTACCTAACCAAACCTATTGACAAGCACAACGAAAATGAGGAGAAGAATCAAGCCTACAAGAAAACCCCACCTCCACCTTTCCCATCTAGGTTTAGGAATGCAAAGTTAGATAATCAATTTAAAAAGTTTCTTGATGTATTTAAGCAATTGCATGTAAATATCCCTTTCATAGATGCCTTAGAACAAATGCCTTCCTATGTTAAGTTTTTGAAGGAGATATTGTCAAACAAGAGGAGGTGGGAGAATTATGAGTTAGTAGCTTTGAGTGAGGAGAGTAGTGCTAGGTTACACCATAGGATTCCACCCAAGTTAAAAGATCCAGGAAGCTTTGATATCCCGTGTAACATTGGACATTATAATTTTATGGCTCTTTGTGATTTAGGTGCTAGCATTAATTTGATGCCATATAGCATTTACAGGAAGCTTGGAGTGGGAGATGTGAAGCCTACCACAGTGACTCTTCAAATGGCAGATCGAAGCATAAAAAGGCCAAGGGGAATATTGGAGGATGTACTTGTAAAAGTAAACAAGTTCATATTCCCTGCAGACTTTGTGATACTTGATATGGAGGAAGATGACAACATTCCAATCATTCTTGGAAGACCATTTCTTGCAACCGGACGTGCCCTAATTGATGTACAACAAAGGCAAGTAACCCTTAGAGTACTCAATGAGGAGGTAAGTTTTCAAATCCCTAATGTTGTTAAATTTCCTAATCTTGATGAAATTTCTTGCTGCTTTCTTGTTGATGCATGTGATGAATTGGTAAATGATATGGCAAAGGAAAGTAATTTAGATCCCTTAGGATTGAGTGAGTTATTTGAACCATGTACAGAAGAAGAAAAACATGAGTGTAACATCATAGATATAGCCACCCACTGTGAGGTAGATTATGTTGGAAAGTTTGAGGATTTAGGTGAGAGTGGACCTAGAAAGATACCGAGTGTGGAGCACCCACCTATAATTGATTTGAAGCCACTACCTAGTCATTTAAAATATGCTTTTCTAGGATTTAATAATACCCTGCCGGTAATAATTTCATCCACCCTTAGTGAGGACCAAGAAGCCAAACTTTTAGAAGTTTTAAGAGAACATAAAACTGCACTAGGTTGGACTATAGCTGATATTAAGGGTATTAGCCCCTCTATTTGTATGCACAAAATACTTATGGAGGAAGACCATAAACCAACTGTAGAACATCAAAGGAGGCTTAATCCTAATCTTAAGAAAGTGGTTCATGGTGAGATTTTAAAGCTTTTAGATGCCGGGATTATCTATCCTATTTCGGATAGTGATTGGGTAAGTCCTATTCAAGTAGTTCCTAAGAAAGGTGGGATGACTGTGCAAGAGAATGATAAGAGTGAGCTTATTCCTACTAGGTTAGTTACTGGGTGGAGAGTGTGCATTGATTATAGGAAGCTTAATAAGGCCACTAGAAAAGACCATTTTCCTTTGCCATTCATTGATCAAATGTTAGAAAGGTTAGCCGGTAAGGAATATTATTGTTTTCTAGATGGTTATAGCGGTTACAATCAAATAGCTATTGCCCCTGATGATCAAGAAAAGACTACTTTTACTTGTCCTTATGGAACTTTTGCCTATAGAAGGATGCCTTTTGGTTTATGCAATGCACCTGCAACCTTTCAAAGGTGTATGATGTCCATCTTTTCGGATATGGTAGAAGATATCATTGAAATCTTTATGGATGATTTTAGTGTATTTGGTGATTCTTTTACCTCTTGCTTGCAAAATTTATCTAGGGTTCTTCTAAGGTGTAAAGAAATGAATCTTGTGCTTAATTGGGAAAAATGTCACTTTATGGTTCAAGAGGGCATAGTTTTAGGTCATAAGACTTCTAAAAGGGGAATTGAGGTAGATAAAGCTAAAATAGAAGTTATAGAGAAATTGCCTCCACCGACTTCAATAAAAGGTATTAGGAGTTTTCTTGGGCATGCGGGCTTTTATAGGAGATTTATTAAGGATTTTTCCAAGATAACTAAACCTCTTTGTAACTTGTTGAATAAAGATGTTCCCTTTGTTTTTGATGATGAATGCATGCATGCTTTTAATCTTTTGAAAGAAAAATTAATATGTGCTCCCATTATGTGTACTCCTAATTGGAATCTACCTTTTGAAATTATGTGTGATGCTAGTGATTATGCTATAGGAGCTGTTTTGGGACAAAGGAAAGATAAAAAACTGCATGTTATTTATTATGCTTCTAGAACTTTGAATGATGCTCAACTTAATTATGCTACTACTGAGAAAGAGATGCTTGCCATTGTCTTTTCTTTTGATAAGTTTAGAGCATATTTGTTAGGTTCTAAGACCATTGTCTATACCGATCATAGTGCAATTAAGTACCTCATGAGTAAGAAAGAGTCTAAACCTAGGTTAATTAGATGGGTTTTGTTACTTCAAGAGTTTGACTTAGAAATTTTGGATAAAAAAGGAGTAGAAAACCTAGTAGCTGATCACTTGTCTAGGTTGGAATTGAGTGAGGAAAAAGAAGAAAGAGATATAGAAGAGTGTTTTCCAGATGAGAAAGTGTTTAAGGTTGATGGTATGTTTGATGTACCTTGGTATGCTGACATTGTTAATTATTTGGTTACTAATGTTATGCCGCCTAGTTTGGAAAAACCATATGAAAAGCATAAGTTTCTTAAGGAAAGTAGGTATTACTTTTGGGATGACCCCTATCTTTTTAAGAAGTGTGCCGATGGTATAATTAGGAGGTGTGTTGCTAGAGAAGAGACAATGTCCATTATTAAAAGTTGTCATTCTAGTGAGTATGGGGGGCATTTTGGGACTAGAAAAACCATAGCAAAAATTTTAAATTCTGGATTTTATTGGCCATCTATGTTTAAAGATACTAATATTTATGTGCAAGGGTGTGATAGGTGCCAGAGAACCGGGAACATATCAAGGAAGAATGAGATGCCTTTGAAGAATATCCTTGAGGTAGAATTGTTTGATGTTTGGGGTATTGATTTCATGGGTCCTTTTCCTTCTTCTTGTGGTAATAAATATATTTTAGTTGCTGTGGATTATGTTTCTAAATGGGTTGAAGCTAGTGCACTACCTACTAATGATGCACGAGTTGTATTGAAATTTTTAAAAAAATACATTTTTACTAGATTTGGTACACCCCGAGCAATCATTAGTGATGGTGGCACTCATTTTTGCAACAAACAATTTGAATCCCTTCTTGCTAAATATGGTGTTAGACATAAAATTGCTACTCCTTACCACCCACAAACTAGTGGGCAAGTAGAAATTTCAAACAGGGAAATAAAGAGGATTTTGGAGAAGACGGTCAATGCTTCAAGAAAGGATTGGAGCTTAAAGCTAGATGATGCACTTTGGGCATACCGGACCGCCTACAAGACCCCCATTGGTACTTCTCCGTATAAACTGGTTTTTGGTATGGAATGTCATCTTCCCGTGGAATTGGAGCATAAAGCATATTGGGCAACCAAGTTTCTCAATTTTGATCAAGAGGCTGTGGGCAAGAATAGGCTACTGCAGTTGGATGAACTTGAAGAATTTAGGATGGATGCTTTCGAGAATGCAAAGATTTACAAAGAAAAGACAAAGAGATGGCACGACAAGATGATTAAAAAGAGGGACTTTCATGTTGGACAAAAGGTACTTCTTTATAACTCTAGACTTAAATTGTTTCCAGGTAAATTAAGATCAAGATGGAGTGGACCATATGATATTGTACAAATTTTTCCAAGTGGAGCAATTGAAATCACCAAACCGGGACATGAAAGTTTTAAGGTGAATGGGCAGCGGTTGAAGCCATATTATGAAGGTGGAGTGCTTGAGACTAGCCTCTACTTGGATGATCTTAATTAAGTTAAAGGGAGGAGTCAAGCTAATGACTTTAAACAAGCGCTCTTGGGAGGCAACCCAAATTTCTTTCTTTACCTTATATTTATCTATTTATTTTAGTTGTTTTTAGTGGTTTTCTTGTTTTTAGGTTGTTTTGATGTGTTTTGTTTGAGTTTTTGCAAGGTTTTAAGATGTTTAGGTGTAAAAGAGCAAAAGACGAATGTTGAGAATTTCAAGTCTAAAGTTAGGTTTTTGGAGTATAACCACCTTGAATATGCATTGGAGTACATCAAATTTTTTTTTCACATTACGAGGAACATTCCATGTCTTCAAAGGGGAGTATTCTTTACCTTTTATTTACTTTTGCTTTATTTTATGTTTTTCACAATGAGGACATTGTTCATTTTAAGTTTGGGGGTGAAAAGCATGCTTTGCATCTTTTAAATCTTGTCCATTTAAGTGTTTTTATAAGTTTTCAAAAATGTTAGTTTTAGTTTTTATTTTCCTTCATTATTAAAAAAAAAAAAAATTTGTTTTTGTGGTGTTTTCTTAAGTACTTTAATGAGCCAATGATAAGACTATGATTGAAAATAAATTGGTTTTTAGATGGTGGATTTGTTTTTGTGTATGCTTAAATGCTTGAATTTATATTCACATATTGTTACTTTCAATAAATTTTGAGCACATAATCAATAATGCATAATTTAGATTGTGTTTTGAAGACGGTTTGCATGAATTAGAGTACTTTATTATTAATTGAACTCTAGAACTTGCTTGATTATTGCTTGAGGCGAAATCCTAGGTGAATGCATTACTAAGAACATGATTTAGGCCATCTTTGTTTAAGTTTGAGCCTTTCAAGCCAACCTAATACATTATCTTCCACTAGTACCTTATTTGAGCCTTTAGGATGCATAAAGATGTATTAGAGCATTTTCTTCATTAAAGCACATTTACTTACCCTTTTTGAGCCTTAAATTTCTTTTTCCTACCTTGAACATACTACAAAGAGAGCTTTAATTGAATTGATATGAATATATGCTTGTGAGCTTGTTTGAGTGTTGAAAAAAAAAATAAAAAAAAAATAAAGTTTGGAGGTTAAGTATTTGGTGAATTTGGCTCTAGTTTGCATTTTTGTGTAAATTAGAGGTTTGAATGTGCAATAAGAAGAAAAATAAGTTTGGGGGTTTAGTGGAGAAGAAAGAAAAAAAAAGAAAAAAAAGAAAAAAAAAAGAAATAAAGAAAGAATATGTGTGATTTGAAGAATATATGCACAATAAAAAGGAGAAAAAGGATATTGAAATTGAAGAAGTTCTAATAAAGAAACAAATTTTACAAGTAATTTATTCATTGATATTTAATTTTAGCTTTCTTTCTTTGATTTATTATATCTTATCCTTTTCTTTCTTTAGCCTTATCCATTAGCCTTAACAATAGAAACCATGAAGTCCTAATGATTTAAGGTGGTGCATTAACCTACATTAGTGGAGAGTGATAATTAAGTCAAGCATATGGTAGTTCATACGTTATTATCAATCTCTAATTCTTGTAAATTTATTCAAGCACATGATAATTAAGTGTATAAATTGATTTCCACACACACACATTGGAAGTATCATATATGTTGGATAGAATATAAGGTATTGAGTTACATAATTACTTTGAAACCATTTGAAAAGTCATATGTTATACAATCTTTGAGGCACCTCATTAAAGTATCTTATGTTCTTTAAATAAAATTTCATTTTCTTATTCTTTTTCTTTGCAAGGGACTAGCAAATCTTAAGTTTGGGGGTATTTGTTAGGTCTAAAATATTAATGATTTTATGCCATATTTATAGCTTAATATTTGTTAGTTTGTGTTAATTTCTTATGGAAAGATACTTAATTATGTATTTTTCTTAATCTAGGTGAAAGAGGAAGAGTTTTAAGAAAACAACCATAAAGATGGATTCCTTGGGTCGAATTATGGTGGGAAGCAAGATTTGAGCTCGAACGGACTAAGCATGAAAAATATTCCAAAAAGATACCTTGAAGATTCCATAAAGATTCTATCGGGAATTTCATGATGGAAGTGGATGTCATATGAATCATCACGATCTGAGGATTTCAAATGTCTCGTTATTTTTGGATTTCGAGGTGCGAGCAAAGAGTTATCATCATTTAAAGTTTAGAATTTATAGAAAATAATATTCTAGTTAAATCTCCACCATTGATCAAAAGAGGGAATCAAGGCAATTTGAGGGCCAAGATAAAAACAAGTGGCAATAATTGGTTAATTTATCATTAATGAGGCACATGTCATGTCACATGCTTCATTAAGGGTAAATTAGACTAATTAACTATTTTTTAGGAGGAATTAGATAAAAGGAAAGTAGTAGAGACCAAGTAATATACAGTTTCCTTTTTACACATGAAATTCGTCCAACCCTTTTCATGGCCTAAAAAAGGTATCTTCCAAGACTCCCACATTGAAAATAAAGAGAGAAAAAGATTCCCAAGGTCCTATATATATAGCCCCCACCACATTGAAGGAAGATATACAAGTTTAGAGAGTTATTTAAGAGCTTTTAGGACCCTTAAATAGAAACAAACCAAATTTTGGGAGTTTCTAAGATTCTCTTAAGGGTTCTAGAGTTTTAAAGTTTTAGAGTTTTAGAAGATCAATTGGAGAGCTTGGAAGAGGCATAAAGACGTGGGCTTGCTTGGAGAAGAAGGCTACGACTTTGAGAGCTCTTGGAGGAGAATTTCTTCAATAGTTTTTATTCTCTTTTCCTTTCTCTTTAATTGTGAATCTTATTATTTTTTATAACTATGGATGTTGAAATTATTTTTACCATGAACTAATTTTCATAGCTAGGGCTATGATGTAGCCCTAACTATGAAGGTTTAATTATTTTAATATATGTTGAGTTTTATTTAATTAGTAATATGTTTTGTTAATAAATCATTGGTATACTTAATGCTTTCATAGGCCGGAAGGAATGAATGATTTTAATAATATTTGAGCTTGGAAAAGGATAATATTATGGATCTCCAATGATTTACATGAATGCATAATTGATTGGAAAATAGTTATGTCTCATGCCATATTATTTGCTTAATCTATGCTTGATGAATTTGCATGATTTAATTTATAGGCCGGAAGGAATAAATTAGGTTATGTGAATATTATCAATTGTGAGTGGAAACTACTTTTGATTAATTTTGTGATTAAGTATGGTTAACAAAATTACTAGTTAATTAAATTCACATATTTAAGTAATTAAATTGGAATAGTTAGTGGTGAAATCAAATGCCTTAGTATTCATAATTATTCAATTCTCTCTCTTACTTGAAATTGATCTAATTTTAATTGATTGCTTTTGTTTAATTTAGTTTATTTAGTTTTCAATTGCCATCTTAAATTTTAGTTCAAATATTATCAAAACCTAATTATCTTTGGTACTTAATACTTAATCCCTTGGGTACGACAACCCTATTTTTCCACTTTATTACTTGAAAACGATTCGTGCACTTGCGAGTTGATTTTACACATCAACCTCGGACTTGCATTTATGGAGGTCAAATTAGTAGGAAATGATAGGTGAGAACTCGTCGGAATGAGGTTTCGCTGCGAGCCACCATGCCCACAGGAAAAACTCACCGCCAATGGTGCGTCTAGTGGCCAATGGTCATGAAATTTGGTAAGAAGGTAGATCAAGAGATGGGTGACTCAACGAGATCGGCGGTGCCAAAAAAGAAGGTCTAAATTGGAAGAAATCATCAATGGAATAAATTTGGCCACTCGTCGAATATTGCCTCAATCCTAGCGCGTGGCTGGCCAGAAATGGACGGGTGGTTATGGCGGTCTAGCACTTGTCAATGAAAAATGGCCAGAGGTGGGTCAAACAGTGGGGACTGCCCCTCGCTGTCGCTCTCCTCTTTCTCTCTCTTCTCTCTCTCCTTCTCTCACCTTTCACACCCACACACACCTAAATTTGCCCAATTATAAAGCCACTCGTGGGTGTCATTGTACAATCATGGGATTGGCTGACGAGGTGACTCATGGCACACACTGTGCACATGTTTTACATACGCACACTAATAACATAACCACCCGTCCATTTCTGGTCCATAACTTTTCAACCAAATGTCCAAATTAGGCATACCATTAGTCTATGGACTCGTATAAATGAGTACTTTACAACCATACAAGAGTCAAAGCTAATATTTATAAAAAGTAAAAGTCAAACCGACACCCTCAAACAATTCGAACCGCAAATTACTTTGCTCGTAACATCCAAACGGTAGCTTCATTTTCGATGTGCTACTAGTTTACTAATTTGCAATGATGCCTGCTACATAACGGTGCCTTGGTCAACATAAAATTCCATCCACAACAAAAAGTCAAAATTTATCCTTCCTCGGTCAATAGCAATCAAACTCGGTCAATCTCGATCAACGCGAAGAAAATTCTGGTGTACTTTGGGATGGAGTGTTACATTAAGGTAAGGCTAATTATATTTTGGAGTTGTATCATACGGATGTTAGAACTACTTTGTTAAATGGAATTTTGTATTAGGATGTGTATATACATAGTCCAACTAGTTGGCTTCCAAGTAGTGGGGAATAAGAATTTATTTTGTATGCTTAAAAGATTTATTTATGATCTTGAGTAAGCCTTATGGTAGTGGTATCTCAATTTTTGATAGGATTGTCATCTAAAATGGTTTTAAAGAGAATGCTGTTAATTTGTGTATATATTTGAGTGTAAGTGGGAGCAATTTAATATTTATAATATTATATGTTGAAGACATACTGTTAGAGCTTTCAATGATACTGACCTATTGACTAAGATAAATTTGTTGTTGTGTAGCCATTTTGATATAAAGGATCTTAATGTGGTTTCATTAGTACTAGAAATAAAGATTCGAGACAAGGCTAATTATGTATTATAATTGTCTTAGTTAGAGCCTGTATTGATAAGATTGTGTTAAGTTTTAATATTCACAATATTATTCTAATATGGTATTAGTGATATCGGTGATGAACTCTTTAAGGATCTGTGTTCTAAGAATGAAAGAATGATTAAAAGGAACAAATGATAATAGTCAAATATTCTTTTGCCTTTAGCAGTTTGTTGTTCATTTAAGATTTCACACCATCAGATATTGTTTATGTTGTGGTGTGTTCTTGTAAATGCTTGAGAGGTCCCAGCTATGTCTTCTATGAAATAGCTATTATTGATTTTGAGAACAACACACCACTACTTTGATGCAATGGAGTTTTGTGGGCTGATTATAATGGCTATATATATAAATATTTAAATGTTTAACACTAAGAATGTTATTTATCATGGCAGTGAAAGCTATTTTATGAATTAGTATTGGACAAAAACTTATAGATTCATTGATTGTTGAGGTAAGGTATATGGATTGTTTTGAGACTATGATGCATGCTTTTGAGTGCACTTTTGTTATAAGACCTATAATGTTGTTTTGTGGTAATTTTGCAGCTGTATCATTTTTATGAGAGTTTCATTTTGTTGCGTAACACCCCTGTTATAACATGGTGGTAGACCCACTAACAAAGGCTAGCCTATAAACTTATTTAAGGAAGATACGTCTTTATATGAATGTGGAGCAGTTGAGATTGCTATAGCTCGGTGGAAGTTTTGTAATCTGTAATAATGTCCATGTTGTATGTAGCATATGATTAAGTATTGCCTTTTGAATAATACATATATGTATGTGGATCATTATAATGTGATGTTTATTATACATATAGTTACTCCTTATACTAGCAGGCCTATTTGAGATTTTAGTCTCTATGTATATGTGTATGTTAATCCACAAGTACCTTGGTGACTTCTTACTACCTAGTTTGAGTATGTTGTCGTACCATGTCGGTATGGAATCTGCTTGAATGAAATGGTATCATACGTTGGGGGATTGCACATAGTAAGGTAATCTCTATTATCTAGATTGAGTTTATGGCATGCAAAGTGCTCAGTTGAAATGGTGTCTAGTTTTTTGGGAGATTTACTGAGAGAATCTCTACTATCTAGTCTGGTATATTGTTGTGCCCTGTCGGCATGTTATGCTTAGATAAAATGTTATTTTGATTTGGGAGATTTTCTGTAGTAAACGAGTTTGTTGTTATTTGTGATGATTATGTATCCAAGCTGGAGATTGTTAGATATTTTGTATAGACTAGCCATAATCATATAACTCACTTACAGAACTTATTTATACCAGTAATAGGACTAGCTTGTTTATTGAATTTTTCAGTAGAGCCCTTGACCACACATTCTCTGTAATACTTCAGTTGGCCCATTAGACTGAAGGACTTATTCTCTCTAGAAGCCAAATTGACTTATTCCCTATTTTATTATTATATTATTATATTATACTATACTATTATTATTTATTAATTATTTTGTATATATAAAAATAAATTAGGAATGAATCACTAGCGATAATATACAATACACATATATTGAGTGATTAGGATTTTAAAGTGTCTATGATGCCTATTCGGTGAAAACCTTAGGGAGAAAGCTTAGAAAGCAGTGTGTCCATTAAGCACTGCTTTTGTTACTCCTATATTTTATTTTGCAGGTAGATCTAACAAATCAATGACTGCATTTAAAAGGTTAGTAATTTAATTAAATACAATTTTTGTAATGTGTGTGAAGATTTTGGAATTATACTGCTACAATAATATAGTTTAATTATTCATGTTTGATATCACTAATAGGAAAAAGCCTTGGAGGAAGAAAAATAAATAAATATATAAAAGAGTGTTTATTCTCTCACCTACTACTGAATGATACATTTGATTTAGGGTTGATCTTAGATATATATTTATTTCATCCTAGGTCTCTATTTTGCAATAGGGAAGTAAGATTTCGAATTGGAAGGGAAATATATACAATTTTTTTTAAAAAAAAAATATTAAATTTCTTTGCTCCGGTTTAACTTGTGTTTGTTACTCTTTGATACCTTCTTCTATTTGGCTTTTTTCCCTCATTAGTTGCAAAGAAAAGAAAGCAAAAATTTATTTATTTATTTATTTTAGTTTTGTTTATCTATGATCTTAATTTTTCAAAAGAGGTAGGAAAAGAAATGATGTTTGCTAGGTTGTGAAGAGAAAATGTTGAATAAATTTTTCTTGTGCTTGAATTTTCTTTGTGGGGTTAAATAAATCAATGACAAGATCAAACCAGAATTGAAATGTTGGTTTATAATAACAGGGAAAACTATGAATATTGGAGATCCCAAAGTTTTGTTTTTTCTTTCCCTCTTACAAATTTGAAGGAAAAAAAAATGAAGAAACACCCAGAAGGGTAGACCAAAAAAGAAAAAAGAAAAAAGAAATTCCTTGTCACATTAACGGGGTATTTGGGAAGTGTCAAAGTTGAGAGAGAAATTGATTCCCGGGATTTAGTTTGCTAAGAATTATTTTTTCTCTTAATCTGTATGGTGAGTAATGAGAAAGTCGGGATTGATAAGTAATTAAATTTAATATTGTATAATAAATTAAAGATAAATATGTATTTTAAAAAAAAAATTTAAAACTATTTTCTCTTGGATTCTCAAAATGACACATATATAGATGTGAACAACTTTTCCACATATTTTTCTACATTGGTGGGAATCTAATTTCCTGGGTCCACACTTTTCCACTTCACAGTAAATATACAAACAAAAGAAATTTATCATTTTTCTAAAAAAATTAAATTTTCACTAACTTTATCTTTATCTAAACATGCCGTAAAAACCAAAATTCAAAAGTGGGTTGCCTCTTCTTTTGTGACTAAATAAATGAAAAATACGAAAAAAAAATTAAAAAAAGAAAAGAAAAAAACTCAACGCTGCCTACAAGAGGTTTGAAACAAGAAGAAGAAGAAGAATAAAAAATGAAAGACATCCAATCCATCATAATAGAAGTTAAAGAGGGTGTTTATGCTCATCTTGCCCTTTATATATAAATCAGAGGCCAGGGGCCATTCCTTTGACTCATACTGATGAGAATTTGACACTACGAGAAATTGAGCAAAAAGCTGAAAAAAATAAATATACATATATATATACACCCAGACGAGACAGAAAAAGGGAAAAGAGAGAGATGGGTATGTGGGTTATTGTTAGTTTTTTTTTAAATTGTAAAATTAGAACAGGTACATTTATTTTCGTTTTTATTTTGGTAACTCCATATATAAATTAAGCTTCAATTTTATTGCTAAGAAGAGGTGTAAGAAATAAGGAAGGAAAAGAAATTAATTATCAAAAGTAGAATATTAATTTAAACTACCACGTAAGAGAGAAAATTGAAGCTTTCAAACCGTACTTTAATGGAGGGGCTTCAGTTAAAATGTCAGAAAAATCAGATGCTAAATATAATATTATCCAAACTTTAGAAACTGCAGTTGATATTAATTCTATTTCAATATATATATATATATATATAAATTTAATGGATCATATCTTTGAGTGAAAAAAATTTACGGCGAGCACGAGATAAAACAATATTTGACCAGGTCTAATTGACAGATGTTTCCGGATCCAGCCATTGAGTATCTATTTTTATAGATACGTGATATGTGACTAGGTCTAATTATAAAATGCTTCTAAATCCAGCCATTGACTACCCATTTTTATAGATATATGAACGTAAAACATTAGAATTAAAGCTCTGTATATACACTGCAAGGGAAATTTTTAAAAAATATATATTTTGATTATAATATCAATATATTAAGATTACTGAAGCAGGAGATTAATACAGATATATATATTATATTTAAGAAGAAGCCTGCACATGGTGCAAACATAATTATTTAACTGTTAACACGAAGATCTTCTATGGATTTACTGGACGGTCTTTTATGGGCATGGTCCTACGTACTTCTATGTATAAAGTAAGAGAGAAATCATCAACCTAGTAAGCTTTGTATGTGTTTCCAAAAGAGAAAACCGAGCTATAGGCACACAATGAGCCGACCAAATAATAATAGAACATATCGATACATTATGTACAGACTCGTTTACTTCATGAGAATGCATTCTGTCTCTCGATATATATCTCTATATCAATGAGAAGATACGATTGGCGGTAATAATTAATGATATTTCCAAGGAAGGCATTGTAGGTTCTGGCAAGGTGTATCCCATTTAGTTTTACATTCACCTTCGGTCTCACCATCGCAACACTTGCAAACGACTCCAAGACTACCCAAGAAATTACCTGCTGCTGTAAAAACCACGCAACCACTATCAGCTTCTTCAAAACACATATCCAACACAGATAATATGGAGAAAGGCATATATATACACATTTATAGATTTTATGTTACTGGGCAGTGTCACTTCGCATGGGCTGGGTGACATACATCAATATTGGTAAGAGGAAATCATCTTCCTAATAATTAATGTTTATATATATATATAAAGTCGTTAACTTGGTTACCTTTACGATGCGAGATTATAAAGGTCCCAGCCTCAGCACCTCTTGGGCATAGAGAAGAAGCAGCAATAATCATCCACACCAAAACAAAGAGCTTTAAACATTTTGGCATGTTCACTATTTCCTTTGGATCTTGAGAAGCTTAGCTAATTTGCTCAACCAAAAGAAGAAGAGAACAAGAGTACTAATAAAGCCTTGAGGAGACTATAATTACGAAGTTTCAAAAATTGATGGTGTTAATTAATTACTTCTTAATAGACTTATGGGGAGTGGGGACTCAGGATACATTTATAGGGTAGGGCTTCTAGACCAAACAGTAGCCGATGCCACGCGTTTCCGGTATCGTTAAAGTTTTCGTGGGTTGGGGGGTCAGGCGATGACTTTCAAATCAATCTCTCCGTTGGACCCACCTTAATGGAGACAAAATAGTTAAAAGTATCGTAAAAGTATTTTAACGCATTTGAAAAATTGAATCTTTGGTTTCAAAAAGTGATTTTCTACAGTGAAAACCGTCAAGTACGCTCCCAAAGAGTTCACCAATCAGATTTTTAGTTGTATTTTTAGTATAAGAACTAAATATGATAAAGTTTAATTTAAAATTTTTTCAAACTAAAAGACATCTTAATTTCTAAAGTTATATATTTTATTTTTGCTAATTCAACACATGAATAACGATTTTATTCCATTACCATGTAAATATTCAATACGTTTTTGTCATGTTTTGTTGAGTTTCAAACGCAACGAAGAAGACTAGAAAAAGAAGCAGGCTTGTTATTGTTCTTATTGACAGTATTTGAATTTAATTTTGATAAAACATAAAAAATAAATGTACAAAGTTTATTTACAGTCACCTTTATTTTAAGAAGTATCTAGAAGGAAAATTTATTTTCTTCTCCTTCACAATTTTGCTTCATTATTTAATCAACCGAATGTTGAAAAACAACAAGAATAATAGTCTAATTTTGTACCTTTCATTTCTAATTGGTTAACGGTGAAGAGAGAAATTTAATTGAAGTCATATTTGAGAATTAAAATTTGTAGAAATGGTGCGCATCGAGTAGTCTGTATTATTAGCACTCCAACAGCATATTGAAGATCACTAATTTTTTGGGAGTTTGCTGCCATTTTAATTCATTTGAATGACACTTCAATTAAGTTTTAAAAATAAATGTCAAAATTGTAAAATATTCCATCAACTTTCATCAAAGTTCAAAATTTCGGTATCTATAGTAATGTTGAAAATTGAAAGTATAAAATTATTCACGAAAATATAAAAAATTATCAAATATCGTTATCTCATAAAAAATAATTGAAATTGGTGGAAATTTATTTAAAAAATAAAAAATTTTATTGAAATTTTAGGACTATTCTATTTAATTAATTAATTATCAAATTAACTATTTAAATTGTAAAAATATTAAATGGATATTATATTTTTCTTAATCAATAGATTTTTAATAAGCGTTAATAGCTAAAAGTATACTATTATTGATAAAAAAAAAGCAAAAAAAAATGCATATTTAATAAAATTATTTATTAATTAAGATATAAAGAATAATTATTACAATTATATTATATTTTATAAATATCATTTCAATACTATAAAGAATTCCTGGGTGTTTAAAAATTATATGTATCTTCCTACTTTCATTTTAAAATATAAAATGTAAAAATTATTAAAAAATATATTTTTTTAATAATTTTATATGTAATTGTTAATATACCATGGATGTAAATATTTGAAAATTAAGTTTGTATATATCAAATATCATCGATACTGAAATTTTAAACCTTAGTTTGCAAAAAATATATTTTCTGCATATCTTTAAATTTCTTTCCATGTTCTAATTTTTTTATCTACTTTATAATATTTATACAAATATTAAATTTATTATTAAAAAAGTAACAGGTAGGTAAACTTATAACTTGTGAAATTATTTTTTAAAAAAAATATGATAGATAGACTTATTTAATATAATTTTGAACATTATTTGTGAAAGGTGATTTTTTTTATTTACCTAATTATTGGAAGACAATCAAAAGATAAAAAATAATTTTTTAATAATATTAGTTTAATAAAAAAATTTACTAAACGTCAATAATATATATAAAAAATTTTGATAAAAAATTTAACCCAAAAAAAATAGATACTTTAAAAATTTCTATGGAAATTTCAAAAAATTTCCATAGAAACTATAGATTTCCTATCAAATTTTGAACAATCTAATGTAGATATTATGATGAAACTTTCTATGAAATTTGTAAAGAAATATCGAAAATTTTAATCAATAGTGTAGAAACTAATCCCTTTCCCTTTGGAGCTAAATTTCCTTTCCATGTGTTTAAAAAATAGACATTTTACTGAAATTTTATGAAAATTTTTTATATTTTAAACTATGCTTCCATCCATGTTTAATTTCAAATTTCTTCTCAAACTCAATTATAATGTCAAATTGCCCCTTCTTTATTTTATGCTGTGCTTGAATTTGACAAATTGACTATCTAACGTTCAAATTAACTACTTATATAAACATTATATGTCTAAATCAAACTTGTTTTCAATTAAAATTGATGAAGTTGAATAACAACACCCATGAAAAGAAATACTTAGTCTCATATATATATATATATATATATATATATTTAAAATCAAATTTGCCAACAAAAAATAAAAAGAAAGATAACTATGACATATAATTTATGTAAGTATTCAATTTGAATATTATATAGTCAATTTTGTCATATTTTAATAAAATAAAAAGCACGGGCAATTCAAGTTGGGGAGAATATTTTGTAATTTTCTCAAACTAATAACTTAATTTGTCATACTACCATGTCTTTCTATATTATAAATTAGAAGATATAGTTCTCAAATACAAAATCTCATATATAGCGAATTCTGACTATATGTATTTATATATTTTAACAAAATAAATTACAGCATGGGCAGTTTAAGTTGGGGAGAATATTTTGTAATTTTCTCAAGCTAAGAACTTAATTTATCACACTACCATGTCTCCTATTAAAAAGTAGAAGATATAGTCTCAAAGTACCAAATATAATATATAGCAAATACAAAATCTCATAATATAGCAAATTCTGACTATATGTATATATTCATTTTGTGCGCTATATGTAGATATGTTGATATAGGTTTCTTGGATTTTGTTCTCATTTTGATTGAAATAAAATGCTACCTTTATAGTTTTGTCAAATATTCATTTCAACCAAGAAACCTGACTTCTGTCCAAAATCGCACAACTGAAGAATTTTTAAGAGTTATTTACTCGCTAATTTAAAATGGTTTGTGGATATAAATAACAAGCCATGCTTCCGCGAATTTGTGTATTATGGGAACATTCGATACCATGATTCGAATTGGTAGGATTGTATTAGTTAATTACCCAAGAGTGGATCCCACCATTTAATATTTGCTGTCCCATTATATAAACCCGTATGGAAGGTTGGGTTATCAGTTTGTTGGACTTTTCTCCTTTTTTTTTTTTTTTTTTTTTTTTTTTGGGGGGGGGGGACCTCGATTCTAGAGGTTTGCCATAAATCAATTTTAGTCCCCCAACTAATGCCCATGCCTTTTAAACTATGTCACTCTTTCTTTTATTGGGCTAATGAAAATACTTTTATATCCTTAACTAATATTTAAAATATTGGAAATTGTAACGAGGATATGTCTTAAATTTGAATTTTACATAATAAATTTGAATAAATGAAGCTCAAAATGCTCAATCTGAATTTTACTTAAGAAATTCATAAAAGCAAAAGAGACAAATCAACAAAATTTAAATGAATTTTCTATGATAAAATTAATATGTAAATTGATAAAATTAAATTATTGGAGAAATATGTAAAATAACATTTCAAAATTAACCCTTAATTTGTCAAATTATTCAATAAATTGTTCGAAAAAACTGAATTAGTGAAAGATATAATAATATTTTGAAAAATTATAACATGCTAGAAATAGGAAATGTATAGAAATTCATATAACATGCAAGAAATAGAGAAATGTACATAAATTATTAAAGGGGGTGTATTTAATTAGAGTTTAATGAATTTAAAATGAATTATAGATTTTAAAAAGATTTGATGATTGTTATGAAATTCCATAGACACTGTAAAAATTTATAAAAATCCAACGAAATTCTTTGTTTCAAGACTATATTTTATATTAATAATTTTCTTCACAATTTTACTTTTTAAATCCTTTAAAATCCATCATTTTTTAAAATTATTTAAAATCAATAACTTTTTTAATGCTTTTAGATTTTAAAAAAATTCTGCAAAGTCATAATTGAATATACTTAGATTTTAATGTACTTTTATTAATTAAAATCTGAATTGAATATCATTTGACTTATAGGCTTTTTTAAAATCTAAATTGAATATGTCTAAACTTTTAAATATTTTTAAAATTTTTTAAACTTTAAATTGAATACACCTTAAATTTTTTATAGTTAAGCATAGATTCCTTTTTAGATATTTTCGTTTGTAATTTTTTAAACTATAGAGAAAAATGAAATGATTATCAAATTAATTTCTTAGATCGATAGAACGAAATGAATTTTTCTTAAAAACATAAATAAATTTTATAGAACAATTTTAAAACTATACATATATCCATTAATTTTAATTTATGATATATTCACACCCTATATATATCTATATGTAAATTTTAAATTTATTTTTTTGGGGCCATACGTTAATTTTAATTAGATAAGCTAAGAAAAATAAACAATTTTGTTTTTCATTACATAGAGACAAGGTGATAAATATATCTTCTTTAGTTGTCAAAAGAGGGGAAAAAAAAAAAACTGTAGTATTTTTATAATATAATTAATCAAAGGAAAAAATAAAATTTTGTTTTTGATTTTGATAAGAGAAGATTTAATAATAACGGTAAAAAAAAATTATAGAAGAAAACTTACACAATCTTTCTTTTAAAAAAACTATTAAAATGTAAAACGTATAAATATATGCATCTTAGTCATTAACAATCTTTATAATATATGTATATATGATAAAAAGATTTTTTTGAATAGTATATGATAAATAATTTAGCAAACAAAAAATTTATGAAAAAATAAAACAAAAAAAACTTTTTCTAATTCAAGTTTATTTTAAAATTATAAAATATTATGAAATTTGCATCATTTATGAAACATGATTAATTATTTAAGCTTAATTCATAATATGTTTTAATTTTTTTTTCAACCAATTTTTTTATGAAAATTTCTTGATTTTTTGTCCAAGAATTATTTCATTTGCGCACATTAGTTTCGACCTAAGCTAGTGCTCCACTACTGCCATGCTTTTCTAACAATCCACCTCCATCTACTGCTGTCGACAATTCTAACACCAATCGACTCAGTTTTTGCAAGAATATGGATGCCTTTTTAGAACATAGAAAGTGAAACCTTTAGTTTGCAGCTTCCCTTCCTTCAAGTCTTTTTTATAGTGGTTTTAATCCCCAAAGAAAGGCGAACAAGCATTTTTTAGGACTAGCCTGCCATTACTCAAGAGGGAAAGGAAGTTTCTCAATCTGTGTCATCACTCTACTACGTTAACCGTCCACCACCTGAGAAAAGCTATAGAACATAAGAAAAGCTAGCAATCTGATGATGCATAGATTAGGATTTCGGTTTGGACTCCATTTATAGAGTGGATATTTGACAAAAATCTACCTTCCAAATTTTATCACATTGCAATTCAACTAGTTTGATGGGATGTTAGACCTTAAGGAGAGCGTGTAATAATACTGAAATACGTTGGAAGAGAAAAAGGAAATGATGATATTCCAAATGTTCTCAACAACCTGAGGGAAGCAGGTTTGCATGGTTCTATGATGTAGAGCCTTAGTCCATCAATTCGTTTAAGGAATTGGTAAAATTGTTTAATTCCCAGTTCATGTTCAACATAAAATTGAAAAAGGAGGTGAACCACTTATTCACCATGAGATAGAGGAAGGGAGAGCCTTTGAAAATCTTTTACTCAAAGGTTCAACAAGACGATAAATGGGTTACAACGAATCTGTTATAGTTGAGGCATTGCAAAAGGGCCTGACTTAGGATTCTTTCCTATATGAATCCCTATACTAAAAAAGATCCCGACTACACTCATCAATGCTTTTGAAAGAGCTAGGCAATGCATCAAGCTCGAAGAGGATAGAATAGAAGATAGGCATTAGAGAGGCAGGGAAGGAGGTAAAGAAGCCTTGGTGATGGAGATGACCAAACCACAATGATTTGTTAAAAGGAGATCCAACATTCAATCTAGGCTCCAGTGATGAGAATCCACCCAGCCCGCACAACTGAAAACCCGCTGGGGTACTGATCTGATACGGATGAAGACCGGACCAATCACTAGGGCTCAAGCTAAGAAATTTAAGGACAACCTGACTGCATTTATACAGGGAGTAATCCATTCGCAAAAGGAATTATCCATACCTGAAGATACACGGCCTATTTTGAGCATTCAAATGGTGGAAGCCGATACGGACCAAGGTAGCTGTTTTCGTGCAAAAATGGACTCTGGATAGCAAGAAATGGTTCCAACACTTCATGGATTCAATGAATATCATTAGGAGGACATATAATCTAGACAAGGCAGAATCAAAAGCATCTAAATGGGCTTGTACGAACAGTAAATCAATTTGGCCGAAAATATACTGTTTAGCCGCTGGCTTTGACTGTTCTTCTTATTCAAGCAAGTTTGACCTATTCCAATCAAGGGAAAACGTGTGGGACTCATTATTAATCATATTTGGCATCCTAAATGGCATATGAAAGTTGATTTGGAGCCCAAACAAGCTGGAGATTGGTCAAAGTTAGCTTACTTAGAGAGATAGTCAATTTGTTTCCTCATTTGATTTTAACTTTTTGTTATAGGAAATTAGTCTTTTATTTGGTTTCTATTTATTTATTTGCTGGAAAAATCAACTTAGAAAAATTATTATTTTATTATTTTCATTGTAAATTAATTAATTTCTATTTCAAAATTAAGGAATTAATTAATCCGAATTAGATTAGGAAAGGAGGTGATTTTCGGCCATCATTAGGTTTCCTATTCTATGTGGTTTGTTTTACCTAGTTTTATTTTGTAATCTTTTTAGCCTATTTAAGGGATTATTTTATCAATAATATTCAGTACATTATTCACACAAAAAATTATTTGTGAGATTGAATTCTCTTTGTTCTCTTTGAACACCTAAAACACCATTAGAGAGTAAGGGTTTTAGTTTGACTTATCAATAGGATATCCATCACTTATTGTGGCATCTTCATTATACCAAGGTTTCTAATTACAGATTGATTAGGGGTTGAGATGACCATTAGAACTTGAAAATAGTTAGATTCGGGCTAATATAATACGGGTTTAGGCATAGGACATCCTAGGTTCGTATCATTTGGTATTAGAGCCAAGATTTTGTTCAGGTTTGATCTATCTTTATTTACTTTATTTTATTTTTTTGTGTTAATATGAACTTTTAGCATTAGGTTAAGGTTGCTTCTATCATCATATACGTTTTTCATATTAAGGTTAAGGTTGCTTCTATCATCATACATGTTCTGCATATTAAAAAAAATATATATCATTCCTAGTTAAATTAGGTTTCCTTGTTTTACCGTATTTTGCTTCCTAGTTTGTTGGTTGTTTTTCATTCTTGTTCTTAGTAATTTAGTTTATTGTTGATTTTTTGTTGCTGTTTTGATCTTAAATATTTGCATTCATATATTCAAAAAGAAAGAAAAAAAAAAAAAGAGAAGTGTGTTTGCGGCAACATATATAGATTTACACAAATTGCAAATTTGTATTTTGTTGTTGGAGGTCATGCGTTTGGTGGATTTTTGGTGTGGAATTGCTATTTTTAGTGTTGATCTTTGCTACTAGAGTTGTTTTACATTCTGTGAGTAAAAAAAAAAAAAAATTTAAAAAAAAAGAAGAAGAAAAGCCGAAAAAAAAAATCTGTTTGTTCAATTTGGTGTTTGCTGGAAATTTCTTGGAGCTGCTGATTTGTTAATTATTTATTCAATATTTGGAGTTGCTGGAGAATTATTTTTGTTGCTGGATATTTGAATTTTGGGTGCTTAAATTATTTGGATAAAAATTAGTTAAAGGATTTGATACAAAACTAGAATTACAAGAACAACAACCAACACCATTCTTTAATTTTGTTAGAATAGATTCTTGTTCGTGTTTGAAATTCTTTTTCTAAATTTTCATTCTTGAATCCTTAATTTCTTATCATCTAGTCTAGTTCTTACTAATTCTGAAATTTTCCTTGTTAATTTGCCTCATTTTGCCTAGAAAAGCCGACAACTAGGTTTCGTCGATTCACTCGGTATTGCTTGCTTATGCTAATGTTTTGTTGATAAGCTTAAATTAAAACATACTTGTAATTTAATTGCTATTTTTTGGGTGTTTTAATTAAAACTTTGGGATAATTCTTTGAGTGGAAAAAGACAAGAGTGTGTGAGCTTAAAAAAGGGTAAAAGCCGAAACTAGTGTGAAAACATGAGCGTCGAGACCTTAATTGAGTGAAACACGTGAGGGAGTGATTTTTGGTGAGAATTTATTTTATTTTGCATTATCCATAGGATTCCATGGTAATTCTTGAGCTACGAGAAGTGGTGAGCAAACGGACATGAGGGCTGTCTTGGAGCAAACGATGGACAGAATAGAAACATCTCATGGTGGATTGAATTTGAGGTAAGAGTTCCATGGAGGTCGAGGTCGAGGAGGCTGAAGGCGACTTAGAGAAGAATTCGGGGAATGCAATTTTGGAGATGACTTGAACAAGGGATATGATGAAATTTTTGAACCTCAAGGAAGGCCAATCCGTGGGAGACTAGTAAGGAATGAAGATGATGATCTTGGAAATATCAAGGTAAATATTCCACCTTTCATGGGAAAAAGTGACCTGGAAGCTTACTTGGAATGGGAGGAATGAATGAAGATGATCTTTGATTGCCACAACTATTTAGAGGCTAAGAAGGTGAAATTGGCAGCAATGGAGTTTGGACATTATGCACTCAAATGGTGGACTAATAAACAAAACACCCGGAGGAAATTAGTTGATGAATTAATTACTACTTGGCTACAAATGAAAGGAGCCATGAGGAAGCAATTTGTACTGACTCATTACCATAGGTTGCTACATCGAAGGCTTCAATCTTTATCTTAAGGAAATAGGTCCGTGAAAGATTACTACAAGGAGATGGAGATGCTCATGATGAGGTTGAGCATGAATGAAGATAGAGAAGCAACCATGGCAACGTTCCTTGGTGGTTTGAATCGTGAGATAGCCACTTAACTAGAATTGTAACAATATGTGGAATTGTAGGAGATGTTGCATGTGGCTATTAAATTAGAGCATCAATTCAAGAGGAGGGGTGTAGGCTCACGGTTGGGGGTGTTTCCAATAGCGGAAGATCAAATCCAAGTGCTTGGAGAAGCAATCTCACCTTTGAAGCAAGACAAAAACCAAAGCTAGGTGAAAAGAGCTCCAATCAGCCAAGGAAGGATGTAAAAGCCGAATCTATCCAAGTACCAAAGAATGAGGTAAAATCTGATCCTAAACCTTCAAGATCTAGAGAAATTATTTGTTTTAAGTACCAAGGATGAGGACACATCGCTAGCCAATGCCTGAATGGAAGAATCATGGTGTTAAAGGGTAATGGTGAGTTAGAATTGGAAAGTGAGGAAAGTGGAGATGAAACCGAGCAAGGAGAGGAAGACTTTGAGGAAGAAGCTAAAACCTTGCATGCCTTCAATGCCAAATTAAACTTGGTTTCTAGGAGAGTACTGGCTGTATACAAGGAGGAGGATCAAGTTCAAAGAGAAAATATCTTCCACACCCGATGTGAAATCCAATGCAAGATTTGTAGTATGATTATTGATAGTGGAAGTTGTACAAATGTAATTAGTAACATTGTGGTTGATAAATTAGGCTTAACAACTATTAAACATCCAAAACCTTATAGATTACAATGGCTTAATGATAGTGGTAAGATGAAAGTAAATAAACAAGCTAAAGTAAAATTTAAGATAGATAAATATGTGGATGTTGTATTGTGTGATGTTGTTCCTATGCCTGTGGGTCATATTTTGTTGGGTAGACCATAGCAATTTGATAAGGATGCCATACATTATGGGAAATAGAATTCCATTGTATTTAGATTTAAAGGAAAAAAGGTTAAGCTAGAGCCATTAACTCCAAAGGAAGTATTTAGAGATCAACTTCAAATGCAACAAAGGAGGAAAACCGAAAAACTTAAAGAAAGGACTAGTATGGCACCCACGGTAACAACACCAATCCAAGGAGGCATGGCTAAACAAAACCAATCAAGTAAGTGTCCTAAACTCAAACTTGAGGGGAAAGAAAGAGAGAAAGTTGAGAGAGAGAGAAAAAGAGGGAAAAACCCAAGAGTGAGAGTGGAAAAGTGGTTCCGTTAATGGGAAACAAAAAGAAAGAAAAGAAAAGAAAAATAAAATTTTTTATCTTAGCTTTGGTGATATAAATAAAGCAAATTTGAATAAGAAACCATTGCTTGTTATGATTTATAAAGATGCTTATTTAAAGATGCTTTTGTTGTATAGAACTTTATTTGCATTGTTAAGAGCTTTACTCAGTGAAAATTTGAAAATTTGGAAGATATTATTTGCTAACTTTAAAAAGTGTAATTTTTACCATAATGGGCATGTATGTCTAGATTTTTTTGTGTTAGTATTTAACCTAAGAGATTTGGTTTGGTTTGTGTTAGGTCTAAAATATTGATGATTTTATGCCATATTTATAGCTTAATATTTGTTAGTTTGTGTTAATTTGTTATGAAAAGATACTTAATTATGTATTTTTCTTAATCTAGGTAAAAGAGGAAGAATTTTAAGAAAACAACCATAAAAATGGATTCTTTGGGTCGAATTATGGTGGGAAGCAAGATTTGAGCTCGAACGGACTAAGCATTAAAAAGATTCCAAAAAGATTCTATCGAGAATTTCATGGTGGAAGTGGATGTCATATGAATCATGGCCTAAAAAAGGTATCTTCCAAGAATCCCACATTGAAAATAAAGAGAGAAAAGATTCCCAAGACCCTATATATATAGCCCCCACCACATTGAAGGAAGATATACAAGTTTAGAGAGTTATTTAAGAGCTTTTAGGAGGCTTAAATAGAAACAAACCAAATTTTGGGAGTTTCTAAGATTCTCTTAAGGGTTCTAGGGTTTTAAAGTTTTAGAGTTTTAGAAGATCAATTGGAGAGCTTGGAGGAGGCAGAGAGACGTGGGCTTGCTTGGAGAAGAAGGCTACGACTTTGAGAGCTCTTGGAGGAGAATTTCTTCAATAGTTTTTATTCTCTTTTCCTTTCTCTTTAATTTTGAATCTTATTATTTTTAATAATTATGGAGGTTGAAATTATTTTTACCATGAACTAATTTTCATAGCTAGGGCTATGATGTAGCCCTAACTATGAAGGTTTAATTATTTTAATATATGTTGAGTTTTATTTAATTAGTAATATGTTTTGTTAATAAATCATTGGTATACTTAATGCTTTCATAGGCCGGAAGGAATGAATGATTTTAATAATATTTGAGCTTGGAAAAGGATAATATTATGGATCTCCAATGATTTACATGAATGCATAATTGATTGGAAAATAGTTATGTCTCATGCCATATTATTTGCTTAATCTATGCTTGATGAATTTGCATGATTTAATTTATAGGCCGGAAGGAATAAATTAGGTTATGTGAATATTATCAATTGTGAGTGGAAACTACTTTTGATTAATTTTGTGATTAAGTGTGGTTAACAAAATTACTAGTTAATTAAATTTACATATTTAAGTAATTAAATTGGAATAGTTAGTGGTGAAATCAAATGCCCTAGTATTCATAATTATTCAATTCTCTCTCTTACTTGAAATTGATCTAATTTTAATTGATTGCTTTTGTTTAATTTAGTTTATTTAGTTTTCAATTGCCATCTTAAATTTTAGTTCAAATATTATCAAAACCTAATTATCTTTGGTACTTAATACTTAATCCCTTGGGTACGACAACCCTATTTTTCCACTTTATTACTTGAAAACGATTCGTGCACTTGCGAGTTGATTTTACACATCAGTTTGCACTTACAAAAGGAAAGGTTTCCAAAATAAAGAAAGTCAGAGCTTATGCTGCATGTGGACGGACCTTTTCAAGTTTTGGAGCGGATTAACAAGAATGCTTACAAACTTGATATAACAGGTGCATATTTAATGTTGTTGATTTATCTCCTTTTGCTGCAGGTGATTATTTTGATTTGAGGGGAATGATGAGAATCCGCCCGAGCCCGCACAATTGAAAACCTGCTAGGGTGTTGATACGATAATAATGAAGACTAAGCCAATCACTAGGGCTTAAGATTAGAAGTTTAAGGACAACCTGGCTGCCTCTATACAAGGAGTAATCCATTCTCAAAAGGGCTTATCCATACCTGAAGATACAAGGCCTTAAGCATTCAAGTGGTGGAAACCGGTACGGACCCAGGTAGCTGTTTTCGTGCAAATATGGACTCCGGACAGTAATAAATGGTTCCATTACTTCATGGATTCAATGAATATCATTAAGAGGGCATGGAATCCAGCCAAGGCAAAATTAAAAGCATCTAAAATGGGCTTGTACGGATAGTAAGTCAATTTGGCCAAAAATGTATTGTTAAGCCGCTGGCTTTGACTGTTCTTCTTGTTCAAGCAAGTTTGACCTATTCCAATCAAAAGGCAATGTGTAGGAATCATTATTAAAAATATTTGACATCCTACATGGCATATGGTAGCTAATTTGGAGCCCAAACAAGTTGGAGATTGGCTAAAGTTAGCTTACTTAGAGAGATAGTCAATTTGTTTCCTAATTTGATTTTAATTTTTTGTTTTAGAAAATTATTCTTTTATTTTTTTTCTATTTATTTATTTGCTAGACAAATCAACTAAGGAAAGTTATTATTTTATTATTTTCATTGTAAATTAATTAATTCCTATTTCAAAATTAAAGAATTAATTAATCCAAATGAGATTTGGAAAGGAGGTGATTTTCGGGCATCATTAGGTTTCCTACTCTATGTGATTGGTTTTACCTAGTTAATTAGGGTTTTATTTTGTAACTTTTTTAGCCTATTTAAGGGCTTGTTTTATCAGTAAGATTTAGTACATTATTCAAACAGAAAATTATTTGTGAGAATGAATGCTCTTTATTCTCTTTGAACACCTAAAACATCATTAGAGAGTGAGTGTTTTAGTTTGACTTATCAATCGGATATCCATCACCTATTCTAGCTTCTTCATTATACCAAGGTTTCTAATCACAGGTTGGTTAGGGGTTGAGGTGACCATTAGAACTTGAACATAATTAGATTCAGGCTAATATAATACGAGTTTAGGTGCAGGTCGTCCTAGGTTCGTATCATCCAGTAGCTTGAGCACAAAACCAAAATGACCAAAATGGAATAGCTAGTCACAGATCTTTTTAAGCAATATTCTTGAATATATCACCCACTCATATGGCCATGTATTTAATGGACAAGGACTATATAAAGTGGCCGAGGTGACTCTACTTTAAGCCTAAGTCATGTGATAATTTCATGTTTTGAGCTTTCCATAATGATTATGGACATTTAATCGAGGATTGTAGGCAATTGAAGTGGGAGATCAAACACTTGATTAAGAGAGGATATTTTAAAGAATTTATGCATGGAAAGGGAAGGCCAAATAGTTGCTCTAAGTATAACCAAAAGAATTAAAAAAAGAAGAAGGGACGACCTAAGGTAGTTGGGAAAGGATAAGCAGTGCGAGGAGCTACCATGGCACATCATCCAGACAATTTGTGGAGGACCCACGAGTGGAGGAGAAACAATGGCAATGAGGAAGAGGCATATTAAGCAAGTTAAAGTGGCCTCATTCGTGATGAGAGAGATTTAGACCTCTCGAATTCCTGATTTCATATTCATAAAAAGGAGGATGAGGAGGGGCTCCATATGCCTCATGAAAACACGTTAGTTGTAAAATTGTTTATCACCAATTGCATGGTAAATAGGGAGTTAATTAATAATGGTAGTTCTGTTGACATCATCTTCATGTAGGAAGATGGAAAAGGTAACCACAGATATAATACATTTTAATGGAGAGATAAATGTGGTCATTGGCAAAGTTGTCATGCCAATTACAGTGAAAAAAGTCACCATCTACATGATGATGATGTTTACGAAGGCACCCTCGGCTTACAACGTGATTTTTGGCCTATCTTGGATTCATGACATGAACGTTGTGCCTTCTACTTATCATCATATGTTGAATTTTCCAAGTGCAAAGAGGGTAGAAGTATTGAGGAGTAGCCAAAAAATAACTTGGACATGCTATGTCAATGCTATGTGATATGTAAAATCAACTCGCAAGTGCACGAATTGTTTTCAAGTAATAAAGTGAAAAAATAGGGTTGTCGTATCCAAGTGATTAAGAATTAAGTACCAAAAATAATTAGGTTTTAGTAATATTTGAACTAGCAATTAAAATGGCAATTGAAAATTAAATAAACTAAATTAAACAAAAACAAGAAATTAAAATTAGATCAATTTCAAGTAAGAGAGTGCGTTTAATAATTATGAATACTAGGGTATTTGATTTCACCACTAACTATTCCAATTTAATTACTTAAATATGTAAATTTAATTAACTAGTAATTTTATTAACCACACTTAATCACAAAATTAATCAAAAGTAGTTTCCACTCACAATTGATAATATGAACATAACTTAATTTATTCCTTCCGGCCTATAAATTAAATCATGCAAATTCATTAAGCATAGATTAAGCAAATAATATGGCATGGGACATAACTATTTTCCAATCAATTATGCATCCATGTAAATATTGGAGATCCATAATATTATCCTTTTCCAAGCTCAAATATTATTAAAATTATTCATTCCTTCCGGCGTATGAAGGCATTAAGCATACCAATGATTTATTAACAAAATATATTACTAATTAAATAAAACTCAACATATATTAAAATAATTAGACCTTCATAGTTACGGCTACATCATAACCCTAGCTATAAAATTAGTTCATCCCAAAAATAATTTCAACATCCATAATTATAAAGAAAAAAACAATAGTTCACAATTAAAGAGAAAGAAAAAAGAATAAAAACTATTGAAAAAATCCTCCTCCAAAAGCTCTCCAAGTTGTAGCCTTTTTCTCCAAGCAAGCCCACGTCTCTATGCCCCCTCCAAACTCTTCAATTGATTTTCTAAAACTCTAAAACTTTAAAATCCTAGAACCGTTAAAAGAACCTTAGAAACTCCCAAAATTTGATTTGTTTCTATTTAAGCCTCCTAAAAGCTCTTAAATAACTCTCTAAACTTGTATCTCTTCCTTCAATGTGGTGGGGGCTATATATAGAGGACCTTGGGAACATTTCTCTTTCTTTATTTTCAATCTGGAAGTCTTGAAAGATACATTTTTTAGGCCATCAAGAGAGTTAGACGAATTTCATATGTAAAAAGAAATCTTGATATTGCTTGCTCTCTAATACTTTCCTTTTCTATAATTCTTTCTAAAAAAAATAGTTAATTAGTCTAATTTACCCTTAATGAAGCATGTGACATGACATGTGCCTCATTAATGATAAATTAACCAATTATCTCCACTTGTCCTAATCTTGACCCTTGGATTGCCTTGATTTCCTCTCTTAATCCATGGTGGATATTTAACTAGAAATATTCTTTTTTATAAATTCCAAACTTTAAATGATGATATCTTTTTGCTCGCATCTCGAAATCTAAAAATTATGAGATATTTGAGATCGTTAAATTGTGAGGATTCATATGACATCCACTTCCACCATGAAATTCCCGATAAAATCGTTATGGAATCTTTAAGGAATCTTCTTAGAGTATTTTCAACGCTTGATTCGTTCGAGCTCAATCTTCATTTCCACCATAATTCGATCCAAGGAATCCATTTTTATGGTTGTTTTCTTAAAATTTTTCATCTTTCACCAAGATTAAGAAAAATACATAATTAAATATCTTTCCATAACAAATTAACACAAACTAACAAATATTAAGCTATAAATATGACATAAAATCATCAATATTTTAGACCTAACACTATGAAAGGGAAGACTTATGGGGATAAATATCAATCATAAAGCCTTAAGTCTTAGTGGTGGAAATAAACAAGGATAAAATCGAGTAAATAGAAAAAATTCCAATGAATTATGAGATTCCTAATCACACCATGAGGATATGCATGTAATTGATACCAAAGATGAAGGATTCATAATTTTTTTTAGGAAGCACAAAATAGTGCTTTGCATGGGACACAAGCTTCTCGGGCATAACTTGCTTGGCCTAAATACGATGTTCTTCAATCTCTTACAGAAACTATATTTTCTTAAATGCAGCATTATGGTCCAATCCATTAGGGTTTTGGTGAGTTGATTTCCTTATTCCACAAGGAAACCTAGTGTTAAATGGTATATAAGCTTCATTACCATTCCTTTCACGAGTACAATATCATCAACAACCCTAAAAACCTTTGGCATCCAAGACTCTCATTAACTTGAGTGTTAAAGTGTTTTTGGATGACACCACACCAGTGTCCCAGTGATTTTCACATCGTTACTGTTTTTCAAGATGGTTTGGGCTATGGACCTCGTATTCGTGGTGGTGTGAAAAAGTGTATCTACAGTGATCATCCTCGTTTCAGCAACTATCTAGGCTTAAAAATGGCACCAGCTAGACTAGAAAACAAAGTGAAGCCCTTATCAATTTAAGAAACAAAAATGTAGATAGGATAGTTTGATGTAGGAGGAAAAACGAAAATTATGATAGGAAACAAAAATTTAAGAGCTTCAAAATCACAAAATACATTTGATCGATGACAATACTGAGCATGATACTCCGCTGGATTTTGACTTTTGGCCTCACCCAGTCGCGAACTTAAAAGATTTTTTTTTTATTTTTTTTATTTTGCTTTTTTATGTTTTTTTGCCGGAAATAGAGGTGGTTTTAAGATTTTGAGAACACGCACCCAAAAAAAAAAAAAAAAAAAAAAGAATAGGAGAGAGTGAGAAAATAGTAAGATGTTTTAATTTTTTGAGAGAAAAAAATAATGAGGTGTTACATGTTACTAGGTGGCATCTTAGATGGTTGCCATGTCAATTAAGAAAATGTTAAAAAATATATGGTTTTAAATATTTATCCTTAATCAATTAATTTTAATGGAATAAGACTAACGACAACGACTAGAGTTAAAATATTTGAAGTTGAAGGATTAAAATTGAATTAGAATGGATATCGGGTACTAAAGTTGAAATTAATCTTTAAATTAAAAAAGAAGAAGTTAGTGTTCGTAATTAATGCCTGCATTGTACTTCTTCATAAAAAAAAAACATTTAAAGAAAAACTGCACGTATTTCTTTATTATTTTTGGGATTACATAATTTTAGTGTCGTATAATTTGAAGTAATATAATTATTAATATTGTTATTTTTATTAATGATTAAATTGAATAAAGTTTAAAAAATTTTAAACCTGCACCTTCTAGGTTTATTTTTCCTTGGGTTTCTCTTTTTGAAAAGGTTGTAATTTATTTTTATTTTTGTTTAATAAATTTAATGTCGCTTTGAAATTTAATAGTCAGATGCTAATATTGTTGGGATATTCTAAGCCCCGTTTTTTGTTTTTTTTTTTGTTTTTTTGTCTTGGATACCTTTTTTATTCTTAATTATTAAAATTAAGTTTAATATACTAAATATAGTCATGTAATTATCTAAGAAAATAGATTATAATATTAAAAATAATTACAATTTAATTTTTACTAATTGTGCTACAAATTCTGTATTTATTATTATTTTTTATTTTTTAATGTGTATATAACTTTCGCTAGTGCACTATTATCATTAACAAT
This sequence comes from Ziziphus jujuba, assembly GCF_031755915.1. Classification (NCBI taxonomy): domain Eukaryota; kingdom Viridiplantae; phylum Streptophyta; class Magnoliopsida; order Rosales; family Rhamnaceae; genus Ziziphus; species Ziziphus jujuba. Next base: position 17,993,223 of record NC_083386.1, on the reverse strand, counting down.
AATCAAAACCACATTAAATTGATTTACTATGAACAATGTAAAATTAGTTTATCTATTATAAATTTGAATAATAATACAAAATTAATTTTGTTTCAATATTTATAATTATTTTTATTTTTTAATGCTAAACATTTTCTTAATTCTTTTATATGTATAAAACTTTCATTAATGTAACTATTATCACAAATAATAATTAAAATGAAATTAAATCGATACACTATGAACAATGTAATTAAATTTTTAAAGATTATATGGTTTAATAAAAAAATTAGTTTATCTATTTTAAATTTGAATAATCATACAAATAATTTTGTCTATTTTTAGTAATGAAATTATTTGTACAAAATTATATGAATAAAAATTTATTTTTAATAATATATATATATATATATATATATTACAAAAATTTATAATACAGTATAATGCTCTGCTAAACAATGCACAATATTTAAACAATAAAAACCAATCCAATACAGTCTTGTATACTTTATGAGCCATATATAGTTTCAGCTAGGATAAATTGGAAACCAAACGAACATGTGGGATCAATTTTAAGCCAGCCAAAAATAGACTTCTTAATTATGTTATAGGAAATGAAGACCTTCTAGGGTCGAGCCATAGGGTGTTACCTTATATAATTTGAGTAATACTACAAGTGCAAAACTAGTTATCAAATTTATTCATCAAATGACATGTGTTAAAAATATTATTGGTTAGTATATTTGTATAGCAAGTGAATGCTTAAGTAAATAAATGAATTAAATGTTACCACATCATTTAATAAATATTTTGTTAACTAATGCACTATTGATATAATTTCAATAATGGATCTAATATCAGGTCAATATGATAATCTTAGCATAAGGTTTTCCTTTATTAATTAGTTAGCCTTTGAATTACTTCAAGAGCTGTTTAATATGGAGTTAATCATATACTAAAACATTATTTAGAAAATTGCACTTCGTAAAGATCAATTTGTTTAATCATAAATATATTTTTAAATCTCATTTTGCAAAAAGATCCAATGTTAAAACTATCATATCGACCTTATGACCTGATGTACGTGTAGTTGACATCCTAACTTTATGAAGTTAAGGATGAATCTGTAATTTATATCATATTTTGATTGATTTGCACCATACCTTGATATTATAATTGTCGATATAACAAATCTCGTATAAGGTCGATCTAATGATTTTACTATTAAGACTACCATTTATGAGTCTTGGATCACTTGAATGGATAAAGTTTAAAATTATATTTATGGTTTCTTAGATCCTTATAGGGTTCACTTATCAGTTAATATGTCACTAAATTATTTAACCATTAATTGATTTTAAATTTCGAATGTTATTTATATCCTAACAACGAAAGAACTAGTTAGGAAATTCATAACTTTATTAAATTAGATATTCTTATGAAATAAGTGTTTTTAGGATTTCAGCTTCCAATCTAAATATTAATCAATGGTTAAACTTTTACCTCATAAGCACCTCTAATTTAATTACATCAAGAATTCCATAATAATAGTTTTACTCTACATAAATATAAATATATATGTAGACTTGTCCCTTATTTAAATAGTTTATTTGGATATTATATATATATAAATAATTGCTTTTACCATCTACTCATCTACAATTCCCTTTATTCTACGATTCTAGAGTGATGGGACTATGACTTAAAATCATATTACAGAAGGTATTGCCATTCATATTTTTAGAAGTTCTTACAATTATAGATTGACTTTGTTGCTTTCTACTCTGTAATTTGTAATTTGGTCGAAAGGCAATGGAATTTCCATTCGTAGAATGAAGTATTACACATGAGAGATCCATATCCTATTGGAGTATTTTAAAAAATTCAACTCGTGTTTTGAAATTCCAACCCATAATATTTATATAATATATATATATGTGTGTACTTTTCCAACTTTGCTCAGTTTTCTTCCTAAAATGATAGTGAAACTAGAAAGGAATTTCCTTTTCATAGTACATATTCCTATTTATTTTATTTTATTTTATTGTCAAGATTTTGAACATTGAACTGTGTTAGTTCGCACCGCTTTGGTCAAGGCAAAAGCGATAAACATCTCTCAATTAATTCGCCAATATTCAATATCGCCCACGAATTTAAGTGAGATTTTTAAATTTGTGAATATACAATATCTTATTATTATTATCATCATATGCAATGTCAGTGGACTATAAAAGTAAAGCTTACAAAAAAAACTATAGCTTTTAATTCTTTATTCTTTTAACAATTAATTTTAACAGTTAAAAATAAAAATTATATTTTCAAATATTACTTATTTATAAAATATTGATTTTTAATATTTTTTTGGTCTTTAACTATTAAAATTAAATGATAAGAATTAACAGATTATATTGTTTTGATAGATCTCAAAATTCAACGGAGGTTAATGAGATTTTTGGTAACGGTGGAATTAAGTGTAATTATAACAAAACTAAGGAGATATAATAGAATTTGCCATTTGCAAAATGGGTGATTTGATTCACACCAAAAAATTGATAGCCATAGTACCTTTTACACACACTCACATATAATGATCAATTTTTCTTCCTACACACATAAAATGTAACTAATTTACCCTTACAAGAAATAAAATTTAATTATATACACTATATCTTCTTATACCCTAATTCTTCTTATGCCTTAATTTTTCTTGTGCCACTGAAAATGATAAGCCCCTCAGGCAACTCTCTTCAATGGCACATGTTTGTCTTCAACCACACCTATTCCAATAGTTAGAAATAAAAAAATAAAAAACAAAATGAAAGTTCGTCCTCACCCTCATCCAATTCTTAACCCCTTTGACACCTTAATATATATATATATATATACAGTCCGTCTATGGTGCGAACGGTCCTCATGCGGACCACAGTATTGGTGACGGTTTTTCATAGTATTGGTGACGATTTTCTAAGAAACCATCATTAATACTATGAAAAATCATCACTAATACTGCAGTCCTCATGCGGACTGTCCTCATCATAGAATTTCCATATATATATATATATATATATTTTAAAAGAGTAAAAGAAGAATACGGATTTTGAGGTGGGCTAGGTTTTGTATACCAAATAAAAGGGAAATATGCAGGTATATAACCTAGACAGCTTCAAAACATTTAGGCTATGTATATTAAATGACTTCACCTGTCTTTGAATCTTTGTCCCATTTATATAAACTAGATCCCATGATTGTCTCCGGTATACATATCCAAAACAATTTAAAAATGCTTGGGTTTTGCATACCAAACAAGTTCACCTATCTTCAAATTTCTAACTGGTTTATATAAATAAAATCCTGCTATCGTTTCTAGTATACATAACCTTGATGACTTTAGAACATTAGAATTTTGTATATTAAGTGGCTTCACCTATCATTAAAAAGCTGTTTCTTTATGTAAACCAAATAATATTATATTATGCTATTTTTGTAAACCAAATACTCATCCCATTATGAAAGCAACTAGAGAGAGGAACTTATAGAATGATCATTAATTAAAATAAAAAAAAGGTAAGAAAAAAATTAATAAATCATAAATAATAATAATATTAAATACTTACATTTTCAAGATTGAAAATGGATGATTTGCCAATCATTCTATCTTTTCCTTTTCATTGCTAAACTACATTGTTAGCATTTATTGTTTTTTCTAAAATGTAAAATATAATGTAATGTATTTAGTATTTTATTAATGTAATGTATGTATTGTTTTATTTTTATTTTGTTTAAGTACTCTAGGTTATTTGTGATGAGAATACGCCCGAATCCACACAACTGACAACCCACTAGGGTGCTGACCCGATACGGATGAAGACCGGACCGATCACTAGGGCTGAAGCTAAGAGATTTAAGGACAATCTGGCTGCCTTTATCCAGGGAGTAATTAATTCTCAAAGGGGCTTGTCAATACAAAAAATATACAAAACCCGTTTTAAGCATACAAGTGGTGAAGGTCGATACGGACCCGAATAGCTGTTTTCGTGCAAATATGGACTCCGGGCAGCAAGAAATGGTTCCAACACTTCATAGATTCAGTAACTATCACTAAGAGGACATGGCATCCAGCCAAGGCAGAATCAAAAGCATCTAAAATGGGCTTGTACGGACAACAAGTCAATTTGGCCGAAAATGTGCTGTTTAGCCGCTGACGTTGACTGTTCTTCTTGTTCAAGCAAGTTTGACCTATTCCAATCAAGGGGAAACATGTGGGAATCATTATTAATCATATTTGGCATCCTAGATGGCATATGTATGCTGATTTGGAGCCTAAACAAGCTGAAGATTGGTCAAAGTTAGCTTACTTAGAGAGATAGTCAATTTGTTTCCTAATTTTATTTTAACTTTTTGTTTTAGGAAATTAGTCTTTTATTTGGTTTCTATTTATTTATTTACTGAACAAATCAACTTAGAAAAGTTATTATTTTATTATTTTCATTGTAAATTAATTAATTCCTATTTCAAAATTAAGAAATTAATTAATCCAAATTAGATTAGAAAAGGAGGTGATTTTCGGCCATCATTAGGTTTCCTATTCTATGTGGTCGGTTTTTGTTAGGTCTAAAATATTGATGATTTTATGCCATATTTATAGCTTAATATTTGTTAGTTTGTGTTAATTTGTTATGGAAAGATACTTAATTATGTATTTTTCTTAATCTAGGTAAAAGAGGAAGAATTTTAAGAAAACAACCATAAAAAATGGATTCCTTGGGTCGAATTATGGTGGAAGCAAGATTTGAGCTCGAACGGACTAAGCATTAAAAAGATTCCAAAAAGATACCTTGAAGATTCCATAAAGATTCTATCGGGAATTTCATGATGGAAGTGGATGTCATATGAATCATCAAGATCTGAGGATTTCAAATGTCTTGTTATTTTTGGATTTCGAGGTGCGAGCAAAGAGTTATCATCATTTAAAGTTTAGAATTTATAAAAAATAATATTCTAGTTAAATCTCCACCATTGATCAAAAGAGGGAATCAAGGCAATTTGAGGGCCAAGATAAAAACAAGTGGCAATAATTGGTTAATTTATCATTAATTAGGCACATGTCATGTCACATGCTTTATTAAGGGTAAATTAGACTAATTAACTATTTTTTTAGGAGGAATTAGATAAAAGGAAAGTTTTACCTAGTTAATTAAGGTTTTATTTTGTAACTTTTTTAGCCTATTTAAGGGCTTGTTTTATCAATAATATACAGTACATTATCCATACAGAAAATTAATTGTGAGATTGAATTTCTCTTTATTCTCTTTGAACACCTAAAATAATATTAGAGAGTGTGTGTTTTAGTTTTGACTTATCATTAGGATATCCATTACCTATTGTGGCATTTTCATTATACCAAGGTTTCTAATCACATGTTGGTTAGGGGTTGAGGTGATTCCATTAAAACCTAAACTTAATTGAGATTCGGGCAAATATAATACGGGTTTAGGCGCGTGTCGACCTAGATTCGTATCATTTGGTATCAGAGTCAAAATTTTGTTCAGGTTTGATCTATCTTTTTTTGCTTTATTTGTTTTTGTGTTAATATGAAATTTTAGCATTAGGTTAAGGTTGCATCCATCTTATACACGTTCTGCATATTATTAAAAAAAAAAAAAACACTCATTCCTAGTTAAATTAGGTTTTCCTAGTTTTACGGCATTTCTTTGTTTCCTAGTTTGTTGGTTGTTCTTCATTATTATTCTCAGTAATTTGGTTTATTGTTGAGTTTTCTATGCTGTTTTGATATTAAACATTGGAATTCATATATTCTGATGAGGACATGACCAGGAGCACCCCAAGATGGAGTACAGAGCCAATTCAAATCTCTACAGGACCAATAAGCAAGGCAAGAGTAAGGAGGTTTAAAGAAGCACTAAATGGTTTAATCCATGAAGTGTTCACATCTCAAGGAAGTAGGTTCATTACTAATAATGAACCAAAATTGGTCTATATGATTGGAATAGTGGATGCCAACATGAAAGATAGCTTAACCCAAGGAATCCTACAACATGGTGATGTGGCAAGTTTTGATGACATGGATGGTGACGTGGCATCCTATGGTGACATGGCACTTTTGCCACGTGGATGGTGATATGCGCTTACATGGCTTCCAACTCAGCTTGGTCGAATTTTATAATTAGGAAAACATCAATTTTTATTTATGTCTTGATTGGTAATTTAGGAAAGCTTTGTAATTTATTTTGCCTATTTAAAGGCACAAAAGTCATGAATAAAAATCAGCTTACAATTTTGATTCAAAGTGAAAGTAATTCTCTTGATTCTTTAAGAACTATATTGAACTTTTCAAGCTTTGCTTGTGGAGTTCAAATTTGACTTATCAATAGGTTATTTTGCACTCTATTGTGGCGTCTTTATCGGACCAAGATTCTTACCTCAAATATAAGTAAAGGGTCGAGGTCTTCCATTGATAATTTGTAATTAGATCGTCCAAATTAAACTTTGTTAAGGGTTTCGGAGGCAAGTCGCTCTAGGTTCGTATCAATTTGGTATCAGAACTAGTTTATAATCACAGGTTTGATCTATCTATCTTTATTTTCATTGTTTTTCTTTGTTCATGGCTTTCTGCGATTTTAGCATTAGGTTAGAAATTGCATCTTTGATTTCTTGGTTGTCTTATCCATTTGGTCATTGTGTTCTTCTTTGCATCTTTTTTTATTTTATTTATTTTATTTATTTTATTTTTTAGTTCTTCTTCCTTCTTCCGATCATACCTTACATATATTAAAAAAAAAAAATTCTTTGTTCTTCTTTGCATCCTAACCCTTATGGTCGACGGCTTGGTGTGTTTTCAGTGAAGTTTGGTGCGATTGGTATTACTATAGTTTGACAAAGCTTGTTATTGTTGCTTGAACACAAAAGAAAAAAAAAAAAGTCATTTTTATAATTTTTTTTGTTCTTGTGGTTTGTGGCATTGAATTATTGAGATTTCAATAGGAAATAGGTAGTAAAATTTTTTTGGTTGATTTGAGGAGCATAAAAAACTAGCCAAAATCAATACCGAAAATAGGGTTTGTTGAATATTCACTAATTCCACTTTGCGAATCTCGTTCCAATTTATTCTTAACATTCTAGTTTCTTTTGTTTGTGCCAAATTTCTTGTTGAAAATCAAATCTATCATCATTGCCTTTTTCTTGTTACTTTTCATTCTATTTGTCTTCTTAGCCTTATTTTCATAACTGTTTGGTAGGTCTATTTGGATTGTTACTTGTTAGCTTGATTTAGTTTGAAATTAGTTTGCAAAGAACCAAATAGAATTACCTGAGTGGTAAAAGGCAAGAGAGGTGAGAATTATAGAGGGTAAAAACTGAACTATAACTAGAGTACAAACATGAGTGAATTAAGACCTTGAATTTGAGCGAAACACATAAGGGAGTGTTGTGAGGTCCTTTTTACTAACAATTTTTGCAGAAAAATCATGTCACAAGACAAAAGTAAAGAGAGCAAGGAAGAAACTCCAGGTGTGGCTAATCCAAAGTTATACATTCAAGCCATGGTGGGAGAACTCCAAAGGGCACTACGGCTGGAGATCGAACAAATCCATGATAGATTGGATAGGATGGAATCATCAATCAATCCAAATGTCGCAACAACGACCACAATAATGTCATGGGAGAGGAAGAAATTCTCCAAGAGGGGAAGATTTGGAGCGAGTGAGAGATAATTATGAGGAAGAAGAAGAAGACATTGGTTCGGGTACTAATCAATTATGTGGGAGAGAGAGATTAAACTGAGGCAATGACTATGGAGGAATTAAGATGAAAATACCATCATTCCAAGGTAAAAGTAATCCCGAAGCTTATCTTGAGTGGGAGAAGAGGATTGAGATGGTATTTGATTGTCAGAACTATTCAGAGGCTAAAAAGGTTAAATTAGCCGCTATTGAATTCACTAACTATGTTATTGGATGGTGCGACAAAGAGACACTTTCTAAGAGGCGAGAGGGTCAAAGACCTATAGATACATGGGAGGAGATGAATGCTTTGATGAGGACATGTTTTCTACCTAGCCATTACTATAAGAGCATTTTTCAGAAGCTACAAACTTTGTCTCAAGGAAATAGGAGTGTGGAGGACTATTATAAGGAGATGGAAATCCTTATGATGAGAGCTAATGTTGAGGAGGATAGGGAGGCTACAATGGCACGTTTCTTGGCTAGTTTGAATAGGAAAATATCAAACCAAGTGGATTTGCATCATTATGTGGAGATTGAGGAGATGTTGCACATGGCCATCAAAGTAGAGTAACAACTCAAAAGGAGGGGTACCACAAGATCTAGTATTGCTCAAAACACTTGGAAAGCAAGCCCATCCACATGGAAACCCATTCCATCCAAGTTTGAAGATAAAGCCACCACACGGCCTAAATTCGAAGCTAAGGCCGAACCATTCTCATCCAAGCAAGTAAGTAAATCAGAATCATCTTCAACTAGAAATCGAGATGTCATATGCTTTAAATGTCAAGGCAGGGGTCATATTACAAGTCAATGTCAAAATAAAAGGGTCATGGTGATTCTAGGAAAGTAGAGAAATTGAATTTGAAGAGGAAGAATTAAATAATGAATCCATGCCACCATTGGAGCATGTTGGTGATGAAGATGAAGATGATTACTAGTATCCGATTCGTGGGGACTTATCATTGGTTGCTAAGAGAGCTCTAACTGTGTGCAAAGATGAGAAGGAAGTGCAATGGGAGAACATCTTTCATACTAGGTGCAAAGTCAAGGATAAGGTATGTAGTATGATTATCAATGGAGGAAGTTGTACTAATGTTGCTAGTGTTACTATGGTTGAAAAACTAGGTTTACCCACTATGAAGCATCCAGAACCATATAAGCTACAATGGCTTAATGATTATGGAGAGTTGAAGGTGAACGAGCAAGTGAAGATTGCATTCTCTATTGATGATTATGAAGATGAGGTTATTTGTGATGTAGTGCCAGTGCAAGCTGACCATATACTTTTGGGATGTCCATGGAAATTTGATAGAGATAACACCCATCTTGGTCATACTACCAAGATTGTCTTCAATTTCAATGGTAAACAAGCGGTGCTTATGCCAATGACTCTTAAACAGGTTTTTGATGATCAATTGGCTTTACAAAGGAGGAGAGAAGTTGAACAACAAAATCAAGTTGTGTTTGACAACCAAGAAAAGAAAAAGAGTTGTGAGGCTGAGAATGCGAGAGAAAAAGAAAAGAAAAAGAGTGGAAAGAAAAAGAGAGTTTTTATGCAAAATAGAGTGAGATAAAGAAGCGTTTTTATTACAGAAAGCCTATTATTGTAATGATGCACAAAGAAGCATATATGAATCATATAACTAACCATGATGAATCTGTTTTGCCTAGTTCTATTGTTTTGTTTTTGCAGGAGTTCGATGATGTCTTTCTTGAGGAGATTCCATATGGATTACCACCAATTAGGGGGATTGAGTGTTAAATTGATTTTGTTCCAGGATCAACAATTTTAAATCGGCCGACTTATAGGAATAATCCAAGGGAGACAAAGGAACTTCAAAGGCAGGTAAGTGAATTACTTGAAAAGGGATATGTTAGAGAAAGCATGAGTCCATGTGCTGTACCTATGTCATTAGTCCCTAAGAAAGATGGAACATGAAGAATATGTATAGATTGTAGGGCTATTAACAATATAACTGTCAAATATCGTCGCCCTACTCCTAGGTTAGATGATATGCTTGATGAATTGTATGGTACATGCATGTTTTCAAAAATTGATCTTAAGAGTGGTTATCATCAAAGTCGTATGAAGGAAGGTGATGAATGGAAAACAACATTTAAAAAAAAGCATGGTTTGTATGAGTGGTCGGTTATGCCATTTGGGTTAACTAATGCCCTTAGTACTTTTATGAGACTTAAGAATCATGTTTTACATGTTTACATTGGAAAATTTGTGGTTGTGTACTTTGATGATATCCTTGTATATAGTAGGAGTTTAGGAGAGCATGTAGGGTATCTTAGGTTAGTATTAGATGTTCTTAGGAAAGAAAGACTTTATGCCAATCTTAAAAAATGTGACTTTTGCAAATGTGAGCTAGTATTTCTAGGCTTTGTGATTAGTGCTGCAGGTATCAAAGTTGATCAAGAGAAGATGAAAGCCATTAAAGAGTGATCCACGCTAACTAGCATCACCCAAGTTAAAGCTTCCATGGTTTGGCTAGTTTCTATTGAAGGTTTGTTAAAGATTTTAGTACTGTTGCTGCACCTTTGATAGACATTGTTAAGAAGAGTGTAGGTTTTCATTAGGAAGAAGCTCACGAAAGGTCTTTTAACTTATTAAAAGAAAAACTAACAAATGCTCTTTTATTGGTGTTGCCTAACTTTATCAAAACTTTTGAGATTGAATGTGATGCATCAGGAATAGGTATAGGTACTGTTTTGATGCAGGAGGGAAAACCAATTGCTTATTTCAGTAAAAAGTTAAGTGGGGCAGTCTTAAACTATCCAACTTATGACAAAGAGCTATACGCATTGGTTAGAGCATTGGAGAAATGGAAGCACTACTTATGGCCTAAAGAGTTTGTAATTCACACAGATCATGAGTCCTTAAAGCACATAAAGGGACAAGGAAAGCTCAATAGGCACCATGGCAAGTGGATGGAATTTCTTGAGACATTCCCCTATGTTATTCGCTACAAGAAAGGTAAGGAAAATATTGTAGCTGATGCATTATCCCGTAGGTATGTGCTAATTTCTACTTTGGATGCTAAATTACTTGGTTTTGATCAAATTAAAGAATTATATATTTTAGATCATGACTTTGGTGAAATGTACAAACTTTGTGAAAAGCATGCTGAAGGAAAATTTTATAGGTTTGAGGGATTCTTGTTTAGGAAAAATAAACTTTGTGTACCAAATTGTTCTTTGTGTGATTTACTTGTTAGAGAATTTCATGGTGGGGGATTAATGGGACACTTTGGAATAGCTAAAGCCTTAGCTGTTCTATAAGAACATTTTTATTGGCCACATATGAAAAGAGATGTAGAAAGAATTTGTGATAGATGCATTAAATGTAAGCAATCTAAATCACGGTTGCAATCATATGGGTTGTACATGCCACTTCCTATACCTAACCACCCTTGGATAGATATTTCTATGGACTTTGTTTTAGGGTTGCCTAGAAGAAGGAATGGTAAGGATTCAATTTTTATGGTTGTGGATAGGTTCTCTAAAATGGCACATTTTATTACATGTCATAAAACTGATGATGTATCTCATATTGCTGATTTGTTTTTTAAAGAAATTGTTAGGTTGCATGGAATGCCTAGAACAATTATGTTTGACAAAGATGCGAAATTTTTGAGTTACTTTTGGAAAACATTGTGGGCTAAGTTGGGTACTAAATTGTTGTTTTCTACTACTTGTCATCCATAAACTGATGGACAAACAGAGGTAGTAAATAGAACCTTGTCTACTTTGTTGCATGCTTTGATAAGTAAGAATATCAAAACTTGGGAAGAATGTTTACCTCATATTGAATTTGCTTACAATAGATCTGTACATTCAGCCACTAAATTTTCACCTTTTGAAATTGTATATGGTTTAAATCCTTTAACTCCATTGGATTTAACACATTTACCTTTGAATGAGCTTGCTAATTTTGTTATGCAACAACATGAGAAAGCTAAAGCTAACATTGAGAGGAGAACTGTACAATATATGAAGCAAGCAAACAAAGGACGCTAACAAGTTGTTTTTGAGCCTAAAGATTGGGTTTGGTTGCATTTGAGAAAGGAAAGATTTTCGGCACAATGAAAGTCTAAACTTATGCCACGTGGAGATATTAAATTTCAAATATTGGAAAGACTTAATGACGATGCTTACAATTAGATCTTTCAGTAGAGTATAATGTAAGTGTTACCTTTAATGTTGCTGATTTATCTCCTTTTTGTGAAGGTGACGATTTGAGGACAAATCCTTTTCATGAGGAGAGGAATGATAAGGACACAACCAGGAATACCCCAAGATGGAGTACAAAGCTAATTCAAATATCTACAGGACCAATAACCAAGGTAGGTTTAAAGAAGCACTAAATGGTTTAACTTAGAAGGTGTTCACATATCAAGGAAGCAAGTTCATTATTAAAGATGAACAAAAATTGGTCCATATGATTGGAACGGTGGATGCCAACATCAAAGAGAGCTTAACGCAAGGAATCCTACAACATGGTGATGTGGCAAGTTTTGATGACATGGATGGTGATGTGGTATCCTATGGTGACATGGCACTTTTGCCACGTGGAGGGTGATATGCGCCTGCATGGCTTCCAACTAAGCTTGGTTGAATTTTGTAATGAGGATAACATTAATTTTTATTTATGTCTTGATTGGATTTGGCATATTGCCTATTTACTTTCCTAATTTAGTTTTTATTAGGTTTTTAAATTACTTTTCTAATTTTATTAGAGTTGAATTGGTTAAAGAATTAAAGTCTATTCAAATTAAGAAACTAAGAGCCAAATTAGGTTTCCCAAACCTAACCACATTAGGTTTCCCAAACCTAATCAAATTAGGTTTCCTAAAACTAATTTTCATCCGTCATTATTTTTAGCAAATTTGGGAAAGCTTTGTACTTTATTTTGCCTATATAAAGGCACAAAAGTCATGAATAAAAATCAGATTACAATTTTGATTCAAAGTGAGAGTGATTCTCTTGGTTCTTTGAGAACTATATTGAACTTTTCAAGCTTTGCTTGTGGAGTTCAAATCTGACTTATCAATAAGTTATTTCGCATCCTATTGTGGCATCTTCACCATACCAAGATTCCATTGATAACTTGTAATTAGATGCTCCAAATTAAACTTTGTTGTGGGTTTAGAGGCAAGTCACTCTAGCTTCATATCATATTCCCAAAAAAAAAAAAAAAAAGAAGTGTGTTTACGGCAACATATATAGATTTACCAAAAAAACAAAAAAAAAAATTGCAAATTTGTATTTTGTTGTTGGAGGTCACAAGTTTGGTGGATTTTTGGTGTGGAATTGCTATTTTGGTTTTGATCTTTGCTACTAGAATTGTTTTACATTCTGTGAGTAAAAAAAAAAAAAAAAAGAAGAAGAAGAAAAGCAGAATAAAAAAAAAACAAAAAAAAAAAACAAGAGATCGGTTTGTTGAATTTGGTGTTTGCTGGAAATTTCTTTGAACTGCTGAATTGTTGACTATTTATTCAATATTTGGAGTTGATAGAGATTTATTTTTTGCTGTTATATATTTGAATTTTGGGTGCTAAAAATATTGGATTAAAATTAGTTAAAGGATTTGATACAAAAACTTGAATTACGAAGGACAACAACCAACAACTATTCCTTTATTTTTGTCCAAATTGATTTTTGTTCGTGTTTGAATTTCTTTTTCTAAATTTTTATTCTTGAATACTTAATTTGTTACCATCTAGTTCAATTCTTATTTATTCCGAAGTTTGCCTTGTTAAATTGCCTTGTTCTTACTTTTAAAAGCCAAGAATTAGGTGTTCAAAAATTCACTCGGTATTGTTTGCTTTTTTCTACTGTTTTATTGATAAGTTTAATTAAAACATACTTGTGATCTAATTGCTATTTTGTGGGTGTTTTAATTAAAACTTTGATATAATTCTTTGAGTGAAAAAAGGCAAGAAAGTGTGAGCTTAAAAGAGGGTAAAAGCCAAAACTAGTATGCAAACACGAGTGTCGAGACCTTGATTGAGTGAAACACGTAGGGGAGTGAATTTGGTGAGCTCCTATTTTATTTTTGTGATACTCATACTAACATGGCAGATTCAAGGGTGAGAATAGGAGATCTACCTTTGAGAATTAATGAAGAAGAGTCCATAGAATTCAAAGGAGATTCCTAAGCTTCGAAGAGTGGAGATGAGCACACAGACATAAGGGCCATCATGGAGCAATTACAGTAGATGAATGCTCAATTTGATCACATAAATCAAAGGATGGATAGGTTAGAAACATCACAACGAAGATTGAATACAAGGTTTGAAGCTCATAGAGGTCGAGGTCGAGGTCCAGGAGGCCTAGGATGACTTAGAGAAGAATTCGGGGAAGGTAATTTTGGAGATGACTTAGATAAGGGATATAATGAAACTTTTGAACCTCAAGGAAGGCCAATCCATGGGAGAGCACCAAGGAATGAAGATGATGACCTTGGGAATAGCAAGGTAAACATTCCACATTTCATGGAAAAAATTGACCCGGAAGCTTATTTGGAATGGGAGGAGGAAATGAAGATGATTTTTTACTGTCACAACTATTCGGAGGCAAAGAAAGTTAAATTGGTAGCAATGGAATTTGGACATTATGCACTCCAATGGTGGACTAATGAGCAAAGTACCTGAAGAAGAGTTGGTGATGACTTGATTACTACATGGCAAAAAATGAAAGGAGCCATGAGGAAGCGTTTTGTGCCATCACACTATCATAGGTTGCTGTATCAAAGACTTCAATCTTTATTTCAAGGAAATATGTCCCGTGGAGGATTATTATAAAGAGATGGAGATGCTTATGATGAGGTTAAGCATGAATGACGATAGGGAAGCAACCATGGCAAGGTTACTTAGTGGATCGAATCGTGAAATAGCTAACCAATTGGAATTGCAATAATATGTGGAATTGGAGGAAATGTTGCATGTGGCTATTAAATTTGAGCAGCAATTCAAGAGGAGAGGTACAAGCTCAAGGTTTGGAGGGGTTTCAAGTAGCGGGTGGACAAATTCAACTAGTTGGAGAAGCAACCCCACGTTTGAGCCAAGGCTAAAACCGAATCAAGATGAAGGGAGTACCATTCAGCCAAGGAAAGACAACCAAGCCGAACTTGTTCAAGTACACAAATCTGAAGGTAAATATGATCTTAAACCTTCAAGGACTAGAGATATTGTTTGCTTTAAGTGCCAAGGCCTAGGACATATTGCCAACCAATGCCCAAACCGAAGAATAATGGTGTTAAAGGACAATGGCGAGTTGGAATTCGATAGTGATGATGCTGAAATTGAGACAGAGCATGAAGAGGAAGAAATTGAAGATGAAGCCAAAACCCTAAAGGCTTCAAATCCTAAATTGAGCTTGGTGAGTGTATACAAGGATGAGGATCAAGTTCATAGAGAAAACATCTTCCATACTCGATGTGAAATTGAAGGTAATATATGTAGTATGATAATTGATAGTGGAAGTTCTATTAATGTAATTAGTAATATGGTAGTTGATAAATTAGGATTAGCAACCATTAAACTTCCTGAACCATATAGATTACAATGGCTTAATGATAGTCGTGAGATGAAAATAACTAAACAAGCCAAAGTAAAATTCAGCATTGATAAATATGCGAATGTTGTATTGTGTGATGTTGTTCTTATGAATGCAGGTCATATTTTGTTGGGTAGACCATGGCAATTTGATAAGAATGCCATACATTATAGGAGAGAGAATTCCATTGGATTTAAATTTAAAGGGAAAAAGGCTAAGCTGGAGCCATTAACTCCAAAAGAAGTATTTAGAGATCAACTTCAAATGCAACAAAGGAGGGAGGCCAAAAGCTTAAAGAAAGGACTACTATGGCACCCACAGTAACAACACCAATCCAAGGAGGTAAGGCCAAACAAAGCCAATCAAGTAAGTCTCCTAAACTCAAACTTGAAGGGAAAAAAATAGAGAAAGCTAAGAAAGAGAAAGAGAGAGCAAAACCCGAGAGTAAGAGTGGAAAAAGTGGTTCCATAAGTGGGAAAGAAAAAGAAAGAAAAGAAAAGAAAAATAAAAAATTTTATCTTAGCTTTGGTGATGTTAATAAAGCAATTTTGAATGAGAAACCATTGCTAGTTATGATTTATAAAAATGCTTATTTAAAAATGCTTTTGTTGTATAGAACTTTCTTCCTATTGTTGAGAGCTTTACTTAGTGGAAATTTAAAAATTTGGAAAAGATTATTTACTAACTTTAAAAAGTGTAATTTTTACCATAATGAGCATGCATTTCTAGATTTTGTTGTGTGAGTGTTTGATCCAGGAGATTTGGTTTGGTTGCACGTAAGAAAGGAAAGGATTCCCTAATGAAGGAAGTCCAAGCTTATGCCTCGTGGAGATGGACCTTTTCAAGTTTTGGAGTGGATTCATGAAAATGCCTACAAACTTGATTTACCGGGTGAGTATGATGTTAGTACTACATTTAATTTTGCTGCCTTATCTCCTTTTGCTACAGGTGATGACTTTGATTTGAGGGAAAATCCTTTTCAAGAGGAGGGGAATGATAAGAATCCGCTCGAGCCCGCACAACTGACAACCCATTGGGGTGCTAACTCGATACGGATGAAGACCAGACCGATCACTAGGGCTCAAACTAAGAGATTTAAGGAAAATCTGGCTAATTTTATCCAAGGAGTAATTAATTCTCAAAGGGTCTTGTTAATACCCAAGGATACAAGATCCGTTTTAAGCATACAAGTGGTGAAGGCCAATACGGACCCGAGTAGCTGTTTTCGTGCAAATATGGACTCTGGACTGCAAAAAATGGTTCCAACACTTCATGGATTCAATGAATATCATTAAGAGGGCACGGAATCCAGCCAAAGCAAAATCAAAAGCATTTAAAATGGGCTTGTAGGAGCAGGAAGTCAATTTGGCTGAAAATATGCTGTTTAGCTGCTAGCTTTGACTATTCTTCTTATTCAAGCAAGTTTGACCTATTCCAATCAAGAGGCAATGTGTGGAAATCATTATTAATTATATTTGGCATCCTACATGGATATGGAAGCTAATTTGAAGCCCTAAACAAGTTGGAGATTAGTCAAAGTTAGCTTAATTAGAACGATAGTCAATTTGTTTCCTAATTTTATTTTAACTTTTTGTTTTAGGAAATTAATCTTTTATTTGGTTTCTATTTATTTATTTTCTATAAATAACAATTTAGGAAAGTTATTATTTTATTATTTTCATTGTAAATTAATTAATTACCATTTCAAAATTAAGGAATTTATTGATCTAAATTATATTAGGAAAGGAGGTGATTTTCAGCCATCATTAGGTTTCCTATTCTATGTGGCCGGTTTTACCTAATTAATTAGGATTTTATTTTGTAACGTTTTTATCCTATTTAGGGGATTGTTTTATCAATAATATACAGTACATTATTCATATAGAAAATTAATTGTGAGATTGAATTTCTCTTTATTCTCTTTGAACACCTAAAGCACCATTAAAAAGTGTGTGTTTTAGTTTTGACTTATCAATAGGATATCCATCACTTATTGTGGTATCTTTATTATACCAAGGTTTCTAATCACAAGTTGGTTAGGGGTTGAGGTCATTCCATTAAAATCTAAACTTAATTGAGATTCACGCTAATATAATACGGATTTACGCATATGTCGACCTAGGCTCGTATCAATTTGTGACCTATGATCATTCAATATTTTTTTAATATAAAAATATCATTAAAAATTGTAATTGGTTATCAATCTTTGTACTATGAATAAAACCACTTTTGCAACATATGTTGAGATTAGTTTTTTTCCTGAGTTCTATGGGTTTTCATGGTTATCAAGAAAAAATAAGATATATGGGAAAATCTATTTGTATCGCAATTTGGACTTTACTCCAACACTCATTGTCAAATTCTTAAAAGCCAAGTACATCTCTTAGGATATGTTTGATATACAAAATAGATATTCATGTTGGAATAAGAATATATATTCATAGTAATTAAAAGTGGAAAAACAAATACTTATTCCAATTGATATGTTGTGTTGTTATATTGAATTAGATTTAATGTTTAACCTTAATATAAATAAAAAATGAAAAACAAATAACCTATATAATATATAAAATTAAGATAGTTAGCAAAATTTTTGCTATGTATCATCCTTATATTTATTCTATTTCCATCCAAAAGCTTTATAAAAAAAATAAAATTAATAAATAAAATTGTCTTAACAGTTTCACAATTTTAAAATAATTGCCATACTTTATCCTTAGATTTATTTTATTTCTTTCCAAAGGCATCGTAAAAAATTAAAATTTAGAAATAAAATTGTTTGAGAAATTCTTCAATTTTAATAAGACTTGAAAGGAATAATTTGATCTTGACTTTTAAAAATTTTCAATAATGTGTGGATTTTATTAAGATTTGGCTATAAATCTTTGCAATAACGTGTAAAGCGATTTTAGCATATTTCCACAAATTTTATTTCTACAAATAATTTATATAATATTTTCACAAATAAAAATTCCACAATCTTCACAAAACTTGAAAGAAAAAATTTGATTTTCATTTTTGAAAATTTCTATAATGTGTGGGTGTGAATGTTTTATTTTTTGTGATGGAACAAAACTTGGCAAGAAGAATTTTTTTTCTTCCTCCTTATTTGGTTTTTTTTTTTTTTTGAAATTTTTTAAAGATAAGGTAAAAAAAATGTATATAATAAAATATATTTTTATTATTAAAGATATTTTACACAAAAACTCTGCACACTAATACATATTTATATATGGATATGCAATAAATGTAACTTTATTGTAAAATAATAAGATTACTATGTGGCAATTAATAATAAGATTGATCTCTTTATCAAAAATTTAAAGTGGATAGTGCATTTTTTTCAATATTTGCCAAAAATTGATCAAAAATATACTTATATATATATGATAAGATTTCAATAATGTGGAGAAACATAAAATTGGTTTTATATAAAATGTGGATTTTGTATTTAAAAGTATAATTGAATACTTTTAGGTTTTGGGTAATGTAAATTTTTTTTGGTAGCTAAAGAATGTAATGAAACTTATATAAGACTGAGGATCATCAATTTGATTTGTAATTATGACTGAGTTGATTTTTGTGATTTTATTTAATCTCAAATTATAATTACTATCCCGTATTGGTTTTATTTTATTAACAAGAATGATAATATTATTAAATCATTATTTTACTATTTAATTATTTTTATAATTATATTATTATATTATTGAAAATTTAAAAAAATAGATAAACTCAAACTCGAATGATAATTATTAAATTTAAATTTAAATTGAAAAATTGATAATTATCTACAATTTTAATGCTTAATTAAATATTAAATTATCTAGTATCTAATATTTAATATAAAAGATAATTGAAGATTTTTCAAAAAAATATGTCAAGACATGATTTTTGTTAATCATAAACATGCATATTTATATAGGGTTCGACTAATATTTTCAAGGTAAGATATTTTATATATGGTACAAATAATTGTAAATAAGAACAATTTTTAAATATATATAAAAGGAAAAATCCTAAAATTAAAAGAAAAAACATATATTAGATAATGGAAGAGATTTAGGGCAATACACTTATTCCATTTAAATCGAGTTCTTTATCTAATCAAATTAAACCTTTTGTACAGAGAAATAAAATATATTTGAAGTTTATATTATGATAGAGAGATAAAGATATATTTTAAATTTATACTTTAAAATATAAATTTCAAGAATTAAAATTTAAAAGTTAAAAAAATTGAATTTAAAAAAAATTGTTCAAAAGTTTGTTTTATCAAAAGTCTCACAACTCTATAAACAGTGGAAGAAACAGAGGGAGAAACCCAAAAAGAAAAAGATTTTGGAAAAATAGTATAAAAAGGTCAAAAAATACATAGAAGAGACAAAAGTAAAAAATTAAAAAATTAAAAAAAATTAAGAAGGAAGAAAATGTATAGAGAAAAAAAAAATATTAATATAGGTATAAGTGTTATGCGATAATAAAGTTTGTAGATACTATAGATGAAAATTTTCTAGTATAAAATTTTATCTTCCAATTATTTGTCAATATTTTTAGTGTGATTTAATATGATGAATATAAATTGTTTGATAAGTATAAAGTTGATCATACAATGATTTATGCTTCTATAACTCATATTTTTTTTGTCAATTTTATTGAAGATATAATTGAAAAGATTGAAGTTAAAGACAATGCTGAGTGCTAAGAATCTTGAGAAAAGACCAACAGATTTATTGATATTGTGCTTTCGAACTAGGAGTTATTTCATTTATAATTATTTTAAACGTTAAATGGTAATCTTATTTGCATATATCATTGGACGAGTTTTGATATATATATATATATATTTCAAATGAAATAAACTTATGTATAATTTATGACTAAAGTTTTATGTGATATTTATGGTTATCTAGAAGTAATTATCATATTCCAAGTGTATCATGTCAAAAGATTCAAAAGTTATATTAATTTATAACTTTTAATAATTATATATATTCCAATTAAAACTTTATTTGTGGAATGCTATTTATACAATGCTTTAATATTTGATTTCATTATAATTAATTAAATTTTATTGATAATTATCGAAATCATCTATTGTAGCTACACTTCCTGTCCATCGCACGGGTTTAACACTAGTATGATAAGATAATGCTAAAGTGAACACTTATTTGGTTTTTTTTAAAATAAAATATTTAATTTGACATATAATGATTTAAAAAAATATATATATATATATATATATATATATATATATATCATTTTTAATACAATAGTCATTATTTCAAAACTTTGGAGTATTTATGAGTTTTTATCTTGTTAAGGAGAGAGAATGTCAGTTAGCAAAAAAGGTGCTAAGGAAAAGGGTATTTCTGAATTGTTTCTATTGAAAAAAAAATTCAACACCGAGCGTCTCTAATTGTGCAAGCGTGCAACCTTCTGAATTAAAGAAAGTAGAAAAAATAATAATAATTACAATTGTAAAAATAAAATAAAATCAGACGACTGTATTTGATTGAAAAAAACAAAGAATTAACAAGGTTCTAATGCCTTAAGGATTAAAGGATTTTAATCAACTAAGAAAAATAAATAAGAACAATGTCGATAATAATAATAATGATTAAAGCCAATAAAATAGAAGGCCTAAAGATCAGCACAAAATTAAATGGCTAAAACTAAATAAAAACTAAATAATAAATGGCTAGAAGGCCAGTTTTATGTTGAAAAGCTAAAATTAAAAATGAAAGAAAGATTCTGGTGTAAAGAGATGTAGTAGAAGTTGAGGCCTCGTTCAATAAGTAAATGAGGCTTCAATATATTATAAAAGAAGCTGCCCGCAAATCTTTTACTTTTTTAATATGGGATAATTGAAAAACGTATACTTCTAAAATCCAATTAGTTTTCTTTTTTCTAATTCATGTGGAATATTTTTTTCTTTATACTTCCTTATTATCTTAAACTAAAAATATTGGCACAAACAGCTTCAAATCACAGGGTAGCTTTGGTAATACTATATTAAATCTAAGGTCCCTAAAGTTTGGATTAATCACAATTTAATCCATAAGGATTTGGAAATTACAGCTAAATGAGGATGTGGATAATATTATTTTGATGGGTGTGAATGAAATAATAGAGTGAAGAGATGATACCTTTTTGAAACTAGAAGTGAAATAATAGAGTGAAGAGATGATACCTTTTTGAAACTAGAAGAGCTAAATTATATTTAAATCAAATTTCAAAAAACGTGGATGAAATTAAATTTTTTTGTAAATCAACCAATAGTTGTTGACTATAGCCAAATACTTATTATTATTATTGTTATTATTATTTTGCAGAAAGAATTTTTGACTCTCTAATAGAGCATTTTAATTAAAAAATAAAAAGGCTACACTAAATATAGGCTAAGTCTGTATCTTTAAAATTAAGGTCATGCTTGATTTATGAAATAAATATAGGAATAAAATGTCTATTCCATATTTTAGTTTTTCCTATATTTGTTAAGTTTTGGCAATAGCTATGCTATAAGAATAAATATGCATTCGTTTGAAGGTATAACAATTCCTTTTTAAAATCTTAAAATTTCTATTCCTATGTACTAATTTAGATAACCTTTGAGATATTCTTATCATGTTTAGATTTATATTTATTATCACATACTAAAAATATATAAATAAATTTAAATTTTAACTTTTAATTAATTTTTACCAAATTTGAACATTTTAAAAACTATATATTTATAAAGGCTAAACATTGATTTTAAATTAATATTTTTATCAAACATATAAATAAATTTTTTCCATTTTTTTATTTCCAAGAATAACTATTTCTAGTTTTAGAAAAATAAAAATAATTTTTTTGTATATTAAACGCACATTAAATTAAAAGGATAAACTTAAAATTATTTTAACTATTTATATTATTATATCTTGATGTGATTGAAAAATGACTGTATATTTGTGTATATATAAAATATATTTTATTCATGTACAAGTTACCAAGAGAGTTTTACTGAAAATCCTCACGTTTAGGTTCAACATAGTAAGGATTGGTCTACTCTTTGGCAAGCTGTAACTTGCAATTTGATCAATTTCAATTAAATGATTTTGGTCTACTCTTCTGCTTGCTGTAACATGCAAGTTGATCAATTTCCATTAAATGATTTTTTTTTTTTTTGGGGACAAAATTTCCATTATTATTTTTTTCTTTTTATAAATTTTCCATGGGACAAAATTTCCATTATTATTTTTTTCTTTTTATAAATTTTCCATTAAATGATTTGAATTTAGGAAAAGGCAAATATGGAATTCCCTATCATGTGTCTCAATCAACTAAGTAAAGCCAAAAGAAACTTCCATGTTTAAATCTCCAATACACAATATCTCTTTTCCAGCTATATATCACACCGCATTTACTTTTGACTTTGTTATTCTTACAACAAATTATCACATTATCACATAAGAAATTGGTAGTAAGTAATGGCTATAGACTAGAGTCATAGCTACGTTCCGCTTATCAATTTCTAGATGTTAAAATATTAAAAAATAAAAAATAAATAAAAAATAAAGTGGAATAGAGAAATAACATGTAAAGATTTATTAGGTTCACTAAAATATTGACCTGTATCCACAAAACACATGGTTCAAAACGCAAAATTGTCGTTGTTGTTCATATTATTATTATTAACTAGTTGGTTTGTGGTTGCTTGGGGTGCCAATATGGTTGCCATGTCCATGCTTTTTCATTTCTCTTAGTACCTTTTTTCTGATTATTATTACTATTTGCTTATGATACATGAACAGTTACAGATATAATAATAGATAATTTATGACATTGTGCTGTTTTGGAATTTTGTAATCTCTATAGTGAGATCAAGCACGGGTATAAGCATAAGGTGATCTCTCAATGGAGATGCATGTTTGTGCTAACACAGAAAAAAAAAAATAAACTAAACATGTATTAATCATATATATCAATAAACGATACAGCACTATATTTTTAGGATCTACATGCAGTAAAAACAATTATTCAATTAGATTACTAATCTTTAAATATAGCTACCATTGATTCATTGAATTCTTTGGATCTTTTAACCTGCAAAACATACAACAACAAAGAAACATAAAAGCAATGTTTAATTAACATACTTTTCTCTAACATTTATCCCTGAAATATTCAATAAGCAGCCAATATAGATGCCTTAAGCCCTAGTATGCTATTAATCCCATATGTATCATATCACCTTAATTTATACTACCAACAAACTCTTAGCC
The DNA here is from genome assembly GCF_031755915.1 of Ziziphus jujuba. Taxonomy (NCBI): domain Eukaryota; kingdom Viridiplantae; phylum Streptophyta; class Magnoliopsida; order Rosales; family Rhamnaceae; genus Ziziphus; species Ziziphus jujuba. Next base: position 17,969,666 of record NC_083386.1, on the reverse strand, counting down.
TTTTTGAAAACTAAAGTCATGTGTTTGTCACATGACTTATATTCCATAATTTTATGCACACAGAATAATCAATATATAATAATTAATAAAAATAATGATACGATAAGTTCTAGTTACATTATCAAACAAACTCTATACAGTTTTATTATAAATTTATATTTTTACCCCATTTAAAACTACTGTGAAGGATATTTACTAATTAAATATTTATGCTTAGAAGTATAAGATTGAACATTTTAAATACATTTAGAAATATATGGTTGAATATTTTAAATGTATTTACAAGTGTGCGATTGAATATTTTTAAATATGAATATTTTAGATGTGTTTAGAAGTATGAAATTGAATATCTTAAATGCATTCAGAAGTACGATACTGAAAATCTTAAATATGAACATCTTAAATATGAACATCTCAAATATGTTTAGAAATATGTGACTGAACATCTCAAAATTCAGAAGTATACAATAGAATATCTTCAAAGACATTCATAATTTTGAAACCGAACATTCCAATGAATACATTTTTCCATTGTCCAAAAGTATTCTAATCAAAACGAAAATGTTGTGGACTTTCCAAACTATCAATTTTGTCCAAAAGCTTTGTAAAGAAGTTTTGTTGGTTGGTGTTTGATTTGTAAACAATTTATGAGAAAAAAAAGAGTGTTTTTTGGCTTAGTTAAGACTCTATGAATCGTAGGTATTTGAAATACTGTATAAAGTTATTTTATAATTTTTTTTTTATATTTAAATGTTATTGCATTAAGAAAGATACTATATATAGTTCTTTTAGAATTGTGAAAAGAACTTTTCTAATAATAAATGGGAATATGCCAATTAGGCTTTTGGAAAAAATAGGTCTCTCAATCGCATGGTTAACTAAAGTATTATAAGGAGTGTGTGCCCAATGCCTTCCTACAAAAGTCAATAAACAAGCAATCCCATTATTGATACAAATTAGTTCTGTAAATGAGTCAAATAATTATGATTAGTCCACACAAAATATCTAAAAATTCTCCCACTTGGACAGCATAATCATCACATATATCAACAAAGTCACTTACTACAAAATTTTCCAAAATGAAATACCATTTCATCTAAGCAAATGCATGCCAATAAGGCATAACAGCATAACAGATCAAGAAGTAGAGATTTCTCAGCAAATCTTCCAAACACTAGATACCATTTCAACAGAGCACATTGTATGCCATAAACTCAGTCCAAGTAATAAAGATTTATCTTACCATGTGCAATACCCTAAACACATAATACCATTTTATTCAAGTAGATTGCATATCAATAGGATACAACAAACTAAAACTGGATTCACTATGATATCTATGGATTAACATACACATATATAGAGACTAAATGTCTCAAAACATGCCTACTAGCATAAGAAGCAACAATATGTGTAAGAAACATCTTAATATATATAATAATCCACACATGCATGTAATAATCATAAAAAAATATTCAATGATATATAATATATAATATGGACATTCAACGGAATAATACAATTTGCAGAATTACCACAAAAAACAATATTGGCCATGTAATAAAAGTGTACCAAAAAACATGTATCATAGTCTTAACCATGCCACATACACAACCTCAATAATGAAAGAAGTTGTAAGTGTTTTTCTAACATTATTTCACAAATCAACTTCTACTGCCATGATAAAATAAATAAATGAATAAAAACATGCTCAGTTCCACACTTTAATAATCTATACAATCATCATGATCAGCTCCTAAACCCTACTACAATAAAGTAGTGGTGTTTTGATCTCAGAACAAACATATGACTTTCTTATGATATACATAATTAAGACTACTGAAGCATTTATCAGAACACATACACAATATAAACATGGTGTGCACAATCTTGAATATACATCAGACTGCCATAAGAAAATGGTACTACTCACATTTGTCCATTTTCATTCTCATTATTGGGACAAAAATCCTTAGAGAAATTGTCATCTTTTAACGATAAATACCATATTACTATAATTATTGTACAAATTACAACTTTAAAATCCTATTAACACAGGCTCTCATAAGACAACTGCAATAATAATTAGCGTTATCTCTAAGAATTTTTGTTTCCAGTATAAATGAAACCTTTTTAAAGATTTTTTTATTTAAAAGTGGCTACAAAAAATTTATTTTCCCTTAGTTAACGGGTCAATATCGATAGAGGCTATCAGTATGTTATCAACATAAAATACCATAAATAATAAAATGCTCCCATTAACCCTTATATGCATTGATCAACAATCTTCGCCTTAAAAATATTCTTGATGACAACTTTAACAAACTTGAGATACCACTGCCACAATGTCTACTTAAGACCATAAATGAACTTTTTAACTATAAAAATTAAATTCTCATTCCCCATTGCATGGAAACCAATTGGTTAGATGATATACATGTCCTTATATAACTCTTAATTTTGTAAAATATTTTGACATCCATTTGATACAACTATAAGTCATAGTGGGTCAAAACTACAATAATAATTCTAAAAGAATCCCTTATAGATACAAGGACCCTTTATAATCAATTCCCTTCTATTGATTAAACATTTTGCCAACTAACCTAACCTTATACCTTTCCACTTGACCATTGGAGTATTTATTGGTCTTATAAACCCATCACATACAACGGCTTACTACCCTTTGGTAACTTAACCAAATCTTGTACTTCATTTAATGCCATTAATGTCATATCATCTTCTAACCAAGAGTTAGACAATGAAATGCTTATGGCCTTGTCATATGTGAATAGATCCGACTCATCACTTATTTCAAACTTTTGTTTTTGCCTATAAACCTTGTATAGTCAAGTATAATAGATCTCTAAACTCTTTGTGACCTCTTAAAAGGCTCATAAACAACATCTTCATCTAGAACATCTCGAGTTCTCTTAATGGATTTAATTTTGATTGACGATTGGTTCCATAACAATCATATCAATAGTATCTCTAACAAGAACATAAACAGTGGGAACAAATGCACTTTCCTTTCTAAATACAAGCTCCATTGGGCCTTTTCTATCATTAATATAAAAAAACACCTGCAAAATAAACAACCTTATCTAAGTCGATGTGGAACCCCTAGATCCTAAATAATATCCAACATAATAACCATTAAAGGTTTTAAAATTCGAAATCTTAACTTGAGAATTATAGACCATAACCTCAGCTTTAGAAACTGAAATACAATAGCAGGTGTAAATTAGGCATTACTTGTCACCCATAAGAAAATTGGCAAATTAAAGTTTGACAACACACACTGCACTATATCCATCAAAGTCTTATTCCTCTTCTTATCTATATTGTTTTCCAAGGAGTGTCAGGCATTATATATTACATATCGATGTCACACTCACAAAAATAAATGGAGAATGACCTTAGGTTTTATCTAGTCTTGTCATATTTACCATTGCATTCGCTACCCCTGCTAAACATCTTAAACGTTAACTTCTTATTCATATAAAGCTCAATCTTCACGTTGAACTCTTTAAATGCAACCTAAGCATCAATCATAGATAAGTACAACATATATATAAGAGAAGAAATCATCAATATAGGTAATAAAATGCCTAAACTCACTCATAACAAGTGGTATAACAACGTTAAGCCATCAACTCTCAACAATTGAATTTCTAATAACCAAACTTATGGCAAGAGTTACCCTATCCATTAAAAAATTCTTTTTTCCCACCTACTGATGACATGCCACCTTTTATGCCAATGAGATTTGGCATCAAAGTCTTTCTTATTGGGCTTCAAATCTTTTCCGTTATTTGTAAAAATGTTCTTGGATTTGTCTTCTTGATTGATCACCATAGTAAATGATTTAGACTTATTCCACTTGATGTCATCCTCTTCCTCAAAGAGAATAGTAGATAACTCTTCCAAACCATATCCAAACTTTCCAATGTGTTGATGCATGGCCTAAAATTGTCAAAATTAGACAAAAAGCTTTTAATTATGATATAGGTAAGATATTTCAAACCAATGTCTATATCAAGGTCCATGAACTTGTTCTAATAAGAGAAAAGTTTCTAAATAAGCTCTTTTTACCACTAACTTTATCATACACAATAGAATTAAACAAATCCAAATAGTTGTGTTTCTTATTTTATCAAACTTGGTAAATTTCATAATAAGCTAATTCGTAGTATCCATCTATAGAGTACTTGAAAATATTAAATCATCCATGTGATTCTCTCTGATCATCAAAGAACACTTACACAAGTTCTTTAAGTTTTTATACAACATTTTAGTCATGGCCGTATTATAATTATATGGTATCTTTAATGGATTGATTTCTAATGAAAAATCTAGCTTCATGATAGTAAAAATCATTAACAAATCTTTCTACACATCTAATAATTTGTCCAATTGAATTATATCATGACATTTATAAGTAGAGTATAAAGGGTGGTCTTAGCTGTAGAAATAACAAAAACAGGAATGTAGTAGCAAGGACAATGCAAATGCTATCTTCTCAGCCCTTTTTATCCAAATCAAAATACCTGTAATAACACTAGGGTCCATATAGCATAAAGGATAACTATACATGGATTAGGGACAATCAAGCAAATCACCACAATCATATGCATTTAACTAAGTCATCGACAAGGTAACTTAGAACCTAAGATTCATGGTATTTAATCTACTTACACTGTCATTCGTAGCATACTATTAAGTAATTAAACTACTTCTAGGGCAGCTTAATTTCTCTTACCATACCTTGGTATATAAGTGGGAGAGAAAATGATACATTGGTAATTTTATGAAAAGGACATACACACTAGGTTTTGCTACAGGCAAGTATTTAGACATCTTATCCACTTTACTAATTTCACATTGACACCCATGAATTGGACAAAATCAAGTCTCACAATACGCGAAGACATAAAATTCCATTCAATGTGTCAACTTTTATTTCATTAGCACCCATGATATGTAAAAATTAAGCCTCAGTGCAGATGAGTATTTTAAGTTCCACACGTCTATGCCAACTAGGCACTAAGCCTCATGATAATTCAAAGTTTGGAATGCCAAACATTAGGTTATGGAAGCACTTAGACAATCTTCACCACTATATCAAATATTCCATGAAATCTCCAAATGGGAAATTTAACCAAAAATACATTTAATATGACCATGGGTATTTTTAAAATTCATATAAAATTGGGAATGGAGATGATTTTCCAAAAAAAAAATTGCATAAATAATTAAAAAAAATTTTTTAAGGGAAAAACATTTCATGCTGACATTAGTAGATGACATATCATGTGTTAACATCACCAACTGACATCAACATAATGATAGAAAATTATTTGCTTTATGGAGTTTCTTTCAGCTTCAACTGAGTCGCAGGTAAACTCAGTTTTCAAATAAGTGGACCTGCCAAATTATGCACTTTTTGCTATGGATTCCAATAATCCTTGTGCCATTATTTTCATCTTGAAGTGAATAATAAAACCCATAAATCGATTTTCCCAAAACAAGTTGAAAATTCAATAGCCAAACCAAAAAATATATTGAAATAAAGTTCTTATTTTGTCAAATTTTATTTGGTTTTAGACTATATTGGGTGCACAAACTTAATCCATCGCACCTCAAAATCAATTCAAAACAAAACCTAAATCTCAATTTTGGCAAAAAGCTTAGTGGAAATAAAACTCAAGACCAAGAACAATTGGTGAGGTGTTTCATTGTTTTTTCCTTTTTACACTGAATTGGATGCCAAAGTAATTCCACTGATAAGCTAAAACACTCATTCACTAATTGTGTTTTAGGTGTTCAAAATAACAAAGAGAATTCAATCTCACAAATAAATGTCTTTATATTATTAATGATGTGTTCTTCCTCAAAAACAAGTCCTTTTATAGGGTAAGAGAAAACAAAATAAAATCCTAAAATAAAAAGGAAAAACCGGCCATGCAATGAAGAATCCTAATATGGCTGAAAGTCTCCTCCTTTCCTAATCTAATATGGATTAATTAATTCATTTATTTTGAATTAGGAATTAATTAATTTACAATGAAAATAATAAAATAATAACTTTCCTAAACTTATTTCTCCAGTAAATAAATAAATAAATAAAAAGTAATGGTAATTTCCTAAAACAAAAAGTAGAATCAAATTAGGAAACTAAAATACTAGTTTTTTGACCAAGTTGACTTTGACTAATCTTTGATCAATTTAAGCTCCAAATCAGCTTCAATATGCTTTGCAGGATGCCAAATAAGCTTATTATGGAGTTCCACACGTTGCCCTTGCTTGGAAGTGTTAGGTATAAAATATTGATGATTTTATGCCATATTTATAGCTTAATATTTGTTAGTTTGTGTTAATTTGTTATGGAAAGATACTTAATTATGTATTTTTCTTAATCTAAGTGAAAGAGGAAGAATTTAAGAAAACAACCATAAAGATGGATTCCTTGGGTCGAATTATGGTGGGAAGCAAGATTTGAGCTCGAACGGACTAAGCATTAAAAAGATTCCAAAAAGATACCTTGAAGATTCCATAAAGATTCTATCGGGAATTTCATGATGGAAGTGGATGTCATATGAATCATCAAGATCTGAGGATTTCAAATGTCTCGTTATTTTTGGACTTCGAGGTGCGAGCAAAAAGTTATCATCATTTAAAGTTTGGAACTTTTAAGGAGGAATATTCTAGTTAAATCTCCACCATTGATCAAAAGAGGAAATCAAGGAAATTTGAGGACCAAGATAAAAACAAGTGGCAATAATTTGTTAATTTATCATTAATGAGGCACATGTCATGTCACATGCTTCAAGTAAGAGAGAGAATTGAATAATTATGAATACTAGGGCATTTGATTTCACCACTAACTATTCCAATTTAATTACTTAAATATATAAATTTAATTAACTAGTAATTTTGTTAACCACACATAATCACAAAATTAATCAAAAGTAGTTTCCACTCACAATTGACAATATTCATATAACCTAATTTATTCCTTCCGGCCTATAAATTAAATCATGCAAATTCATCAAGCATAGATTAAGCAAATAATATGGCATGAGACATAACTATTTTCCAATGAATTCAAAAACTTGATGTGTAAAATCAACTCGCAAGTGCACGAATCGTTTTCAAGTAATAAAGTGGAAAAATAGGGTTGTCGTACCCAAGGGATTAAGAATTAAATACCAAAGATAATTAGGTTTTGGTAATATTTGAACTAAAATTTAAGATGGCAATTGAAAACTAAATAAACTAAATTAAACAAAAGCAATCAATTAAAATTAGATTAATTTCAAGTAAGAGAGAGAATTGAATAATTATGAATACTAGGGCATTTGATTTCACCACTAACTATTCCAATTTAATTACTTAAATATGTGAATTTAATTAACTAGTAATTTTGTTAACCACACTTAATCACAAAATTAATCAAAAGTAGTTTCCACTCACAATTGATAATATTCTCATAACCTAATTTATTCCTTCCGGCCTATAAATTAAATCATGCAAATTCGTCAAGCATAGATTAAGCAAATAATATGGCACGAGACATAGCTATTTTCCAATCAATTATGCATTCATGTAAATCATTGGAGATCCATAATATTATCCTTTTCCAAGCTCAAATATTATTAAAATCATTCATTCCTTCCGGCCTATGAAAGCATTAAATATACCAATGATTTATTAACAGAACATATTACTAATTAAATAAAACTCAACATATATTAAAATAATTAAACCTTCATAGTTAGGGCTACATCATAGCCCTAGCTATGAAAATTAGTTCATGGTAAAAATAATTTCAACATCGATAATTATTAAAAATAATAAGATTCACAATTAAAGAGAAAGGAAAAGAGAATAAAAACTATTGAAGAAATTCTCCTCCAAGAGCTCTCAAAGTCGTAGCCTTCTTTTCCAAGCAAGCCCACGTCTCTCTGCCTCCTCCAAGCTCTCCAATTGATCTTCTAAAACTCTAAAACTTTAAAACCCTAGAACCCTTAAGAGAATCTTAGAAACTCCCAAAATTTGGTTTGTTTCTATTTAAGCCTCCTAAAAGCTCTAAAATAACTCTCTAAACTTCTATCTCTTCCTTCAATGTGGTGGGGGTTATATATATAGGGCCTTGGGAATCTTTTTCTCTTTATTTTCAATGTGGGAGTCTTGGAAGATACCTTTTCTAGGCCATGAAAAGGGTTGGACGAATTTCATGTGTAAAAAGGAAATTGTATTTTACTTGCTCTCTACTATTTTCCTTTTATCTAATTCCTCCTAAAAAAATAGTTAATTAGTCTAATTTACCCTTAATGAAGCATGTGACATGACATGTGCCTCATTAATGATAAATTAACCAATTATTGCCACTTGTTTTTATCTTGACCCTCAAATTGCCTTGATTCCCTCTTTTGATCAATGGTGGAGATTTAACTAGAATATTATTTTTTATAAATTCTAAACTTTAAATGATGATAACTCTTTGCTCGCACCTCGAAATCCAAAAGTAACAAGACATTTGAAATCCTCAGATCGTGATGATTCATATGACATCCACTTCCATCATGAAATTCCCGATAGAATCTTTATGGAATCTTCAAGGTATCTTTTTGGAATCTTTTTAATGCTTAGTCCGTTCGAGCTCAAATCTTGCTTCCCACCATAATTCGACCCAAGGAATCCATTTTTATGGTTGTTTTCTTAAAATTCTTCCTCTTTTACCTAGATTAAGAAAAATACATAATTAAGTATCTTTTCATAACAAATTAACACAAACTAACAAATATTAAGCTATAAATATGGCATAAAATCATCAATATTTTAGACCTAACAAATACCCCCAAACTTAAGATTTGCTAGTCCCTAGCAAAGAAAAAGAATAAGAAAAATTAATCTTTTGAAGAACATAAGATACTTTAATGAGGTGCCTCAAAGATTGTATAACATATGACTTTTCAAATGGTTTCAAAGTAATTATGTAGCTCAATACCTTATATTCTATCCAACATATATGATACTTCCAATGTGTGTGTGTGGAAATCAATTTATACACTTAATTATCATATGCTTGAATAAATTTACAAGAATTAGAGATTGATAATAAAGTATGAACTACCATATGCTTGACTTAATTATCACTTTCCACTAATGTAGGTTAATGCACCACCTTAAATCATTAGGACTTCATGGTTTCTATTGTTAAGGCTAATGGATAAGGCTAAAGAAAGAAAAGGATAAGATATAATAAATCAAAGAAAGAACGCTAAAATTAAATATCAATTAATAAATTACTTGTAAAATTTGTTTCTTTATTAGAACTTCTTCAATTTCAATATCCTTTTTCTCCTTTTTATTGTGCATATATTCTTCAAATCACACATATTCTTTCTTTTTTTTTCTTTCTTTTCCACTAAACCCCCAAACTTATTTTTCTTCTTATTGCACATTCAAACCTCCAATTTACACAAAAATGCATACTAGAGCCAAATTCACCAAATACTTAACCTCCAAACTTTTTTTTTTCTTTTTCAACACTCAAACAAGCTCACAAGCATATATTCATATCAATTCAATTAAAGCTCTCTTTGTAGTATGTTCAAGGTAGGAAAAAGAAATTTAAGGCTCAAAAAGGGTAAGTAAATCTGCTTTAATGAAGAAAATGCTCTAATACATCTTTATGCATCCTAAAGGCTCAAATAAGGTACTAGTGGAAGATAATGTATTAGGTTGGCTTGAAAGGCTCAAACTTAAACAAAGATGGCCTAAATCATGTTCTTAGTAATGCATTCACCTAGGATTTCGCCTCAAGCAATAATCAAGCAAGTTCTAGAGTTCAATTAATAATAAAGTACTCTAATTCATGCAAACCTTCTTCAAAACACAATCTAAATTATGCATTATTGATTATGTGCTCAAAATTTATTGAAAGTAACAATATGTGAATATAAATTCAAGCATTTAGGCATACACAAAAACAAATCCACCATCTAAAAACCAATTTATTTTCAATCATAGTGTTATCATTGGCTCATTAAAATACTTAAGAAAACACCACAAAAACAAATTTTTTTTTTCCTTAATAATGAAGGAAAATAAAAACTAAAACCAACATTTTTGAAAACTTATAAAAACACTTAAATGGACAAGATTTAAAAGATGCAAAGCATGCTTTTCACCCCCAAACTTAAAATGAACAATGTCCTCATTGTGAACAACATAAAATAAAGCAAAAGTAAATAAAAGGTAAAGAATACTCCCCTTTGAAGACATGGAATGTTCCTCGTAATGTGAAAACTTGAGAAAAAACCTACATGTTGCATTTTCCCTACACACCACGCGGCCAAAAAGAAGGGCATGTATCCATACAATTTGATGTACTCCAATGCATATTCAAGGTAGTTATACTCCAAAAACCTAACTTTAGACTTGAAATTCTCAACATTCGTCTTTTGCTCTTTTACACCTAAACATCTTAAAACCTTGCAAAAACTCAAACAAAACACATCAAAACCACCTAAAAACAAGAAAACCACTAAAAACAACTAAAATAAATAGATAAATATAAGGTAAAGAAAGAAACTTGGGTTGCCTCCTAAGAGCACTTGTTTAAATTCACTAGCTTGACTTCATCCTTTTGATGTTCAACCTGGATTAAATATATAAATGATGTCATCCTCATAATATTGTCCAAGCTTATGATATGGAAATTGTGCATGATGATAATCTTGTGGCCTTAGAAAACTTTTAACTCCTTGTCCTATATAAGTCTCAATTTGAACTAAAAGCATGAATTGAACTTTCCTTTTGGTAGATTGGATTCTTTTAGGTCCAAAAATGCTTTGGTTGTCTCCTTTTGGGATGAATCAACCTCAATTGCATTTTTGGAGCATGGATATACATCTTGGGCTCTTGAAAATTCAATATTTGGCTTGAAAATTTGAGATTTAGTCTCTGTTGGTAAGCAATCTTCTTGAAGTGCGGCCATAGCTTTATACTCATCGGATTTGGCCAACTTTTGGCTTGATTGATTCCTTGACTTATCTGCTTTATGATCCTTAAGCCCTTTTTGTAATGAATTTGAAGGAAAATTAGAAAATTCCCATGAACTAGTGATAGTGCGTTGGGAAACTTCTTGTGGTGGGCAATCTTGGTCATGTGTGTGTACCTCATTAAAATTATCCAAAATTGAAGATTCTTGCTGCATTTCACTCCTTATAGACACCTCCTCATGTTCCTCAAATTTGTCATCATTATGTGGCTCTTGAAAGGATTCAAATTCATCAACTTGCTTATTACAAGTAATCTCCATGTTAATTTCCAAGTCTTCTTGAGATCCTTGTGAAAAGGTTGTCATTGGTTGCTCTAATTGAACTTGAAAGTTTGTACTTGGAGAATATTGATTTTGCAACTTGCCAATCGCATCATAACATTCAGAAAATGTTTCCCTATGCCTTTCCATACACTCGATCAAAGATGTGCTCACTTGATAACTTGAAAGATCTGAATTGTCATACCTTGAATAACTTTGTCGATCACTCCATCCAGAATTATATGTGTTGGGAAAGTC